>NC_132913.1:84960638-85560638 GCF_047675955.1 Chlorocebus sabaeus
ATATGGAACTAGTGAGTTATAAATGTCAAATATCACACCTAATGGCATAAGGAAAGTTTTTTTTTTGTCAAAAATAACTCTCCCTATAATTTCTAATATGTAAAATAGAGTCTTGGAAATCCTTCCATATATCCATTTGAAAGTAAGAGTATTCCACTTACAATATTTATGCATGCCTTTCTTGTAGGTGTTTACTCATGCGGGGTGGGGGGCACTGCACATCATCTCATGATCTATGTTTCCTTGAAAGAGTGGAATGGCTGATTACATGATGTAAATATATTACTTTTTAAAAAACTTTTATTTTAGGTTCGGGGTACACGTGCAGATTTGTTATAAAGATAAATCGTCATGGGGGTTTGTTGTACAGATTATTTCGGCACCCAGGTACTAAGTCTAGTACCGAATAGTTATTTTTTTCTGCTTAAATATATTATTTTTAAGATGCTTTATTTTGACAAGGACACAGAAGTTTTCTGGTAATCAAATCCTAAACTCTAACATAGAAAGTGCTCTGCAAAGAATAGACGCCTAGGAGGTTGCTCAGGAATCTGAGATGAGTTGGGATAAAGAAATAGTATTTCATAAAACTAAGTTTTTAAAAAATTGAGTCTCTTTTGAAAATTATAATCATTCATTATTTTGGCTATTGGAGTATAGGCAAGAAAGTATAATTAGTTCTGGTATGGAAGAGTGTGGAGCTATGAGACAGAAAACGAGGCTTCTAGTCTCACTCTGTCACTATGTGGCTGGCTAGGAGCCTACAGCAAGTCAATGAGGCTCAATTTCCTTGTATTTGACATTGAACAAACAGTTTTTATACTTTATGTAACCTACATGTTGGTTCGAAAGATTCTTTATAAGAAGGTAATTCGAAATCTATTAATCATTATGCAAATATGTTATGATTTTATAGCTGCACAAATAAACAATTTCTGAGAAATAAAGACTTCTAATGAAAAAATACACTTTACTGCATGCATAAATAGGTACCTTAAAGTCGATTCCTCCTACAAAGATGCGATTAGGGATCACTGTTCCATATCTTGGGGCACTTGTTGGGTTATTCAAAGGCACAGGCGACACAGGATTAGGGGATGGAGATAATGAATCTGTTTGCATCTGGTTTGACGTTTGCTGTAAAATAAAATTCTTTTACACTTTTTGCACTGGGTATAATGCAGTCTGCTTTTGATGCAGACTGAAAATGTATATCTTTAAAAAAGATGAGTCATTTAGGTAAAATATAGTATTCTAGGCTTTACTTTTAATATTATAAAAAATTATAATTAGAGCTAAGAGCTTTTTAGAGCAACAGAACTAGGAAACACAGAATCTACTCCATTATAGAGATTTTAAATATTAAGTACATTACTTAAAATGCTTATGTTATTATCAAACCGATTACTTAATTGTTAAGGGGAATATTAAACTCATGAAGATGTTTGAGAAAGAGAAAAACAGTCCCAGCCTGACACAATCAGCTAGGCCCTGGTGTTGTTAGAAGTTGGCCTGGCACTCACGGCTAGGCTGTGGTGTTCTCTCATTAACAGAATACCAACATCAGACAAAGTCACCCTGTGACTCTGATGGATTAAGATTAAAAACAAGACCACTCCACAATCATGTTTGAAGGCTGACTAAAAAAAACGCATTGCCCAAATCCAATAATAATCAAACATCCCTCCATTCTGGCTGATATGAGTGACTGCCCCTTCTTTATCAGTTATAGTTTTGGCCTCGATCCATTTTTCTTTCCTTTTAGATAAAAGTTAACACATCCAATCATAGAATTACTACCATTTCCTGACGATATACATTCCAGAGTAAAGCCCTACTTCCTTAAACCCTCTCTAAAAATTGCTCAACACAAGCCTATATCCTATGAGTTCTAACACCTTCTGATTGAGAGGCCCTATGGTTTCTGTTTTCCTTTGTTTGAACGATTAACAGACCCAACTTCACTAAATGACGCTTGTGTTCCTGGTGGTCTTTAACTAACGGTCATTCATAAGTTAATAAACTGTAACATTCACATTCACCATTTTCAGCCTGAAGGTCAAAATTTTAAATGCACTTGTCATTTTGAAGATTGGACTGATTTTGTTAAAAATTATATACTTACAGCTCATAAATGTTTATTCCAAAGAATTAGCTCAGTACATATCCATATGTTCACAATGATAAGTTAGAGGATCTAATTTAAATTTTAATAAACATATATAAATGTATAAGCCTTTGCAGAATGGTAAAATAATAGACTTTTAAGGTATAACTGAAAGAAAACCAGGACTTGAGAATCATGTAGAAGAGAAACCAATTCAAGAACTGGTGAATTATTTTCCATCTGGAAACACTAAACACACTTCTGAGACAGTCTAATATCCTAAATGTGTGCTTCAAAAAACTTGAAGTAAACTGGGTGTTGTGGCTTGTGCCTGTAATCCCAGTTGCTTGGGAGGCTGAGGCAGGAGGATTGCTTGAGGTCAGGAGTTCAACCCCAGCCTGGGCAACAAAGCGAGACCCCGTCTCAAAAAGAAAGAAAAAGAAAATAACAAATCTTGAAGTTCATAATTCCAGTTCTCTGAGAAACAAACACATGAAAATGAATTTCCAGCTCAGGTAATAGAGCTGTTCTTTTTCAAATTTGTGTTCTTTCTTCTCTGGTCAATACAATCACAATCCCTCAATTAATCTTTGCAAGAGGTACAGAGAAATGACTAGGGCAGGAGTGGCAATTGGGCTATAGGCTGGACCTTATGGGCTCTCTTCTCCATCCAGCCTTAAGGAAGTACATACTCCTAATAAGGGAATACGTAAATACTTCTTTTAAAACACGGAAAAGCCACCACATTTAATAATTACTATGTTGTAGTTTCCAATGAAAGAAACTGGGAATCTAATCTTAACACCTTTCTCTTTGGGCACTTGGAGGTTATTTGTGACATCAGTCACTTTGCTCAGTAGGATATAATGCTCAGAATGGCTAATTCTGGAATGCTTAGTATTTTTTAACTGTGGATTTTGTATTGCTAGAAATAATATAACAGCTCTAGTAGATGTAATCTTGTCTTTCTGCCCATTTGTTTACAGTGTCAAAGTTACCTATTTGCTAAATTAAAAAAATCATTCTTCATGAAATTCTCTTATTGAAAATAAGATGTACTAATTTGTTTGCAAGTTTAAGAAAAAGACAAACCCCATTATATTTCATCGAGGGAAGGATGAAATGAACGGAAGTAAACAGTGCTTTATTTCCAATCTCGAGAAACTAAAGGATACTCCCTGAGAAAAGAAAAACCTTTCACACTCAATTCACTTCACTCTCCTCCATTCTCTAAGGCTCCTGCTCTAATGTGGGCTCGCTTTGCTTAATTATTCTCCCTCATCATTTTCTAACATACGATATAATTTACTTATTATGTCTATTATCCGTCTCCACTATTATGTAATGCACTAGGGCAGGAGTTTTGCTTTTTTCACGGCAGCATCTAAAGTACTGACAGTACACAGCAGGTGCTCAATGAATATCTGTTGAATGACTAAAAGTGAATCATTTCTTCAGGAGAGATCTGCTCACGATATGCCAAATAGGCTGAAGGCAAAAGAATACAGTATAACAGCAGTCTACTATATATATACACATGTGTATATGTGTATATATATATATTTGAGACAGAGTCTCACTCTGTCACCAGGCTGGAGTGCAGTGGCGTGATTTCGGCTCACTGCAACCTCTGCCTCCCCGGTTCAAGAGATTCTCCTGCCTCAGCCTCCCGAGGAGCTGAGACTACAGGCGTGCACTAATTTTTTTGTATTTTTAGTAGACACAGGGTTTCACCATGTTGGACAGGATGGTCTCGATCTCCTGACCTCGTGATCCGCTCACCTCAGCCTCCCAACGTGTTGGGATTACAGGCGTGAGCCACCGCACCAGGCCTACAAAATATTTTAATGTTAGCAATAGCAAGGCTCAGGTAGAGGCAACATCTAAGTTCATTATTAACAATTAGTGATGCATTGAGTTAAAAAACAAAGAAAGCCTCAAATTCTAACTAGCAATAAATTCCGCACGTGTTACGGAAGCACCTAGAAGGGGACTGTTGTTGGGTCTGAAGTCTCCTCCGCTTGCTAAAACTTCCAGCACTAGAGAGTTTATTAAACTTCTCCTCCAAAGCAATGTGCCCTCACTGGCTCCTCCCCTTAAGTCAACCTCGAGATCTAGCATCTATTTTGCAAAGGAAGACAGCAGGAACGGGCGGGCTAACCGTCGCAGTCCCTGCCTCGGCGCTCCTCCCCCTCCAAGGCCAGCAAGTTGCGGCACTGGGGGAAATGGCCGCGGCGACAACTTCCTCGAGTTCTCTCGGGTCATCGTGAACGTGGGCACCAAAACGAGGATCCACCCCCTCCCCACCAAAGTGCGGGAGGGAAAAGAAGGCTAGCCAGCGAGAAATTTTGCCCCGCAAATCCGCCAGCAGCAGTGGCGGGAACCCTCAACGGCACCGACCCCGCCGCTGGCCTCGTGCACAGCTGGTCCCCACCCTCGCGCGGCGCTCCCTGATTGGCTGCTGGCGGCGGGACGGGGCGGGGCGGGACGGCACGTTGCCGCTGCGCCTCGGGCCTGTGTGGGCCGTCCTCCTTCACTTCCCCAAGTCCGCCCTGACCGGCTCGGGTGCACAGCCAGTGCGATAGTGTCCGGATCCCACCTGGGCCACAGGCGGGCCCCCGCGAGGTCTCTCAGACCTTCCGGTCCTCGCTGACCAGTCGGGGAGTGGAGGCGTCGACCGCCCTGACAACTCCTTGCTCTGGGCCGCTGGGTCGAAGTTCGGCCCGAGGGAGCGTCAAAGACGCTGCCTAGCCCAATTTCGGCGGGAAAGCAGTTTATCTGCTCGGACTCCACCCCGGCAGCCCGCCGCCTCCCGAAACATCTGCGCCTGAGGTCCCCTGGCCCGTCTACACCCAGTCCAGGCCCCGTGGCGGCGCCTTCCTGACCCCCATGACACAGCCAGACGAGGTCTGCGGGCGGGCGGCTCCTGGCAGCAGTCGATGGGGCACCTGGCCACGTTTCTTCCTAACCAGATAGCGAGCGTTTGGGGTCTTCACCTTGCCCCTCCAGGCCCTCAGGGACCGGCTCCACGCTGCTCCTTCTCCCCGCTACCCCGCGCCCTGGGGCCCTGATCGCCGTACTCACCTGCCCGGACTCGGTTTCCATCTTCCTCTCTGCTCTTCAGAGACGCGGGTAGGGAAGAGAAGCCTAAAGTTTGAAACCACCTTCACGCCAAGGCAGCAGCGCTGCTTGTCCTGCCTGGGACTCTCGCCCCCTGGCGGCGAGGGCGGCGGTGGCAGCTGCAGGGGAGCAGGCTCGGACCCGGGCCCTGAACCTGCCACCTGGCGGGTGGGGAGAAGCAGACGGCGTCGCCTCGGGTGGCAGGCGGCGGTGCGGGCGGGCGCCGCAAGCCGGAGAGGGGCGCGGGCGGGCGAGTTTCGGCTGTGGCTCTGGGACTCCGAGCCGGGGCGTCTCAGGGGCAGAGCGCACGGCACAGCGGGGCGGGCGTGGGGCGTGCGGAGCGAGGACTCTGTTCTGGGACCCCTCTCGCCTGCTCTCAGACGGCTGGGGAGGAGAGAGCGAGCGGTCGGGCAAAGCTCCATGCACGGCACGCCTTCCCGTCTCCTCCACTTGAGAAGAGTCGGCCTCTGGGACTGGTGGGTTTCGAGAGGTTGAGATGACCTTAAGCCTTTACTGGGCTGGAAGAAGCCGATTGACGGGCGACTTCCGAAGACTGGTGTAATGTGAAGAAGGTTCTAGAGTCAAACTCTGACTCTCGGGGCCTGACGCGCCAAACTCGGGGGCTCCCGAGAAGCCGCGGACTCCTCTCTGCACCTGCTGCCGCCGTCACTCATCCCGCCAGGCGGGCGGGGCCGCGCGGGTGGCTTCGTCAGGACCTGCCGCTCAGCCTAGTCGGGCTCCGGTGCCCGCCCCGGACCGTGCCCGAAGCGGGTCCCGGCCCCGTTGAGCACCTCCAGCAGCGGCACAGCCTCTGGAATGGTCCCAGACGAAGCCACCCGCACGGTAGGGGGCGACTTAGCGGCTCCAGCCTCCAACAGCCTTGTGATCGCCTTTGGAAGAAGATTGCATTAAAAAAAAAATTAATGAATTAGTTAACTCATTATTTTTATTTTTGTTTTTGAGACGGAGTCTCGCACTGTCGCCCAGGCTGGAGTGCAGTGGCGCGATCTCGGCTTACTGCAGCCTCCACCTCCCAGATTCAAGCGGTTCTCCTTGTCTCAGCCTCCCGAGTAGCTGGGATTACAGGTGCCTGCTACCACACCCGGCTAATTTTTGTATTTTTAGTAGAGAAGGGGTTTCACCAGGCTTGAAATCCTGACTTCAAGTGATCTGCCTGTCTTGGCCTCTCAAAGTGTTGGGATTACAGGCGTGAGCCACCCTGCCCGTCCAGTTAACTATTTAGACACGAAGGCTCACTCTGTCGCCCAGGCTGGAGTGCAGTGGCGCGATCTCACGCTCACTGCATTCTCGACCTACTGGGCTCAAGCGATCCTCCCACCTCAGGCTTCTGAGTAGCTGGGACCACAGGCAGGCCCACGCCACCATGCCTAGCTGAAAGAAGACTGCTTTGTAAAGAATACGTATTTCTAGTAGGTAGCTAAAATGATTACAACTGGATAAACTTATAGTAATGATGATGATTATTATAGCTGCCATTTATCAAGTACTTTGTTTCAGGCACAATGCTTTATATCAGTATCATTTAATCTTTTCATTCTCACAGCAACCTTTCAGATAGATGCTCCAATTATCGTCATAGCACGTGATGAAGCAGAGATTTGGAGGATAAGTAATTTGGTCAAGATCTAAAGCTGTAGGAGGTTTAACCCTGGGTCTACCCCCAACCCACAGTTCTTGATCTTAACCCTTTTGCCATATATTTTTAAAGAATGAGCAGTAACAACTGTTAAAAGTTACACCAGTAATAACTACTGTACACACTACTGTAAAAGTTTGACTTTGGGTTACTTTGCCTTCAAGATATAGAATTAAAAAAAGAGTAACTATATTAATTTTTGATTTGTTCAAAGATTAGCTCTTCATATTATTTACCGAAAATAAAATGGGAAACAATTTTTGTTTATCTTACCCGAAGAATCCCTAAAGTCATTATACATTTCTGCACGCAATTTAAGCTCATTTTGTCAGGTTTAAGTCTCTGTGGAAATAGAGAATACAAACCTATTTAGATGAAAACTTATATTCTAAAGCATAATAATTTTACTGTTCAATACCAGTAGAACTAATCTTCTTTGGGCATTTTTTTTTTCCTAGGACTGTTGATGGATTTGGGTAGATGTTACTATCCTGTCTTGCCCAAATCTTTTTTGACTGAAAACACTTATTTTCAAGAATTGCATTCTCTTAAAAAAATGTATTCAGCACAGTAGGTGTTTAATCTGAAAAAAATTTACATAATTTAGGGAACACTAACTGTATTTCAAGGCTGGTGTTGGGTCCTAGAGGTACTTTATTTTCAGTATGGCAATTCTCTGTTCTGCCTCTTACTATTAATTCTTACACCAAAAGGAATGTCCAACTTTAAAACTTGGATAAACCCCTTAAAATTATGCAATGCACCCCAATTTAGTAGACACTTATAGAGTTCCTATTCTATGCAGTATGTAATGGAATATAATATAGGATATATGAAGATGAAGAACGGGGTGTCCAATCTTTTGGCTTCCCTGGGCCACACTGGAAGAAGAAAAATTGTCTTGGGCCACACATAAAATATACAAACACTAATGATAGCTTATGAGCTAAAAAAGTAAATCACAAAGAAACTCATAATGTTTTAAGAAAGTTTACGAATTTGTGTTGGGCCGCATTCAGATGTGGTCCACGGGCCACTAGTTGGACAAGCTTGATGAACAAGATCACACCTCTGTTCTCAAAGTATTTTAAATCTAGAAGGATAGAAAAAACTAATTACTCAAAACAGTGTAACATAAATATGCTTGTAGGAACATAAAATACAGGCATAACAGGATAAGTGATATATGAACAATGATCAACCGTCTGTGGCAGCGCAGAGGATAGCATCACAGAGCACAGCATCCAGGGCTGCGTAAGGATGTCCTTAAGGCTGGAATGCCGGTCTGGGCAGAAAACCTGAGGGAAAGATGCTGAGCCTGTATCATGTACGCAATGCTGGGCTAGCCACATTCTTTTTAAGTCTTAGCTCTCTCTTTTTCTTAGTCTCTCTTTTTCTTTCTTCGTCTCTCTTTTTCTTTCTCTCATTGGAAACCTGAGTCTTAGAGAGGTAAAAGTGACTCTGGTGGTCACATTGCTAGTAAGTGGTGGATGCCATTTTCAAAACTTAGTTCCTTTTTAAAAAAAATTATACTTTAAGTTCTAGGGTACATATGCACACCGTGCAGGTTTGTTACATATGTATACATGTAACATGTTGGTTTGCTGCACCCATTAACTCATCATTTTCATTAGGTATTTCTCCTAATGCTATCCCTCCCCCTGTCTCCCACCCCATGACAGGCCGTGTGTGATATTCCCCACCCTGTGTCCAAGTGTTCTCATTGTTCAGTTCCCACTTGTGAGTGTGAACATGTGGTGTTTGGTTTTCTGTCCTTGTGATAGTTTGCTCAGAATGATGGTTTCCAGCTTCATCCATGTCCCTGCAAAGGACATGAACTCATCCTCTTTTATGGCTACATAGTATTCCATGGTGTATATGTGTCACATTTTCTTAATCCAGGCTATCACTGATGGACATTTGGGTTGGTTCCCAGTCTTTGCTATTGTGAATAGTGCAATAAACATACGTGTGCATGTGTCTTTATAGTAGCATGATTTATGTTCGGGCACAGTGCACTTTGTCATGTTACTTATACATGGCAATAAAGAGAATTTTATTCTGGAGACCTTTGTAAATAGGGGCCATTGAAGATGATTGAACCAAGAAGTTGTATATTCAGAGCCAAATTTTAGGAAGATATTTTCATATCAAAGAAGAGTTTTTGAGGGGCACAGACTGGAAACAGAGAATTGAATTTGGAGGAGAAAACATTTCGAGTGAAAATAATGAGGACTCGAACAAAGGTGACAGGAGTGAGAATCAAATACTGGGAAAAGGTTAAAGAGATACCAGTGAGGAATTGAGACTATTGGGCATGGGTGATGATGGAGAGGGATTGGTGAGGCTCATTCAGATATCTGGTTTCACATATGGGAGATACTGTTTACCAAGATAAACATAAAAGTATAGCACATTACAAATTGCAAACCTAAACATTCCATTTTCTTAAGTTTTCTTCCAGCTTCCCAATGTTTCTCATCTTTTTTCTTCGCACGATCTGTTCAGAACATAGTCTTTGTTTCAGGGATTTACCCAAACCTACCCTTCTTGCTTGCCTTCCCTAGTTGGCAGTTCTTCTCTTCTTGCCTCTTGAGTTTTCTAACTTCAGATTCTAGCTCCTAATATCTACTTCTGGCTCTTGTTTTCTTGATAACCCTTTAGATGCATTCTGTAGTTTATAGATGTGGATAACTATCGTGTGCCTCCTGTGGGCAGGCTTTATGCTACGGCATGAGATACAGCAATAAATAAGGCCTAGTTCTTGCTCTGGTAGCAAGACCCTTTGGCAGCCTGTGGTCTAGTGCAAGAAGCAGCTAAGTAAGTAGAAAGTTTATACATTCATTGTGCTAAGCATGGCAGTAGAAGCTAAGTTGCCAGGTGCAGAGATAGCCTAAACCAGGGAGTGATTTAACTTGGTAGATAAAACAACACGAAAAGACATGTTTAGAAGATGCCTCTGTTTCCATTTTCTTTTTTTCTTTCTTTTTTTTTTTTTTTACCTACATGGATTATTTAATCTGGTCTCAGAGTTTACAAAAGGAATAAAATGGTGTAGAAATGGATGTATTCCTCTCCTTTCTAATTCTGACCATACTCCTATCCCAATCTACTAATTGGGCATAGGATTACAGTGAGTTTTGCAATTCCATAAGATATAATAAGATGAGTGTGCTTATTTTCATGCCAAACAGTGGCCTTAATTCAATCAACATCACTTTGAGGAGGTCATATTCTTGCTCACCCCAATTGGAGATAGAATATAGACTGAGGCATTCAATATGTTTGGTGGACTGAGAGGGTTATTTACAATTATTTTGGTGCTGTAAATAGTGCTTTGCATGGTCACTGAACTACTAGTAATACCCTCACTCCCACCACCAGCACCAACATTGTCACCACCACCATAATAAGATCAGTTACTGAGTTAATAAGTAGGAGAGCCATGCTTTGAATCCAAGGTGGTCTGACTCCAAAGTGCATGCCCTTTCTGTTGTGCTGTTGCTACAAAGTGTAATCTTCATAGGCAAATCCTCCTACAGGGAGTAGGACAGTTACATCCTGTTTGGTGGCACCACTGTCGGGTACTCTTAATGAGACAATTTCAAGGCTTTTGTGGTCTCAGTTCAAGCCTAAGCAGCAGAACTCCTGAGTTCAGTCTCTGCTAACCTTTCCCTAATCTCTTAGTGCTCCTTGTCGTTACCTTTTTATTATTATTATTATTATACTTTAAGTTCTAGGGTACATGTGCACCACGTGCAGGTTTGTTACATAAGTATACATGTGCCATGTTAGTGTGCTGCACCCATTAACTCGTCATTTACATTAGGTATATCTCCTAATGCTATCCCTGCCCCCTACCCCCTCCCCACAATAGGACCTGGCGTGTGATGTTCCCCTTCCTGTGTCCAAGTGATCTCATTGTTCAATTCCCACCTATGAGTGAGAGCATGCTGTATTTAGTTTTCTGTTCTTGCAATAGTTTGCTGAGAATGATTTCCAGCTGCATCCATGTCCCTACAAAGGACACAAACTCATCCTTTTTTATGGCTGCATAGTATTCCATGCTATATATGTGCAACATTTTCTTAATCCAGTCTGTCACTGATGGACATTTGGATTGATTCCAAGTCTTTGCTATTGTGAATAGTGCCACAGTAAACATATATGTGCATATGTCTTTATAGCAGCATGACTTATAATCCTTTGGGTATATACCCAGTAATGGGATGGCTGGGTCAAATTGTATTTCTAGTTCTAGATCCTTGAGGAGTCGCCACACTGTATTCCACAATGGTTGAACTAGTTTACAGTCCCACCAACAGTGTAAAAGTGTTCCTATTTCTCCACATCCTCTCTAGCACCTGTTGTTTCCTGATTTTTTAATGATTGCCATTCTAACTGGTGTGAGATGGTATCTCATTGTGGTTTTGATTTGCATTTCTCTGATGGCAAGTGATGATGAGCATTTTTTCATGTGTCTGTTGGCTGTATGAATGTCTTTTGAGAAGTGTCTGTTCATATACTTTGCCCACTTTTTGATGGGGCTGTTTTTTTCTTGTAAATTTGATTGAGTTCTTTGTAGGTTCTGGATATTAGCCCTTTGTCAGATGAGTAGATTGCAAACATTTTCTCCCTTTCTGTAGGTTGCCTGTTCACTCTGATGGTAGTTTCTTTTGCTGTGCAGAAGCTTTTCAGTTCAATTAGATCCCATTTGTCAATTTTGGCTTTTGTTGCTATTGCTTTTGGTGTTTTAGACATGAAGTCCTTGCCCATGCCTATGTCCTGAATGGTATTACCTAGGTTTTCTTCTAGGGTTTTTATGGTTTTAGGTCTAACATTTAAGTCTCTAATCCATCTGGAATTAATTTTTGTATAAGGAGTAAGGAAAGGATCCAGTTTCAGCTTTCTACTTATGGCTAGTCAATTTTCCCAGCACCGTTTATTAAATAGGGAATCCTTTCCCCATTTCTTGTTTTTGCCAGGTTTGTCAAAGATCATATGGCTGTAGATGTGTGGTATTATTTTTGAGGGCTCTGTTCTGTTCCATTGGTCTATATCTCTGCTTTGGTACCAGTACCATGCTGTTTTGGTTACTGTAGCCTTGTAGTATTGTTTGAAGTCAGGTAGTGTGATGCCTTCAGCTTTTTTCTTTTGGCTTAGGATTGTCTTGGCAATGCGGGGTCTTTTTTGGTTCCATATGAACTTTAAAGCAGTTTTTTCCAATTCTGTGAAGAAAGTCTTTGCTAGCTTAATGGGAATGGCATTGAATCTATAAATTACCTTGGGCAGTATGGCCATTTTAACAATATTAATTCTTCCTATTCATAAGCATGGTATGTTCTTCCATTTGTTTGTGTCCTCTTTTATTTCACTGAGCAGTGGTTTGTAGTTCTCCTTGAGAAGGTTCTTTACATCCCTTGTAAGTTGGATTCCTAGGTATTTTATTCTCTTTGAAGCGATTGTGAATGGGAGTTCACTCATGATTTGGTTCTCTGTTTGTCTGTTACTGGTGTGTAGGAATGCTTGTGATTTTTGCACGTTAATTTTGTATCCTGAGACTTTGCTGAAGTTGCTTATCAGCTTAAGGAGATTTTGGGCTGAGACAATGGGGTTTTCTAAATATACAATCATGTCATCAGCAAACAGTGACAATTTGACTTCTTATTTTCCTAACTGAATACTCTTTATTTCTTTCTCTTGCCTGATTGCCCTAGCCAGAACTTCCAACACTATGTTGAATAGGAGTGGTGAGAGAGGGCATCCCTGTCTTGTGCCAGTTTTCAAAGGGAATGCTTCCAGTTTTTGCCCATTCAGTATGATATTGGCTGTGGGTTTGTCATAAATAGCTCTTATTATTTTGAGATACGTTCCATCAATACCGAATTTATTGAGAGTTTTTAGCATGAAGGGCTGTTGAATTTTGTCAAAGACCTGTTCTGCATCTATTGAGATAATCATGTGGTTTTTGTCTTTGGTTCTGTTTATATCCTGGATTATGTTTATTGATTTGCATATGTTGAACTAGCCTTGCATCCCAGGGTTGAAGCCCACTTGATCATGGTGGATAAGCTTTTTGATGTTCTGCTGGATTCGGTTTGCCAGTATTTTATTGAGGATTTTTGCATCGATGTTCATCAGGGATATTGGTCTAAAATTCTCTTTTTTTGTTGTGTCTCTGCCAGGCTTTGGTATCAGGATGATGTTGGCCTCATAAAATGAGTTAGGGAGGATTTCATCTTTTTTCTATTGATTGGAATATTTTCAGAAGGAATGGTACCAACTCCTCCTTGTACCTCTGGTAGAATTCAGCTGTGAATCCGTCTGGTCCTGGACTTTTTTTGGTTGGTAGGCTATTAATTATTGCCTCAATTTCAGAGCCTGCTATTGGTCTATTCAGGGATTCAACTTCTTCCTGGTTTAGTCTTGGGGGAGTGTAAGTGTCCAGGAAATTATCCATTTCTTCTAGATTTTCTAGTTTATTTGCATGAGGTGTTTATAGTATTCTCTGATGGTAGTTTGTATTTCTGTGGAGTTGGTGGTGATATCCTCATTATCATTTTTTATTGTATCTCTTTGATTCTTCTCTCTTTTCTTCTTTGTTAGTCTTGCTAGCAGTCTATCAATTTTGTTGATCTTTTCAAAACACCAACTCCTGGATTCATTGATTTTTTGGAGGGTTTTTTGTGTTTCTATCTCCTTCAGTTCTGCTCTGATCTTAGTTATTTCTTGCCTTCTGCTAGCTTTTGAATGTGTTTGCTCTTGCTTCTCTAGTTCTTTTAATTGTGATGTTAGGGTGTCAATTTTAGATCTTTCCTGCTTTCTCTTGTGGGCATTTAGTGCTATAAATTTCCCTCTACACACTGCTTTAAATGTGTCCCAGATATTCTGGTATGTTGTATCTTTGTTCTCATCGGTTTCAAAGAGCATCTTTATTTCTGCCTTCATTTCGTTATGTACCCAGTAGTCATTCAGGAGCAGGTTGTTCAGTTTCCGGTTTTGATTGAGTTTCTTAGTCCTAAGTTCTAGTTTGATTGCACTGTGGTCTGAGAGACAGTTTGTTATAATTTCTGTTCTTTTACATGTGCTGAGGAGTGCTTTATTTCCAACTATGTGGTCAATTTTGGAATAAGTGCGATGTGGTGCTGAGAAGAATGTATATTCTGTTGCTTTGGGGTGGAGAGTTCTGTAGATGTCTATTAGGTCTGCTTGGTGCAGAGTTTAGTTCAATTCCTGGATATCCTTGTTAACTTTCTGTCTCATTGATCTGTCTAATGTTGACAGTGGGGTGTTAAAGCCTCCCATTATTATCGTATTGGAGTCTAAGTCTCTTTGTAAGTCTCTAAGGACATGCTTTATGAATCTGGGTATTCCTATATTGGGTGCATATATATTTAGGATAGTTAGCTCTTCCTGATGAATTGATCACTTTACCATTATGTAATGGCATTTTTGGTCTCTTTTGATCTTTGATGGTTTAAAGTCTGTTTTATCAGAGACTAGGATTGCAACCACTGCTTTTTTTGTTTTCCATTTGCTTGGTAGATCTTCCTCCATCCCTTAATTTTGAGCCTATGTGTGTCTCTGCATGTGAGATGGGTCTCCTGAATACAGCAAACTGATGGGTCTTGACTCTTTATCCAGTTTGCCAGTCTGTGTCTTTTAATTGGAGCATTTAGTCCATTTACATTTAAGGTTAATATTGTTATGTGTGAACTTGATCCTGTCATTATGACAGCTGGTTATTTTGCTCGTTAGTTGATGCAGTTTCTTCCTAGCATCGATGGACTTTACATTTTGGCATGTTTTTGCAAAGGCTGGTACCTGTTGTTCCTTTCCATGTTTAGTGCTTCCTTCAGGAGCTCATATTTTTATTTATCTGCATCGATAAGAAGTAAATTAAGCTTTGCTAATGTTTGATATGTAGATTCCACTCTTACCCTTACTTGGTCCATACATGGGTAAAAAAGATACTTTGAGGGAAGATTGGGAGTTCTAGAACATGGAGAATTTGACAGCTCCAACTCATTGCCTGGTCCATGAGCCCAGCTAAATGAATTTTAAATTATGTTGTGTTAGTTTGAATTAAACTAACTCAAGATGGATGCATGGCTTAAACATTCCAGAGAACATAAATCAAACATAATTCTAGTGAACTCTTCAAAAATTGCAGAGCTCACCCTTCTATTCTTACTGCAAGCACGTTCTCAGCCACATCGCGAAGTAAAAACAATGATAATATATCTTATAAGAAGTCAGCTCCCCAAAATCGACTTTTTAGTATGTGGATGTACACCTTCTTCTGTCAACAACAGAAGGCCCTAAATAGATATTGTGTCTTAAGATATTAGCTAATGGTGGTATAAAGCCATCACCATTAGCAAAACATTTTAAAGGAATATTTGCTTCATCTTCTTATAACTCTTTGGTGTATGTTTTATAATGTGCATAAATACTAATATAGAGACATAGTAAATGATGGGCATCTTTAAAAACCAACAAGAATTTGCTATTAAAATGTGTAGAAACTCTTACAGAAGAGCATGGTCCTCAGGATCTGCTTTTCTTTTGGTTTTATTTTAGAAGGCAGAGGAAATATCTAAAAAGGCAGACAAACTTGAAAAGATGTAAATATAGTACATTTGGTATAAAGGTGTTAAAGGAGAATAAATGGTGATTTGAGGGTTTTGGAAACACTTTCTGGAAAAGACAATGTCTGAACTGAATTTTGAAGAAGGAGTGATGGTTAGCTCAAGGAAGAGAGGTGGGAAAGGGATTTCATATAACCAAGATGTGAAAAGCATGAAATGCATTTAGTATTCAGTGGATTTCAAGTAGCCTAATAGTCCTAGAATGTGAAAGAAGAGAAGTAGTGTAGCCAGAGAGGATTCCAGGGATATAGATAGGAGCCATGGCCATGTGTGCCAAAGACCCTGGACTCTATTCAGCTGGCACTGGGAAGCCAATAAAGCTTAATAGTGGGAAGTCAGATTTGTACTTTACATAAATCCCTCTAGCTACAATATGGAGGGAAGATGGATATTAGAACATAACACATGGTCACTGTAATCAACTTAATTGGTATTGGATGGGAATCAGGACAAGACAATCCAAAAGTAGACTGAAGTAAATGTAGAAATGTGATATGTGACAAGAAGGATAATTCTATTCAGTAGGAGGCAATAGGATTATTTAATAGTGCTGGCACAAATAGACATTCATCTGGAGGAAAATAAAAATAGACCTCCATCTTATTTTTAAAAATTTATTTGACACTTATACACACTCATTAACACTTATAAATATAAAAACCAAACTTAGAAATAAATTATAAATAGGCCAAATACATAGTTTCAAAAACCAATAAAAATCTTGCAGAAAAAGGTAGGATTTACATCTACAATTTAGTGGTGGAAAACTGCATCTTAATAAACAATGGAGACTCAAAAATTATAGTTTAACTGATAGACATTTTTGATTCTGTGAAAATTAATATAATGTGTAGGCAAAAGTTTCCGTAAAGTCAATAAAGGATTGTTCTAGATAACTATTAATGTACATGACATAATAAGGATAATATTTACAATGTGCTGGTTGAGTTCTCTGGGAAGCATATGGAGTTAGGGGTGCAAAAGGTTTATTGGGGAGTAAAATATCTGGGGGAAAAGGGAGGAGCAGGTGGTGCCATCACTCTTGTTACAAGCTGACTCAGCCAGCCAAGTGGGAGTTGTGGAGCAAGGATGTCTGTTGGTGGAGTCCTGTGATGGTGGAAATGGAGAGAGGCATGCCCTCAGCTATCACTGCCTCACTCATTCATTGGCCATGGGCTGCCTGAATAAGAACATTATGATCTTGGTTCAAATTTGAGGTAGACCCTGAATAAGTGAATAGCTGCAGGCTGTCAGTGAACCATACTCCTCGCAGCTGGGGACTGAGTCCTTTATCGTAGCAGGGTCTGGGTGTGGCAACTCCATGTTTGCCACAAAACTCTTAGAAAATCCTGATAAAATGGCATTTGATTCAGTAGAAAATAGGGCAAAGCACATTTGTAGACAGTTTACTGAAGATCAAGACCAAATGGCCAAGAAACATTGGAAACAATGCTTAGTAATCTGGAAAGTGAAAATTAAAATAACAATAGACTATAACTTTATACCTATAATAGTCACAGAAATTAATGAGAGCTACAATACTTTTTAAGGTGGAATGTGAAGTATTGTAGCTCTTTGGGAAAGCTATCAGGCATTATCTATCAAAGGTAGATATACCCCTTAGACCCTAAAATTTGACTCCTGGGAATCTATCTTATACAAATAAAACCTTTGGTTGAGATATATATATATATATATATATAAAAATGATTTTTGCAACATTGTTTGCAGTTGTGAAAAACTAGAAATAAATTGAATACCCTAAATAGGGCAAGGGCTGAATGAATTATGATGTATTCACACCATGGAATACTATGCAATTATTTAAAAGAATGAATTAGTAGCTATTGCAGAAGAGGTGGTGGGATTTTTTACTAGCTCTTATTGAATGAAAAAAGAAAGATGCAAAGGAGTATTGTATTGGTCTGTTCTCATTGCTGCAAAGATTCTATCTGAGACTGGGTAATTTAAAAGGAAAGGAGGTTTAATCGACTCACAGTTCAGCATGGCTTGGGAGGCCTCAGGAAACTCATGGTAATGGTGGAAGGGGAAGCAAACATGTCCTTCTTCACAGGGTGGCAGGAAGGAGAATGAATGAATACCCAGTGAAGGGGGAGGCCCCTTTTAAAACCATCAGATCTTGTGAGAACTAAGGATGGGGAAAACCATCCCCATGATTCAAGTATCTTCACCTGGTCCCTCCCACAACACATGTGGATTATGGGAACTCAAGATGAGATTTGCATTGGGATATAGCCAAACCATATCATTCCACTCTTGGCTCCTCCCAAATCTTATGTCCTCACAGTTCAAAACATAATCATGGCCTTCCAACAGTTCCCCAGAGTCTCAACTCATTCCAGCATTAACTCAAAAGTCCAAGTCCAAAATCTCATCTGAGACAAGGCAAGTCTCTTCCATCTATGAGTCCGTAAAATCAAAAGCAAGTTAGTTACTTCTTAGATACAATGGGGGTACAGGCATTGGGTAAATACACCTGTTCCAAATGGGAGAAATTGGCCAAAACAAAGGGGCTACAGGCCCCATGCAAGTCCAGAATCCGATAGCACAGCCACTAAACCTTAAAGTTCCAAAATGATCTCCTTTGACTCCATGTCTCACATCCAGGGCACACTGATGCAAGAGGTGGGTTCCCATGGCCTTGGGCAGCTCGGCCTCTGTGACTTTGCAGGGTACAGTATCCCCCTCCTGGCTGCTTTCACAGGCTGGCACTGAGTGTCTGCACCTCTTCCAGGTGCATAGTGCAAGCTGTAGGTGAATCTACCATTCTGGGGTCTGGAGGACGGTGGCCCTCTTCTCACAGCTCCACTAGGCAGTGCCCTTGTGGGGACTCTGTGTGGGGGCTCCAATCCCACATTCCTCTTCTGCACTGCCCTAGCAGAGGTTCTCCATGAGGGCTTTGCCACTGCAGCAAACCTGTGCCTGGACATCCAGGGGTTTCCATACATCCTCTGAAATCTAGGTGGAGGTTTCCAAACCTCAAGTTTTGACTTCTGTGGACCCACAGGGTCAGCATCATGTGGAAGCTGCCAAGACTTGGGGCTTGCACCCTCTGAAACCATGGCCTGAGCTGTACCATGGCCCCTTTTACCCATGGCTAGAGCAGCTGGGATGCAGGGAACCAAGTCCCTAGGCTGCACACAGCAGGGGGTCCCTGGGCCTGGCCCACAAAACCATTTTTTTCCTCCTAGATCTCCAGACCTGCAATGGAAGGGGCTGCTGCAAAGTTCTCTGAAATGCCCTGGAGACATTTTCCCCATTGTCTTGGCAATTAGCATTTGGCTCCTCATTACTTATGCAAATTTCTGCAGTGGGCTTGAATTTCTTTCCAGAAAATGGGTTTTTCTTTTCTACTGCATTGTCAGGCTGCAAATTTTCCAAACTTTTATACTCTCCTTCCCTTTTAAACGTAATTTCCAATTTCAGATCTCAATTTCAAAGTTCCACAGATCTCTAGGATGGGGGCAAAATGCCACCAGTCTCTTTGCATAGCAAGAGTGACATTTACTTCAGTTCCCAATAAGTTGCTAATCTCCATTTGAGGCCACCTCAGCCTGGACTTTATTGTCCGTATCACTATCAGCATTTTGGTCAAAGTCATTCAAGTCTCTAGGAGGTTCCAAATTTTCCCACATCTTCCTATTTTGTGAGCCCTCCAAATCTCTAAGAAGTTCCAAACTTTCCCACATTTTCCTCTTTTTGTTGCATCCTCTAAACTGTTCTAACCTCTGCCTGTTACCCAGTTTCAAAGTTGTTTCCACATTTTTGGGTATCCTTATAGCAGCACCCCACTCTACCGGTACCAATTTACTATATGAGTCTGTTCTCACATTGCTTCAAAGATACTACTGAGACTGGTAATTTATAAAGGAAGAAGGTTTAATTGATCACAGTTTAGAATTGCTGGGAAGGCCTCAGGAAATTCACAATCATGGTGGAAGGGGAGGCAAACATGTTCTTCACAGGGTGGCAGGAATGTGAATGAATGAACACCAAGTGAAGGGGGAAGCCCCTTATAAAACCATCAGATCTTGTGAGAACTAACTCACTGTCATGAGGATAGGATTGGGGAAACTGCCCCACGTGATTCAATGATCTCCACCTGGTTCCTCCCACAACAAGTGGGGATTATGGGAACTACAATTGAAGATGAGATTTGGGTGGGGCACATCCAAACCATATCAAGTATATATAAAATTATCTCCCACATTTTTTCTGCTAAACAATGATGAAATATACTTTATTTATATATCTATGTGTGTATATATACACACACACACACACACATATACACAGATGAATGTTAACTTGAGTTGCCTTGCAAGGAGTCGGGAGGGTTGATGTGGGTGGAAGAGGGAAGATATGTCCAAGACAGGCAAAAGAAGATGTGAAAAAATTGTACCAAAAAAGCATACATATGATCTCATTATGCTATAATTTCTAAACCTAATAAGAAAGGCAGAATCGGGGCTTACACAGCTTGCAGTAAAGAGATAAATGAGAAAAATGGGTCACAGAAATGGAAATCACTATATGCAATTTTATTGGATATATAAAAGTTTTTAGTTTGTACCAGTTTACTAGATGCCAGAAATATTTACTGGCTATATATAAATCAAACAGTATCTGGCCATATGAACTGAAAATGAAAGCATGGTTGTGGAAAGCACAGGACTTTCAGTAAACTTACATATGTCTATCACTCAGCAGAGGCTAGGTTATATTACAGTGACAAATGACCCTCAAATCCAAGTGGTTTACAATAAAGGATGCTTTATTGCTCATGTTATGTGTCTGTTATAGATTGGTTTCAGTTCTGCTCCATGCCACTTTCACTCAGGATTCAGCCCCTATCTGGTGAACAATCTAGAGGCTGAGAAAATGAGATCATAGTTAAATTTATGCTGGCTTTTAAAGCTTCTGCTTTGAAGGGGGTTCTTTCACTGGTCAAAGCAAGTCACATGACTGAGACCACTGTCAATGAGATGAGGATGTATGACCCTCCTGCAGGGAGGATCAGTAAACATCCCCCAGGGTATAAAGATCTGCTTTATGACAAAGAGTGTTAATGAAGTGTTTCCGTGTGATCACAGTAGTGATTGTTATTAATGATTGGTGGATTAATGAGTGGTGAGAATTAAGAGGAGAAATAAGAGGAAATACATTGTGTATGCTACTTTTTAGAATTAAATAAATGTTATTTTTATTATCCACTGGGTGTTAAGTATAAAGACACTCTTTTGATTTTTTGTTTCAATCACAGATCACAGACCATCTCATCACATTTTCATAAAACAAAGTAAAATCCCTTTAATTCATATTCTGAATATAGAAAAATTATGATAGGCAGAAGGGTAAAATTTTAAATACATATTTTATTCTGAATTTTAGAATTCACAGCAGTTTATTAAGAAATATAATGATCATCACAAATCAGAAAACAGATTCCTTCCTTTATAAATTATAGTATAAAACAGTACTGTTTTGTGCTTTTTGCCCAGAGTTTAAGTATTTGCTTATTAAAGAATCTTCCAAATAGATTTTATCTGCAGCTATCAGTTTAGTTATTAAATTTTTATTTTGGTTAGGAAAAAATTTGAAGAAAGTGCTGCAACCTCTTATTACACAAAATGTACAGTACTTCTTACTCGTTATTCTATTTCACAAGTTAAATTAAATTTCAGTCCTTTACTGTTGTCTAATATTTCAGATGTTTCCTACAACATACTTAAACAAAATTTCAAAAACAATCGTAACATTATCTGAAATGTTTCACCAGTGCAATTTATACAGAACAGTGAATGGCAAAAGTCCCAAGTGTGGTTCAACAGCTGTTGCTCCTCTACTGTGGGCTGAGTAGAGGCAGTTGTATCCATGGTGACCTATATGACTTAGTGAGAGTGGGAACTGCGGGATTCTCACAGAGGTTAATGACAGAGCAAACGCTGGAAAGCCAGCTTTCATCAAGCATTTGGCCTCAAATGGTTTTTTCTTTTTTTAAAAAAACAAAAGATTCACTTTTTCTAACTCCTTATTTTGTAAAGCAGACAAACTTCATATTGTGCTTAACAAAAGAGCTATATACCTAAAAACTAACTCGGAAAAAAAGGGCTTACAAAACAAACTATATTTCACTTTTGTCCTATATTTTAATGTAAAACGTGCATTATGATTTTATATTTATTCAAATACTGCATTCTGCTTCTTCCTGCCAAAAGGTTTAAGGTAGACTAGAACAAAGGCATATGAATAAAGTCTATAAAATAGGTGTAAGAGTCTTATACATTATGAGTGGAGAAAAGAAGTGCATTAGAAAAAGAAATATGACTCTGCAGTTTCTTTCAGTGGGCCCTATGACACTAAAAAGCATTAATAAACTTCATACCTTGGTATAAGTTGGAGGATTAAAAACCTCACCATCATGTAGGTGATTTCGATTTGGGGAATGAACCTGGGATTTGGGGGCTGGAGGGGAGGAGGAACCTATTGTATATTCACTTCTGCATTGAAAATATCAGGCATTGGGTGTATATCTGGTTTGAAAAGGTTTCTGTCATAACTTTGTATCTGGAAAAGATGCCGGTTGTCAAATAAAACAGAGAATCAAGTTTTTATGGGGGCCTTATTGGTGCCATTTCAGTGGTGCTTTTCATAAGTGCCTCTGGCTTCTGCATCAGTGGGGGAAAAATCATGACATGAGCTCCACCTCCAGGATCCATGTCAAAGTAAGTTAATACATAGAAAATAAATCAACACTGTCTATTTTTAAAAGACCTTTGCCATGCACAATACAGACTACTACCAGAGGATTGGCCTGGAGCTCCTGATAGTGCCTTAGCCCCAGGGTCTTCATGGGGTAATTCCTGAGGGAATGGTGCCAATGGATAGAGGCCCAGGCATTCTGCTCTCCTGCAGACAGTAGAGGTTTCTAAAACTCCGAAAGAAGCAGCAGTAATCAGACATTGAAGAACATCGGCTGTAATTAAAGATTTCTTAGATTTATTGCCTTTTAGTACTTTAAAGATTCATTAAACTGGGGAATCTAGACCTATTATAAGCAATTCGTAACTTCTCATTTTTGTAGGACTGTTATAATGGAGCACACTTTACTTGTTCTTTGAAATAAGATTAGTTGATTTTTATGTTTTAGTTACTGAAATTTCTTAATTCCTCATACAAGTGACAAAGAAATAACTTCCAAGAAAAAATGTGAATTTCAAAGAGGTCATATATCAAGTTTTGCTTATCTTTTATTGACTTGTATGTATTTACTATAATATTCACTCTACAAATTACAAAGTCTGTTTTCTTGAGCTAGCAAAGCAAAAAGATCACCATGTATATTGGGGAGGGCTATGACTGAATGTAAAGATGCATGCAACTTAACTGAAAATGCTGTATGTCCTCTTCTTTGATTATGTGCAATGCGTCTTTTAACTTATTATGAGAACTGTCTCAATATAAAAATATTTTTCTTACACATATGTGAATGAGATGATAAATGTGTTTCCTCACGCACTAATGAATCCGTCATACTGGTGGTCCATGTGGATGACATAAAGGTCATGCCGATGTTGAGAGAAGAGGTTGTCATGGTTAATATGAGTGGTCCCAGGTCTGAAGGAGTGGCTCTTCATTCTCCAGGACAGCTACTGGACTTGTATCTTATGAGAGCTTTGAGTAGCAGGAAGAATGTAGGCTTTGAAGTCACTAACTTGGCCTCAAATGCTGGTTCCTTCACTTCCTAGTTGGCTACAACTTCAAGCAAGCTACTTGACCTTTTTGATCCTCAGTTTTCTTATCTGTGAAGTGGAGATCAGAATACTGCAGAGAGGATTATCTGGTACATAGAAAGCAGTTATCAAAGAGATAGTCTTTCCCCCCACTATGACTTCCTGGTAGTATATGGAAAGTCCTAATATTTTCACTGGGGTTTTCTCAGGCCCATGGTTCTGGACTTCATGGCTGGAAGGACTATATTGACATATCTAGTCTTTTAGTCTGGTCTAGGTATTTTCAGGACTGCTAGAACTTGCTTAGTTCTTATTGGTTGTCTTTTAGTCTAATTCTAGATTTCAAGTCATTCCAATTTATAAGTGCCCTTCTTCTAAGATTTGTAGCTGCTTGGTCTGGACCTGTTCTGATTTCTGCTGTAAAATGGAATTCTAGGATCCTTGAGGATGAGAAGTTCTACCATGCAGACAGTGACAGAACCATTTTTCTTTATCAGATTGATTATTTTATTTAGTCACAGGACTGCAAAAGTCTTCTGTCCATAAATATGTATTGAGCGCTTACTCTATTCCAGCCATAGTTCTGGGAGCTAGAGATACAGCAATGAATAAAATCGCAAGGTCTTTAGGCACACGGAGATTGCATTCTACATTGCAGTGAGGCAGATAGGGGGAAAGTAAAACAGAATATGTAAGTAAACAATTCCATGGAAAAGACAGTTTGTTCACAGTGCTAAAATCCTGTGAGAAGACAAAACACAATAATACGAGTGACATGGTATGTGTTGAGGGTTGTAGGGGCAACATGAGATTTGTAGTTAGAGAGTCCTTTCTGATGTAGTAACATTTGAATTTCCTGCTTGTTACTATTATTCACATAATAATATTGTCTAGTTGAAAGATAAAACATTTTGTAAGTTATGTGCTGTACTTTCTGGCTTCTGTTTCTTTTTTTTTTTTTTAGATCACTGACCTTGAATGTTTGCTAATAAAGTAATACTAATTTTAATATTTGTAAAAATAATTATCATAATGGTATACAAATCTGTAGGATGAGGAACTTATAAATGACATTAATATCCTATAACAAGATGAGTGAGATAGAGGCAATTTTACATTTTTCAGAGGACAACCCAAGAATGGGACTTTTATTAGAGTAACAAAGAAAAATGAAGCACTGACAACTGTAAATGACAGAAGTCAAATGTAGTAATAGTTGAATATCAAAGAAAAAAGTGATAGCCTAAAATAAGATATATTTCTGAGGATAGTAATTAAAAATATTTCCTATATAGCGTAGAAGGGAATTCTCTGAACTAAAGGAGATAGAAGACACGTATGGTTGTTTTAAGTCTGGGTACATTTTATTTTCCTCGTGTAGTCTGTGTGTTATAAAGGCATATCCGTTGAAAAGGAAACTTTTGTTGGGTTACCCCTCCTGTCTTTTAAAGATCGGGGGAAAAAGAAGCCTTTGCTGTTATAGATGCAGTTCTCAGAATCTCACTAGAGGGTGGTGTTGGTTCTAAAACCGGAGGTCACTGCTACTCTCTACAGTACATTCATTACTAGGCTGCACTTATGTTTAAAGAAAAGGTAAAGTCAAGCCTTCTCAGTCTTCTCTAGTAGTTGGTAAATGTCAAATCTGAAACCTCCCAAGTGCCCCTGCCAGTTCTGGCTGGTTGTAGCCCAGAGGAGACAGATAAAGTAGTGAAGAGATTATCGGAGGAGTTGGGTGGCGGATTCTAATTTTGGCTCCCGCACCAACTAGTAGACAAGGCTCCCTGGGCCTTTGTCTCAACTGTAAAACAAAAATGATGTCCTAGTTGATCCCTAAATCCCCATACCTACAATTATGAGATTCAAACCAAATTGTTGGTCTAAAATGCTGAATAATTTCTCATGCTCTTAGCCAGACTAAGGAACAAGTAAAACCTCAAATTATTAAATTATTAATAATTAAGATACTATGTAATGTTATAAGTGAGGTTTAATACAGATTCTAATATCAAAGAAGTTTAAAATTAAAATGCCAAGTCTTTTGTCTTGCCAGGGAGCCTTAGAGCCATGGTTTGTATCTGAGCATTCTGTGGATAATTTCAGTGACTTAGATCCAAAGATCTCTCCCTTCTTGGTTGCTAGCTTACTGGAAATGAGTAAAATATGTTTTCATATAGGATTATATAGAGAAAGGAGGCTGAACCATTGTCAAATAGGAATGTTTTAGGATAGAGACTAAACTCCCCACCTGCATTTATCTGACTTGGATTGTAGCTGTGCTTTGTTAAGAGTCAGTCTTCGGAGGGATTTAGTTGGTTCAGTTCCTTTCACCCTCATGTCTTTTCATCTGACTCCTCTTCCTTGTTATATTTACTCACATTGCAGAATGAACTTAGAATCCTTTCCTGGAACCCGAAGCAAATTATGGAACCCCAAGATCCCAGTAAGCCTTAGTTTATCTCTGCAAGGACTTGACTTCTAAGAATTGGCCTGAGAGGCTGCAATTAGCCTCTGACCACGCGAAGCTTCACCCTGTCACCCCAAACGCTGGGACATTCATACTCAATACCTCCTTTCCTCCAAATTGCTTTGTTTGGCAGAAGGTTTCTTTCTCCCTCTTCCTTCCCCCCAACCTGGATTTTGTTGCATTTCAGGCTCGTTTAGCAAATCTAAACTTCCTAAAATATGCACGGAGCGCCTCCGGGTTCGCACACGCGCGCGCGCGCGCACACCCTGGCTCGAGTACACCAGCCCCGCTGGGCCGGCTCCCAGTTGCAGAACACATTCCATTCTTCGCGCTGAGGCACACCCCTCCGCAGTGAGGATTGGTCGGGCCGAGCCCCCTCGGCGAGGCGAGGCTCCTAAGAGGCCCAGACGCCTGCCAATCCCCACGGGCTGTCAAAACAAGTCTCCCTCCCTGTCACAACAGAGCTGAGTGGAGGCCGCCGCCGCCGCCGCCGCCGCACTTCCTGGGACCGCTGCGCCGCAGTCCGCGGGCAGGTGGCGGGTGCGCCCGGCTGCAGTCGCCCGGCTCTGGCCCCCATCGGGCCGCGGGCGTCCGGGCTCCAGAGGCCGCCTGGCTGGGCGCCCGGTGCCTTTTGTCTGGCGCAGAGCCGGCGTTTGCATCACATTTCGGATACCTCCCTCTCTTTTTTCGCCTCTCCTTCTTACTCCCGCCACCGTCCCCCCGCCGGACTGCTAGCCTCCTAGACCAAAGCCCGAGGACGTCTCTGCCCGAGCGATGTCCCCTCTCCAGAAAGTTGCCGCCGCCGCCGCCGCCACAGCCGCCGCTGGGCGGTGAAACAAAGTCTGGCGGGGCCGCCTCCCTGTGCAGGAGCGCACCAGTGCCTAGCGGCTGGACTCCGCTGCCGGGCGTCCCGCCTTCTCCCGGGGAGCCCGAAACGCGCCAGGCCATGGCCGAGGGCGCGGCCGGCAGGGAGGATCCGGCGCCGCCTGACGCGGCGGGGGGCGAAGACGACCCCCGAGTGGGCCCGGATGCCGCCGGGGACTGCGTGGCGGCGGCCTCTGGGGGCCGGATGAGGGACCGTCGCAGCGGGGTCGCACTGCCGGGCACCGCGGGGACCCCAGCGGACAGCGAGGCGGGCCTCCTGGAGGCGGCACGGGCGACCCCTCGGCGCAGCAGCATCATCAAGGTAAACGAAGCCGCGCCGCACCGGGAGCGTGGCTGTGGGTGATGGGCGGGTCGGGGACCCAGGCAGGATGTGCGGTGTCCGGAGGCATCCAGCCTCGGCATTGTTTTCTCCCATCTCCTTCAACGCCAAACCTTCCTTCCTCATCCGGAGGTTCCCAGACTTAGCTGTCAGCCGTGAGACGCACAAGTGACTTCCCCCCCCCTCCCCCCGACAGCAGAGGAAAAGTTCCGCTTTGCGTCTTTGCGTTCTGATGGATGCTTTCCCTCATTTTCTCTGCAAGCTTCACTAAACCGTTGATGGAGGGAGGAAGGGAGAACTCAGGATAAATGCAGACCCACCGGATGGTTGTGCATTGCTTTCCAGCGAAGGGTGAGCTTTTCCCGTACAATGAAGAAAATGCACAGCTTACTCTCAAGTGAAAAAAAAAAAAATCCCCTCTAGACTTAAATGATCCCGAAATTCCAAGACATGTGAACTTTCCCGGTAGACAGGTAGAGTTTTGAGTGGACCCTGCACCACAGTAAAGAGCAATGCAAGAGCCCAGAGTTTTTGCACTGCAGAAAGCACAACCGGAAAGCAATCAATCCTCCAAGCATTATCCCTTGTCCTTGTGGTTACCACCACATCCAGGGAAAACGCTTCCTGACCCGCTAATCACCTGGCAGAATTTCTCTCCATCTATTTGGCAAGGAATTTGTAAACCTTTTCCCTCCCCTTTCTCTTTCCATCTTCCTTCCACTTAGTGCTTGTTTCTTCTATTTGAGATTTCCTCTTTTGGGAGCATGACTTTGGGGTAAGGTTATTTGGGTAAGAACCCTCGCACAGGCTCTGGAAAAGGGCCTCAGTGTAAATGCATGTGAGTAATCAATCATATGCATGTCAAATTAAAATTGATTTTGGTGGAGCAGTCAGTATAAAACGATATATATGTATGTACATATGTAAGTATATATATGAATGACAATGAAAGATGGACTTTGACTTACTATTGAATTTATTGGGTTCACTAATATATTCAAAAGCTCTGTTCAGGGTTAAGCGGCATAACCAGTCCATCGTGCATGTTCCAAACTCCCAGTACCAGCTTAGGTAGACTGACCACAGAATGTGGCTCCAGTATAGTCCTTTTCCCAACACTGACACATGGAAGTTTAAAATCAGTGGAGAAGTTTCTATAATATAGAAAGCAGAGTGGGTGGTAATTACAAATGACTTGGAGTAGTTTCTGTTATGTTGTGGCTTTTTGATTATGTGACAGGAGTGTTCTATTCTGGGTGTGAATTTGGACAAAAGGAAATTACTATTTTGTTTTTAAACCACAGGTCAGAAGGCATACTGTTCTGAAACTTAAAAAACATCACAATTAGGAAACACATATATTTTGGATTCTACGATATGATACTACGTGGTGTCCTGTGTATGTAAAACAGGCACCACAAGAGACTTTAAAATATATGACAATAAAGAGCAAAAGGCTCTATAATGTTGTAAAAAACAAAAGTCATGGAATATAAGGAATATACAAATTTTTGCAACTGAGTTTGCCACTTTGGAATTGTACTATGCTGGTTTATATTCTCCAAAGGGTCGTTGCTGAGTAATGGTGCCTCTTTTGTTTTGAAGTTTCTTTCTGTGACGAAAAAGAAGGGAGACAACAGAGTATTAACTTGATTTTCCCCCATTTAATAGTGAATGCAATTAACATTTGGTAAATGGCCTTTAAAATGAAATATATTAGAAAATAAAGTGAATTATTATGTTAGGTTTGTACTGAAAAAGTAACACATACATATAATTTTAAAAAATCAATTGTGGCAAAGGAGTGTGAAGGAAAGACCCTCAGACACTCCACATTCCCACTTACGTAGTCCACCCTCACAGATGTTAACACTTTCTTATGTATGCTTCCAAAATATTCCATGCATATGTAAGCATATATATCTATATGTGTCTATGATGAACTATAGCAGCTCCTGATTGATAAAAAAAAATTTGACTAGAGTTTTACAAGCCTCATAGCTTTAAACATTTTTGAAGCCTAGAGGGTAGTCTAAGGTCGTTGTGATGAACAAACTAATCTTCAAGGATAATCTGGTAGGTCTTTGGTGGGCAGCAGTCATTGGGGTCTGTTCCCAGAGGCCTTAACGCCCTTCTAAGTGGAAAAAAAGGCAGGTGGTAGGCTCTGTTCCACTCCTTCTCTGAAATCAAGAAACCTTTCTGTTGACGTTCTTGAATCTGCTGCCCCGTGGTTTTTTCCCTTTAGGAGAGTAAAAATGAGTTTCCAAAAAAAGTCTAGATCATATAAGAAATACATAGCACATGTTCTATATTGAGAGAAAACGCATTTTTCACAGTTTTGCCAAGAGTTTTTTTAATTTGGAATTGAAATGTACACAAAAAGAAAAGCTTTAGTACATTTTATATCAATTAAAATATTAAATGCTGTTCCAAATAGCTGTAGTGCAGTAATAATTGATATTCATAATGCTGAGCCACTGAAAGGTTGTGAATCATCAAATATTAAATTCTTTTCAGCTCAATTTAAGGTATTGTTTCAGAATAGTGCTATCCTGCCAGAAAACAGACTGTCTTGTATATTAATAAAAAGAATGTTGTCAGTAAATTTGCCCTCCCTAATTTGTGAAAACATGTGTTTAGTTGAGAAAACAATTTCCTTCTGAGCTGAGGAAAACAATGACAACATTTATCTGTATGCATCTTCAGAAATTCTTTCTACTGTCATTGTGTTTCTTCCCCCTATATAACCAATCCTAGCTTTAAAAACATTCAATGTGAGAATTAAACTAAGTTTTAAAAAATCTGTCTACTTTTTTGTATGTTTTTCTGTGTGATTGTTTCAATAGCATTGACATTGATAAATGCTGCATGTTTTTTGGTAAGTGCATTGTTATATACCACAATAATGCAATAGAATCCATTTTAATTTCTTCTTGATGACTTGTGGTTTGAAATGACAAGTTGGATACTGCAGTATTGATAATCCCTAACAGTTGCTTACTATTCTGCATTTAAATATATTTCCAATTAAGAAAAAAGGCCATTAATTTATCTGGTACTTGATATCAAACTTATAGTATTTAAAATATTTAACATTTTAGATTATAGCTTATAGCCATATAACTCTGTAATGTTTTCAAAATAGGAAGCAGCATAGCTTATTTACTATATTAGATGGTGGGAACTGAGCTACATATGTATTTTAAAAATAGCAGTTGATTTTTCTTCCATTGTGTGTAATACATTGACGGGTTCTACTTTTTTCGAGTTCCTTTGGTTCTACTTAAGAACAAATTCTCTAGGCAAGGAAGAATAGAAATTGTCACTTGGATCTCATGGACATGGGTGTTGAGGATGAAGATGGGAGTTGGGAATGAGGTGCTGAGACCTGCACTGGAGCAGCTACTTGGGTGTTGTTCATGTCTCATTATTTCATATCACGGCAAGTCTTGCTCTATCATGTCATCATGGGCTGGTATGATGAATTTTTGAACTGCAGCCTCAAAGGTGCCCCTTGGGTACTAGTTGACTCCTATCAAGATTATGGCTTTCCTCAGAGGGGCAAGAGGAATGCAGTTCACATTAAGTTTCTACTGCTATGAGTCATATACTAAACTAGGAGCTTTAGTACATTTGTATCACTTAAACCTCACAGAAAACTCTCTAAACTAGGGAAGGGAGGCACAGAGAGCTACTGTTAAAATCTGGAGTGATGACTGAAAGTCACGTCTGCTTAATTTCAGAGTTTGTGCTCTTGGGTGCCATGGCTCTCAGATGCAAGAAGTCCACAATCCACGAAAACTTTCTAGGTTAGAAACAACCTAAACACGTAAGACAGTGACAGAAGAGTATGCATCTTAGGTCCCACGGTTTGTGGGGTAAATTATCTTTTCTCAACCCTCTTTCCTTCAGTTCAGAACATTTGGAGCTTGATGATTCTAGAAAGGGATTGCAACCTTTTCTGTCTTTGGCTATTTTGTTAGGCCTGTGCTGTACTTGAAAAGGCAGAGCAATCTGGCAGGTGTTCTGCTTGGCATCAATATATGGAGCTTACACCCTATTGTTTTACCCCAGGCCCACTTCCCCCATGTCCCTGCAGTCAGTGGAGTTTGTGAAGCATTGCATTCTCTTTTAGGCTGATACGCAGGTGGAAAAAATACCTGGGTCATAGGAATATATATGAATCTAGGGGAGTAAGAAAATGGGGGATCTTCATTTGGAGCTCTGAAAGTGTGTGTGTGTGTGTGTGTGTGTCTGTTTTTTTAAATAGGGACAGTTGTGAGGGGAAATTAAATGTGATTAAAAATTAGTTAAACATTTTAGGCACCCTTTGGATTACATAGGCATTTATCAGCATTTATAGATTTTATTCTCTACAAATATGTGTTAAAAGTTCCAAATAACCAACTTATGGATGGATTTTGGAGAAATAACCAGAGGAGCTGGCCAGCCTTTACTTTACCGTAAGGGTTGCTGAGAGTGTGCCCTGGTGTTTTCAGTTGCGGCTATCCTCCCGAGATGTGATTTGGCTGAATGAATGGCATGAACCTCTTAGGTAGATTTGGTCTATGATCCCAGCAACTTCAGTTAGAATGTTACTTTCTCTCAAATTGCCATAGTAACATGGTCACATTTCACCTTAGGAGTGGCTTCTTCTAATTGCAGGGCCTTTCTGATGTGATTTCTTATAGCACCCCTCAAGAAAATGAAAAATAAACTTTAGGTAAACAGCCTTGTCATACTTTGATGAAAGGTTTTTGAAGTGTCTGTTGATTAGTGTTTGCTACTATTATTAGAATTTACAAAATTTGTTTTCTCTTTTGGAAAATATATTAAGGCTAAAAATGTTAGTTAATTACATAGCCATTGAGGGCTTAAACACACATTGTGATTGAGACTGAATAGTGTTTTCCCAACCTTTCCCTTTTTACAATGGAGAAAACAGCTAATTAAATTTTGTACAGTAAAATGTCAATTGAACATTTATTGCCAAATGACACCTCAGGCACAGCAGGGCATTATGAAAAGATATCAGGAGACAGCCGACCTTACCTTGGTGCTACTGAACAAGCAATTCATTAACTGCTTCTAGGCAATGCCACAGCAAACTAATCCGGCAGTGGCCCAGGCAGTAACTCAATGAAGGAATTGTGGCAGTCTTCTCTGCGCCCTCACTCAATTCTGTTCAGCTTTAATAACTGTGAATATTAAAAATAACTCCACATTCAGGAGCAATGTCCAAACTGAGATGTGCTTAACACTGAATATTAAAATAAAACTATACAACTTTAGATGCCTAGACATAGCTAAGAGGCAGGATCTCAGCAACAGTTAATGAGCCATTGGTTATAAGAAGGAGGGAGAGAATCATTGTGTTGGACTTTACATTGAAATCTAAGGTAATAAATCAATAAACTTTATTATAGTGAAACTTTTCAGTTCTACAAAATCTTGTATTTTGAAGTGTTTTAATAATGTAAAATAGGTTTATTTGTAGTTTTGTTGACTCTTATTCACCTCCCTATCCTAGTTCATCTCTGTATTCTAGTTCCTGTAATAGGAAACAATAGACAGAGTTTATTGTAATTAATGATTATACTAAACTGACAATAACTATTAGGGTCAAGTGGCCAACTTCTGTAACAACAGCATTCAGTCTTACATATTGGCAAATGTATTGTGTGTTTCAGCTAACTTTTAATGGCAACAAAATCATAGTATGGCAAAGTATTGGAATAGTCCATTGGATTTAAAATTGGATTTTATTTGTAGTTTTATCTGTAACATCTTTTGTGAATGTAAGAGAGACATATAACCTAGTTTATTTTCAACAATGCCATTTAAACTCATCTTCTTAATAATCAATCCAGCATTACTTTGAGAAAAGTAGGATTGTACACAGTGAGTAGAAAAGAAGCATTGTTTATATTATCATTATCACTTCAGAAAGAAGGCAAGTTAATTTTGAAAATAATACAGTCTATCAAGACAAAACAACATAAACTATTTTAGTGTGTTTCGTTTCCATATGTTTAATTTGTATTTGTAAATTTATGAAAGTGTGTAGCTATTATAGGCATATGTGTTTTTATAGGCATATTATATATGTGTTTTTCCTTAACCATACATCTTTGTATTCAAAAGTTTAAAATACCTTTGAAAGATAATATCTGCTTTATTCTTATGCTGACCTTTTTCAAGAGCCTTTAATTTTTAACATTTTTACTTCTTTTCTCTTGACCTTTATTTTAGGTTCAGGGGGTGGGTGTACATGTGTAAGTTTGTTACTTGGGTAAATTGTATGTTGCTGAGGTTTGGTGTATAAATGATCCTGTGAGCTAGTGAGCATGGTACCCAATAGTTAGTTTTTCAGACCAAGTTCCCTAACCCAACCTTCCCCTTCAAGTAGTCCCCAGTATCTATTGTTCCTCTCTTTGTGTTCATGTGTATTCAGTGTTTAGCTACCACTTATAAGTGAGAACATGTGGTATTTGGTTTTCTGTTCCTGCATTAGTTCACTTAGGATAATGGCCTCCAGCTGCATCCATGTTGCTGCAAAGCACATGATTTTGTTCCTTCTTACGGCTGTGTAGTATTCCATGGTGTATGCGTCCCACATTTTCTTTGTCCAGTCCACCACTGGTGAGCACCTAGGTTGATTCCATGTTTTTGCTATTGTGGAGTGCTGTGATGAACATACAAGTGCATGTGTCTTTTTGGGTAGAACACTGTTTTCGTTTGGATATATACCCAGTAATGGGATTGGTTAGTCAGACTGAACTAATTTACATTACCACCAGCAGTGTAAAAGTGTTCCATTTTCTCCACAACTTCACCAATATTGGTTGTTTTTTGACTTCTTAATAATAGCCATTCTGGTGTGAGATGGTATCTCATTGTGATTTTGATTTACATTTTTCTAATGATTAGTAATGGTGAGCATTTTAAAATATATTTGTTGGCTGCATGCCTGTCTTTCAAAAACCTTTTAAAAGATGCTATGTACTAAACACAGACTAAGCCCAGGCAATATGTACAAGCAGGCAAACTTGTATTATTTACACGGTACAATATCACGGTTAGAAATGGTGGGATTGTAATGCTACTGAGTGTTCAGAAATCAGAGATACTCAAATTCAGAACACCTTCTCTGTGAGACATTCTCTGATGAGAGGGAGATGGATGCACAAATAAGGCAAAAAGAGACAAAAGAACACTTTAGTGTTAGCTGGGACCAAAATTACAATGTAGAACCCTAGAAAGCTAGATCTGACCTTGTTGTAGGCACTTTTCCCTAAGGCCCAAATGACTTCAAACCAAAGCAAGCCAAATAGCCTGTATATGTAAAGCCCACATCCCACCCCCCAGATCTGACAGCCGATAATGAGGGTAGGCACACCTTGTAGGGTGTAATTAGGGGCACACCAGTTAGGGCCAGACAATAAGGAGTCAGGGACATGGTCAGCAGGGGGAGAATATGTTTCCCCTCTAAGCCTCCCTTGGCGCAGGCTAGGTTAAGGCCTGGTTCAGGAAAAGGGCAATGGTGTCAGAAGAGTGATGGCTCTGCTCCCCTACAGGTCAGCCCTGATTGTTGGGTTGGGGAGGAGAGAGAGCAGACGATGCTATGTACACTCTGACCTCTCTCTCCTTTGAAAGCTTCATCCCCATATAACATACCCCATTAATGTCCTTGAACTTGCAATTTCTTAATCATTGATGATGACTAATTTTTGGAAGTGGGGGTGGGGATGGAGGTGAGGGAATTGGAGCCTCATGCTCCCCCTAGAGGCATATATAAAAGATGCAAAGTCATCTTACAGCATTTAGTAAACTCCAGCTTTGAAATATTTTGGAATTATTGATTTCATATCATAATTAAATGTTATATATTTAGAAATGTTATTAATAGTAAGTAGCTTTATTTTTATGTTTAATCCAATATATGAAACACCTAGTAACATCTTGAATTGGTTTTCTTCCTGAGCAATTTTCTTTATAATAATAGCAAATACTAATATCGTTTGTATGATGAGTCTGGCATTGTTTTGAGCATTAATGTGTATCAAATAATTTAATTATCACAATAATCATATGATATGCATATTATTATTATCTCGATTTTTACAGATGGAGAGATGTTAAGTGACTTGCCTTAGGTTACATAGCTAATAAATGCAGAGCCAAGAAGTAGGTCCAAATAATCTAGCTCCAGAGGTTTCTTTTAATCTTTATGCTTTATATTCTCATCCTCTAAAACAGTATTGATTTAAAGCTTAGCTGGTGTGGAAAATATAGCAGACTTTTTATTGTTATTTTAAACACTAAGTTCAGCTGACAAATCAAAAAGAAACAATTTTTAAAACAGTTTTGGGAAACTCAAGGATTACTTGAATATACATTTTTTCTCAGTTTCATACCTTCCTTTCCCATAAAATACCCATGACTTTACTTTAACATTGCATTCCATTTTCCCTTGAGAGGAGTGAGCCTCCTAGTAGTACAATGGTACCTCACATAATCACACTTTGCCTTGTTATACTTTGCAGATAATGCATTTTTTTAAACAACTAGAAGGTTTGTGGCAACCCTGTGTTGAGCAAGTCTACTGATGGCATTTCGTGTCTCATTTTGGCAGCGTGTGCTCATTTTGTGTCTCTGTGTCACATTTTGGTAATTCTCACAAGATTCTTAACTTTTTCATTGTTATTATATCTATTATGGTGATCTGTGATCAGTAATCTTTGATGTTACTATTATAATTGTTTTGGAGTGCCACAAACTATGCCCATTTAATACAGCGAACTTTATTGATAAATACGTGTGTTCTGACTGCTCCACTGACCAGCTGTTGTCAGTGTCTTTCCCTCTCCTTGGGCCTCCTACTCTGTGAGACACAACAATATTGAAATTAGTTCAGTTAATAACCCTATAATGGCCTCTAAATGTTCAAGTGAAAGAAAAGGTTTCACGTGTCTCACTTTACATCAGAAGCTAGAAATGATTAAGCTTAGTAAGGAAGGCAAGTCTAAAGCTGAGATAGGCTGAAAGCTAGGCTTTTTTTGTCAGTTAGCCAAGTTGTGAATGCAAGGGAAAAGTGCTGGAAGGAAATTAAAAGTGCTACTCCAGGAAGCATATGAATGATAAGAAAGCAAAAACAGCCTTCTTGCTGATATGGAGGAAGTTTTAGTGATCTGGATGGAAGACCAAACCAACCACAACATTTCCTTAAGCCAAAGTCTAATTCAGAGCAAGATCCTAACTCTTCAATTCTATGAAGGCTGATAGAGGTGAGGAAGCTGTGGAAGAAAAGTTGGAAGCTAGCAGAGGTTGGTTCATGAGGTTTAAGGAAGGAAGCTGTCTCTATAACGTAAAATTGCAAAGTGAAGAAGCTACAGCAAGTTCTCCAGGAAATCTAGCAGAGATTATTGATGAAGCTGGCTACACTAAAAAGCCTCAAATTAGAAGAAGATGTCATCGAGGACTTTCATAGCTAGAGCAGTAAAATCAATGCCTGGCTTCAAATCTTCAAAGGACAGGCTAACTCTCTTGTCTGGGCTAATGCAGCTGGTAACTTTAAGTGGAAGCCAATGCTCAATTACCATTCTAAAAATCCTAGGGTCTTTATGAATTATGCTAAATCTACTCTGTGCCCTACTGAGAGATGACAATGTGCTAGCAGCCCTCACACTCAGCGACTCCTCTGCCTCCGGCCTCGGCGTCCACTCTGGCAGCTCTCGAGGAGCCCTTCAGCCAGCCACCACACCGTAGGATCCCCTCTCGGGGCTGGCTGAGGCCGGAGCCTCCTCCTGCTGCTTGCAGGGAGGTGTGGAGGGAGAGGCACGCGCGGGAACCGGGGCTGCACTCAGGGGCCAGTGTGAGTTCTGGCGCCGACCGGCGCAGGCTTGGCGGCCCTACACACAGAGCGGCCGGCTGGCGCCGCCCACCCAGTGCAGTGAGGGGCCTAGCACCTGGGCCAGCAGCTGCGGAGGTTGCGCCTCGTACCCCAGCAGTGCCAGGTCCTCCAGGGTCCTCCAGCAGTGCCGGCCCGCCACGCTACACTCAAATTCTCGCCAGGCCTTAGCTGCCTCCCTGTGGGGCAGGCCTAGGGACCTCCAGCCTGCCATGTCTGAGCTCCCCAACTGTGGTGGGCTCCCCTGTGGCCTGAGCCTCCCGGACGGGTGCTGCCCGCTGCTCCATGGCGCCCGGTCCCATCCACAGCCCAAGGGCTGAGGAGTGCAAGCGTGGCTGGGGACTGGCAGACAGCTCCGCCTACAGCCCTGGTTCAGGATCCACTGGGTGAAGCCAGCTGGGCTCCTGAACTGGATGGGAACTTGGAGAACTTTTATATCTAGCTGGAGGATCGTATGTGCACCAATCAGCACTCTGTATCTAGCTAACCTAGTGGGGACTTGGAGAACTTTTCCATTTAGCACGCTGTGTCTTGCTCAAGGATTGTAAATGCACCAATCAGCACTCTGTCAAAACGGACCAATCAGCTCTCTGTAAAATGGACCAATCAGCAGGATGTGGGTGGGGTCAGATAAGGGAATAAAAGCAGGCTGCCTGAGCTAGCAGCTGCAAGCCAGTCACCTCCTCTTCCATGCTGCGAAGTCTGTGGTCTTTTGCTCTTTGCAAGAAGTCTTGCTGCTGCTCACTTTTTGGGTCCTTCCTGCCTTTATGAGCTGTAACACTCACCCTGAAGGTCTGCAACTTCACTTCTGAAGCCAACAGAGACCGTGAACCCACCAGGAAAAATGAACAACTCCAGACAGGCTGCCTTTAAGAGCTATAACACTTGCCACAAAGGTCTGCAGCTTCACTCCTGACAGCGAGACCATGAACCCACCAGAAGGAAGAAGCTCCGGACACATCTGAACGTCTGAAGGAACAAACTCTACACACACCATCTTTAAGAACTGTGACACTCACCGCGAGGGTCCACGGCTTCATTCTTGAAGTCAGTGAGATCAAGAACCCACTAATTCCGGACACACTATGAATGGAACAACAAAACCTAGATGACAGCACATATGTTTACAGCATGGTATACTGAATATTTTAAGCCCACTGTTGAAAACTTCTGCTCAGGAAAGAACTTTCCTTTCAGAATACTACTGCTTGTTGGCAATGCACCTGGTCACCTAAGAGCTCTGATGGAAATGTAGAGGAGATTGTTTTCATCCTGTTACATAAGATCCATTCTACAGCCTATGGATCAAGGAGTAATTTTGACTTTCAGGTCTTATTTAAGAAATACATTTCATAAGGCTATAGTTGCCATAGATAGTGATTCGTCTGATGGACCTGGGCAATGTAAATTGAAACCTGGAAAGGACTCACCATTCTGGGTACCATTAAGAACATTCGTGATTCATGCAAGGAGGTCAAAATATGAACATTAGCAGGAATTTGGAAGAAGTTGATTCCAACCTCATGGATGACTTTGAAAGGTTCAGGACTTCAGTGGAGGAAGTCACTGTAGATGGGGTGGAAATATCAAGAGAACTAGAATTAGAAGTGGAGCCTGAAGATGTGACTGAATTGCTTCCATTTCATGATAAAGATTGAATGGATGAGGAGTTGCTCCTTATGGATGAACAAAGAAATTGGTTTCTTGAGATGGATTTTACTCCTTGTGAAGTTGTTATGAGCATTGAAATAACAACAAAGGATTTAGACTATTATATTAACCTATTTCGTAAAGCAGCAGCAGGGTTCAAGAGAGTGGACTCCTATTTTAAAAGAGGTACAGTTGTGAGTAAAATGCTATCAAACAGCATTGTATGCTACAGATAAATTTTTCATGAAAGTAAGAGTCAATAAATGTGGCAAACTTCACTTTTATCTTGTTTTAAGAAATTACCACAGCCACCCAAACTTTCAGCAACCACCGCCCTGATCAGTCAACAGTGTTCAAAATGGAGGCAATGCCCTCCACCAGCGAAAAGATTATGACTGGCTGAAGGCTCATAATCATTGTGATTATGGCTAATGACCATTAGCACTTTTTAGCAATAAGGTATTTTAAAGTTAAGATTATATACTTTGTACTTTTAGATGTAATGCTATTACACATTTAATAGACTACTGTGTAGTGTAAACATACCTTTTATATGCACGGGAAACAAAAATATTTGCGTGACTTGCTTTTTTGTAATATTTGCTTAATTGTGATGGTCCAGAACTGAATTTACAGTATCTGTGAGGTATGCCTGTATATTTTATTTTTTGACTGAAGTTATCTTCTTTACCATGAAGCAAGAGTTTATGGTCCAACTTTGGTATAAATTATATAAGCTAAGGATGGACCATTAATTACTGCAACCTGTTATGAATTATTTTATATTTTGATAGCTTTGTCTCCCAGCATCAATAAATAAATAAATAAATAAAATAAAGAGCATTTAAGTTTCGAGTCCAAGAAGTTGCAACTTTTGTTTAGTGGTAGGAGAGATGATGCTATATGGTTGAGATTTCCTCCTAATTAGCTTTGAGGTAGATATATTGCCTTATATGTAGGAGGAACATGTTAAATATTTGTTAAATTGCATTAAACTGAAATTCCGTCTGATCACTTAATTTCTTATTTTTGGTAGAAATTCCAAAGTCAATATGTGGGAAATTGAAATATATGATTATGTCATAAAATTAGTGCCACTGTGGATGCTTTATTGTGTTAAAGGTAATCCATTCTGCTGTGCAGAGATTTAGTGTTATGGCCAAATGGTACCCAGAAGTTTGTCCCCATAACTTGGAGACTGCTTAGTGTTAAAGGTACAGTCAGCACTCTTTTGTATGTCAGTTTTAATTATCTATCTGAAGTTATGTTAAATTAGTGAAAGGTACAGAGTTCTTTGGCTCTCTCTCTAGTATTACAGCATTTATGCAATAAAGTATTTGGTCACATTCTCTTAAAGTGATTTTTTTTTTTTTTTTTTGTCCCAAAAGTGTTCTCCCAAGCATTTGAAACCTAAAAAACTTTTTTTTCCTGATACTTTCTCATGTTTATTTAGCGTGGGAACAAGCTAGTTTTGTGATAAATGAAGTGATGTTTCTATGTGCGTGTGTGTGCGTGTGTGGGTGTGTGTGTATACTTATGCTAGGCATATTGGAAGTCAGAAGTCTCAACAGGACGTAACATTTATTTTATTTTTTTAGTAGAGATGGAGGTTTTGCTATGTTTCCCAGGCTAGATTTTGAACTCCTGGGCTCAAGGGATCCTCTCACCTCAAACTCCCACGTGGCTGGAACTATAGGCCTGTGTCCCCATGCCTGGTTTTAGGTAACGTTTTGATCCCTAGTTTTCTTTCCCACAACTGGGAAGATGGTCTTTATCCAGAGACATCATTATCAAAGTAAGAACTGCATAGGCTGTGAGAAGTCACACGCAGAAATGTTAGCTGTTAAGCTTGACCAGTAGTTGAGGTTTCTGAAAGGAGCAAAGAGAAAGAGAGGGATCAAGGTGTGCTAGAGGAGAATGGAGTCAGATGGGACCATGCTTATAAATGGGCTGAGTAAATGCCTTGACAAATGTGTTTACTTGAATCATTCTGCCAGAAGTTGTACATTTTGGAATTTATTTGTTTATTTTTTAAATTTTGATTGTCTTTGGTTCTTTTGGAGAACTTTTAACTGATGGGCACCTGACACCTTCACACGCTTAGCAGTGATCATTGGACACAAAGGTCTTTGGGTCTAAAGATTCCTGAGAAGAATCAAGGGAGGACTGTTCTGGGTTGTTGGTGGTGATGATTGGCATTAAAAGTAAGCTTTGTCTACTTGGCCATTTTGCTAACCCCAGCTCTAGGAAAGTCCAGGGAGATTCTTCATTGTGGCACCTTCAATATGATAGATTTACCAATAGGGAGAAATGACCTCTGACAAACAAATCGTCGTAGAAGTTGGTGTACTAGGATGGAAGTAGTTGTGAGTGCTGGAATTAGCCACTACTGCTTTAAAAAAGGCTCTAAGTATTCACATACTCAGGCAACCATGACCCTCTCTTCCTTACTAAGAAGCTGCCTTCACTACCTTCACTACCTTCACTATTTCTTTGCCCAAACCCTTTTCCTGAGGCTGAGTAAGGGAATGACTGGAAGGGAGAAAGTAGACTTAGAGGTTGTGGGGAGGCGGAGCTATGGTTCCTGAAGAGAGCCTATTCCTTCCACTTACCTCATTGTAGGGTGAAGAGATAATGACCCTTACTGAGGTTGAGAAAGGACTCAAGTGATGATTCTTTTTTGTTTGTTTGTTTTGAGATGGTGTCTCACTATGTTGCCCAGGTTGAACTTGAACACCTGGCTTCAAGCAGTCCTCCTGATTCAACCTTCCGAGTAGCTGGGACTACAGCACATGCCACTGCACCTGGCAAAGAGATAACTCTTGAGTGTAAGATTGGACTGGTAATGGTGGTGGCATTTAACTGTCTCCTTCTCCACCAAGTCTCCCTGTAAGTTTGGACTGGTGCCTATCTGTCTTTTCTTGAAAGACATTGAGTTACTGGACCATCAGAGCAGATGCTCTCCTGTTTGTGGAGAAAGAGGACACTAGAAGACATCCAGTCCTCTTGCTGCTGCCCCACCCAAAGAGGTTTCTTGGGTGAAGGGACCCTGGTAACAAAAGGCCGGGACAGGAGCTGGTGAGAGGTGGGAGGGAAAGGTCAATGTTCACGCCAAATCTCTCACACCAGGATAATAAATGTGTGAGGAAGAAGGGCACTATGGGGAATAAGCAACCCCATAAAGAGTCAGTATTTGGATGCCTGCCTCATAGAGAGAACCAGTGGTCAGTTCAGTGTTAATTTGAGGAGTAGAGAAAACCAACCCAGTGGGGCCTGCAACATCCCTGTGGGGCCATCCTATGGAGAGACTTTGGCTTCGTTTATTCATCCTCCAGCTCAAGCCTAGAAAGGAAATGTAGCAGGGAAGAGAAAGGGAGAAGTGGGTAGAGTAGACCCATTCCCAGCCCTAGCCACTAAATCCACCATTCTAGCTTGCTGTGGGGGCTGTGAAGTAGAGAAGACCTTGAATTAAACATGAAATTGAAGTTTTAAAATGAACAAGACTGAATGAGGACTCAAAAGAACCCTTCTGATAATGGAAAGAGAATGACACACTATGGAATCTGAGTAGGCTATCAGTAATAACTGGAGTACACAGAGACAAAGAGGATCTGAGAATGGGTAGTTAGGGAAAAAAATGTTTATACCACAACTTGAGATTGTTTAATTATTCAATTACATTATTATAGAATTGGAGAGCTGAATGGGAGCTTAGAGACCATTTTCCAATTCTCCCCTTTCATTTTACTAAGCTGGCTGTCTACCATCCTCCTATTCTTTCAGAGAATCATTAAAATGAGATTATTTGTGATAATTAGATAATGTAATTAAAACTGTTTATGATACCAGGGATAGGTAGTGGAGGTTTCTTTCAAGCATTCATGTTATAGAATGATAATGAGCATACCATTGTCAAGATCTTACAGTAGCTTCACTTCTTGTAACAGTCTGGGAAGACCTGTAGCTATCATTATCACTTCTGCCTTACAGATGAGGAAGCCAAGGCTCACTGTTATGCGTGTGTGTGTGTGTGTGTGTGTGTGTGTGTAGTAGGGTTGGGGGAAGGCATATTTTTACTCTTCATTTTCTTTTATCTTCCAAACCTGCAACCTGAAAAAACAAGCAATGATTTCAGAATATATTCATCTGGCTGGAATGGACTTGAGCAGAAAAACAAAAGTTAAGGTGGTTCAACCCTGGCTAGTTTTGCAATAAAAACAACCACCATTGGGATTGTAAACTAGTTCAACCATTATGGAAAACAGTATGGCGATTCCTCAAGGATCTAGAACTAGATGTACCATATGACCCAGCCATCCCATTACTAGGTATATACCCAAAGGATTATAAATTATGCTGCTATAAAGACACATGCACACGTATGTTTATTGCAGCACTATTCACAATAGCAAAGACTTGGAATCAACCCAAATGTCCATCAGTGACAGATTGGATTAAGAAAATGTGGCACATATACACCATGGAATACTATGCAGCCATAAAAAAGGATGAGTTTGTGTCCTTTGTAGGGACATGGATGCAGCTGGAAACCATCATTCTCAGCAAACTATCACAAGAACAGAAAACCAAACACCGCATGTTCTCACTCATAGGCGGGAACTGAACAATGAGATCACTTGGACTCGGGAAGGGGAACATCACACACCGGGGCCTATCATGGGGAGGGGGGAGGGGGGAGGGATTGCATTGGGAGTTATACCTGATGTAAATGACGAGTTGATGGGTGCAGCACACCAACATGGCACAAGTATACATATGTAGCAAACCTGCACGTTGTGCACATGTACCCTACAACTTGAAGTTTAATAATAATAAATAAATTTAAAAAAAAAAACAAAAAAAACCACCATTTATTGAGGTAGGTGCATATATGTTATTTCATTTAAGTTGGAAGTAGGAAGGATCTAAGAAAAAGCAATGGATCTGAAGTAATTGTTTTGGCACAACTCCTAGGGCTGGGGATTGGGCTTCTCGCTCTTCAAAACTTACATGTCAGCAACCCCAAGTATTAGTTTCTTGTTGTGCTGTAACAAGTTGCTACAAACTTAGTAGTTTAAAACAGCACAGATTTATTATCTTATAGTTCTAGAGTCATTTATTGTGTTCCTCTATGCATTGTCAGTGTAATGGGGTATGTATGCCAGCCTGTATGGTAGTGTAAGATATTAAAATAAGAACAAAGCCCAGTTTTCTTAGCACTGCTTATATCGAAGTGTGATTTCCATGTAAGCTCACATCATAGGGAATCAGTTGCAATCTGGTTTCATGGATAACAAGACCAGGTTACGGAATGTTTTTCGTTGCATAAAGCCTGTTAAAAGCCAGAAGAGAAAAGCAATACTTTCTGCTGACATTAGGATCAACTGAGAATGTAGTGGGCTTAGTGGCATTAAATAAGATAAAAAAGTTGAAATCAAAAATTTAAACTCTCTAGATGTAGATATTAGATATTTATTTACATAAAATGAAAATTCTGAAGTGGATATTTTTGCTCTTCTGAACTTCTTCAAGAAAAATTTGGAGAAAGCAAAACTGTGATTTAAGTTCTTTACCCACTGTGCCTAATACCTTACTATCTTTTAAAGAATTTGCTTTTTTACAAGCTACAAAAACATTGCTCTGAGGCTTCGTATGGATATTAAAGCTTAATTGTGTTTATCTGATTACGTTTTAAACCTTTCTGTATTCTTATTAATGGTTTCAATTTTGATATTTAGGTCTTACATTTGAAAATGGCTTAAACATTTTAAAGATCAAGTAGATGATTAAGGTGGATTATTTATCTTATTCCTATAAGGATCACCGTGCTATAACCCACAAGGACTGTCTTTGTAGTTTTCTTCGAGTGCTCTTTTTCCCCGCGATCATTTGGGTCTTTTCCCTTAGAATAGTTTATTCTGTTTTCAGTGTTCAAGAAGTATATCACTGGTGGTGGTACTCAGTCCTCCAAACCTCTATTGTTTGCTTTGGAGGAGATAGTTGGCTTGATCTACATCTGAACTTAAAATTTCACTATAAAAATCTTTTTTAAAGGGGGAATTTAGCTGAGAATATTTATACATGAACTCTGAACTTTTGGAGTGAAGAGGTCCACTCTCCATATTTATAAATAGTTTCATTTGATAGGAGGCTATGTTGCTCTGACAAAGAGATCCCCACACATAGTGACTCAAACAAGATAGTTTATTTCTTTAATAAGTAACATTAAGCAGGTTATTACAAATTAGGTGGGTGTCTCTGCTCCATAAAGTCATTCAGGGATCCAGATTTTTTGGTCTTCTTTTGGGGTCACCGCTTAAGATGTTGACTTGTCCCTTTGATGAAAATGGCCTATCACCACATTTGCCTTCTATTTCGTAAGAAGGGGTATGAGGAAAGTGGAGGGTGATTAGCTTCTTTTTAAGGAAGTGACCTGTAAGTTGCACAAGCCACTTCTGTTCATATCCCACTGGCCCATTGGCCCATTGGCCCATTGGTCATATGCCATACCCAGCTGCAAAGAAGGCTGGAAAATGTAGTCTTTATCTGGGTGGCCATGTGCTTAGGTAAAGATTAGGAGATTCTTATTAGTGAAATGAGCAAGAGGAGACTGTAAGTTTTTGTGGAGGTTAAAACAGTTAGTCATGGGACATATTCTTAATTTGGAGAAGGGACCAAAGTGTTTTGTAATAGGAGGGAATCAGACATTATTCTGTTTTTGGGTTCACATTGTTTAACCTGGTTGGGAAAATTGACCAGAACATGGCTCATGTGATACTGGGGTCTGTTTCAATATCTGTATGAGCCAGTTAGCTTCAAAATGATGTCTCACAGAGATGGACTGCACTTTTTATCCTGACTTTCAAATGTATACCATATGTGAATCATAGATAAACTCCAAACAAGAACAATTTAGGATGCCTTGAGTAACTGTTGTGTGCCACACGCTGTCTGAAAGATCCTGTGGTGAACTTTTAGGAGAGCCTTTGGAGGTCATTTTTCAGTTAACCACACTAGGGCAGGAACCCTTCTAGATGTGCAGAATTTGCTTCCAGTCAGCAGGGTGTTGCTTCTCTTACTAGGGAGCCAATTTCATTTTCAGTCTGCTTTTGTTGTTTGAAAAAATTCTTATGTTGAGCCCAAATCAAGTTATTCTCTGACACTTTTCTTAGGCAGTCCTATTTCTACCTTCAGGAGCTATAAAGAGTAAGTTTAAGTTCTCACATGACAGCTCTTGACATATTTGAAGGGAGTTACGTGGGTGTCTCCTCCCACATTCCCACTATAATAAATAACCCCTGACATTTATTGGGTGCTTACCATGTTGCAGACACTGTTCTAAGCACTGTACATGTGTTAACTCATACCAATTCTTACTAGTCTTATGAAATAAGGACTCTCTGCCCCATTTCATGGATGAGGAAACTGAGTCACAGGCAGGTTAAGTATTTGCCTAGATTCACACAGTAAGTGGCATGTTCTGATTTGTCAGTGTTTCGTTTGAAATGGTGTTCCTAGACCTCAACACTGGTTGCTATGCCAGATGCACTGTGGTCCACCATAGTGTGAGACACTATGCTCCTGAATTTGAGAGGATATGATGAGTTCACCAAAGGTAGGCTTGATATGGCAGCTGGAGTCAATTTAATATGATGTATAAAACTATTGTACTTCAATAGGGAAGCAATTATAGGTAAAAATCATAGGTAAAAATTCAGTTACAATGATTTTCTATTTTTCCTTTTAAGAGATGGGCTCTCCCTATGTTGTCTAGGCTGGTCTTGAACTCCTGGGCTCAAGTGATCCTCCTGTCTTGGCCTCCCAAAGTGGTGGGATTACAGGCATGCACCACTGCACCCAGCTTAAAGATGATTTTATTAATAACTATGTGAAACAATAGAAATAAATTAGGGATTAGGAGAATGGCTAGAAGTTTCTAGAATTAAGTGCTAGATCTAAGAGGTGGTATAGTACTACCATTAAAAGGCCCTAGAATTGGACTGCCAGAATTGGAATACTGATTGTCTCTCTCTCTATATATATATGGTCGGTGGTTTTTGGGAGGATTTAAATGAGAGGATTAATGTAGAGTGCTTACCTAAGTGGTTGATACAAGGTAGATAGTCAATGAATGTTAATTATTATTATTTGGAAATCGGAAAATAAAATCTGAGGCTAGTTTTGAAAGGATTGTCAGGACTTCTCAGATATGAAGAAATAAAGAAATAGTAATTCTTAAGACTGATCATAGAGGGCTTTGAATAAAATGGTATGTTTGAGTCATGGAGCAAACCTTGTCTTTTGATTGCCGTATCTAACCAGATTGGAGTTGTGATGGTCATCTTTCTGGTAGATGGGGCAGTTCCAGTGTCTCATATTGGTCATCATTGGTTTTCTCTAATTTCTTGCAGTGTTATAAAGAAAAATGCCTAGAAACTTTGATTTGAGTTGATATAGTAAGTACTTTTTTTATGCTTCAAATTTCTTCCAAAGAAGTTTTGTAAACCACCCTTCAGTATGTGTAATTGTCACTCACTCTGTTCCTTCTTGACAAACAAAAGCACAATTTTTACTAAAGGGTCAAGTTTGTTTAAAAGTGGTCTCTGCTTTCCTCAAATTCTAGAGTAAAAGAATGAGCTATGTATGAATTTAGCATAGCTCAATTTAATTCAGTAAATGATTTTTAAGTACTTACAGAATTTGACACTATATTCTGTCCTTGATTTTGATCATTCTTTTATCTAAAATTTCACATTAATGAACAATATATAATGTTTTTTTTCCCTTGCTTCAAGTTGATTGAAATTTTAGAAAAGTCCCTATAATTCCCATCTTGACACAAACTAAGACTTAAGAGACACCTAAAACTTTGTGAAGGCATCTGTTAGAATAACTTTCTTAATTTATCCAAACTAATTGCACCTTACAATTCAATGACATCTTTGAATTTTGCTTTTTACTGAGCAAAAGACCTCTTATAGCTGATGACTTCATACTTTTTTTTTTTTTTTTTACCCTGGAATTATGGCCATTTTGGTAAAATTTGTACTATATACAAAACGTGAATGAAAACTTAAGTATTTAAAAAATCAGTCTGTAATCCAAGCACTTTGGGGAGCTGAGGTGGGAGCATTACTTTAGCCCAGGACCTCAAGACCAGCCTGGGCAACATAGTGAGACCGCATCTGTACAAAAAATACAAAAATTAGCCTGGTGTGGTGGTGCATGCCTATAGCCCCATTTACTCTGGATGCTGAGATGGGAGGATTGCTTGAGCTCAGGAGGTTGAGGCTGCAGTGAGCTGTGATTGTGCCACTGCACTCCAGCCTGGGCAACAGAGTGAGACCCCATCTCAAAAAAAAAAAAAAAAAAAAGTCATGTCTGACTCATACTCAGCTATTCAGCTTGTTTGTGTAAGAATCTGTCTTCCTTGTTAGACTGTAAATTCCTTAAAAGCCAGGACAACAATTTGTTGTCCAAAACGATGATCTGTAAAGGCAGGGGCCTTAAATAAGTAATGACTGGTCTTAAAATAAAACCCTAAAATTAAGGAAAGAGGTGAACCATAAAATTGGCAGCTATTATTCATTTTATTACAAGTAATAATTTGGTTAAGGGAGCAATATTGCCTTTTTTTTCCGTACAGGCTTTTTGACCAAGCATGCTGAAAATCAGAGGTGCCTCTGGTTTTTTGTCTTAGGTGTTTGTCACCTGCCAGGTTCTTGTGGGTAAGACACAAGTCAGTGGGTGGAGGAGGATATAATGAATATAACATTCTTCTACTTCTTTCTTTATTCCTATTAGATTTAAACATAGCTTTCTTTACAAAAGCATTCTGAAATAATTGGAATTCTGGCTGTAATCTTTGTGCAAGCCAATCATGGATTCACTCTGAAATTCAGCTGCCATATGACACTGGACCCAGTCCTAGCATGACAGTAAAACGGAGCCAGCATTCCTGGAAGTTTTAAGGCTATAAGCTCTTTCAGTAGAAGGCATAGGCAGTATTCTCTTAGCGAATCAGCTATAACCTTGGTTTTCACAAGGATGAAATAAGTTAGAAACTGTCCTATAAACACTGGGAAATTACAGTGTCTCCTACCAACTCTATGAAGAAAGGGACCACGTTTAAGACTTTTCTTGCATCCTCTGTAGCACCTACTAAGTGTTAAGCATGTACTTGATTTATCTCCTGTCTCCCACCGAAACTAAACCAAGACAACTCATTCTCTTCTACCTTCCTTAAGGGAATCTTGCCCTGAGTTAATGTACTCTACCAATGCTAGGTTTACTCTGGATGCTGAGATGGGAGGATTGCTTGAGCTCAGGAGGTTGAGGCTGCAGTGAGCTGTGATTGTGCCACTGCACTCCAGCCTGGGCAACAGAGTGAGACCCCATCTCAAAAAAAAAAAAAAAAAAAAAAAGTCATGTCTGACTCATACTCAGCTATTCAGCTTGTTTGTGTAAGAATCTGTCTTCCTTGTTAGACTGTAAATTCCTTAAAAGCCAGGACAACAATTTGTTGTCCAAAACGATGATCTGGAAAGGCAGGGGCCTTAAATAAGTAATGACTCGTCTTAAAATAAAATCTTATTGCTTTCCTTAACAGAAACTTAAGTCTTTGAGGGAAGTGTGGGCAGGTAAGAGGACACAGATTTGAGAATTTGATCTGGGATCCTGGAATCTCATTTTTGCTACTTTCTAACTGTGTGATCATGAGCAAGTTTAAAAATTTTTCTGAGCTCAGTTTCTTCATTGGTAAAATGGGAATTTTAATGCCTATCCCACAAGTTTGCCATAAGGCTTGCAGGTGAATAATGCAGTATATCTGTTACATATTTTAGAAATATTTTAGGCTGTGCCTAAAAAAATGGACTTGACCATCCATTTTCTAGCAGTTCCTCTAATAAAAACACCGCCCATTGGCTACTAATGAAAAGTTGGTAATTCTCTAAAAAATTTTACGACACAGTCTGTGTACTTTCCTAGCAGTCATAGGTGCCAGTATTTCCTTCTGGGAGGCTTTTCACTGAGCCTCACAACAGCAGTGGACTAGTGTATGAGAAGCAGTCCTGTCGGCTGCCACTATCTCTTAATCAAACCACATATGACATGTCTTTAGTCAGATTACCATCTGTTTTCTTGAGATACCTTGTTCGCAATAGCGTAAGTGAATGTTTGTGAATATGGACCATGTCTAGCATGGATGGCCTATCATCTACCTACACTTCATCCTGTGAGATACAACTAAAACGAAAACAGTGTTCTTTAGGTAATTATATATAAAGGAATTTCTTAGCTCTGATAGATTTTGACTCTTTCCTTCAAATATTGAAAATTGAGTTGATATATAATTGATTTATACGTGAGGGTGAGGAAGAATGTGGACCTTTTCTCTTATTATTTAATGTTTTATGTTAAATCTTTAGATGTATGCTTAGTATCTCTGTTGTGGATCCAAGCCCACTGAAATTTAACTCTACTAACAGCCTTTTTGACAATGCTAATCAATTCTTTCTACACTATAATACATTTGGCAAAGTTACTTTTTGGCAAAGTTACTGATTTAGTCATTCATGTGTTCATTGATGCTTCTAGCATTCATGACAGACTATATTTGTAGTATAGAGATTTGAAGGTGAGGCAGATATACATTATACCCAATGTATTAAAACTATAAGCCCAAATAGAATATAGGTGCTGTAACAGAAGTACAGTATAGAGCTGAGCTCCAAGCCAGGTGCTTAAAAATGTTTATTGAATGAGTGAATATACCCAGGCCTGGATATCTGTTTGCTGGATATTTCCAAGTTCCTAGATTTTTCCTTCTCTGTTTTTCATTTCATGAATAGCACCACTCTCCTCAGTTGCCCTTGCTGGCAATCTGGATGTCATCTTTGGCTCCTTTTTCCCCTCTTCTATCATATCCAATATATCACCATGTTCTCTTGGGTCTACCTCCTAAATAGTTCTCACTGCTATGCTAGTTCAGGCCACTAGCTTGGCCTGTATCACTGTGGCATCTTCCCACATGGTAGTTCTGCCTCCAACCATTTTCTTCTCCAGAGCAGTAGCTAGAGTATTATTTCTAAGTGGCAAATCCAACTGCATCATTTTCTTCCTTAAAACTTTTTGATGACTTCTCATTGTCCTAGGAATAACATACAAATCCCTTTACATGGTTCAGGAGGCCCAGTGCAATGTGGAGCCTGCTTTTTTTTCCAGCTTCAATTCCTACCACTTCCTACTTCTCACATTCCAGTCTATGAGATGACACTGTGTATATATGCATGCATATATATATATATATATATATGGGCATAATGCCCTACTCATGGTTGCTCAATATAGGTTGGCTATGCTTATTTTTCTAAACGTGCCTCCTTGGAAACTGGCACAGCTGGGAAAAATGTTTTTAGGAGCATTAAGGGAGATTGGAAGGGAGAGAAGCTTAGAGTCGACAAGAGGATATAATGTAGGTGTTGGCAACAGAGTGAATATCACAATAAAGGTTAAGAAAATAATTAAATCCATTAAACTTTTGAAAAATATATTTTTGGGTTGGTTTTGAAAAATAATTCAGTGTAGCAATTAAAAAAGTACTCTGTTGGATCTTAAATTTATAGTTTCCTGAGATTATGATCTAGTTTAGAAAAGTTGCCAGATATTTGCTCTTCAAGATTTACATTGTTTTCCAAAGTCCCCCAAATGGTCATAGCACTGTTGTTAAGTGTTTAGTTGGCTGCAGAATTTCCTTAAATTGTGATTTTTAGTCAATGGAATATGATGACTCACAGGGAATGTAACTGTTTTCTGTTTTAGCTTACTGATCTTTATCTTCACATGGTCAAGAGTCTATGTTTCTGTTACTCTCACAGATTAGCAAAGATGTTTTTTATAAGAGATAAAATAAAATTTAATTTTGCTAACTTTTTTTTGTCTAGTATTACAAGTACTATTGATAACTTGAGATTGAATCATTTAGGTCATGTTTTAGAGATGAATAGAAAAAAGTTTGTCATTATAGTTTTTCTATTGTGTTTTTATAATTTGGGTTAGAAGATTCATTTTCATTAGTTTGGAGTATATAGATCTTTTGTAAATATCAGTATTCCACTGGTGTTTATATTAATTGTGCTTTATTTATAAAACAATTTGCAAGAGATTGGTAGGTTCACCTGATAACTGTTGTCAAATTGCTTTGAAATAGTATAAATGCCACATAGAAAATTTATATTATTGAGATGTTTTGATGATCAAAATCACCTTTGAGTTCAAAACTTGTTTTACTAACAGTAAAAAAGCACAAAACATTTATTTAGTGTCTTTGTGATTTTAAATTGTAGTCAAAGTTTTGATTTTTTGCTGATTCAATATCTATATTCGATTACAGAATTGTTATTTAACATAGGATTTAAAAATTCTTATGCTTGGATTATTGTAATTTAACAATCAAGTGTGGATTCTGAAAAAATATTTGGTAATGCTGATTTTGAAGTTTAGAACAAATCTTTTAAAAGTTGTAACTTTGCAATGTCATAGGAACTTTTGTAAAAGCATCCATATAGTGATGTGAAATGTGCTTATGTGGGCAGAAAATTGATTGCTCTGATCAATTTTATAATTGTATACATAAATCCATAATTGAATATCCCAATCATTGCCATTTGGGTAAAAGCAAATACTAAAAGCTGTTATGTCCCTTTAGGAAGCATATCTAGAACAGATTGAAGCAGAATGTCTTTAACTGTCTTAAAACAATTCCATAAATGGTTACCACTTTCTTTCAAAAGTTAGGAATCCTACTGAATCCATTGCAGTTCTTTACACAGGCTGCCAGATGATTGTGTAATTACATGCTGTATAGTACAAAGCATGATTTATGATGCTATTGTTATGGTGTGCTTACTCAAAATAATGAAAAATAGTAAGTATAGTATTAGCAGAGGTGCTGTAGGTGGTTGCCAGACAAAATACAAGGCATGCAGTCAAATTTGCATTCCAGATAAACAGCACATAAGTTTTTAGTACAATTTAGGCAAAATTATTTATTGTTTATCTAAAATTCGAATTTAACTGAGCATCCTGTATTTTTATTTGTTAAATCTGGCAACTCTAGCTGTACGTGATTGGGTAGACTATAGGTAATAGTAAAGAAACAGATTTTTCTGATGAAACAGAATTTCTTCCCTAAGTTCCTCCAGAATCAAATAAAGAATATCTTGGTTACCCAGCTAGCAAATCATATTTGAAGCTAGTACCTGAACTTAGAGAGTTAGCTTTAAGAGCTGTGTCCTATCACCATCTCTCATATTGGTGTTTGTGTTAGTGAAATTAAAAGTAATTCAATTGCAGCGTTATATACTATTTCATACTGTATTATGTTGAAATTGTGCATCATTAAAATTATTAAAATCCATTTTTAAATTTTACATTAGAGATTAACTTATTTAATAAATTAATGTTTTTTCTTTTTAAAAGAGGCATTTTTGATGAGAATTTTCAAAAAACATGTAGATTTTTGCTGTTCTATTTTAAGTAGTATTCGTTAGTTTAACCAAATATTTTTGTTTGCTTTATGATTAGTAGTGATTTGCCTTTCATTTTCTTGTTAAGGCTGAATTGCTGTGTTTGTGCTATGCAACTGGGAAGCAACCATAGTTTGTAGCGGCACATTGCTTTGGTTGTTTCTTTAGCTTGGCTGGCTTCGGTCTCTTCTGCTGTAGCCATCAATCATCCAGTGCTCTTTGCATGCTGTGGGACATGTTTTTTTTTCCCATGAGTGACACTGGTTGCCTTTTATGACTTAGCCCTCATTAATAATTAGGCAGGGATTACATATGAGATCTTGTAATAATTCATGATCTACATTCACTCATTTATAAGTATAAATAAATGAAATCTAACAGTCACAAAACTGGAACCTCTTAAATATAAAGATGAAAACATCACATCATAAGCCCCATTAGTTAAAAATATGCTTTTGAGAATGGTTAAAATGACGTAGCTTGACTTTTAAAAACACATTGCCACCTTTTCTGCTTTAATGGAAACTTTCCTCATAGGAACATCCAATGTAATGCCAATTTGGAACATTCAAGAGGAAAGAACAACACTTTGATTAAATAATAGAAAAAGTAGACTAGGAACTATTTAGAAAGATGATAGGGACTTATTTACTAATTAATTAATTTAATTAAACATTCTTATATTGGATTATAGCCATATGTGGATCAATGTCTTTCAGAATTTTTGTTCTTTAATCTACATTTTTCATTTAAAAAATACTGTGAAAGAGTCTAATGAGATGATAATAAGTGGTATAAAAGTATCAACTATGGTAATGCTTTTAAAAAAATTTTTAAATCTTTATTATTATTTCAATCTTTAGCTTCAAATGTTCTTGAAATTTCTCACTATAACAATCATACAACTGAAATGTCTATGATTTTAAAGTCTTTTGAATTCTATATTAAAATTATAGAATTTGTTGGAAATCAACAGAATGGGTGTGACATTGAAGGCCATTAAAAAGTTGTGGTGGGTGGCTGGCAAGATTGCTAAATAGGAAAAGCTCTGGTCTGCAGCTCCCAGTGAGATCAACACAGAAGGTGGATGATTTCTGCATTTCCAAATGAGGTACCCAGCTCGTCTCATTGGGACTGGTTTGACAGTGTGTGCAGTCCACAGAGGGTGAGCCAAAGCAGGGTGGGGCATTGCCTTACCCAGGAAGCACAAGGGGTCAGGGAACTCCCTCCTCTAGCCATGTGAAGCTGTGAGGGACTGTGCCATGAGGAATGGTGCATTCTGGCCCAGATATTATGCTTTTCCCATGGTCTTGGCAACCCACAGACCAGGAGATTCCCTCGGGTGCCTACACCACCAGGACCCTGGGTTTCAAGCACAAAATTGGGTGGCCACTTGGGCAGATACTGAGCTAGCTGCAGGAGTTTTTTTTCATACCCCAGTGGTGCTTGGAATGCCAGCAAGACTGAACTGTTCACTCCCCTGGAAAGGGGGCTGAAGCCAGGGAGCCAAGTGGTCTAGCTCAGTGGATCTCACCCCCACAGAGCCCACCAAGCTAAGATCCACTGGCTTGAAATTCTCACTAGCAGCACAACGGTCTGAAGTCAATCTGGGATACTTGAGCTTGATGGGAAGAGGGGTGTCCGCCATTACTGAGGTATGAGTAGGTGGTTTTCCCCTCACAGTGTAAACAAAGCCACCAGGAAGTTTGAATTGGGTGGAGCCCACCACAGCTCGGCAAAGCCACTGTAGCCAGACTGTCTCTTGAGATTCCTCCTCTCTGGGCAGGGCATCTCTGAAAGAAAGGCAGCAGCCACAGTCAGGGACTTATAGATAAAACCGCCATCTCCCTGGGACAGAGCACCTAGGGGAAGGGGTGGCTGTGGGTGCAGCTTTAGCAGAGTTAAACGTTCATGCCTGCAGTCTCTGAAGAGAGCAGCAGATCTCCCAGCACAGCATTTGAGCTCTGCTAAGGGACAGACTGCCACCTCAAGTGGGTCCCTGACTCTTGTGCCTCCTGACTGGGAGACACCTCCCAGCAGGGGTTGACAGACACCTCATACAGGAGAGCTCTGGCTGGTATCTGGTAGGTCCCCTTCTGGGATGAAGCTTCCAGAGGAAGGAACAGGCAGCAATCTTTGCTATTCTGCAGCCTCCACTGGTGATACCCAGGGAAACGGTCTGGAGTGGACCTTCAGCAAACTGCAGCAGACCTGCAGCAGAGGGGCCTGACTGTTAGAAGGAGAACTAAGAAACAGAAAGAAATAGCATCAACATCAACAAAAGGGACGTCTACACAGAAACCCCATGTGAAGGTCACCAACATCAAAGACCAAAGGTAGATAAATCCACAAAGATGAGGAAAAACCAGTGCAAAAAGGCTACAAATTCCAAAAACCAGAATGCTTCTTCTCCTCCAAAGGATCACAACTCCTGGCGAGCAAGGGAACAAAACCGGATGGAGAATGAGTTTGATGAATTCACAGAAGTAGGCTTCAGAAGGTGCATAATAACAAACTCCTTCGAGCTAAAGAAGCATGTTCTATATGTTCTAACCCAATGTAAGGAAGCTAAGAACCTTGAAAAAAGGTTAGAGGGATTGCTAACTAGAATAACCAGTTTAGAGAAGAACATAAATGAACTGATGGAGCTGAAAAACACAGCATGAGAACTTTGTGAAGCATCAAAAGTATCACTAGCTGAATAGATCAAGCAGCAGAAAGGATATCAGAGATTGAAGATTGACTTAATTAAAGCGTGAAGACAAGATTAGAGAAACAAGAATGAAAAGGAATGAACAAAGCCTCCAATAAATATGGGACTATGTGAAAAGACGAAACCTACATTTGATTGGTGTACCTGAAAGTGATGGGGAGAATGGAACCAAGTTGGAAAACACTCTTCAGGATATTGTCCAAGAGAACTTCCCCAACCTAGAAAGACAGGCCAACATTAAAATTCATGAAATACAGAGAACACCGCAAAGATACACCTCGAGAACAGCAACCCCGAGAAAGGTCAGGTTACCCACAAAGGGAAGCCCATCAGATTAACAGCGGATCTCTCTGCAGAAACCCTGCAAGCCAGAAGATAGTAGGGGGGGCAATATTCAACAAGAAAAGAATTTTCAACCCAGAATTTCATATCCAGCTAAACTAAGCTTCATAAGTGAAGGAGAAATAAAATCCTTTTTAGACAAGCAAATGCTGAGGGACTTTGTCACCACCAGGCCTGCCTTACAAGAGCTCCTGAAGGAAACAGAAAATATGGAAAGGAAAAACCAGTACCAGCCACTGCAAAAACATGTCACTGTCAATATTCGACAGATGAACGAGAAAGAAAATTAATAAGGATATTCAGGACTTGAACTCAGCTCTGGACCAAGCATCCCTAATAGAATCTACAGAACTCTCCACTCCAAATCAACAGAATATGCATTCTTCTCAGCACCACATAGCACTTATTCTAAATTTGACCACATAATTGGAAATAAAACACTCCTCAGAAAATGCTAAAGAACGGAAATAATAATAAACAGTCGCCCAGACCACAGTGCAATCAAATTAGAACTCATGATTAAGAAACTCGCTCAGAACTGGACAACTACATGGAAACTGAACAACCTGAATGGCTACTGGATAAATAACAAAATTAAGGCAGAAATAAATAAGTTCTTTGAAACCAGTGAGAACAAAGACACAATGTACCAGAATCTCTGGGACACAGCTAAAGCAGCATTTAGAGGGAAATTTATAGCACTAAATGCCCACAGGAGAAAGCGGGAAAAATCTAAAATCAACACCCCAACATCACAATTAAAAGAACTAGAGAAGCAAGATCAAACAAATTCGAAAGCTAGCAGAAGACAAGAAAAACTAAGATCAGAGCAAAACTGAAGGAGACAGAGACACAAAAATCCCTTCAAAAAATCAATGAATCCAAGAGCTGTTTTTTTGAAAAGATTAACAACATAGATAGATGACTAGCCAGACTAGTAAAGAAGAAAAGAGAGAAGAATCAAATAGATACAGTAAAAAATGATAAAGGGGAGATCACCACTGATCCCACAGAAATGTGAACTACTATCAGAGAATACTATAAACACCTCTATGCAAATAAACTAGAAATTCTAGAAGAAATGTATACATTCCCGAACACATACACCCTCCCAAGACTAAACCAGGAAGAAGTCAAATCCCTGAATAGATCAATAAAAAGTTCTGAAATTGAAGCAATAATTAATAACCTACCAACCAAAAAAAGTCCAGGACCAGACTGATACACAGCCAAATTCTACCAGAGGTACGAAGAGGAGCTGGTACCATTCCTTCTGAAACTATTCCAAACGATAGAAAAAGAAGGACTCCTCCCCTAACTCATTTTATGAGGCCAGCAACATCCCGATACCAAAACCTGGCAGAGACAAAACAATAAAAGAAAATTTCAGGCCAATATGCCTGATGAACATCAATGCGAAAATCCTCAATAAAATACTGGCAAACCGAATCCAGCAGCACATCAAAAGCTTATCCACCACAATCATCTTCATCCCTGGGATGCAAGGCTGGTCCAACAAACACAAATCAATAAATGTAATCCATCACATAAACAGAACCAATGACAAAAAACATGTGATTATCTCAATAGATGCAGAAAAGACCTCCAATAAAATTTGGCCAGGTGCTGTGGCTCACGCCTGTGATCCCAGCACTTTGGGAGGCTGAGGCCGGCAGATCACAAGGTCAGGAGTAAAATCTTGTCTCTAATAAGGATACAAAAATTAGTTGGGCGTGGTGGCGTGTGTCTGGAATCCCAGCTACTCAGGAGGCGGTGGCAGGAGAATCACTTGAGCCCAGGAGGCAGCTTCAGGCTAAAAACTCTCAATAAAGTAGGTATTGATGGAATGTATCTCAAAATAGTAAGAGCTATTTATGACAAACCCATAGCCAATATCATACTGAATGGGTAAAATCTGCAAGCATTCTGTTTGAAAACTGGCACAAGAGAAGGATGCCCTCTCTCACCACTCCTATTCAACATAGTATTGGAAGTTCTGGTCAGGGCAATCAGGCAAGAGAAAAAAATATAAGTATTCAAATAGGAAGACAGGAAATCAAGTTGTCTCTGTTTGCAGATGGCATGATTGTTTATTTAGAAAACCCCCATAATCTCTGCCCAGGATCTCCTTAAGCTGATAAGCAACCTCAGCAGTCCCAGGATACAAAATCAATGTGCAGAAATCACAAGCATTCCTATACACCAATAATAGAAAAACAGAGAGCCAAATCATGAGCAAACTCCCATTCACAATTGCTACAAAGAGAATAAAATACTCAGGAATACAACTTACAAAGGATATGAAGGACCTCTTCAAGGGGGACTACAAACCACTGCTCAAGGAAATAAGAGAGGACACAAACAAATGGAAAAACATTCCATACTCACGAAGAATCAATATAGTGAAAATGGCCATACTGCCCAAGGTAATTTATAGATTCAATGCTATCCCCATCAAGCTGCCATTGACTTTCTTCACAGAATTAGAAAAAACTGTCTTAAATTTCATACGGAACCAAAAAAGACCTGTTATAGCCAAGACAATCCCAAGCAAAAAGAACGAAGCTGGAGGCATCATGCTACTTGACTTCAAACTATGCTATAAGGCCACAGTAACCAAAACAGCATGGTACTGGTACCAAAACAGATATATAGATCAGTGGAACAGAACAGAGGCCTCAGAAATAATGCCACACATCTACAACCATCTGATCTTTGACAAACCTGAGAAAAACAAACAATGGGGTAAGATTCCCTATTTAATAAATGGCTAGCCATATGCAGAAAACTGAAACTGGATCCCTTCCTTACACCTTATGCAAAATTTAATGCAAGATGGATTAAAGACTTAAGCATAATACCTAAAACCATAAAAAACCTAGGCAGTCCGGGCGCGGTGGCTCACGCCTGTAATCCCAGCACTTTGGGAGGCTGAGGCGGGTGGATCACGAGGTCAGGAGATCGAGACCATTCTGGCTAACACGGTGTAACCCCGTCTCCACTAAGAAACACAAAAAGCATTAGCTGGGCCTGGTGATGGGCGCCTGTAGTCTCAGCTAGTTTGGAGGTGAGGCAGGAGAATGGCTGAACCCAGGGGGTGAAGCTTGCAGTGAGCCAAGCCTGGGCGACAGAGCAAGACTCTGTCTCAAAAAACAAACAAAAAAACCTAGGCAATACTATTTAGGACATAGGCATGGGCACAGACTTCATGACTTAAAATCCCAAAGCAATGGCAACAAAAGCCAAAATTGACAAATGGGATCTAATTAAACTAAAGAGCTTCTGCACAGCAAAAGAAACTATCATCAGAGTGAACAGGCAACCTACAGAATGGGAGAAAATTTTTACAATCTATCCATCTGACAAAGGGCTACTATCCAGAATCTACAAAGAACTTAAACAAATTTACAAGAAAAAAACAACCCCATCAAAAAGTGGGTGAAGGATATGAACAGACACTTCTCAAAAGAAGACATTTATGTGGCCAACAAACATATGAGAAAAAGCTCTTCATCACTGGTCATTAGAGAATTGCAAATCAAAACCACAATGAGATACCATCTCATGCCAGTTAGAATGGCGATCATTAAAAAGTCAGGAAACAACACATGCTGCAGAGGATGTGGGGAAATAGGAACACTCGTACACTGTTGGTGTGGGTGTAAATTAGTTCAAGCATTGTGGAAGACAGTGTGGCAATTCCTCAAGGATCTAGAACCAGAAATACCATATGACCCAGCAATCTCATTACTGGGTATATACCCAAAGTATTATAAATCATTCTACTATAAAGACACATGCACACGTATGTTTATTGCGGCACTATTCACAATAGCAGAGATGTGGAACTAACCCAAATGTCCATCAATGATAGACTGGATCAAGAAAATGTGGCAAATATACACCATGGAATACTGTGCACCCTTAAAAAAGGATGAGTTCACGTCCTTTGTAGAGATGTGGATGAAGCTGGAAACCATCATTCTCAGCAAACTAACACAGGAACAGAAAACCAAACACTGCATGGTCTCACTCATAAGTGTGAGATGAACGATGAGAACACATGGACACAGGGAGGGGAACATCACACAGTGGCATGTAAGGTGTGGGAGGCTAGGAGAGGGATAGCATTAGGAGAACTACCTAACATAGATGACAGGTTGATGGGTGCTGCAAACCTCCACGGCATGTGTGTAACTATGTAACAAACCTGCACATTCTTCTTATATATCCTAGAACATGAAGTGTAATAAAAAAAAAACATTGTGTTAAAATGTGCATAACAGAAATTTTATCATTTTAACCATTTTTAAGTAGATAATTTTGTGGCTTTTAGTATATTCACATTGTTATATTCCCAGTGTACATGTCCAGAACTTTTTCATCATCCCAAACTGACCCTCTATAATTAATTACTCCTCATATTCTGCCCCTCCCCATTCCTGGCAACCATCATTATACTTTCTGTCTCTATGAGTTTGCAAAGGCCATTTTTAATAGTGCGAAAACTTGATCTCCACTATTAATAGGAGCTGCGTAATATGGTAGGACAAATTTGGGACTGGAGCCAAACACTTTCTGTCATGTCCTAGTTTGTAATCTGGGCGAAACTGTTTGATTTCTTTGAGACTCTGTTTCTTCACCTCTAAAATGGAACTAGCAATTTACTGTGATGTTGTGAGAATTACATGAGACCATGTATGTAAATCATCAGGCTCATAATAGGCATTTAATAAATGATATTAGAAATATAGAATGCTCTCAAAATATTCTTACTTTATTTTATTTTTGTTCTTAAAGTATTAACTCATTTTTTTTCAGTTGGACAAGTTTTTAATGACTTCTGCAGGAGCTGGTAAGATTACTACAGTTTAATGATAGTATGTCATTGTGAATTCAAATCTACCTATTTCCCAGGTTGGTCCACAGTATGTTACAAATTAATTTTTTTTCCTTGGAGAGTAGAAATCACAAGTTGTTGCATTTTATAAATTGAAGTTTTAAACAAAGTTTTGTGATATCTATAGAAATAAATATTTTTGACTGTTGCCAGCAGAAAGCTAAATAGCGATTTAACTCGTGAATTTTATTTTTGGCCAGTTTTTAAATCATTCTCCAATTTTCCTATTAAAATTATTGTGTTTGTAAAAAATCCTTACTCTTGTTCAATTCACTGTCTGTCACTTCTGTCTTAGAATATATAGAATAAATAAAAGGAGATTTAACTTAAGCTTGCTAAAGTTTTGTTAGCTGTGATAAAATAGGTCTTCTGTATTCCAGGAATCAAAGAGTATTTAAACCACCCAAATAATCAAGTTATGCAAATTAGTGAAATTCCTATATTGTTAAGTTACATATTTTACTATTTCTGATGTATTAATTGAAAAATATTTACTGGGCAAATTCTCTTTTTTAGAGATGGGTTCTCCGTTGCCCAGGCTGGAGTGCAGTGACATGATCATGGCTCACTGTGGCCTGGATCGCCTAAGCTTAAGGGATCCTCCTACAGGCACAATCTATGACAGATAGCTTATTTTTTTAAAGTTTTTTTTTTTTGTTGAGATGGAAGTCTTGCTGTGTTGCCCGGGCTGGTATTGAACTCCTGGACTCAAGTGATCCTCCTGCCTTGGTCTCCCAAAGTGCTGGGATTATAGGTGTGAGCCACTCTGCCTGGCTTTACTGAGCAGATTCTGACCATCAAGTATTAAGTGTCAATTTTTGTGAGAGATTAAAAAAAATCTAAATCATGATCTCTTCCCTGAAAGAATTTAGAGTCTCCTTGGAAAGAGAGGCCACTTGTGCATTAAAGTTTAAGGTTGCAGTTCAGAAGGTCAGAGTCATGGGGTTTGCGAGACTAATGACGAGTTAGGATGTAGCCATGTCATATTTGAGGTGAAGATGGGATACCCTAATTTAAATGAGACTCTGGATCTCAGGACAAAAGACTGGCATGCTATCCAACATAAACGGTTTTATATGCATTAATGAAAAAAGCAGAATGTTGGTACAATTTGTAAACTTTGCTCCCTAATTAGTAAGTATGTTTTAAATATTCTACAAAATAATAAAGTTTGACAATAGTTTTCAGTTGCTACCTCTTTCTGTGGTCTCTGTCTGCTTAGCCATTTTCTTGAAATCAGTGGCTTCTGAAAGGAAGAAGGACATCAGGAGTATGTTAGAATTGCGCCTCAAAATCAGCTGACTTCAGGTCATATATCTTCACCACTTTCTGCAGAGAAGATAGATACCAAAATTCCAGCTTGGTTAAGCTAAGGATGGGAACTGAAGGAGGAAGGATGGAGAGCTGGGATTGGGCCAGGCCTGTAGAAAGGCATCTAGTTATGACTGGCGGGTGACCCACTGAATCAACTAAGTGAGTGGATTGGTTTCGGTGCACAAAGTTAGTGTGTAAAATTGTTAACTAAAATTAGGTTTCTGGAAAAATTTTGGGATTTTATTACAAAAGCTATGTTAATCCTTAATTATCATAGAAATCATTGATCCGCATTGAAAATGGAAGAAGATATGCATCCAATTAGAATATTATGCAATTTAGCATCACCAGGGAAGGGAAACAGCAGCATTTGTTTGAGATTAGGGGCTCCTTTTTTTCAATTACATTTTTCAAAGTTTGCTATAAACTGTGATTATTTTTCAAAGAGTAGTCATTCCTATATTGAATTCAGCTGTGTGTTTAATAATTTTTACATTCTAAAATTTGTATGGGGTATATAAAGTTTCTTTCCTCAGTAGCTGAAATTGCTAGGTTAAATTAGAGATGAAAATATCTAGCATTTGCTCTCGGCTTGAAGGGAGCAGCATGTTTCTCAGGAAGCTCTTGCCTGGGAGCTCAGTTTGTTTGAGTTCTGTTATTTCTAGTGATGCTAGCTAATCATCTTTTAGAGTTTCAGTTTCCCTTTGGCTATGTCAAGAGGTCGAGTACGATAAACTGCCTTCTGCTTTCCTCACTTAGATGGGAGGGCCCATGTTATTCTACTTTCGAAGAGCGTTTAGCTTCTCCAAAGAAAAACACTTAACCAACTAGTGAATCATAAGAGTTCTAAATGCTTTTCTTAGTAATGTCTCACTTTTACTCTGTAGTGGCAGAAAAATTTAGACAGCTATTATTTCCTCAGTTTTAGTGTTGGAGAAGACGAAGGCTGGGAATTTTTAGGAAATGAATGATGTTTTAACTTGAAAAGTACTGGATCACAAAGAACATAATGTGCGGTATGCTTTCAGTTTCTTTTAGAAAAAAATCATGAATTGAAAAAATTTTAAAAGCTTTCTATGTATGCTGGGTACTTCTATACCATTCTGGAGACACTAATCAAAGGAATATAAACACGTATGTCACAAATGATTGAAATTTGACTTTAAGGGGGTGAGTGGCAATGGAACGCCTCGGTACACTTCTTGTTTTACAGGGGAAGAGATGGGAATTTGCAGAAAAACTGACTTAGTTCTGTCTGGATGTGTCAAGACCATGAGCCAGAGCTGGTCACCATCCTGACCCACAGTAGAATCAATGGTTCAGTTGTAATTTTCTCCCTGATTTATCTAAAGAGATCACTGTTAAGAATTCTGTTAGGAACCTGCTTTATCTTAGAAATATGACAATGAGTAAAATTGTGAAATTTTTATACTGTTTTGGTGCATATGCATTTATGTTGAATACTATTCAATGGAAAAGTATTGCCTTATATATCTACTCTGTTCAGTTTTTGAATCTCTCATGCTGTTGTCAACTTTTACAAAAGAATTTAACACCACATTATTTCTTCTTACATCTATTTTTGAAAAGCAGTTGTTCTCAATACTACCCTAAATATTTAAAAAGAAAAACATTTCACTAACACAAGATTTTGTTATTTGATACCTCCCTGTCAACTCTGAATAGGGTACTTTTACAAAAATCTTTGAAAACAACCTTTAGAAATAGTCTGGAATCAGTTTCTGTCAAACAAACGTATGCTCTAAATCAGTAGTCCCCAACCCTTTCAGCATCAGGGACTGATTTCGTGGAAGACTATTTTTCCAAGGGAAGGCGGGATGGTTTCAGGATGAAATTTCCACTGCAGATCATCAGGCATTAGTTAGATTCTCATAAGGGGCATGCAACTTAGGTCCCTCACATATGCAGTTCACAATAAGATTTGAGCTCCTGTGAGAATCTAATGCTGCCACTGGTCTGACAGAAGGTGGAGCTCAGTTGTTAATGCTCAGTTGCTCACCTGCAGCTTACCTTCTGCTGTGCTGCCTGGTTGTTAATGGGCCACAGATTGATACTGGTCGGTAGCCAGGGGGTTGGGGACCCCTCTTCTAAATAATAATTCTAACAAGCCACCTTAATATTCATTTCAAGAATGCAGTCCATGATCAAGTAAAATGTTGTTAGAAGAAACAGGTTTTATATTTCATATCTCCAGAGAGTCTTTAAGACGATTAGACTATTCAGCAAAATTATCCATATATTATTTTTATTTTTTGCTTCCCATTAGCCAAACTCACGTATATTATTATTACTTTTTAAAAAACTGCGTTAGTATGTTCTAAAGCTTCCTTTTCATTTCTTTTGTGATTTTAATCTTTGGAGAGTGAGCTAGAAATACCTATTAGAGATGAATTCTAGGAAAATAAATGTAAGCAGTAACTCTGGTTCAATTTATTTTTCTTCTCTACAAGAACTGTTTAAAACCTGGCAGTGGAAGACTATTCTCTTGTCTACTAAGTATTATAGTAGAAAGTGCAAGGTCATATATAAATATAGAAGATTCTAGGTTTCTAAGGAAAGAGTGTATCTTAAGAAGGGTAAGTGAAATAGTTGGCTAGAGGGAAAGGGAAATTTCCTTATTTCACCCTGAAACTTGGAAGCATTTCTGAAACAGAGCTTGAAGGTTTGAGATGCATTAAAGAGAGTTTGTTTCACCTTCTATGGAAGCTCTTTTGCACCCAATTTACTTTCCCCATGTCTGGTCAGGAAGGCACTTCATCATTGGAGATTTTGTAAAACTTCATTGGTTGATTAAAATGCAGATAGCGTGCCTGTCGGTGAGAAAATAATTTTAATATTGTCAGTTTTAGAGATCTGTCTACATAAAACATAGGTGAGATAAAATGTGTTTTCAAGCCTGAATTTTTATGTAGGCTTGTTCACTAACTTCTCCATTTCATCATCAGAAGCTCACCCTTTTAAGCTACTTTGCTTTGTGTGTTGTGGGGAGACTGAGGGTGGGTAAGGCATTTTGGCACAACTCAAACTGGTCCATTTTATTTCAAATAAGTCCTGATGAAAGAGCAAATCCTACTCTCAGCATCATCTTCTTTAGAAATAGGATGAATAAATGCTCCTGAAATGGATGCACAGTAAGGAAGGGCAGGGCAGATGCCATGATCTGGGGGCAACTCTTAAGCTGATGTGTGGCCCAATGATCCTCATATGTGGAACCCAAATGGACGATAGCACCCTAGCTTCCCTTATAGTCCTCTTTGTTTGGTTTTATCAGTTGAGGGAGATGGCCTATTTCTTTGCCATGTGAATAAACAACAGAATGCAACTAATCTTCTAGTGGAAGATCATGGAAAAAGCTGCTACCTATGACCATAGAAGTATATTTCAAAATTTGGTGTAAGTCAGAAACAAAGTCCTGGAAAGTAGTTAAATTTCTTCAGCACTTCAGGGCTAACTTTTTTTTAAGTTCATAAACTTTACTTTTTAGAGAAGTTTTAGATTTACAGAAAATTTGAGCAGAAAGTACAGAGAATTCCCATATACTCCTCACATCCCACCCGCCCCAGTTTCCCCTATAATTAACATCTTGCATTAGTGTGATACATTTGTTACTTTGATAAGCCAATATCAATATATTGAGACCCATAGTTATTTATATTTTTTATTTTTTTTCTTCATGAACCCATAGGTAGAGATTCGTAGTTTAAATCAGGGTTCACCCTTTGTGTTGTCCACTCTATGGGTTTTGACAAATGCATAACAACATGTATCTATCATTATAGCACCACTCAGAGTAGTTGCACTGTCCTAAAAATCATCCTGTGCTTTGCCTGTCATCCTCTTTCCCTCTTCCAAACCCCTGACAACCACTGATCTTTTCACTGTTTCCATAGTTTTGCCTTTTTCAGAATGTCATATAGTTGGACTCAACTATGTATTGTGTTTTCATACTGGCTTCTTTCACTTAGCGATGTGCCTTTAAAGTTCCTCCATGTCTTTTTGTGGCTTGATAGCTCATTTCTTTTTAACAGTGAATAATATTCCATTGTATAGATGTACCACAGTTTGTTTATTTATTCACTTATTGAAGGACGTCTTGGTTACTTCTGAGTTTTGGCAATTATGCATGAAATTGCTATAAACATTTGTGTGTAGGCTTCTGTGTGAGTAGTTTTTAACTCATTTGGGTAAATATCAAGAGGTATAATTGCTGGATCAAATGGTAAGGGCATGTTTAGTTTTGTAAGAAATGTCAAGGTAACTTTTGATGTTCTGCAAATACTTGTAGATTTGAAGAAAGAAAAATGAAGCAGAAATGATGTGATGCCTTTTAAGAACTGAGACCCTTGCAATTGATTGGAAATCAAGTGGTCTATTGCTATATGTATTAGCTTGGTTTTATTGAAGACATGTAGGGAAGATCTTACCTTCTCCATTTGTGTTCTAGGTGAAAACTGTGCAGAAGGTTTTAGACTATGTTTTTAAGAATAGCTGGGGGAAAATGAAGCCTTCAGTAAGTCCAAATTTTTTGGCCTCGTAGGATCTGAGATTGCCCATTAGGAATGCCTGTTAAGTTTTGTGCCAAAACTCCCCTACATTCTTACCTTTTTCTTTATCATTCCTCCTATCTTCCCCTATAACCATAGCTTACCTGCCCCTTACATGATCTGTGAATAGTCTTGTTTATTCTCCTACCCCTCATTCTAGTTTTGAGGAGAAAGGGTGAGCACACTTCTCCTTGATGCCTCCTTCTAAAGCTTTAAACTCTTGTTCCAGTGCCATCTCTGGGAACCCTACTCTTCTCTGGAGGCTAGTGGATAGCTGGCATTCTGACTTTTCTCATCCACATTAATGTTTTCCACTGATCTCCAGGATTCTCTCACACTCTTTAGTTTTATTATTATCATTCACTATCTCATTCCTCAAAATTGTCATCCTCCATCAGCACCTCTAAACACTGTCTCTCAAAGGATCATATAATCTCTGGGAACTAATGTTCCAGCTTCAAAATTGCAAACTTTGAATCTCTCTTATCTCATTTATCTGTTCATTATAATTCTATTTTCTCCTCGCTCACTCTTAATGAACCTGTACTTAACCTTTTTTTGTGGTTTCTGATTTCTCAACACCCATATTCTAACCCATTAGCTCTCTTGATTCCTTTCTCAGATCCACAATCAACTCTATCAATGAGGCCGTCACCAGCACCTAAAATTGTTCTTATCTCTTGTCCTTATGCCACATCTGCCTTGTGAACCTCTGTCATATGCTTTCTCAACTCTATTTCTCTCCCTTGAGGGAGAAAGTTATAAGGTAGAACTTTTTCATTTCACATACATGCACAGAGTGATATTTAACACTGAGCCTCATTTGCTGGGCAGTAAGGAATAGGAAAGAATCCAAATTTGTTAATGCATTCGGGTCACTCTAGCACTCCATGATCTGGCTTTAATGTAAATTTTCGTACTTGTATTCTGTTACTCCTTTATAGCCTCTCCTGCCAAACCATATTGCTTATTTTTCTCATGTTTCTTTATTCATCTGGGTGTTTTATCTTACACCAGGGATGGCAAATAGATTTCATCTTATGTGACTGTTCTGCTAATTGTGGCAATGAGCAGGTCTGTGTTGAGAAGGATGCTGATGCTCAGAACCAAGTCAGCAAGAGATTGCAATGATTGACTAGTAATGTCCACCACGGCTATGGAAGATGGAAGGACCATGCATTAGCTGGGCATTGCCCAGCGTTTGCCACATGTTTTCCCCTTCTGCCTTACATTCTTCCTGTGTGATTCTATACATCCCTCAAGGTTCAGATTAATTGCTAATTAAAAGAACTTATATTTTTATTCCACATATCTTCTCTTTATAGACTACCATATCACTTTAGATATTTCCTGTGTGAAGACAGGTATTATTGGGTATGGGTACATGTGTTCTTCCTTCTATATTGTTAGCTCCTCCAAGGTAGAAATAATTCTTAATTATCCTATTTTGTTGATCACAATGGAAGCATGATGAGAATCCACAAGGAAAATCTCAAACAGTTGGCATGAACACAAATGGAGTATCCGGAAGTCACTTTTGACTTAAAGTAAAGGTCAAGATGGATAGTGGAGGAAGTTTCCATCCCAGGCTCTGCTACTGCTCTGCTTCCATTTGGTTGTCCTTCCCAAAACTTTACATACTTCCAAATTGAAAGATTTCCTAGGTCTGAAAGGAGAAGGAACAATTTTAGTAGGTCTGGTGAAGAATATAGAAACTTACTCTTATTGCAAATAGTTGAAACAGAACCAAGGAACATTTGTGACTTGTCTAGTTTCACAGATAATGCTAACATTAATCATGGATTTCTGAATCAGGTTTTTCATCTTTTTACTAGGCAATGCAGCACCATATTTAAAAATTATTTTACTCATTTTGGAGGAACATGTATTGATTGCACTATTATTTTATCACACATCAAGTTTTATGCAATTAGAAATTAACCCATGGGTTTTGTTAAGAAGTACACATTTTCTGTAAAGTAATTTTTCATTAGGAAGAAGCTTATGGACATTACTATTATTATTTTTTGGCAAGTAAACTTTTATTTGAAATATATATACAGAAAAGTGGTACAAATCTCAAATAGATAATTTGATGGATTTTCAAAACAGTGAACCCATCTGTGTAACCAGCACCTAGGTCAAGAAATGAAATGGTGTCAGCATCCCAGAAGCTACCCTCACACCTTCTCCTAGTTGCTGCCTCATCGTAAAGGTGACCACTCTGCTAACTTCTGACCCCATAGGTTAGTTTGACCCATTTTTGAGCTTTGTATAAGTGAGTCATATAATATGCATCTTCGTGTTTGGCCTCTTTCCCTCCACATAATATTTGTGAGATTTACCTGTATTTTTGTGTGAAGCAATAGTTTATTTTTATGGATGTTCAGTATTCCATTGAGTACATATATCATATTCTGCATTTTAAATGATTCTTTTACACTTACCGTCACTCTTAAAGTGGAGTTGAGAAACTGAGTATAAAATGTCTAAGATTATAAGGATCTTTGTGTTATTTAACTTATTTATCATTTTCATTATCTTAAGCTACTTCATGGAAATTGTGGCTAAGGATTTCTAATATAAGCTCTAAAATTTTGGTATTATATTTTAGCTTTCTGAATACAGTGAATCAATATAGTAGGCCTTTGGAAAGGTTTTTAAAGTAAATATTACCTGAAAAAAACTAGTTTGTTAGAGGATTAAACTCTCTGCATTCTGTTCTTATAACTTCATATATGGCATTTCTTGAAATGATTGAAGGAATTCTTGGATTTAAAGGTCATCTCGATTTCCCTAGGAAGTCATTTAGACATTATAAATGATGGTTTATTCAGAAGAAAGAAAATGAGACATAGAGATTTCCTGTCAGTGCAAGGATATTGGAGGACAGACTTCAACATATTATTTATATATATTGGTATCTTATCCAGTTCAGCTCAAGGCAGATAATAGGTGAGTGTTTTGGTGCTGTGTGTATAGGTTCTGGTAGATTAACAAGTTATTCAGTCTTGTGGCTGTGTTTTCAGATTTGAATCAATTAATATTTGTAGAACATCCATGAGATAAAAAAATCAAGATGAAGGTGAAAAAATGACACAAGAGCTCTGAATTCCCACCTTTGAGGGGGCGGCATACAATTTATTCAGGAAAATGACAAGTCAAAGATTCTTCAAGTTTGACAATTAGATACTAAAACAAATATTTTACACACACGTGCTAAGTATATGTAATTGAAGAGGGTTAAGGAGGGAAGAATACAGAGTATTTCTTTTAAGTAGACCAGGAAGAAAGGACATTTGAGTTAGACTTTGGAAGTAGGAGAAGTGAGATAATTGGCATAGAAATGTTGGTCATTAAGTGGTGAAAGCCATCGCCATGGAAAAATAAGGCATAAAGGAGCCTGGTAAGAAAAGAAAAGATTCACTGGTGTGGAGGGAGAGAGAATGAGGACGTGGTCAGCCTTTTCTTGGGAATTTGAATTAGTATTCCAGGTAAAAGAACGCCAACACGGTGCTTCTCAGTAGTTTTTAAGCCCATGCCTCCTTTAGATAAACGTCTATCTTTACCACTCCATCCTAAAACTCTGATTACCTTTCCTCCCCATAATATGTGGATGATTATCTTTTCTACATTATCTCCAGCCAAGATTATTTCGTTAAGCTTCACTCTCTATAGTATATATCGTAGAGAAAGGTATCCCCCCAAATGTAAATTAGATGAGAATATTGAGTTAAGTTAATAACTACATACTTCCCGGGGACATTCCAACATGCCTCTGTGTGTATGTACTTCTTCATTTCCCCTCCATCCTTTGAAAATCACCAAGGCTAAGTGGCATAGCCAAAAGAATAAATGAGAAAGGTGAGGTTTCCTCCTCAGTGCACTTGATACTAATTGAAATTAGGGTCCACAGACTAGGAAATTTAGTGAAATGGGTATATTAAAAGAACTAGGGTCTGGTCGGACAGTCTACTCTGAGAGGAAGAGGGGAATAAAATAGAATATGAAGAAAAAAATCTGAAAGTATTGTTCTGAACTATGCTATTAAAATAGGCTGTATATACACTTTCTCCAGGTTTTTTAGACTCTGCTTGGAAAATGAAGTGTTTTGTTTTAGCCATTTGAAGGATTATGTGTCTGCATGACATTTGGTGGAGGTATTTGATAAGTACAGGAAGTAAAAGATTGGCTAATAAGAGAAAACAATCAGGACTGGAAAATTAGATTTGGAGATGATTCATATAGAGATCATTATAATAGCAAAGGCAAATTATGTTTAGGAGGCTCTGTGTAGAGTAGAGAGCAACTAATCAAACCCTGGGGGAATATTAATAGTAGTACGAGAGAAGCAAATATTAGGTTTCTGTCTGAGTATTCAGATGACCAGAAGGCAAATCACCAGGAAAATGTATTTTAAAAGTTAAAATTAGGAATCATTTTGGGGAGGAATTTATTTAGATTTAAAAACACATTTATTGAGGACCTACTATGGTAAGTGTTAGGGTTGTGAGTATAAATAGGATAGAGTCCCCTAAACCTCAAGAAGCTGACAAATATGGTAAGGAATAAAGAACTGAAGACAACTGGGGTGTAATGTGATGGGTGAGTGCCCAGTAATTTACAAAATAGTTATTTTCTAACTTAATTTGGCTCAGGCAAGAAAAAATAGTGCAAATGTTTGGGGTAGGAGGGTGAGAAAGCAAAGAAGTTGCACAAGTATTGTGGTTTTATAGTAAATGTTGGCAAGGTGGAGACATATATGGATGATAGATCCTCAGGGGTGTTTTGTGGGTTTAATATATACAATGGAAATTCTTTAGAGAAGGATTTGAGGAGTTGTGCAGCCGTATTGCTGATATAAGACTTGTGGTTTCTTTTCACGTTTTATAACTATGAAGTAGTAGGCTGGGTCCTTGAATAAATGTGTGTTCTTTGGTTTGCATGAATGGTATGTACTTTGAATTCTCAAAATAGAACTCCAGTTTATTTTCTCAGTAGTCCCAGTGAGAAAACCTGTATTTCTTAAATACGATCAGAAAGCACTTGGCGGAGGAGTGTTTACTGTAGAAACCTATGATTGTCTGCAGGTATCAGCATACACATGTTCCCATTCCTCATCTCAAGGGGATAATCTCATTATTAAATCTGTGCAACCTTCAAGTTAGCTTATTTTTAATGTTTGTTTCATATTTTAGAAACAACAAGAGAACATGGAAAAAAGTTTAACAATATAAAGGAACATATAATAAATGGTAAGCCCCAGATCCTCAGTGCCCCAGATTCTCAGCACCCCAGAGGTAAATACTGTTAACAGTTTCTAGTGGGTCTTTCATACAATAGATGTTTTTATTTTCATAGAGAGAATGGCTTTTATTTTACCTCTGGAAGGCATAAAGGTAACTGTAGTTTCCTTGCAATGCAGTTGGCAAATTATTTTTACCTTCTTTTTCCAAGCAGACTCTGAAACATGAGTTTTGAGGAGCAGGATTAAATACTCTGACCTAAGAGACACAGATATTTGGATTTTTATGTAGACATGTACTCACTGAAACTGAAATTTGGAGGAACTGGAATTAATAACGTTTTCCCTCATGTAATTCATGGAACTTATTGCTTTGACTCCAATTATGCATTTATGTTATATTCTGAATAATGCAAAGGAGAATGTTCAAACATTTTAGGCCATCAGAACACTTTTCCCACTCTCAAGCTGTCTCCCTATTGTATTTGTGCTGAAATGCCAAGCTGCATGTGACAGTAGAAGAGTTGGCAGTATCTCTGTTAGAATAAGCTTTCACATGCAGCTTCAAACACCTTTGTGGTTTGGGTTGTATTTTGACAGTTGCTAGGTAGCTTGAGTCAGAGAGTGCAGCTGTGCAATTTAAGATGCGTTTTCCTATCCTATCCTCTAAAGAGAGCTAAAAAAGTAAAACTGTAATCAGATTTCTAAAGTGTTAAAGGGGATCAAACTACTTAGAACCTATACAATAGAATGAAGTAGATGAATTCTGATAAAGCACATAGATACTAAAGTATACCAGTGAATGTATTTCAGATGAAACTAGGTAGGCTGATTGTAAACAGATGAGCTTCTGAAATTTCTGAACTGTTTCATTGAAAGGTAAAACAATGGGTTTGGGAGCACCCAGACTTCTTGGACGGGTGAGTGGTTGGCACTCATTAACCACCGAATTCTGACACAGACATCCTGTTTATGAAGAAAAGTCAGGGAAGGAGACTAGGATTTCTGATAAGAAAGAGTAGAAGAAAATGTAGAAATTCAGCTTACTTAGTAAAATGGGAATACTTCAGGATTCGAAATGGGCTCTTACAAAACGAGAAATAAAGATAGCTTTTTCATAGGCTTCCTATTCTGAGAGTTTTTCTTGTTGATTTATAGAGTGTAAATGTACTTCGTCCTGAAGACAAGGACTAGGCTGAGGTAGGTTTGATGTAAATGTGGGGACTCATTTGTTACGAACCCATAATAGACTGCTGTGGGAGAACATTATGAACAAAAGAAGGAGTCAAAAAATAAAAAAAAATTTTGTGGCAAGTGATCTAAGACAGATCCTGGAGAAGGGCTGATTGAGAAGGTAAACTAGAACAAATGGCTTTGGAAATAATAAGACAAGGTCAAAATATTTCTGGGCAAGAGGGACAATCAAACCACTTGCAGGTGTTGTGTTGCTGCCTAGAGACCGGTTTGGCCTGACCCAAGTGATGGTGTCTGGAGCCAAACCTTTTATCAGGAGAAATATAGGACCACAGAGATGAGACAAGTACTACCAGCCCTGGGGAAGTAAAGAGAAGGAAAATTCCTTTCTTTAACTAGAGGGGATGGACCCTGCAGTCCACCTGTGTACTTGCAGAGCTATATGTGTTTGGTATTCTGATATACTTCACAAAGTATATTTTATGCCCTAGGTGCTGACTAAGTGAATTGACAGTGAAGACTTGGTATTGAGGGAATTAAAGGGCAGGTGGAGTTCTGTTCCCAAGGCTACAGTCCATAGAATATTGGCAAGATGGAGACAAACATGACATACAATCTTCCCTGCCTTCTTTAATCCCTGGGTGGATGATAGCAGGCAAGAGAGTAACAAATGCAAGGAACAGTAGGTTTGCAGTATTGGTATTCTGTCATATGTGTAATTGAAAGCCACAACAAAATAGCAATAGAAAAGAAAATATTGGTGAGGCGGCTCATGCCTGTAATCTCAGCACTTTGGGAGGCTGAGGTGGGAGGATTGCTTGAGGCCAGGAGTTTGAGACCAGCCTGGGCAACATAGAGAGACCCCATCTCTACAAAATTAAAAAAAAAATCGGCAAAAGAAAAAAGACTTTTGTGTGTGTGTGCACGTGTGTGTTTTTGGGATGTCTTAATTTTTGCCTTGAATTTTAAAGGAAGATTTAAATGATTAAAATAATTATGAGATGTGCAGATGACATAGAATAATGGAAATTAAAAGATAAATATTTATTGCCTTTTCTTCTCTGCTTACAAAAGCAGTACAGCTCAATGCATGAAATTTGGAGAAATGTAAAAGGAGAATGGCATTTAAAAATAACCTTAAAATGTTTTTTTTTCTTGAAATATTCAATGGTGGTGGTGGGTAGAGAGTGAGAGAAAGAAACTCCTCATGGACTTTGAGGAAATCCAGAGGGTTTGAAGAGCAATAAAAGGAACTGAGTACATCTCCTTTAGGATCTGTAGAACTGGCCTTAAATCAATACAGAAATGTCTACCAAGAGGCAATCTCTCTGGGGAGATTATTAAAGTGAGAGTAGATTATCATTTGAGTGACTGGTTCAAATTCTCTTAGGTGCTCTTGAAGTACCACTACCGTTGAAGCATGTATCTGAAACTGCCTTTTAACACAAATTTTCAGTGCTTCTCTTAGAGGTTAAACACACACACACACACACACACACACACACACACACACACACACACACACACATGACTGCAGCCAGGAAGCCTGGCTCAGTCACCAGGTAGTGGTATGCCCTTGGGCAGGTGATTTAACCTTTCTAAGGTTTAGCAGTTTCCTCATTAGTAGTGTGACAGGATTGAATCAGATTTTCTCCAACGTTTCTCCCTGCTCTAACTCTTTTGTTTTAAGGAATTGATCTCATTCTATCTTCCTGTCTGTCTCACCCCACCATTTCCCCTTGTCCCAAGGTAATTAAGCCATTTCCAGTTCGGACAGTGAGCTAAATGCTTTTTGGAACATATGAACTTAAGGAATGCATGTTTTTGTCAATTATTTGAGAAAGTGTGAATCCTACATGGAGTTTAGAATATATGATTGTCAGAATTATCTTGATAAATACGGTGTGTGTGTTTGTGTGAAATAGAGAATGCATGTAGGAATAAATGAATAAGCATATAATTTTGAGTAATATTTGGAATGAGAAAAATTGAGAGGGTTCAGTGCTTGATAAGAAGGTGGCTTTCATAAGTAGAATAAACCTGAAGGCCATATACATATCAGGAGAGTTACTTTATGGCTTATATGTTTCTTTCCCTTCCAGTATTATAGAAGACAGGTTATATTGTCTGTACAACAGCTACACCTACCTACTCCAGGTCTTCATCTTTGGAGTGGGGACCTGTGGGAATCCCTGAGTTGGTACAAAGTTTATTTTAAGCTGAAGACATTTGAGATTCAAGAACACATATTGGAGCTTCCCTTATCTGACTAAAAGCAGCAACTTGTGGGAAATGAGGCTACCGTAAATCCTCTCTCTAGGAGAGTTTCATGGCCTTGAAGAAGACAGAAAGACCACTTGCAGCTTCATAAACACACATTATCACAACTTTCTTATCTACCATTTGCTTGCCTAAAAATTGATTTGCCGTTTCTAAGGAAGCCTACCTGTTTTTCCCATAGGAGCTTCCTCCTCTTTCCCCACAAAGTTAGGTATATAAGTCTCATATTCTAACCACCCCTTTGAGGTAGTCATCATTGGGCACTCCCATATATATGTGCATTGCACGTGTAAAGAAACTCCTTCTTTTCTCGTGCTATTTTCTGTCAGTTTAATTCACATACCTCCAGGAAATAAACCTAAGAGAGCAGTGGAAAAACTTTTTCCTCCTGACATCTGTTTTATGTAAATGCAGTTTTTGTAAACATGAAGATAGGATTTCTGGAAACTTCAGACTTTGGGAGCAGTTCTACATACATAGAAAAATACAACAAAAAAGTCAGTACAGATGCTTTTTAGTAATTAAGTAGCTTATCAAGTAATAATCAACCTAGAATCTGAAGAGTTTTCTCTATTGCACAGTGATGGAAGGATTGATTAGTTAGCTGTCTGGAATAAAAGCAGTGCTCTGATTGGCTGCAGTGGTCTTTGTTTGAAGAAGCATATGAAGCTGTTGGTGTTTATGGGAAGGCATGCTGCCTGAGCCGCTATAAGAAGAAAGACTTTCCCAATGACACCTAAAATCTGGGTACAAATGACAAGAAAGAGAAGAGACAGGAACTGGGGAAGGTAGTGAAAAGCAGCAGAGACCGGGAGAAAAGGCATTGGCTCCAAAGGGAGCAATTTCACTTCTCTTACCCTTCACCTGAAGGTCCTGATACGGAAATAGGCATGGTAGAGGAGACCAGGAGAACAAGAAGGTCTGGCCTTGGACAAAGTTCAAGGGGCCTTTAAACCCCAACAAGATGAAATAGAAGAAGTACTGGCACCTAGCGCCATTCCCCTGACTCCACCTCTCCCAAACCCTGATGATTATATATTAAGATTGTGCTTCTGTACCCATGTGAGGCCACGTGATAGATGGCTTGTGGCTGGGCATTTGGATTTGCTGTTAGTAGTAAAAGGTGAATGTAGAACAATTTCCAAATAGCTCTCCTCTCATATATGGATAAGGATGGTTGGCATTTGATTTTTCTATGTATTTTAAAGCTGCAGCAAATGCCATGAATGAATTCAGTGACAGGCTTTTGCCATGTTTTTGATGTACCGGCTGGTGATAGTTGGAGGTAGGAGGGACTTAATAGCATGTGGAATGAGGGCAAAAATATCATTCAAGGCAATGCGCCTTTCAATTCCTGGCACCCCCTGTTGCACAGCTGCAATGTGGCAGGGTGGGGGAGGGAGCAGGGAGGATGGTGGGGAGATGGCACTGCTGTGTGCTGCAGCCTGCCCTGGCCAGTCAAACTCTTGACACAGCAGCTGGAGAGTACCAATCCTGGCTCTAGATTGTCATCTGATTACATATTGTTTTACCACCTTCATAACTGTTATCTGTTTGCTACACCTTGTAAAAAAATCTCTATGCTTGGAATGGCGTGGTAGTGATTAAAAAGAGAGAGGAAGCACTTAATATGCTCATTCATTTACATTTATTATAGTTTAAAGGAGGAGATGAAAGTGTGTAACTATCTTTTACTATTGCTCTCAGGATTAATATGTCATATTGCTCCTGTCATTTAACATTTTTATGCTGATGGATTTTTCTTCAATGTTCATATATGTATAGAAATGTTGATAGATGCCAGTCACTGCTAATTAATGTTATAATTCTCAGATGCTGGAGGGTTGTTGGTAGCTTTGGCCAAGGTCCTTTCTTTAAACCTATCCTATTTTGGGCCTGAGGGTGAAACTAGTCGCTCCCTTCAGAATACAGAGCTAGGCCTGAATCTCAGAGCAACCACTAGGATATCTATATACATCTATAATAGAAATCTATGTCTATTTATATAAATTTTGTTTTATTATGGTAAATATATTTAACATAAAATTAACTATTTTAGCCATTTTGAAGCATTAATTACATTCACATTGTTCTGCAACCATTACCATCCATCTCCAGAACTTTCTCATCTTCCCCAACTGAAATTCTGTAGCCATGAAACATAAACTCCCCATTTTCTCCTGTCTCCACTCCCTGGTGGCCACTGTTCTACTTTCTGTTTTTATGGATTTGACTCTTTTGTGTACCTCATATAAATGGAATCATACAATATTTGTCCCTTTATGACTCGCTTATTTCACTTAGCATAATGTCTTCAAGGCTCATTTGTGTGGTAGCAGGTATCAGAATTTCCTTCCTTTTAAATTCTGAATAATATTCCATTGTATGTATGTACCACATTTTGTTTATCCATTCATCTCAAGATGGACACTTGTGTTGCTTCCACCTTTTGGCTATTGAGAATAATGCTGATATGAACACAGGTGTACAAATATCTGTTTGAGTTCCTGCTTTCGGTTCTTTTGGGTGTATTCCGTGTAAGTGGGATTGCTGGATTGATCATATGGTAATTCTAGCTTTAATTTTTTGAGGAACTGTGATATCATTTCCTAGGACAAACTTTAATCTCTCTGTGCCTCGCCTTCCTTATTTGTGAAACAGGAATAATCATCCTTAACTGGAAGAGGGCTATCAGGGTTAGAGATAATGTGTTAAAGTTCCAGCATTTCTTGCCTCTAGAGCCAGTAGCAACAAAACGTGTAGTTTCTGCCTAAATCTTACTATTTTTCACTGCCTCTGCTCTTGTTTTCTCTCTGTAATGCCCTTTCTTACCTGGCTTCCTCCTATGCATCCTATAAGACTTGTTCAAGGGCTGCCTTCTCTAGGAAGTTGTCCCTGTTTCTACCCAAGCTATATTGACCCTCTTTATGCTTTTATGGCACCTCTATCATTGTACCTGCCACACTGAATAGGGATTATCTCTTCATTCTTCCATCTCCTGTTCATAGACTAATTTAATATGTACTGAAATATCTAATATGTGGTCAGTGCTGGGGATTCAGTGGTAGCAGACACTTACAGGAGCTATCTGCAGGGGGCTTCATCTGGACCAGTTCCTCAGGGTGTGTTCCTAAAGACCACCTGCATCAGAATCCTTGGAAGCTTTGGGGACCCATGCTGGCTCTGAGAATCTGAATTTTAACATTCCCCTTGGGTGATTCTTATGCACATTATTAGCCTGTGAGTTCAGAGGTTCCATGAGGGCCGGCCCTGTGTCACTTCAACACTGCATCCTTGGCCCTGTGTGCAATTCCTGGCACAAAGCAGTTACACAAAAATATTTGTTGAAGAAGGAGGGCCCTCTGAATTGAAATGGGGCTGGAATATAGGTGTGACCAGCAATAGTATGGGGTTAAGATTAACTCTACCTTTTCCCAACAAGTGGAATACCAACCCAATTCAAACATAAATCTAAACATATACTGATTGCTTACTGAGTGAGGCTTCTCTCCGCCTCAGCCTTATCTCTAGGAGATTTCCTAAAGGAACAAAATGGACCCATTTTAATCTTAAATTACATTAGATTGTTGACTGGTTGACAGTCTTCATGCTTCTTTAGTTTCCAGGAAAAAAAATCTTCACATGAGCTTTTATTAAGCATTGTAGTGTTTGCAAAGGTATATAGTGCAAGAATTTGAAATAAAGTTTTCTGGATGCCATAATTTATGTTAAAATTTATTTATAAAGAAATACATACATAATATTATAAAACATTGTATACAAGGACTCCACTTGTATATCTGTATACTGGGACAATACTTTTTGTTGACATGTAATGAGTTAAGTTTATTTTTCAGCATTTGTGTAAGGAGAAAAGGAGGGAAGATGCAAATTACTTAAGGGCCTGAAATTACTAGCACTCAGGAGTTACTTGAATTTGACTTGTCAGTTTTTTTTGTACTATAATGACATGCTTTCCCGTCCCCTACTCTTGCTTTTTGGTTTAAAGCTTAAGCTAAATATTATTCTGAAAATTACATGTTTAAAATAAGGACAGAAGTTTTACAGCTTGTCCTGTGGTCATTGTGAATATTCTTTTGGATAACTGATATAGTCAGTCACTAGGATAAAGATCCCTGTGCTGGTTGAGGCCCTCTTTTCGCTAATATTCTGGGAGCAAGTAACTTAATAAAGCTCATAAATATTCAAGTCAGTAAACTGATTTCCCCATTTAGTGTAAGGAAACTGGAGAAAGAATTTCGTTAAACTGAGAGGTGGGCTAAGGGAATAAAGTGTTCCTTGCATCCGTGTTTGTGACTGGCACCTGACATTAGTTTTCTCTCAGCTTACATGCTTGCCCATTCTAATCTAAGTAAATCCCACCCTTCATTTTAGCTTTGCATTTTTTCCTGGCACACTGCTATTTTTTTTCCAGAGCTGAAGCCACTTAATCCCCGCATGTGGGTTCTGCCCTACTTTAGGTTTTTCTGCCAGTCCTGTTCTTAGTGACTTAGTCTGGTCATTCACAGCAAATCAATCTTTCGCTGGTTTTGCTATGCCTTTGTCTGATTCCATTAATAAGCCTTTTTCTTGTTCATTGTGACCAAAATTCTGCACTATCACTTTCTTTCCACCTTTTCTGATAGCCCAGCTAGTCTGGTGCTGGGTTGCTGCCTGGAGTCAATAGGCTTCTCCAGAACAATCTAGTTGGCTGGGTTTTAATTTATCTGCTGCCACGTCTTTCTATAATTCCAAGAACTTAGTTACTTACACCTCTAGCTAACTTTACTCCTTGCCTAATGTAGGCTTGCCAACTTGATGTCCTTCACCTGTTCCAAATCACCTCTCCACTTGGGTGAGTCTTTGTGTCCTAGCCTTCTATAACAAGGCCCATCCTGCTTCACCTGAATCCTGATTCAGACAACCAAAGACCAATTCAGTGGCTAAATTGTTAACATCTGTGCTTTTAATCCACTGCAGAGAAACATCCTGGTTAACCTCTGCTTCTCAATCAGTTGTTCAGATGTGCCATTTGAGCAACATAAAATATGTCACTTCAGAATGTTACTCAGTAAGGGCATCTGTTTTAGCTTGGTCACCTCCTTTGGACCTAAGACAGAGTCCAGCCTTATCTACAGCAAGTGTCCCCACCAAATTTTGTCTCATTGCATAAGCTTTACTTTCTAAGGTGATTTTGAATGGAACTTTAGGAACATATCAGACAATTTTGATTTACTTGTCTTGCTGTGCTTTTTATCTTACTGGTCCTAGAGGAAATACACATATGCATAACATTTTCTTTCCCAATTTAGGGAGTCGTGGACTACTTAGAGGTCCACAGGCCCAGCCCCGTAGGTCATAGTGACATTGTGATGGAACATTTACTTCTTTTTTATAGTTGTCATATCCAACCATGCTTATTGTAAAGACAACTGGTAAATGAGATAGAAGTTGAAATAAGTTAGAGGAGAATGATGCTAAAATTTGTTTAGCATTATAGGATCTTAGATTTATGCTGTTTGGCTTACTGTTACTACAACGATAATTTTCTAAATGTTATTTTAAAAAAACAACTTACCAAAAGGTATATATGCGGGAAATGAACTTGAAAAAATCAGAAAAGCATTTATTTTTAACAGAATGTTATTGTCAACATTTTAAAATGTATTGTGTGTATGCAGTTACAAATTATATAAAAGTGAGTTTTGGCTCAACCAAACATCATATTTTATTCTGGTAGGGAAGAATCAGTTGGAATTTTATTAAAATTCAACCTGGACTATTTTACTTGGAGGTTGAAGAATTACAGCTAGCCTAGTGGTTTATACAATATGTAAGTTATGAAAAACCCTTTACAGGACATTTCATTGATTTGTTTCCAAGTTTAGTTCAGATAATCCAAGACCAATGTATAGATAAAGATGAAATGAACCATTATTTTGCCATTATTTGCAATATTTGTGACTTAACATTTATTACCTACACTATTCTTATCTTTATTCTGTTGTTTAAAACTACTTTTTAAAATACATTATGATGAGGCTTTTTGAAGTTTTTTCAAAGTGGCCTAACTTTAAGAAGATTGTGTATTTAGAATTCCCATACTTTAAAAATACTTACTGAGAATGAGGGGTGGGAAGAGGGAGAGGATCAGGAAGAGTAGCTAGTGGATGTTGGGCTTAATACCTGGGTGATGGGATGATCTGTGCAGCAAACCACTGTGGTACATGTTTACCTATGTAACAAACCTGCACATCCTGCACATGTACCCCTGAACTTAAGATAAAAGTTGGAAATTTAAAAAAGAATGAACTTTTTGTTTTTAAAGATCACTTTGATAAGGAGAAAGTCAATAGATTGACATAATTTTATAGCTGAAGGTACCAGAAATGTCACCCAGGCCAATTGTCTTAGATTGAGACCCAGAGATGGCATGTGGCCATTTCCGAACCGTTCCTGTGTTCTTTTCTGTATACCAGGCTGCCTGGCATGCTTTTAAGTCACCACCAGTACAACCTCTACAGAGAGCTTCAGCTATATTCTCCATTTTTCTCCCAAGGTTAAACCTTACGCAGAAAGTTTGTTCTGTGATAGGAATAGGTACACTGAATAAACTACTACAGTACTGCTGATCAGGGCTTCTGACTTTGAAACTGACCTGCAAAACAAATGATCAGCTGATCCTATCAGCTAAGTGAGGTGAAAAGCTAGGAATTCTTTGCAAACAAACAGTCTATTTAAATGTTAAAAGAGAAGAAATCTGGTTTCCATGTTGTAGTAATGATTTACTAGTTTTCTAGTGAAGGTCATTTGAAAGGAGAGTGAGCAGTGATGGGTATAGCTGAACACAGAATGATTAATTAGACGTTATTAAAACCTGGCTTCACTTTGGGCTTATTGTGCATAAGCAAGTTAATATATGCCCTTGAAGAAACTTGATACAAACAGAATGAATGAAAAAATGCAAAGGCAAGGGCATAAAATAGGTAGGAGAGCAAGATAGCTGCACTCAATGTTTCTGGAATTATATAAACTTGCCCATGAGGAAGTTGGCATATGGTGAAAGGGATTTCGAAAAAAAAGGAAGCCAAAAGGGTCCCTAATTGAGGGAATATGCCTTGCAATTTCTTCATCTAATCAGAGAAATGGACAGGAAACCAGGCCCTCTTATTCCTACATCATGAGGCTGTTGAACATACCTCATGAGAGAGAAGTGCTTAGATAGGCTCCTGCAGTGGGGTATGTTTCGGGATCCTGAAGTAGAGATGTTTTCAATTGATATAAAACTTGGTGTGGAGTAGATTACAAGGTCAAAATGAATATGTGATCTATTGGTAGGGAGGTAGCGTGAGTATTGCAAAGAGCATATGTTTTGGAAACAAAGGGACCTGAGCGCAAATCCTGGCTCTCCAGCTTGCCATCCATGTGATCCCAAGGCAAGTGATAGCCACTGAATTGTAGCTCCTCTTGTTAAATAAAGTAATGCTAACTGTTGAAGTGTATTTCCTGTGAAGTTAATGAGGCTTATTGAATGAAGCCCCCCGAACGGCCCAAGCCATGAGTTCACGTGGCTATCTGTTTTTATTAAGCCTGTGGTCTCCACTCTGATTTTTCCTCTATCGCGTTTGCCCTTATGTGGGGTGGTACTGGAGTTGTCATGGATATTTTTGGATTTGTAATTATGTGTTTACTTCCTTTGTATGCATATTTTGTATTATTTTCCTATTTCTATATTATGTGTACTATTTTTCCTAATGAAAACTTCCCAAATTGGATAAATTTCATGCCTCACAATCCCTGGGTCTGCTATGTTTATTTCATAACTTTCTTATTAAGATTAAGTAAAATAACCATGTAAAGCACTTTATCAGTTATTTATTGACAAATAAAAGCCCATCCTAAAACTGAGAAGCTTAGAACAGTAATTATTTTATTTGTTCACAATTCTGTGGAGCAACACTTCAGCCTGGGCTCTGCTTGGTGGTTCTTCTGCTGGTCTGACCTTGGCTCACTCTTGTGGTAGCAGTCAGTTGGCAGAGAGTAGGTGGTGTAAGATGGCCTCAGTCAATTGTCTGGCAGTTGTCAGGCTATCAGCTGGTTACCTTGTTTCTCCTTCATGGGACCTCTCTAGTGAACTAGCTCAGAGCTGTTCACATGGCATAGCCTTTAAAGAGGGAGAGAGAGAAAGCTGCAAGGCCTCGTGAAGTCTATGCTTAGAACTCCCACTTGTGCTGCATTCTATTAATCAAAGCAAGGCATAAGATTAGCCCAGATTTAAGGAGTCGAAAAGTAGATTCCACTGCTTGATAGAATGAGCTGCAAAGAAATGTGGCTGTTTATAGTCTACCACAAGCTCTGTGCCTGAAATAGGAGATCCTGAAATATATTAGCTTTCTCTTCTTCCTCTTCCTACCTTGCTTCTTATTTCTGCTGAGGTTAAATAAACAAGAATAGAAGAGAAGCTTCCATGGAAGAAGAGAACTAGACATAAGTAAGGCTCCCTCAGATGTGTCTGATACTCAATTTTATAAATTCTTAATCTGTTGTTTAAATTAGATTGAATTTTAAACGCACTTATATCTTTTAAAAATAAAATGCTTAAAAAGTTTATATATGGCCGGGCGTGGTGGCTCAAGCCTGTAATCCCAGCACTTTGGGAGGCTGAGACAGGTGGATCACGAGGTCAGGAGATCGAGACCATCCTGGCTAACATGGTGAAACCCCGTCTCTACTAAAAAATACAAAAAATCTAGCCAGGTGAGGTGGTGGGCGCCTGTAGTCCCAGCTACTCGGGAGGTTGAGGCAGGCGAATGGTGTAAACCCGGGAGGCAGAGCTTGTAGTGAGCCGAGATCTGGCCACTGCACTCCAGCCTGGGCGACAGAGCGAGACTCCCGTCTCAAAAAAAAAAAAAGAAAAAAAAAGTTTGTATATGAGACATTAAAATGTCTTGCCTTTTTCAGTTTATATCTGTGAAATTGTGAAATATATACAGTGATGCACCACATAACAAAATTTGGTCAACTATGGACCACACATACAACAGTGCTCCCGTAAGATTGTAGCGGAGTTGAAAAATTTCCATGGTCTTGTGAGTTGTGGTGGTGATAAAGTCGTAGTGATGTGTATTACCTTTCCTATGTTTAGATACACAAATACTTACTATTGTGTTACAATTGTTATAGTACTCAGTACAGTAACATACAGTACAGGTTTGTAGCCTAGGAGTAATAGGCCTAGGTGCATAGTCAGCTATACCATCTAGTTTTGGATAAATACATTCTATGATGTAAGCACAATGACAGAATTGCCTAACAATGCACATTACAGAACAGATCTCTGTCTTTTTAAAAAGTTTTTTAAGTTCAGGGGTACATGTGCAGGTTTGCTATATAGGTAAACTTGTGTCACAGACGTTTGTTATATAGATTATTTTATTACCCAGGTGTTAAGCCTAGTACCCATCAGTTGTTTTTCCTGATCCTTTCCCTCCTCCCAGCCTCCACCCTCAGGTAGGCCCCAGTATCTGTTGTTCCCCTCTATGTGTCCATATGTTCTCATCATTTAGCTCCCACTTACAAGTAAGAATACGTGGTATTTGGCTTTCTATTCCTCTTATAGTTTGCTAAGGACAATGTCTTCTAGCTCCATTAATGTCCCTGCAAAGGACATGATATCATTCTTTTTTTTTTTTTTGAGACGGAATCTCGCTCTGTCGCCCAGGCTGGAGTGCAGTGGCCGGATCTCAGCTCACTGCAAGCTCCGCCTCCTGGGTTTATGCCATTCTCCTGCCTCAGCCTCCTGAGTAGCTGGGACTACAGGCGCCCACCACCTCACCTGGCTAGATTTTTTGTGTTTTTTAGTAGAGATGGGATTTCACCGTGTTAGCCAGGATGGTCTCAATCTCCTGACCTCGTGATCCACCCGTCTCGGCCTCCCAAAGTGCTGGGATTACAGGCGTGAGCCACCGCACCCAGCCGATATCATTCTTTTTTAATGGCTGCATAGTATTTCTCAGTGGATATGTACCACATTTTCTTTATCCAGTCTACCATTGATGGGAATTTAGGTTGATTCCATGTCTTTGCTATTGTGAATAGTCCTTCAATGAAAATATGTGTGCATGTGTCTTTATGGTAGAATGATTTATATTTCTGTGGGTATATATCTAGTAATGGGATTGGTGGGTCAAATGGTAGTTCTGCTTTTAGTTCGAGGAATCACTACACTGCTTTCCACAATGGTTGAACTAATTTATACTCCCTCTAGTAGTATATAAGTGATCCCTTTTCTCTGCAACTTCACCAGGATCTGTTATTTTTTGACTTTTTAATAATAGCCATTCTGACTGGTGTGAGATGGTATCTCATTGTGGTTTTGATTTGCATTTCTCTAATGATCAGTGATGCTTTTTTTCATATGCTTGTTGGCGGTGTGTATGCCTCTTCTGAAAAGTGTCTGTTCATGTCCTTTGCTCACATTTTAATGGGGCTGTTTTTCTTGTAAATTTGTGAGTTCCTTGTAGATGCTATATATTAGACCTTTGTTAGATGCATAGTTTTCAAAAATTTTCTCCCATTCTGTAGGTTGTCTGGTTTAGCTGATAGTTTCTTTTGCTGTGCATAAGTTCTTTAGTTTAATTAGATACCATTTGTCAATTTTTGCTTTTGTTGCAATTGCTTTTGGCGTCTTCGTCATGAAATCTTTGGCCGTTCCTATGTCCAGAAAGGTATTGTCTAGATTGGGATCCCTGTCTTAAGTGACACATAGCTGTATTTGGTCTTCACCCAGTTTCCTGGCGTACAACTCCTAAAATCCTTAAAATCTCCAAAGTGATAAGTGTCTTTTTGTTTGCTAATGAGATGACTGGTGGCTAGCAGTCCCTAGGAAGCTTCAGGATGGGGGCTGATCACAAGAAAGAACAAGGCATGATTATGTGGTTGGAACTTTTTAAGCCCTATTCCTCAACCTCTGAGAAGGAGAGAGGGGATAAAGTTTAAGTTGATACCAATGGACAATATTTTAATCAATCATGCCTACATAATGAAGCCTCCATAAAAGCTTTGACTAAGCTTCCAGATAGCTGAACACATGAAGGTTTCTGGAAGGTGGAGCACCTAAAGAAGGCATGGAAGCTCTGTGTGTGTTCCCCCATACATTGCCCTATCCATCTCTTATCTGGTGTTCATTAGTATCCTTTGTAACATCCTTTTAAATAAACTAGAAACTGTAAATAAGTGTTTCCCTGAGTTCCATGAGCCACTCTAGCAAATTAATCAAACTTGAATTATAGCCAATTGGTCAGAAGCACAGGTGAAATAACCTGGAATTTGTAATTGGCATCAGAATGGTGGTGGGTGGAGGATAAAGAGGGGAAGTCTTGGGGACTGAAACTTCAACCTGTGGGATCTGAACTACCTCCAGGTAGATAGTGTCACAATTGACTTGAATTAGAGGACTCCCAGCTGGTGTCTGCTGCAGAAGTGATTGCTTGCTTGGTGCATGGGGGGAACCCATACCCCTACATTTGGTCACAGAAATCTTTTGTGTTGACTGTTGAGTGAGAGTATAGGAGAAACTGACTTTGGTTTTTTCCTATATTCTCAACATCAAATAAGAAATTTGCGGAAGAAAGCTTGGTTTTGGAATGAAGATGAATAATAATTTAAAATACGGAAAAAGGAATATATTTAGCAGTTTGACAAAGGCTCATGACACTCTTTTTCAGTTTAATGGAATTGTATATATGTAATTAAGAAAACCAATAAAGCAAACTTCTAGCATTTTCCTCTTTAAGTGATAATTGTCTGCTTGTTGAGTAATTAAATTAATCCGAGTCTACAGATAGATGAGTTACATGCATGTTTAATAATTTAGATAGCATCTGTAACTTTTAAAAGCCTGTTAAATGATCACGAGAATCAACCAGGTTCTCCAGGTGATGCCATGATCATAATAATCAGCATTGCAACTAAAAACAATCATTTGGAGAATTAGTTTGAAACACTGTTCTTTATATAACTGACAATAATAAATATTTTCTGATGAATGCTAACTTGATTCAATGATTAATGGAGAGCTAAGAATAATGAGTGAAAAGAGATACAAAAATAAAAGGAAAAGGAATTACATGCTACTACTTGTCTTTAGTTTATTTCTAGTGAAATCAGATCTATTAGTCAAGACATTTAGTTGCAAAGGACAGAAAATGTAAAATGGGAAATTATTGGTCATGTAAAGGGAGGGTTAAGAGGAATACATTTCAGTATAGCTGGATATAGGGCCCTGAGGAGGTAATGAAGACCCAGTTTTTCTTTCTCCATGTTTTTTGTCTCTTTCTTCTGTGTTGGTGCTGGTCTCAGGCTTGATGTGGGAACAGCTTAGTTGTAATAGTTTAATTCCCTGTATTCTTTTGGTTTAAGTACTGTAGAAAAGAATGGTTTTCTAATCTCAGGAAAATGCCTGAGATTAGCTCTGTTTAGGACTGCTTAATCTGGTGTGAGTCATGTGTCTGTCCAACCCCAGATGAACTAGAAGGATGGAATACAGTGATTATCTCAGGCCTGTCTCCTGCTTCACTTGTTGTTCTTCTGGAACAAAATCAGGGACCCTCATCCTAAGCCCACAGACTGAGATTGGGGAAGAGTAGATCCTAGATAACAATAGGAGGCTTCAAAAGTAGGGTAAAGCCGACATGGCAAGCCAAACACAGCTAGGGTCTATTACAAATGTAACATACATGTTCCTGGAATATAGTAGATGCTCAATAATATGTCTTGAATTAGAGATGGTTGTTAGAAAAGGATATTTTAGGTACTTTTTCTGTGGAGCCTTTTGAGTTTTTGTGTATTTTGCTCTCAGAACTCTGCTAGGTAAATATAGATAAGAGTTTGCACTGTCTGGTCTTAAAGCGTTTTGTTTGTTTGTTTGTTTGTTTTTAAATGATTATGTTCCTTTCACACAGTTATTTAGCAATAACAATGTTCTGATTTTACAGATGAAAGACACTGAATATGATGAAAAGGCTTGATGCTGTTTATAAAATTCAACATTGGACAAACTTAAAATGTTTTCTCCATTAAAAATTTATAAATTGTGTTTAAGAGTACTCAAAACAGTTATATTTGCATCCATCAGTTATATAAAATAGTCTTGTGACTATTAGTCTGATAACAGATAGATAAATATGATCGATTATTGCATGTTTCTGGGTACCTTGTCATATCATAACCATTTCTAGAATTCTTGGATGCATTTAATGTATTCCTTTAAAAAATCAGAATGGATATTCTGATTTGTTCTTTCTGTTGGAAAATTCAAGTCAGAGGTGAATTAGCTTCTGCCAACTTGACCTATTTAAGTAGTATAGGGGTTTTATACAATAAGATATAAAATTTCCTTTTATTATCATAGATTACTGTATAAATAGGTAATCATCTAATCAATAGTCCAAACTAGGACATTGTTGAGAGTGACAGGGGAAAATTACATTGGGAGACCAGGAAGAATCTAGACAAACCAGGACTTGAAGTCACCTATGTGTAAACAATACAACTTCTATTACCTGTACACTTAATATTAAATTCTCTCTTTAAGGAACAATGTCAGAGGACTTTTTTAATACTGCAAAGCACTTTGATAAGATAGCTGTTGGTCATGTGACTTCTTTGTATGACCTATTTTTCCTTTAAGAATTAATGACATCTTAAACACTCATAGACATGATAGCATTTGGAAAGTCCCACTGCTTCTTTTTGCATTTTTCTAGCAGAGTATTTAGTAAGAGGAATAATTAATTTTTTGAATGACAGATTTAGCTCTCTAACTATGTCCCTGGTCACCTCTTAGACTAAGATAGATCAGGTCAGGTAAACTGTGATAATAATGCCTGATAAAGATATCTTGATGGTGTAATTGACAACACCTCAATAAGGCAGTGGAGGTTAGAAGAACAATGAGAGGTCTTCTACTGTCCCCTGCCTCGTTGGTCCTGCCAATTTCATTATATTACATGGAAGTTGTTTTTCTGTTATCCTTGCCCCTCTGGTTGGCATTTACGATTTGAGCATCATGGTAACAGAGGGCCAGAGAATGAAGGCAACAAATCTCGTATCAACTCTTTCTTTTATTTTTGTTTCTCTATGTTTCTGTTTATTTTTTAAGGAGTGAATTCTCTTTGTTAAGTATAATTTCTATTCTATAATAGTAATTTAATAAATACTTAATAATGTGAATTCATATTTCAATAGCTTTTTTTTTTTTTTTTTTTTTTTTTTTTTTTTTTAACACAGGGTCTCACTTTGAAACCTGGGATGGAGTGCAGTGACACAATCACAGCTCACTGCACCCTCGACCTCCTGGGCTCAAGCAATCTTCCCAACTCAGCCTCCCGAGTAGCTGGGACTGCAGGTGTGTGCCACCATGCCTGGCTAATTGTTTTGTAGATACGGGGTGTCACCATGTTGCCCCGGCTGGCCTCGAACTCATAGGCTTAATCATTCTGCCTGCCTCGGCCTCCCAATGTACTGGGATTACAGGCCTGAGCCACTGCAGCTGGCTGATTTTACTCTTTTAAAAAAATCTTATTTCAACTGAACACATTTTTATACACCATAAAAACATGTTAAAAATCAACAGTTACAGAAGCGGTTAAGAACTTCCTTGTGAAAGCACTGTTCACTCAGTCTTTATCTTGCAAGTGACTTGAATGCTCTTAATGCTAATTGCACCTTGATCTAAGCCACTTTATATTAAACCCTTTTATTTAAAGTTAGTTGCTTTTGAGCCCACTACATAGAGACCCTCTAATTCTGCGTAGTGACTTGTACTTCAGTGCCCAATTAGTGTGTGAATCAAGGTTATTTAGCAACAAATCATCTTTTTTATAATTGAAGAATCTAAGGTACAGCAAGGTAAGTGACCTACTGAGGGACAGAGTTCAAAATCAAATAGGTTTCAGTCACTAAATGAAGCGCTCTGCTGGGAGATCTCCCCTGGTCCTGCGATCCTTTAGTGAAATATGGAGAAACCAGCAGGGGAGGCAGGTCAGATAGCTTATAATGGTGAGTCATAGGTCATATATCATAGGAGCATTTCTCAGCACTGAAGAAATTTCACTAGATTCCAATTCACCTTTCCAAACTATTAAAAGCAAAACAGGACTGTTTTTCAAAAATTGGAAAGTAAACCTGACTTCTTGTTAAAAATTTGGAAAATACTGAGAAGTTTTAGATCTGGTCCCTTTAACCTTAAGGAGCTCACATGCAATAAGATGGAAGCGGCAGGGGAGATCAGCACAGAAAACGACTGATATGGCTGTAAGAGCATGGAAGCTTAGGGTCAGTGAATTCTTCTTGAATTTATCTTTTTATAAATCTTTACAAACAAATTTGACTTTAGAAAAGCACAGATATAAATTGGAAATGCTAATTAGCACATTAAGTTAGATGAAACATATCAGTGGAATCAAACTTCATGCTTCAAATGATATATTTTAATATTTTAAATATTATAGTTTAAGCTGGACATAGTGGCTCACACCTGTAATCCCAGCACTTTGGGAGGCCAGGGTGGGCAGGATCACTTGAGCTCAGGAAAAAATCTTATTTCAACTGAACACCCTAAGGAGTTCAAGACCAGCCTGGACAACATGGTGAAACTCTGTCTGTACAAAAAATACAAAAATTAGCTGGGTGTGGTGGTGCCTGCCTGTAGTCCCAGCTACTCAGGAGGCTGAGGTAGGAGCATAGCTTGGGTCCAGAAGGTTAAAGGCTGCAGTGAGCCATGATCACATTACTGCACTCCAGCCTGGATAACAGAGTGAGACCCTGTCTCAAAAAAAAAAAAAAAAAAAAAAAAAAAATTTAGTTTAAGAAATGAGCAAAAATGAATAGCTAGGCAGAAATTTATGGTAGCTTTTCTTAGATTAAACACCAAAAATATCTTGAACATTTGCGTTGGCTGAAAATGTTCTTTGTAAACAGTGAGAAAAAAGCTACGGTTTTATTTTAAAAAAGAATTAGTTATGTTTCCTCGTACTTTCACATTGAATTAATTTGTCACTTATTCTAGTGGATAAACAGGAATAGAGCTACTTACCTGAATGTTAATGTGGCAGATACTACCAGAGCCAACCCTTATCCTCAGGACCTTTCACGTTGCTCTTGTGAACTTTCTACTGTCAGCATCTGCATCTCTGTGTCTGAGGGCCGCCCCTCAAATGCTGATTTGCCCATGGACAGCAGTTCATTCTAGGGAATTAATATGCCTGCTTTTCCAGCAGCCCTCATCTAATAACTCTCTAGAGGTGACATATAAATACCCCAGCTCCCTCACCCTCAGATGAGATAATTCTGAAGCTGTGTTTTGCACTAGTTCTCAAAGCTTCTCCAGGGAATTCAGCTCCAAGCACTTGCTCTGGCAGCTGATTTATTAGACACTCTTCCTTCTTTGTCTCTCTTCCCCACTTCCCTGCCACTGTCCCTACTTGGGGTCTGCTTCTGGAGAACCCATACTAAATCCTAAAATTAGGCATTGTTGTTATTACACTTTTGTGCACCACCTGGATTAACCCCATGGCGATCATGGTTTAGGAATTCTCAAGTGTTTTACATAAAAGGCATCATTCATAAAGCTAAAGAAGGACCAGTAGGATCAATAGTGCACACTAATGGATTGAAAGAGTTATCTAGCATGACCTGAGATGCATTAGCAAACACAGGAAATCTGACCTTGGGAGAAAGCCCCTGAGCTGAGCCTGGAGAGTAAGACTGAAGTCAGAATGATGAGACTTCCTTGTCCAGTGTCACAATGTTTTGGATTTGCTGTGGAGCTGGAGGTTCAGGGAGGGGCATTTCTGCAATGCCTCCTTTTACATTTGCATGTCCTTCCTGGCCTGACTGATGTTGGCAGTGATCTCATTTTATTCTTTCTCCCTAAATCTTCTGCAGTACTTTACACATAGATAGTGAATACTTGTTGATTAATGGGCCACCATGCTGTGCTGTCAGGTGCTATATTAAATTCTGTTATATCAGTTACTTCTAGGATCTGTAGGGATGTGTTTTTTTGCACCATAAGCCCCCTGGTCTTTGTTGCTATTACATTATGGAGCATTGTCAAATATTTCGTTTTCTCTTCAAGGAGTCCTTGGTAAAATTAGCATCTGATGATTTATTTTTGAAAATTAGTGATAAGATATTGATGAAATAGACATAATTTCTAATCTTTTGTTTCTAGTCCCATTTAGTTCTGTGCATGATCTTGTGAATGGGAACTTTCTTATACTAAGGAAATCTCTTCCAGCCTTAACCAGTAGCAATCAAGCCAGTTATTGCTGACACGTCCCTGCTACACCTCACTTCTCTGGCTGTGGTTTCCTTGGATCCGCAGGGCAGTAGTTAGATGAATACTGCCATCACCTTCCCTACTCTGCTCAAGGATTTCTAGCATGGCTCACTGTCTCCAACCAGACGTCCTTATCAGCTATTCCTTAGAGATGTCACTCTGACTCTTGGGGTGATCTCACAGAAATACTCATAAAAAATTTGAATATGCCGCTGTGTGCTGTAAATTGTCTTTGTCAACTTGAAGTCATACCGCTTTAACCACTGTTCATCATTTCTGTGACAACTGTATGAGTATACTGTATACTTTAAACATGACAATGATTGATCCTGTAGGTAAAATACTAAATGGTTGAAAACAAGTGGCAAGGATTTTTACAATTGAAAGGCCTACTCACCCTGTGACCACTGCATTATTCGTTAGAAATAGGTATTATCTTAGCTATTATAACTGTGGAAATTTTGTGAACCTTTTGTGTCTAGTCAAAACTCTGCATGTGCTTGCTTATGAATATTACTTCTAGCTAAAGAAGCATTCATATAGTCTTTTCCATTTAAATACATGGCTAGGCATTTACTGAAAAGTGAGCTATTTACCAATGGTAGATTACTGCAGTGTCTTTCATATCAGCTGTTGCTTATCTGACAATCTCAACTAGGTGGAACCTAGGCAAGAAACAGGTAGGAAGCTGAATTGGCTCGTGAGATAACCTAAGAGATATCCCAGTGTCTGTGCAGTACCTATTCTTGTGTACTTTATCTTTATTCACTGGAAAACCCTTCTATAACCACATGCAAAATGTGTTTTTAAAAAATTTTACACTTTTTTTTTTTTTTTTAAGACAGGGTCTTGCTTTCTTACCCAGGCTGGAGTGCAATGGCACGATCATAGCTGACTGGAGCCTCATTCCCTGGGCTCAAGTGATCCTCCTCTCCTGGACTTAAGTGATCCTTCTACCTCAACCTCCCAAGTAGCTGGGACTAGAGGTGCATGCCACCATGCCTGGCTAATTAAATTTTTTTTTTTTTTTTTTTTAAGTAGAGATAAGGTCTCGCTACATTGTCCAGGCTGGTCTTGAACTGCTAGACTCAAGTGATCCACCCACCACCCACCACCCACCTCAGCCTCCCAAAGAGCTGGGATTTCAGGCATGAGCCACCATGCCTGGCCTTTACACATAATTTTAACGGGTTTGGTTCAGTTATATAATCTCCTGGTTAGTAGCAAACAAGAAGGGAGAGAAGAATAGACTACCAGAGGAAAATACTAATAAATTATACTTTATTAATACTTAAATGATTAAAGTTAGTGAAAGAGTGAGTTTTAGTCACAATTTAACTTAAAAACTGATAATTGCGTTAGAAGGCTTCACACAGTTTATTGAGTGCCTGTTATGCGCTGAACAATGCAATGCGATGTTTACCAGAGTCCTCTCTAGCTCTTACATCTTGTCTGTGAGATAGACATTATTATTACCATTTTAAAAATTAGAGAACAACTGAGGCTCTGATGAGTGAAATGATTTGCACAAGGCCAAGTAGTAATTAACTGAGTTAGAATTAAAACCAGGACTGTCCGATTTAAAGGCCCTGTTGTTTCTGTCATATCAAATTGCTTCCACATGGGCCATTCCACAATGTACTTAGTGAAATTATTATTTTAAGAGCAATACACTTCTTAGAGGAACTTAATAATAACCACCTCTGACTCCTCTGAATTTATGTATCCTTTTTTTTTCCTAAATGGGGATATGAACAAAAATCATGATTATTTTGATTTATATTTAAATAATAACTTTTTCACTTTGTATAGATTCAGTTTGTGACTCTAATAATACTATTTCTGGCCTCAGGCCTGTTGATGTTCGACTCATGCAGTCACATACTTGTTCTTTAAATGGTTGTGGGGAGGATCATGTGAAGGAAGGAACAGCCAGAAAAGCATCAAGATAATTGTGACAACTGCCACTGGTGGTACAGTGATTAAAGAGAACAGATATGTAAAAGTAATTTCTTTGCTGAACCATCACTAGTGCAGAGAGCAAAATAATGAGGACAGATGTGACTGACAGAAGTTTTGATGTTATCCTAGTGTTTGGTTTTAATCCCTCCCCATCAATTTTTATCTGTCATGTAAAAACAGCAGCAACAGCTCATAGTAGAAGGTATGCTGCAACGGTAAATTTCATGGCAAGACTTCTTACATAATTCAGGGATCACATGAAAGAAAACCACAGCATTATCTTCTAGCTTCTTATCTGATTTTGTAAAAAGGTTTCGAGCATAGTTTTTTTTTCCATAAGTGTTATTTATCAGAAATCTTAAATGGTAGAAACCAAACTTTGTGAAACAGGAAGGGTAATAAAAATTCCCGTGTATCTGGGCGGTCACGAAGCATCATGGAGTTTTTGTTTTGTTTCTCTGTGGAGTTCACTGGTTTTAGTAGTTCTACTGAACTTTAGCTAAAATGAATTACACAAAGAACTGATTAGAATTGACTCATGCTAGAATTTGAATTACTGAAGCATGCAGAAATTAGAGTAAATGCGAAGGGGACGCCTTGCTGCTTTTAGGTTGTTTGATGTGAATTCTGATCTGCTCACATACTACCTTCAATCTATTTGATACTATAGTATAAGGGACACTCAGGTACATGTTGGCTCCAAACCGTTATCTAGTCACATCTTCATGCGCCACACTGACCTTTTTAGCATAGAATGTAGGTTAGAGGCCTATGGCTCTTTTTTGCTGTGTTACAGTCCCACTCACCCAAGACCCACTGAATGAGAATCTCTTGGTGTAGGGCCTAGAAACAGGCGTTTTAACTGTTCTTCCTGGGTGAGTCTGATGCATATTAGGGAACCTCTGCACAGGCTCGTAAGTATGATAACCCCTTCTAAATATGTGGCATCTCTACCCTCAGAGAGTGTTACCATATTTGTTAGCAGGAAGGGGAGAGAGAAAAGTGTCAGCCTTGAACAGAGGAGAACTTTGAACATCTATTCAAAGAGTGGAAAACTTTGAACCTCTTTATTCTACTACCCATACCTCCAAGTCCAGCTGCCTTGGTATAATTATGTTTCTTGAAGATGCATATTTTCCTTTGAGCTCGAATAGAACTGCTTCTCCTCGGATGTGGAATTGATGTGAGGTAGATAGGAGTGACACTCTTTTTTAGAGCCGAGAGTCTTACTACTGGGGGGAAAAAAGACCAGGCTGCCCCTGTTCCTTATCACACTCCCTTACCCTGATCATTCCAGTTCACGATATCTGATACCATCTGTGATTCAGGTGCTCATCCCTGGAGATGAGCTGTTTTTCTAGGTATTAAACTACATGACCAAGAGTGAATGTTTTGTATTTGTGTAAAATTCCATGTTTGGGATGGTGTTAGAGGCAGAGGTACTTCCTGGGCCTAATGCCACACAGAGAGGCTTGATACCCTTAAGCAAGAATGAGAGGTACATTTAAATTACTAGACTGATTAGACTCCTGAATTTAGACTCCTAATTTAAACTCCTGAAGCATTAGCTGAGGGATATGAGGGGCTTGTGCAGTTGCAGACACATCTGTTTCACCCCAAACAGATCCTGTGCTGTCTGGGGAGAACCCCCTCATCTTCCCTACATCCCTGGCTTCAGATTTTTAGGGGCCTGTTCTTAGAATGAGGTTCATAAAGGAAGGGGCAGTGTGGCCCTCCTGAGACCAGAGGGAATAGGATAGGGCAGAAGTTCTCAGGTGTTGATAAGCACCAGAAACACCTGAGGCTCTTGGTAAAATGCAGATTCCCAGATCCCCTCCTGGATCCACCTGGGGGAGTGCATTAGTTTCCTAGGGCTGCTGTAACAAATTACCACACCCTTGATTGAAAACGGAAATTCATTTTCTCTTGGTTTTGGAGGCCAGAGATCTGAAATCAGAGTGTCAGCAAGGGGTGGTTCTTTCTGGAGGTTCTGAGGGAGAATTTGTTCCATGCCTCTCTCCTAGCTTTTGGTGACTGTGGGAAATCCTTGGCATTCCTTGGCTTATAATAACATCATACCCCAAACAATACAAAACAAAAATAGCAAAATACTACCTAAATTAAGTTAGGCGCACTCCTTAGTGTCCCCCTCCCTGAGTGCTTTGAGTAAATCTCTAATTTTGCATTGATTGCTCTGGTTAACATCCAACTCATAAGAACACGACCAGCACTGCAACACTCACCTATCTGACAAGGACGCCTGTGCTTTCCCCTCTACGCCCTCTACAAAGGGACTTGGAGGCTCTCTAATAAACCCAAGGACATGCTTTCCATCGTGGGAAAGAAACGGGGGCACGGGGGCAGGTACTTAGCTCCTGGGACTCCTGGTGAATGGCTAGTTTGTTCAGCTGTGCTGTCACCTTATTGCTGTAGACACTACATTCCACTCTGGATCACAAACCTTTTGTGAGTAACTCGGACTAATATTTTACAATGCTGGAAGATGTAAAATTTAAAAAGCCAGTTGACCTGAAATAATTTGTTGGTTTTTTTCCCCGGCCTAATCCAAGAGCTTTCTGCTTAGCTCGTCAGGTCCTCTGATGACCTTAATTTACTTTTAGGTTGCAAATTTCCTGTTCCATGCAAGCAGAGGAAGCTCTCTGAATGAAATGTAGCCAAATCAGCACAATACCAATAACCTATCCTATTAATTTCTTTATACTAAGTCTGGAAGGCATTTAGGGCCTTGAATCTCTTTGCCTGCCTGTGTCCTCCCTCTTTCTCATTTGTAATCTCTGTTTTCCCCATTAACTGTAGGCATCAATGCCAACCATAAGTTTTATGTCAAACGTATGATTGGCATCCCTTGCTGGGAGGCACTGTGCCCTAATGGTTAAGGGCTATGTCACAGATCCATGACCGTATTCAGCTCTACCATTTACTAGACTGTGATCATAGGCAAGTTATTGAACTTCTCTAAGCTTCATTTTTCCCTTCTGACAAATGGGGGCAATGATGACAAAGATCATGATACCCACTTTATTGGATGATTGAGAGAATTAGATTGGGTAAGCTTTATAAAGGGCTTGGTCCACAATAAATTGTCAATTAGATATTTTTGTGATTACAATTATAATTATATTATTATTGTTTGTTTAAAATTCCAGGAAGATTAGCTTGAGTAAAAGATTTCTTATATTAGGAAAGAAGACAATAACTACAGGATGACAAGCTGAGTAAAATTATTTGTATAATAACCCACATTGATTAGGCTCTTAGTAGGCATTAGCACAATCCGAAGTTCTTACATCTATGATCTCATTTGATCATCATGGCATACTGAGAACTATTACTATTACCTCATTTTCCTGATGAGAAAACTGAAGCACAGAGAGATTAAGTACCTTGTTCAAAGTTTGTCAGAGTTAACAAGGGTCTAAGATTTACTGCACACTATGTTGTAGTCACTCCACTGGCTTCGAAAGATTAATGTAGGGAAGGTTTCTAAATTGCTCATTTTTACAATATAGTTATTCAACATGTTTGTTTATTCAATACAAATTGTTTACTGTAACATTATTCAAAAAACTTTCTATTAATACACATATCACAAACACATGTTCCTTTGGGGTGGGGGTAAAAAGCCCCAGTATCTTAACTTCTAAGTGGAACCTGCAGGCATGGAGTGCTCTTTTCCTCTCTGGTGGTTGCATAGGTTACAGAGCCAGCAGAGAGTCCAGTGCCTGTGGCCAGTAGAGGAATAGCATGGACCCTGCTGAGAGACTGTCATCAAGCTGTGCTGGGCAGGTTCTTACTCTTTGTGGTGGGGAACTTTCTTGCTGGGAGAGGTTCTTCTGGGCTGTGTCTGCTCACAGCCATGCTATAATTGGCTTCTGCAAAGTAGCAAGCACGTTGGCTTTGCTACCCCCATCCATCTGGCTGAGTTTTATACACATGCAAATAATGGAACCCTTATTTGTGGCTATCCCTGGGACTTATGAGTCACAACGCATACATCCATACGGTCTACAGTGTCATACAGCCAAAGCTGGGGGTGGGGATTAGAACATTTAGATTCAGACATTCTGACTTTATCGTCTCTGTGCCTCACCAATACATCAGGCCACCTTCCTCCAATAGGAAAATCTTAAAAAAGTCCTGACATTGATGTCTCAATCTTTGCCAGATTTTTAGCACACCACAATCTGAGCTTAGATTGCGATGCAAAACATTTTGGACAAGGCTCAGCATTGCTACTTGTTTGTTTGCTTATTTTTTGTTGGTAACCCAGTGTAGTTCATTTCACCTCCACACTCAGCTGTTCACTGATAGCTTTTCTTCTTAAAGGAAATAATTTTAATACTTGTTGATGTTGACTTTAGTAACACAGTATTATCAATAGTATTTAGAATGGTTCTTTAACCAAAATATAATTTCAAAGCAACCTTATGAAATGTTACTTACAAATTTTTCATTTTATAGCACTTGCTCTGGGAAATAGCTACTTGTCAAAATAATGACTGATTCCAGTCTCAATGGTATGTAGTCACATTTCCATAGTAAATATGTAGCCACAAGTCCTTTCTGGTATTTCAAATTTTCCCACTTTGTTAATATCAACTTACTTGATGTATATTCTATTTTCTTTAGATTATTTTTGAATATTGCAATTTGAAGGCTGATGAAATTATTTTCGTTATAGAAAAAAGTAACTTTAAAAATTATAATAGTTTTAGTTTAGAAGCTTTGGAATATGTAAACAAAAAGAAAATAAAAATAATTAATAATCTCATCATCCAGAGATAGCCATTGCTAAAAATTTGTTTTTTATAATGAAATTATTTTTAAAAATTTACTGCTTATTGCAGGAAAATATACTGACAGAATTATCTGTTTACACTAACCTTGATAGATTTCTTTAAAAAGAAGCCCAAGTCCTCCAAACTATTTAAAAGTAAGCAAATAAACACTTTATTTGAAATTTTAAAAGATGAAAAAGCATAAATATTAAGTTTCATACACATACACAGGTGTTTTAGATTTAGATTGTTTATGATTTAATAGTTAGATTTTTGTGTCATGTAGCATAATGTTGTGTTGTGATTCAATTTGCATATGGTACACTAAGGTTTCTTATGCATTGGTAGCATTTCTTATATTTATGCTTGTTTTCTAGAGTTTGGAGTGTACTTTTATGTATTTAAATTTATAATAGTCAAAACAACCAAAATGTTCTTTAATTGTAGGATAGATAAATAATAGTTTACCTAATGAAATACTATGCAGTGATGAAAATGAGTGAACTATAGCCATGTTCAACAACATGGATAAATCTCACAGCCATAATATTGAATGAAAGAAACCAGATACAAAATAATACATATACTCAGGCCAGGCGCAATGGCTTATACTTGTAATCCCAGCACTGTAGGAGGCTGAGGTGGGCGGGTCATTTGATGTCAGGATTTTGAGACCAGCCTGGCCAATGTGGTGAAACTCCATCTCCACTAAAAGTACAAAAATTAGCTGGGTGGGTGTGGTGGTGCACACCTGTAGTCCCAGCTGCTCAGGAGCCTGAGGCAGGAGGATCACTTGAATCCAGGAGGTGGAGGTTGCAGTGAGCCAAGATTGCACCACTGTACTCCAGCCTGGGTGACAGAGGGACACTCCATCTCAAGAAAAAAAAAAACCAAACCGTATGAATGTATTTATATAAAGTTCAAAAATAGATATAACTAAACTATAGATGGGGTAAGGAGAGTTAGGAAATTATAATACAGTTAGGAATTTAGGATGTTTGTTGCTTTTGAAAGGAGGAAGAGGGTAGTGATTGGGAAAGGCACGAGGGAACATCTGCGGTACTCAAAATGATCTATTTGTTGACCTGGTTGATGGCTAGTAAGGTGTACTCACTTTTAAAAAGACCGCATTGAGCTTCCTTTATGTTTTGTGTACTTTGCTGTGTGCGTGATATACTTCAGTATAAAAAGCTAAATAATTACTACAGAAGTCATATTTATTTGATATCTACTCTTTGATCCCGCCGTAACACCCAATCTTCCTATTATTTCCTCAGGGAAATATGGTCTGCTTTACTGTCATGGTTTCCAAGGATGTATTAGGCTTAAAAAAATGGTAAAACTGCTACCATTTGTTTTGTCTCTATTGTGATAAAATTTCCAAGTCATTTAAATATTTTCTAGATGGTTGATAAATTTTATTAGTTCTTGTTCACAGCAGATGTGTGAGACAGGCTGGTATTGCAGTCTCTATTGTTCAGATAAGGAAAGGAGACACAGGGAGAGTAAATGTTTGGCTGAGCCTGGAATTGAAATGTAGTTCCTTTAGCATTCCGGTGTGCTGTCTGACTGTATAACACTGCTACAGTCATAGATAACTCAGAATTTCCCCAAATCTTGGACTCCCAGAGAAAAGATTTCCATGAACACGAATAGGCACTAACCATAAATACATTTTTGTAGATGAAATTTACATTTGTATCTAAGAAGTATGGTTAAGCACATTGAGGGGAGTTACTCACTGATTCAACAAACATTTCTGAGCATTGGGTATTGTGCCAGCCTCTGCAGGAGATGAAGCTAGGAATATTACTATAATACAAATGTGATGAGTGAAATAATAGAGAATCCCACAGCGTTTTGTGGAAAATATTGGCCCAGAGGAGAGACTGGTAACCAGTTTCTTAGGAAAGAAGCATTTGGAAGGTCTTTTGAAGGAGGGGATGCCGGAATCAAATCTGAAATATACAGGGATGCATTTTATTTTATGTAAAACTAGATAGGTGAGTTAGATTTCCTACATTTTTGCCCTCATGATATTTTGACCTCCTAATTTTAAGAAACTTTATATTCTTAGAGAACTTTTTTTTTTTTTTGGAAATTGAAAGAACAGATTGAATTTCCAGAGATGGCAGCCAAATGGTAAACTCCTTGAAGAGAGGACATCTCATGCTACCTTGTTTTATTTCCAGGGTCCAGCAGCATAGTAGCCTGTTCGTTAAGATTATTGCGGGATTGTTTTTAGAGGGGGCTATTTTTGGTGGAAGTGAGTTCTTCACTTTAATACTACACTTGCCTTCTTTGTCAGTGAATCTAAAGTGCTGAGCTGTTAGGCTTGAGGTTGTTCAGATATTTTATTTTAGCTGAATTCTAACATCATCAAGTCATGCATATCAAAATCCATTTACAAATAAATTCAGTTGAGCTGCATACAGCCTGTTGATGGTATTAATTTTTAAAAATAGGTTATGCTATAGATTTTATTTATAGGCATTTAGATGAGTGTAAAGCTCTAAGGAAGCAAAATCCCATGTACAATACTAATGCCAACATAGCCCACTTTTCAAGGTTGACATTTTTGTTTTTCAGATGTGATGTGTGCATCATCTTATTCTTTATGTGAGGTTCAATAGAGGATCCCTTGTTTGTAAACAGAGGTCAGGCCTAACCAAATTTCAGCAATGAAATTCAGTTACAGAAAGAAAATATAATAGCATCAAAACCTTTATGCAGAAATGGTATTTTGCATTTCCTGATAGACATATCCTGGCATCTGTAATGACATCCACTAAGGTGGTTCTCTAAAATATTTTATAATTGCTGATGAGTTATTAGGTAATATGGAGAAAATGCCTTAGATCTTTTCTCTTCTTTTTGGGAGGAATGCCTGGGAAAATAAATGAAAGTTCAAGTGGGAGACAGCAGAACATTAGTGATAAAGGAAGCAGCATGAGGGGCCTGTGTTTATAAGGGCTTTTAAAGTTAATTATACCATTAAAATTGTGTAAAATGTAAAATATTGGCCCATATTATAGGGTAGCTATGGGAAATATCTCCTGGAAATGATACTGTCATACTCTGCCACTTTTCCACATCATCTTAACATTTGTAATAACCTAATGATGGAAAGGAAAAGGCACTTATGGTCCAGAAATAAAAAGAAGTCATATATTTTACCAAGTGAATGGTAAACTATTCTTAGCCAATTAGTAGCCTAATGATCTGCCCAGGCCTGACTGGTTTAAAACGATGGTAATTCTAAAATATAAACAATTGCTTAAATATATGTCAGTAAGAAAGGAAATGAACGCAAGTCCACTGCCTTAATTTTTTAGAGCAAATCCTAAACTAAATGTTTTGGGAGGTTAGAGTAAATGAAATAAAAATGAAATTACAGTAGTTTTGTAGTAGAGTTCTTGAATTAGGGCCTTTGGATGGATATCTTCAGGGAGTCCTGAAACCTCTTAAAATTGTGTGCAAATGTAGTAAATCAAAGCCCTTTTTCAGGAGTAAGTAGGTCCTACACTTTTTATCAGGTTCTCAACAGTTAAGAACCATTGATTAAACCAATTTGTAGTGTGTGTGTGTTAGAGATAGTGGGTAAATAGTTGGGAAATATAACAAGCCTGTAAAATATGCCTATGTATATGGTAACAAAGATGAAAGGAGCCTGTATTTCTGGGAATGCAATAAAATGATACCTATGTTATTAAAATGTTTGCATAGAGAACTTTATTCTTGAGATGCAAAACTTTTATTTCCCTCTCTACTATGTTGCCTTGTCCTGCAAACAGACAATGAGAAATAACCTTCTCCGTGATTAAAGCTGTGCTTAGATCAGAAGTTTGGACATTCTATTTATTTTTCTTCAGTTATCACACTTTGCTTGTACTACATCACAGATTGAATAAGGAATAAAGCAAGGGTGGCCTGGTAGCAGCAAGCATTTGACTTGTCACTGAAAATGAGCTTACTGGATTTTGAATTGGTTACTTCATATCCCCAAGAACAATTTGCTTCCCCAAGAATAAAATGCTATGTACATTTTGCTTTTTGTTAAGAACAAGGTCAACTGTGATTAAGGTCAGCCTATCTTTTGGAATATGAAAGTATTTTAAAAGGATTTCCATTTTCTAGGATACACAAGCAAGATATTCCTCAAGTCAATGAGGAATGAAAGTGCTCCAGAAATTATCTGTGATCCTGGATCTGTGAAAAACTGTGTGTGTGTGCATGTGTGTGTGTGTATACAAACCTCATTGAACATGAAAGTATGATAGAAAAGTAGTGTCTACCTTAGGATCAAATTGAAGTTTCCACACCATTTTTTCATCCTCGTTTAACTAGGTTCTCACAGTGGTCTCCAAGATTGTGCATTATCGGGTTGGGGGAGGGAGAGTCAAGGAAATATTTTACTCTGTTCTTTCTCCCTAGTTTCCCTGAGATCTCAAACTGGCAGCCAGCTGGCTGAAGCCTGCCCACAGACATGTTTTATTTGGCCCATGCAGTGCTTTTACAATGTTTGTGCCAACATTTTAATAGGAAGATTTCACATATGGATCTGCATTTCTGCATTGTCTTGAGAAATCAGAAGACATGGGAATAACTGGCTGGAGCTGAGGGGCAGTCGTCTCCCTCCCCGTGGGGCACAGCTTCCTTCTGCAGCTCCTTCCATGACTTCATGTGCTCACACCTAGCCCAAGCGGTTATTTACCTGTTTGACTGCTGGAGGCGTCTGAGTTTGAGACTGGCTTAAGGCTGCCTTTGAGATTGCCTTAGTCTTCTGATTAATAACTAGGTTTTATATAGAACTATTTTCTTGATCCCAGAGAGCCTTGTTACTTAATAATACACAGATATCTGACCATCAAATCTAATAATTTTCAGGTTCAAAGGATTTAGAATTTTTATTTGGGCTTGAAGTTGGCAAGGAATGCAAATAAAAGAGAACATAAATGCCTAAAATGCTTATCTTTCCTTACAAACATTCAATTTCTGTTGTGTATCAGAGCTGGTCTGAAGCTGTAATTACAGTGGTGCTGTAACTAAACTTGTGCTTGCTGGTTCTGGAATTTGATGATAGAAAATGGATTTTTTTTTTTTGCCTTAAGACAAAGAGTTGATTGATTAAAAAGGCATTATGGTATATGTAGACTTCTAGGATGTTATGATTTCTTTATGCTTTAGACAAGACCCAGATGAAAATTTAATGGATTTGGGTTGTCTCTTTAATTCATGAGGCTGTAAATTTCTAATTTTAAATGTTTAATTATTTTGATCAGGATAAAGGGCTGTGCAAATTCAGGTAGTCTTCCTTTCCATTTGTTCCAAACAACCCTTTTTGGTTATGGGCAAATCTCCTTGCCAAAACTCATATTCAACTTGTTGGAGGGCTAGCCTTTATCTTTCTACCTAAGGTCTTCAGAAGCCATTTTTAATCCCACTAAATTCTGCAGTTTAATTAAGATAGAGTGGCTGAAACAAGGTATTTAGTAATATCATAAATGTGAAGGTAATTAATATTTAATGTCTAAAAGAAAAAAAACAAAACTTGCCAGTGTGCTAACTTGGAACAATTATATTTCTTCCAAACAATTTTGTTTTCACATACTGCTAGCCTAGCAATGAATTAGAATGCATAAAAGCTCAGGGGATTTGAATGTGGGAATGGATAAATGTTTTATAATGAGGTAGAGAATTATTGCCCAACCTTAGAAATAAAAGCTCCACAAAATTATGAATGTCCAGATCAATAGCATTTTTTAATATTATAAATCACTTTTGGCAATGCTTATGTATGAGCAGAGAAGTGATCTAATGATTATGAAATTAGATTTTTTTCCCCTCTCTCTCTTTTTCTCTTCTATTTTTTTCCTCATAGAGGCAGCCAAAGGACGTTGGGTAAACCACTATAACTTGCTAAATTTTCCCAACAGTGAAATTTTTAGAAATATGTTTGAATGTTCTGAGTACAGATTGTATTACTTCTGTGATTTTTTAGGCTGACCAGAGGTGACATCTATTTTTATGTGAAAAGTAAAAATGAGATACTCTGAAAGAGTTAATTTTGATAACTGCTTTTTTACTTTTTAAGTAATTTTATAGTTTTACTTGTCTTCAGGTGTTCTAAGACACAATGGAAAACAAAAGAAAACAAAATGAATTTCCTTTCCTAGACTATAAGGAAAAAGGCAATCTACTCCAAAAGAAATGGAAGTGAGAATATGCTTCATTAGGATTTTATCTAGCACATCTAGAGTTTAGAAAAAACAACATTATGTATAGAAGAAAAGTGGAATATTTATAGTTCTTTGTTTTTTTAAAAGATGAAATCTCACTGAAGGTTCTTTATATAGCTCCATTATGGGAAGAATCACCTGGACAGATGTTCAGAATAAAGTCATCATGGTCAAAAGCAAACATTTACCAATGCATGACAGTTTTTGTCTTCTTTTAGGCAGTTGCCTTCTCTTTATTAGTGCCTGACAATTTGCTAGTTAGAATAAAACCATACCTTATGCTGGTTTACTGGTTTAAAATTATGCCCATCTGAAAATGTCTAAATGTGCAGAAATGTACCTTTTAAAAGTTAGTCAATCTGAATTTAGAGCTGTAGGGAATTTAGGTTGCTAGGGGACTCTGTGGTTCTCCTTCAGAATTGTTAAAAAATTCTCTGGCAGCCTGTGAGCTCCCTGAGGGCAGGCACTGTGCTTATCTCTGTAGTATCTCCAACTCCTAACACAATTCTTGGCATATAGTATATGCTCACTTTTCTTATCTAACTGACAAGTGAAGGGGTAATCAGCTGCTAGTGTTTCTGTTGCTAATGTGTGACGGTTTCAGCACCTTGCAAGGCAAGTGTGCGACTTTGGGAGGTTAACCAAACAATCTTGCAAATTAATGTAAAATTCTTGCTTCACTAATCAGATTTTTATCTCTGTTATAGGGGGACAGCCCTCTTAGTTTTGTGAGCAGAGCATAGTTTGTGAAAGAGCCCATGGGTTTCAGGCCCAGGTGGTGTTTCTTTTGAATTCTTACGCATCTAGTTTGGACTAGCTTCATGGTTTTTGCCATATACTTCTCTGCACTGGAGCAGTCTGTCTGGAAGAAGGAACAGTGCCTTGTGTGCACACGCGCGCGCGCGCGTGTGTGTGTGTGTATAAGTGAGCTAGTTTTTAGTATCACCTCTGTAACTGCCCATGTGACTTTGGCAACTTACTTAACCTCTAGGCCTCAGAGTTACTCCTTTCATGCTAAGGTTGGGATTCATAACTGCTATGGCCCCTTTAAACTTCAGTATGCTATTTGAATGCATGGTTTAGCGCTTTTATTAGTCTGTTTGTTCTTATGCATTTTTTTGGTGTGTGTTTTAAAAAACTTTATATTATAGATAACTTTGACCACACACAGAAGCAGACAGATCAATAATATGAACCCTCAAGCATTTATCACCCAGCTCCAACGATCAATCCATCAACTCATAGCCAATTCTGTCCCATTCTGCCCCATCCTCTTACTGTCCTTATTACCTGGAAGCAAATCTTAGATAGTTGTTATTTAATCTGTAAATATTTTGTATTTATATGTTTTTTCACCTCTCAGGCACCTAACATAGAACCTTGTATACATTAGGTAACAAGATGATGATTTTGAATAAACAAATGAGAGTGGGTTGGGAAAGGTAAGAGATGAAGCACCTCACCCCCCACCCCAAATTATAACTATGTAAAACATTTTAAAAATTGTTAACCTATAATTTCTCAGGGTAGTGGAGGGGGAGGAGCCAAGGCTTCCAGAGATTGGGAATCCTAATGTGGTGTGGAATTTTAAAGGGCAACATTATCTATTAAATGTAATCACTGTATCACTAGGGAGCCCCAGCATGTTCCAAGAAGTTAAGGTACATGCCAAAGATAAGCAAAAAAAGACATGCAACCCTATGGGTGCATCTTGAGGAAATATATTAGTATTAGGAGATAGCACAACCTAAAGGCCAAACCGTGTTCATCTAACTTAATGGGAATTCAAAAATTTATGGGAAGGACTTGACACTTGATGCTTCTCTTTATTTACACTTTGCATTATGTTTTCTAAACATTCTTTATCCTTTATAATAGTCACTTTTCCTTCTTTCTTTTCTTTTCATTATTTTCCTAACAATGCTAAAGCACTCAAGGGAGTTTTGTTGAGCTTTGAATTAGGTATAACATATTTTAGCCAAAGAAGTATGCATGCTTACTTTGAATGTATTACTCCCAAATGTATAGGCAATATAGTCTGTACCCACAAATAAAACAAAAACAAGAATAAAAAATTCTAAGTAAAAAACTTTCCTTTATGCACTAAAAGTATTGGGTAAGACTGTTAAAAGCAGTATTGTGTACAATAAATATAAAACTGCAAATATATACTATATGTATACTTACTATGTATAGCAGATATAAAACTTCAAATAATCTAAATATCCTTTAACAACAGAATGGATAAGTGGAATACTATGCAGTAATTAAAAATAATAAACTATGGCTACCTGCAACATTATGGATGTATTTTACAGACATAATGTTAAGTGAGAGATTATATATTACACTACTCCATTTACATCAGATTCAAAAACAGGCAAAATGAATTTGTGGAATCAGAAGTCAGGATAATGGTTAACTTGATGGGGAAGTAGGTGATGACTGCACAGAGCTTGAGAGAGGATTCTAGATACTGCAGATGTTCTGTATCTTGAGTTGAGTGGTGGCTACACAGGTGTGCTCATTTTGTAAAATTTTATCAAGCTGTTCATTTAAGATCTATGTACTTCACAGTATGTAATTATATTTAAATGAAAAAGTAAAAGGAAAAAATCCTTCCTTTTGATTACTTAGGAACACCTAAAGTTTAAATCTGTTGTCAGCCTGACGATATGAAAAATAAAACTTGCCTTACTAATTAGATTTTCTCTGTTATATAGGAGATAGACTTGGTAGACTGAGGAAGAAGTTATAGATACATAAAGTTTTTACTGTACAAAGTATTTGTCTCTCTGCCTCATGGGATAATAATCATCAACAGACTGTGAAATGATTGTTACAATAAAGTACTGGGAGCTATGGAAAACTTATCATTATTTTCCTACAGGGTGCATAATTAATGGGTCATGTAAGGGAAGGTCCCGACTTAGAGTTGGAGTATGTATTATACTTGCCAAAGTAGTATGACGAGAGGACTTCAGAATGAAGTTCAGCATATATTTAGTTGCAAGAGCAACTATAAATATAAGTAGCATTTTAATACAATGGAAATAAACCTAGGGCTGAATTGATAGGTGAATACAGTAAAAAGTGTATTGCCTTTAGAAAAGGTAAAGCAAGTGATATTCACATGATATAAATAGTAACACTTTTAGATAGGAGATAATTCTTCCTTATATCAAGTTGAGTAGGGCTATTTTGGGTATCATGTGCAGAACGTGTCCTAGATAGGATTTTGCTACTGGGAACATTTGACTCTGGTGCCTTTTTTCTTTGTTTTAAGTACAGAATGGTATCATATGAAAACAAAACACGAACTTTGGAGTTAGACTGCTATTAGTTCAAATTTTGACTCTATCTTAAGTAGTTTGACTTTGGCAAGTAACTTCTCTGACCCTAATTTTTTCATATTTAAAATGGGGGTTCTATCTAACTGGGATATTTAATATATATATCAATTTATCTTTAAATCTTTGTGTCAGGACTCAAAATAACTGTAAACACACAATAATTTATTCCACTTAAAAGAAGTCCAGAGAGAGAGAGTCTAGCACTGGTACATCTGCTCCCTGAAATGGCCAGCCACTTAGGCTCCATTTAAACTCTTTAATCTGCCATTCTTAGCACATGAGTTCTATCCTCAAAGTGGATGTTGGAGCTCCAAGCCATCTTCCTTATTCCAGACAGCAGGAAGGAAGATGGGGCATGGGGCAAAAAGTTTAGCTCCCAGTTGAGTTCTGTCTCTTTCAGTTGTCCTAGAAGTCCTGTACAATACGTCTATTTTGTTTCTTATTGGCTAGAACTTAGCGACATAACCTCACGTAGCAGCAGTAGGAGACTGGGAAATGTAGTCTTTTAGCTGGAATAAAAATGTGAATTGGTTACTAAGGAAGAAGTGGAAAGTGATTTTGGCTGTCAACCAGGAATCTCAGTCACGATGTTCTCAAAAAAACTCTTCATGGCCCCCCTCCTTATCTTAGCAAATTCTATCACTATCCACCAGATAGTTTACTCTGAAAATCTGAGATTCATTCACCAATCCTTTTTTTCCCTTCATTCCCCATATCCAAATTAGCAGCAATACCACAGTTCTAAAATACATCCTGAAATCAGAACCTTCTATCACTACTATTAAATCTGCAATTCAAATCACCATCGTCTGTCATCTGGATTCTTTCAGTTGGCTCCTGATTGATTCCCTGCTTCTTGTATTGCTTTCCACAGATCATTGCCTGCATAACAAACAATGATTTCCTAAAAAAAAAAAAAAAAAAAAAAAAAAAATTGAGATTGTATTGTTCCTTTGCTTAAAGCCCTCCAACAGCTTCCCATTGCAATAAAAATAAATGTCACCTTCTTATTTGGCCTATAAGGCCTGACGTGGTTTGGCTCCTGCCTCTGTAAACTCATCATCTACCCCTTGTCCCCAGGTTCTCATGCTCCAACCACAGTGGCTACCTTCCTGTTCCGCGAATGTACCAAGTATGTACTACCTCAGACTTTTGCTCTGGAAGATTCGTTCTCATTTTTGCATGGCTAACCATTTCTGTATTAGTCAGGGTTCTCCATAGAAGGAGAATCAATTGGTTTTTTAAATATTTTTAAGGAGATTTTATTATGGAGAATTAGAGTATGCCAATATGGAGACCACAGTGTGCTGTCTACAAACTGGAGACCCAAGACAGCTGGTGGTGTAATTCAGTCTGAGTCTGAAGGCTGAGAGCTAGAGGAATTGACGGTGTGAATCCCAGTCCAAAGGCAAGAGAAGATAAAATGAGATTTCCCAGCTCAAGTGGTGAGACAAGAAACAGGGAAGTGGGAACAAATTCCTCTTTCTTCCATGTTTTGTTCTATTCAAAATGGATTGACTGATGCCCAGAGTGGGGAGGGCAATATATTTTACCGAGTCCACTGATTCCAATGCTAACTTCATCCGGAAACCCTCACAAACACACCCAGGAACGATGTTTAATCTGGACATCCCTTGCGCGGTCCCGTCAGGTTGACACAAAAATTAACCATCACACCTTCCCGCAGTTTGGGTTTCAGCTCAAACATTTTTCTCTCAGATAGGCCCTTTCTAACTTCATGTCCAAGACATCCTTTGTCTCGCTATCTAATTATATTCAATTCAGGGCTTGACATGTATTTCCACCCTGATCCTTTAAATAGACAAAAAATTTGGCCATGTGCTGAACTGACCACGGTGTGGAGGAAGATGTATTCTGCTGCATCATCAGTGGCGAGTAAATGCATTGGCTAAAACCTCTGTAGAGGGCACTTGTACAGTATCCACTATACTTCATGAGGGAAAGAGACTATGGCCGAAGTAGGAGTTCAGTAACTTGTTGAAAGAACGGTGAATTTGAAGATTAAATTAGAGTATCTGATTCCAGTTCTTTTTGACTTCCTTTTTTTCTCCATAGCTTTCATCCCATATTTAAAGTGTCCTCTGCTAAGATGCCAACACATATCCTTTGAAGTAAAATTTCTGGCTGGGTGCAGTGGCTCATGCCTGTAATCCCAGCACTTTGGGAGGCCAAGGCGGGCGGATCATTTGAGGTCAGGAATTCAAGACCAGCCTGACCAATATTGTGAAACCTCGTCTCTACAAAAAATACAAAAATTAGCTGGGTGTGGTGGTGCGTGCCTGTAGTCCCAGTTACTTAGGAGGCTGAGGCAGGAGAATTGCTTGAATCAGGGAGGTGGAGGTTGCAGTGAGCCGAGATCACACCATTGCGCTCCAGCCTGGCAACAGAATGAGACTCTGTCTCAAAAAAAGAAAAAAAAAAAAAGTAAAATTCCTCAAATGGGTGCATCCCAGTTCCTGGGTGCTAGGCCTCAGAATAAACCTAGTGCATCTTCCTGGATTGTCAGTTTATTTGAAGGTTTGTGAAAAAAACTTATCAGAAAGAGTATGGACATATTAAAAATGTGAGGGCCTTTTGATCTATTTTCTAGGTCCCTGGGGGAACAAGCTCAGTGTCTTTGACACTAGGGGCTATTTGATGAAGTTTGAAAAGCACTATTTAAAAGTGGTAGCTCTTGGTGGATGTTTGCATTTTGATGGAGAATTCTTCAATCCATCTTAAAGTATTTTTTGAGGAATTATGCTTACTGGGTTTAGCTCAGGGCAGTAGGTGCTGGATCAATCAAAAGTCTTCCTGAAATGCTAGTGATAAAGCAATATCCAGGAAGCCTTCTGTTTGTATATTCTGTTATTCTCTTCAGTTTGCAAACTGCTTTAACATACATTATTTTATCTAATTAGCTCCTCACATCAACCAAGTTGAGTATAGGCATGCAAACAATTAAACACTTCAACAATATTACATTTTAAAATAACTTAAATGTAATTCCCCAGAGTCCTGCATCCTTAGTTCCAGTCTCTAAAGGGGAATTTCTTGCATATCTTTCCAGACATATTTTATTAAGCACATACCATCTCAGATCTTTGGGTGTGATCTTTATGTATATTTTTCATAGGCAAATGAGGAGTAAACTACAATATATTCTGCTTTTTAAAAAAAGCATACTGTTTTACATTGGAATGTAGTGTTTTATTGTATGAAGTACCCAAAATTCAGTTAATTCTGAAGGTGGGGGGACATTTGAGTTGTCTTCAGTATTTTGCTGTAATAGCTGATGCTCTTAGGAACATCTTTTACATGATGATCTTTTTTTTTCTCTGCCCATATAAATAAAATAAATAACACTTTCCAAGGAGAGCAATTGCTGTGTTTAAGGCTGTGTTTAGTTCTGCTAAATATTGTAAAATTGCCCTCAAAAAATTTTTAACATATGCATTCCCCACTGATGGTATATGAGAGTAACTTTTTCCTACACCATGGTCAATTCAATATATGAAAAATTTTAATTTTATTTTAAAATATTATTGATATGTATAAATTTAAGAGGTACAAGCACAGTTATGTTACATGGATATGTTGGTAGTGGTGAAATCTGGGCTTTTAGTGTAGCCATCACCCAAATAACGTACATTGTATCCATTAAATAATTCCTCATCCCTCATTCCCTCCCACCATTCCGAGTCTCTAGTGTCTATTATTTCACACTCTATGTACAAGCACGTGAACAATTTAAAAAGTTTTGTTAATAAGATAGGGAAAAGGCCTGGCTCAGTTGCTCACGCCTGTAATCCCAGCACTTTGGGAGGCTGAGGATCACTTGAGCCCAGGAGTTCGCGACCAGCCTGGGCAACAAGTGAGACCCTGTCTCTACCAAAAACTAAGTGTGGTGGTGTGTGGCTCTGGTCCCAGGTACTTGGGAGGCTGAAGTAGGGGGATTGTTTGAGCCTGGAAGGTTGAAGCTGCAGTGAGCTGTGATTGTGCCACTCGACTTCAGCCTGGGTGACAGTGAGACATGGTCTCAAAAAAAAAAAGGAAAAAAATCTTATTTTTACTAGCAGTTATTTAATTGAGATTGAGCATTTTTCCCCCAAGTGTTTCAAAGCTATTAGCAATATATATATATATTTTTTTGTAAACTCTCTGGTTGTATTTCTCACCTAACTTCATTGAGTTGTTGGTCTTTTTCTTTCTTTCTGTCTTTTTTTTTAATTTGTAAAGATTCCTCATATGTTAAAGATAGGTAATTAACCCTTTCTGCCATATGTATTTCAAATATTTGTTCCCAGTTAATTGTTTATTGGTGTTTATGAGCAACCGTCTGCATTAAATTAGGTGAAAGTGGGCTTAATTAGAAACATTAAAGGCTTATGAACTGGCAGAACAGCATGGAGAGAGAGCAAGAAATTGAGAGAAAAGGTCAGAGGTTGAGTCATGGAGCCGGTACTTTCTAGCTTTATGATCTTGGACAATCACTTAATGTCAGGAGACCTCAGTTTCCTCAACTTTAGAGTGGGGATAATTACAATACTTCCTCATAGAGTCATAAAGATTTAGTGACATCATGCATGTTAAAGTGCTCTATAAATAAGACTAAGTGAATATTAGTTTTTATTACTGATTTGATAACTGAACTATCTTGCATATTGGAATACAATACTTCAGGAAATAGAAATTTCTGTTGTCAATTATTTTTTGAAAGGCAAAACTAATTTTTATATCTCAGATGTTTTTCTGCTGTTAGCATATCTCATGATTCCTGCTGATTCCATAATTAAGGAAGACAAATTTCATTCTAATATTGGAACTAGAAATAAAAGATACAATTATTAAATGCTAATGAGTAATAAAGGATGATATGACACTATTATTGAAAAGTAAATTAATTATATTGAAATGGTAAGGCTATATCTTATTTCCTTTTTCAAAATGTCACTGGAAAAATTTGCTAAAATGCAGTTCTTTTATTTGCAGTTTTTTTAGATTATAAAAATAGGATGTTTTCAGTTTTGTATATGTGTAAAGAGAATGTATAGAATTAGAGCTTTAAAAATTTTTGATCTGGAAACAACCTAGACATCATCTAGCCCCTGGCTTGTTTTTACAGATGAGGAAGTGAGAAATTCCGAGAAGCATAGTGACTAGTGAGTCATGTGGCTATTGCAGAACAAAAGGGAAGAAATCTTCTGTCTTCTGTCTCCCTGTGTAGGGCCCCTTTCACTGTCCTATGTCATTTGGATGCATAGGTTGCATTTCTGCTACATGTTTGGGGTTTATGACACTAGCTATACCCCTTAAACTTGTTAAATGAACAGCCATGGTTTTTGAGCCTAGAGAGTAATAAGTTATACTCAAATTTTGCTCTTTTGGAGATACAATTTCAAGCTGCTTTAACCAAAAAAACAGGCTTTAAAAACTCTTCCTATACTTCTGCTTACATTGAGTTTTAATATTCTATCAAACATTTTAAACTTTTTTTCCTATTTACTTCAGGTTTTCATAGAGTAAGGACATTTTAGAAGAACCCAAGAAGCAAATATGTTCAAGTTTTTAAGTTATACCAACACACATTTTTCTGTTGATATTCAAGCATAATATATATTTAAAGCATGCAAAGTTGATCCAAACTATAAAATCCTGGCATGACTAGCAAATTTATTTCTGTTTTTTTCCTTGCAAATTTTAGTTTTGTTTGTGTTTTAGGCTAAATGTTAAAATTAGGGAAATAAATACCAATAAATTGACGTGTTCTTCCTGTGGTTGGTGTGATTTTAATTTTAATTTATTTTTCTTTAAAATATCTTGAGTTCATGTAAAATATTAATTGAAATGAAAGTTGCTTGTAGGTTTCTTGTATAGTGTAAGAAAAAAGACTGGAGATATCCCTCCACCTCCCTATTCATCCTTCTCATAGCAGAAGCAATGCCCCAATTTGGTGATAGTAAGAGAAGGCCATTGACATCAGCTTGCATACACAGCTTTGGTATCATGCTAAATAGAATAAAACAGTATTTAACAAATTCATCTTGGACAGTGAACATTCTGAAAGGTGAGAGAAGAGTCAACAGGGAAGGTGAAATGAGGTTGGAAACTGATTTTCACAACTGAAAAAATTGACAACAGATAGTGTCTTTATGCTGAAACTAATTGGTATTGTCAAAGTTGAGCTATATCATTTCCAATGGAAGCCACAGTTCTTATTAGAAAAGGGTTATGAGAGAAGATATTTAAGGCTATTTAAATATTTTTTTCTGAATCCCAGACAATAGAAGGAACAGTTGTGAGAGCCAGTTGCTAAGGACAACCCATTTCCTACTTTCTTTTTCTCCCTCTTAGCAACACCACCAACCTTTGGATCACTGCCAACCTTCGGAAATCCCAGTCTTTGCGAGGAGAATAAGTGAAGCCATCATTTACTGTAACAGCATTTATTCCCTAAGCATTTAAAGTGGGAAAAGCTTTAAAATGTAAAAATGATGTACATGTTTATTATACAAAATTCAAATTAAGAAATAAAAAAGAGAATAAATGTTATTCATAAACCTACTACCCGGAGACAACCACTGTTAACATTTTGGTGTATATTCTCCAGGATCATTATAGACCTATGTTGCAATTTGCTTTTTTATTTTTTTGCTCTCTCTCTCTATATATATCCTGGGTATCCTTCCAATCAATAAATAATCAATGTCATTTTTAATGAATGCATATTCCACTAGATGGTTGTACTGTAATTAATTTAGGTAGATTCCAAATGATAGAGTTTTAGGTTGCTTCAACTTATTTTTTAACTTAGTATATGTAATGCTGCAGTAAACTAGCAAATATTGAACACCTACTCTGTCAAGGATGTGCTAGATGTTGGAGATACAGAGATACGTAGTATGCATCTCCTACATTTAGGCGCTCAAAGAGGAAACAGGTATGGAAACATGTAATTGCAATACTGCGTGAGGTAGACAACAACAGAGCCACAACAGGCCGATATTGACACTAAGGATGGAGTGACCCATTCTGTGTGGTTACACTGAGAAATTTGACCAATGATGAGACAGTCTTAAAGCATAAGCAGTTGTTTCCCAAGAATCACCTGGGAGAGTGATTAAGATTGCGCCATCCCAGTTCTGTCTCCCAGAGAGCATGATTCAGAAGGTCAAGGATGGGGCCTCAGGTGGTCCTGTTGTTGCAGGTGATCTGCTCTTGACTGAGAAATAGGTATTGGGCATGTGAAGGGGCTAAGGTGGAATTGGAAAGAGGATTACTGCTAGATGGTGGAGGAGCTTGACTGTCATACTGAAGGCTTTAGATTTTTTTTTTGATAGAGTGAAGTCATTGAAGGTTTTGAATGTCATGATTAGAACTGTGTTTGAGATAAGCTAATCTGACAGGGAGAATATTATGGGAATGTTTTCCCAGCTTCTTGTGCAGAGGTAATAAATTTTTGGTTTGCTGGTTATTTTTATCAATAATAAATCAAACTAAGTGCTGGATGGGCAGTGTTCAGTGCTTCTCAAACTTGAATGTGCTTATGAACTACCTGGAATCTTGTGAAAAATATATATTCCTACTTGATAGGTCAGGGTTAGGATCTGAGATTCTGCCTTTCTAACAAGCTCCTAGGTGATGTTAATGGCTCTGATCTGTGCACTACACAGGAGTAGATGTGCCAAAGGAGGGCTTTTGATTAAATGAGAATTTCCACTTTATTCTTTACATGTGAGTGTACTTTATGATCTTAAGACTTCAGGGAGCTCGCTTTGAGATCTGTTATGGTAATATCCCTAACAAAGTTCTACTTCCGTTGACCCCTTTCTCTGTGCAAATAACATCCTGTTTACTCACAATTTACTATGTGAAAGCTTCAATGCAGAGCCAACCAATATATATGTAACTCAGAGCCAATTTTCTAGTTAAGTCTTAAGTGTTTTCATAAAACTGAAAAATGCAGGTGGGTGCAGTGGCTTACGCCTGTAATCCCAGCACTTTGGGAGGCTGAGGTGGGTGGATCACGAGGTCAGGAGTTCGAGACCAGCCTGACCAACATGGTGAAACCCCATCTCTACTAAAAATACAAAAATTAGCTGGGTGTTTGGTGGCACGTGCCTGTAGTCCTGGCTACTTGGGAGGCTGAGGCAGGAGAATTGCTTGAACCTGGGAGGGAAGGTTGGAGTGAGCTGAGATTGCACCACTGCATTCCAGCATGGGCAACAGACCATCTCAAAACAAAACAAAAAACAAACAAAAAAACCTGAAAAGCGTTATTGAGTAGGAGGAACTTTCACAGAATAAGAGGTTTGAAGTTAGTTAACTCTATTGAGTTACAAAGCCACCGTTGCTTATTTCTTGGTATAGTTTGTTCCTTAATCAAATTTCTTAATCAGATATAACCAACAGATGAATTATAAAGTAGAATTTAGAATATCTGTAACTTTAGAGTACCTCTTTTGTTTGCCTTCACTACACATATACTGTCTCTTTTTAGATTTGAACCCTTTTTGCTTCAAAATAGATTCTGTGTGTTGGCTGGAAAGCATAAATATCCTTTAGGGAAGAATAATTTAAAAACCAGTATCTTGTCTAATGTTCTTGAGTCAACTCAGTGCCATAATATGTTTGTTGTCAGATTTGGGAGTGAGATAGGTGGCAACTAAATATTTGTACAGGGAGCATAATACATACAAGGAGTATACAACTTTTTCATTCCTATAGCACGTTAGGGCTTATTCAAAGGGAGGTCCTTCATTTGAGCCTCAGAACAGTCGTGTGAGATAGGCAGCACAGACATCATTACAAATGTGACTTCACAAATGTGAGAAGGCTGAGGCTCAGAGAGGTGAAATGATTTGGCTGAGATCAAAAGCAAGTCACAGTGAATGCCTGGTCTAGAGTCCAGTGTGTTTTTCATCTCAGCATGCAAATTTAAACCCAAAGAAAGTTAGCTGCTTAAATACTCTAGGTTAGCTGGGCTTTAAGTGGCTACTTACCACAGTGTTTATTTAAATCTGTTAGAGAAATAGCTTCAAGCAACAGAAAGCTTGACTTAGAGTGGTTTAAACAAATAGGGATTTAATGTTTTTGTATAAGTAGAAGCTGGAGGTAGGCAGTTGCTAGTGCTGGTTCTGCTGTTCAGTGACCCAGGCTCTTTGACTTTTTGCTCTGCCATATTTGCATACATTGACTTTGATTCTCAGGCTTGTCTCCTCCTACTGGCAAGGTGGCTGCCCTAGCTCTGGGAGAAGGGTGATGGAGTGTGTGTGCATTAAGGGGTGGGGGATAGTGTCAGCTTCATCTGTCTCTCTTATCAGGAAAAGAAAAAGCTGCCCAGAATTTCCACCAGCTGACTTCTATTTAAGTCATATTGGCCAGAGAGTTGGTACATGTTCTCTTGTCTATCCCCTGTCCATGCCCCGTTCCTGCCTTACGAAAAGGAAGGGAAAGTGAATATTTAGCTTTGTCAACCTTAAAAGTAGAGGCAGGCAAGGGAGACAGGTGATTGACAATAGGTGTTGAGTGAGCTGGCCTACAGTGCCTGTCACAGTCTTACTGTAATTCTATTTGGAACAAATAGCATTGGATAAACATTGAGTGAACATCTTCATGGTTTCCTGCCACTGATGGATTTTGTGATTATTGCTTCTGAGTGCTAGGCAGCTCTTTTCTGCTCACTTCTGGAGAAAGTCAAATTTAAATAACTATAATTATTACATGGGAGAAGGGAAGGGGTGCTGGATTCTTAATAGTTCTTTGTCAGTATAACTAGCTCATGATTTTTTTTTGTAGGGGGTACAATAGTTACACATCTACCTTATCATCCTTTGTAAATGTTTATTTTCTGCATGCATGTAAATTAGTTAAGAATAGGAATTACACTGCGACCGCTTGTCTTAAGAATTGTGTAGGATCAGCAAGCCTTGGATTGTGTGTGTTTGCCTAGAGCTGAGTGTTTTTATGAAGAAGCAAAAACCTATTCATGAGTGTGTTTAAAGCTGCAGCCAAGTGATGATGCGTATTCCGTTTCTCAGGTAAGTGCAATGTAAAGAGAAGTTTTGGAGTCAAATGGACTTGTGCTATAATCCTGGGTCACCTCCTGAACCATGGTGCCTCCTTTTCCAAGTGAGGATAGGGGATTCATGACGTGGCACATGACTGGCAGCACCACAGAGCTGGGCTAACTTCACTGTGTTTTAGCTTCCTTTTTCTTTCTAGTTCTTTGTTTTCCATACAACACCATGGCTTGTTGAACTTGGAAGCTGTTTATCTATTTCCCTTGATAAAAAGGTTTAGTTTTTGTTTCTTATGGAAAGGGGAAGTAATTTAAAAATGTTGGCCCAGTAGATTTCCCTTTTGATTAAATACACAGCAATTATGTTTAATAAAAAAGATACAAGTGCAAGATAAAATTATCATAAGTTATCACTTTGTAGAGAGCATACTCTCTACCAAGAATAAAAGTGCTCCCTTAAAATGGAATCCATTGACATGTCTCCCTACCCTCGATTCATCTCTGTTTCACTTCAGTAAGCTATCTTGAGTAAGAGAAAGTAAAAAGTGCCATTCTAGGGTCGTTTTGAAAGGAAAATACTAATTAGAATGTGTGCATCTAAGAGAAGAATATAGGTAAATAAAAGATCAATCATTTTTATTTTTCTTTTTGTTATATATTTTATCTATATATATACATATAAAGCAAATTTCCATATGTAGAAATTCATGTAATTCTTAATGAAGTCAAGGAGCGCTCCTTTCCTGATGTAGTTGCTTTTGTGATATTTATAAAGCAGGTTGTAAAATATAAGTAAATACTATCATTTTTGGTAGCTAGTTATATTGAATTCAGAATATTTATATATATGTACTTTAAATAATGTGCTCTGGAAACAGCTTTTTGCATACACATTTGGTAAATAATCAAGGAGCATTTCCATGATAAGTTGGATCTTGCCGTACAAGGGCCATTTGTGTTTATTAGAAGCAAAATGTGGAACTTCGCAATTTAGTGTTATAGAATGATCATGAGAACCTACATTAACATGTGAAATATGGGCCTTGAGTTAGAAGCCTTGAAGGAGAATGGAACATACCAGTGAAGCTCTAAGGCCTGTTGGTTTTGAAGCTTATTGGAACCATACCCTGCAATTCCTATTGAATTGATCATCTTTTGATTATACTGTGACGTATAATGATGTGGTTTTTTTTTTTTTTGGTAATTGCTGTCCTCATTCAACATTAAATATTATTCTTTGTTTTAGGGGCTAAAATGCATTTTTGGAATACCTGGCTGAGATTAGAATTATAAATCTGAGAGCCAGAAGAAAGCAAACTACTTCTTAACAAAATTGAACCTGTGACTTTGACTGAGTAGTCTCCGGCTTTCACTGAACTAAATGAGGCAGATTATAAACTGTGTATTGTTTAGTGGAGTCTTTATGTTCTGTTAATACTCTGAATTTTAAACTGTTGTATAGATTATTCTATCTAGTGTACAAATTAATACCAAAATTCCATATTAATTCAAGTATAGTATGTACTTTACAAACTCTTAGCTTAAAAAAATTTTTTTCATTATGTGACATGTCAGGAACATGCATAAGAAAGTAGAGTAGTATAAATAAAAAACAGAGAGCATCCTAGAGCAAAGCCCTATGTGCCCATCTCCCAACTTCAACAATTCTCAACTCATGGTTTCCCTTGTTTCACCTGTTCCTCTTTCCACTCTCTGCTTTTTCCAATCTGGAATCATATCATTTTTATTTTATCTGTAAATATTTCAGCATATGACTCTAAAAGATAAAGACTAATCCCCAGTATTAAACAGTTTGAAATGGTTATGTATATGGTAGATGTGTAAAATGTGAGACTGGTGCTTAACATCAGGCATAATAAATTGCAGATCGACATGGTTTTGGCACATGTCTGTGTTCAAGCTCATTTTCTATAAGCTAGCACTTTTGCTGCTTGAAGTTTGGTGATCTTTGTTTCCATGCAATTTAGTTAAAATGCTAAAAGAGTTTTGCATTTGTTTTCCTTTCATTGGTGGCTTTTTTCCAGATAGAATTTGTTTGTGTCCACAGAGTAATTGGTCTCTGTTTTACATGAAAATGTTATCTCTAAGACTGGTTCCATGTGACCACTGATGATTCTCCAGTTGTGCTTTTCTGTCTTAAAATTACTCTCTGTGTTTTAGAGCAGATGGAAAGAAGATAAAAACCCCTAAATTTGAGAATTGGGGTTTATGACAGACATGTCATTTTCATTAGAAAACTATATACTGCTTTTAGTATTTTGTGACGAAGCCAAACAGTATGGTTGAACATTTCCATAATGATACTTTTGGGGATAGAAATATGACTTTTCTTCTTCTTCTTCTTCTTCTTCTTCTTCTTCTTCTTCTTCTTCTTCTTCTTCTTCTTCTTCTTCCTCTTCTTCTTCCTCTTCCTCCTCCTCTTCCTCTTCTTTTTTGTTTAACTTGTTATATGTTGTATCTAGTTGTGCTGAAATAGAGGATTTAATTTGCAGATTAATATGTAAGGATGTATATTATAATGAATTTGCATTTTTGTAGAAGAGAATGGAGGCAATATAGAGTGTTTGTGGTTCATAGTGTGGCTTCTGAGGCCATACCGTCAAGGTTTGGGTACCTGCGCTTCCAACTCATAGCCATAGGGTCTTGGCTAAGTCACAGAACTTCTAAAATCCTTAGTTTTCTTATCCAAAATATCAGAATAATAAGGGTACCTAACTTATTTTTTGGATATGCATTAAATGAGAAAAAAACACAAAAATTATTATTGTTGGCTTAATTAATAAGATATTTATTTGTTAATGAACATTCTTAATGCTGTAATTACTTGTTCAGTGACCAAAAACATAAAGATTGCTGGTTTCTGGATGTCAGATGAATATGCATTAAAGTATTATAAGTGTTAAAGTATTAAAAGGCAAATTTGTTATTCTGAGATCTGGTAGCTACTAAATATTTTATATGAGAATTTTCATATATGTCAGATCTGTGATCCATTCAGCTCTAGTATTGCATATCCAATGTTACCTCAAGAAGCATGTGACAGGAGCTGAAACTGATTTTTGTTATGTCAGAAGCGGCCCTAGTTTACCTGAAATCCTATTTAGATTCATGATCATGAATTTATTAAAAGTTCTTACGCTACAGTTGTATTTTCAGTTTGTGCCATATATTGTAGTAATAAGTTCCACAGGCTCACCGTCTCCATGTAGAGCAGCCAGGCATTTTAGCTAAAAGGCGTCTGCCCAGTTTGAGAAGGTACAGCTGAGCTGAGTTGTAGTGGTCTGGCATTTGTTCGCTTGCAGACTGGGACTAGCTAGATCTTTTTAATTGGCAGGGCTGGATGTCTTGATCTGAACACCAAGTGTAGTTAGTTCAAATTTCAGGTCTTGGCTGGCTCTTTGAGTTCTTGGGGGCCTTCTTTCCTTAACTATGCCCTGAGGTAGGTTACTGGGCTCAAGGGTCTTGATAGATCAGAGGACAGTGGAACGCTCTGAACCAGGAAAGCAAGTACTGAAATGGAAATTAGAGAGACACCTACCTGCTTCATGAAGTTGCCAGATCCCGTTCTTGGGCTCTGTGAACTTATAGCTTGTCATTCTCTAAGTGTACTTTGTTTTATTTTTATCAGGTTGGCATTTCACACCCCAGAGATGCTTAATGTGTCATTTGCAAAATTTGAAACATCAGATTACTCAGTCTCTTCTAGTCCATTTATAAAATGTACTGCAAGGCTGATCTTGGCATCATGCCCAAGAGAACTCTCATGTTTTGCCCTTCTTCTATCTGAGAAGTACCTGTTCATCCTTAACTTTGTGCTCTGTTCCTAGTTTCATCTTCCTGATAGAACGTTTTTACAATACTTATAATTTATTAACATAAAATTGTGTGTGTATGTATTTCCTAGTTTCCTTAGTCCTTGACTCAAATACCCTGTGTTTGAACCTGAACTCTGATACTTGCAAATTGGTCATACTCATCTTTTCAACCTCTGTTTCCTCAACTGTAGCATAAGGGTAATAATAGTATTTACTTGAAAAGTTGTTGTATATACTGCATACTGCACTGTAGAGCATTCAGCACAGTACCTGCCATTCAATAAAGACTCACAAAATAGTACTGGTTTTCTTATTGCCATCACCTCAACAACACAGGCTCTCTTTAACCAAAATAACAGCATATTTCTGTCTCCTTTTTGTCGTATTCCTATTTGATCTTCAATATTCATTGAGTGTCTGGTATACAGCTCAAGTACTGTTTTCCCGACACTCGGAATAGTGTTAAACAAAACAGATTCTCTACTCTCGTGGAATTTACAATCCAGTGGAGGAGAAAGAGAGTACATAAATAAGAATAATGATGCTAGTGATTAAGTATCATGAAGAATTTTTAGACACATATTTCATAATTTATATATATTTAGGTTGTCATTTCATTTACTTAGACTAAGGATAAGAATAAGAATAAGACTTTGGAGGAACTGAATTACTGTCACACAAAGTCATTTTCACATCTAGGATGCTTTAGCGCCAGAAAATGGTTTTGTCCTTCTGGCACTGTCTGAATACTTACAGGTACTCAGCAATAATTCAAGAGGACAGTGTAGTTTAGATTATTTTGTGTTTCCTATGACAATTTCTATTTGGAAAGTATTTTAAAAAATAGTAGAATGTGTATGAACCTTAATTCAATGAAGTCTTCAGCTAGTATGATCTGATGGGCTATAGAGTTTTCTAACTATCCATTGCTATTCCTTAACCAGACTAAGAAGGATTCTGCCTCAGGGCCTTGGCACATGAGTTCTTTCTACCAGGAATATTCTTCTTGTAGACTTTTGTAAGGTTTGCTACCCTCCTCTGCCCTTCACCATGCTACCTAAGCTAGCACTCTCCTAGCAACACTTTCTAGTCCCATACCTGCCTCACTTTTCTTTATAGCACTTAACACCTCCTGACATACATGTGCTTATTATTTGTCCCCACCACTAAAATGTAAGCTCTTTGAGAGCAGGAATTTGTGTGTTTTGATCACTGCTGTATTTCCAGCACTTAGAAGAGTGAGTACGTATAGTAAGTGGCCAATAAATATTCACTAACTGAATAAATTCATGCAAGAGAGCTTACCAACTTTACAGAGGAAATATTTTAGAATCTATTAAGTAGGACAGTAAATTCTAAGTTTAGGTGAAATAGAGCTAAAGATAATGATTGTTTCCATAAGAGGAGTAAGAAATAGTGATTAAGATGGAATGGAATGGGCTCGGAGGAAATAAAGTAAATCTTGGGAAAATTAAGAAAAGAATAAGAAAATGGAATTTAATGTTGTGTATTTAAATATGTTGTCCAAGAGTATAAATATTCAGAAACATATGAGTGCAGAAGATGTTGTGGGTCTCGCCAGTGTGTGAAATAATAGTCCTTGGACCTCAGGATCATTGTCTAACTTAGCCCTGGTACAAAATCCCTGAAGAATCTGGGCAAAATAAATTGAACATTGATTTCTCATTTCAGTTTTTATTACTACCTCTTAGTCTTTTGTGCTCTTATTGTTAAGTTGTTTTCATTCAACTAATTATCGTATGTTTACAAAGTGAAGGGGTTGTCATTTATAATGTTTTTTTCAAAACAAGAAAAAAGTGCTAACTTTTGACAGGCAGTAGAACCTAAGGGCTTTTCTGGAAGGTTTTTCTTGGAAGATGCAAGAGTAAGCTGGTTGGAGTGGAAGTCCCACGCCTACCTCAAGGCTTCCCTGTCTACAATGATTTTTCTTCAAATATTGTAAACATTTTGTTTAAGCCCTTGTTGCCAGTCTCTCTTACTCAACTTTACTTTCTGAAATTTTGAAAAAAATCTCTAAACTAGAGAAACAGAAAAATGGATTAGGTACATATACATTGAGAAGTGATGTCTTTTGGGATAGAATTTGTGACTAGCTGATAATTTACTCAATAATAAAGATATGTGTTTCTAAAGTGTACCTCTTTCATGATAAGGGCTACAGACAATAGAAGTGAAGTTTTTTCGAATCAGAATCCAGAATCAGTATATGAGGAGACTTTCAATCTACTTTATTCATCATTACTCAGTACAGGTTGAGTGCTTATTTTGTGTAAGACATTACAAGGCATAGGAAGTTAACTAAGAAATGAGGACTTTATAATCTAGCAGAAAAGGCAAAAATATACAATCTTTTTGATACAGGTCAGTACTATAATAAATAAATAAAATAAAAACTGGTGAGATGCACAGGACAAAGGGATCACTACCAATAAAGATTCAGAAAAGGCAAGAGGCAGTAAGTGGCATTTCTGTTGGATCTTGCATGAGATTTTCTGATGAAGTAGGATGACAATATAGCATGAGCAGAGGCATAGAGATAGAATGTTATGGGTCACGTTCAGGCAACAGCAATGTTCCAGAAGAGAGAGAAGGGGAGGAAGTCAAGAACCAGGGTGGAAAATGTACCTTAAGAAGGAAGGATATTTCCAACCGAGAGAGAGAGAGAAGCAGAGACCGAGAGGATAAAGATTCAGAGCAATTTGAAGTGAACACATCAAGGAGATTCTTTCAAAGCTTCAAGCTCATTAGATTTGGGAGCAAAGTTATTGGTTGAAAGGAGGCAGATGAGAGTTATCTTCGGACTGCTTATTCCAAGAAGTTTACTTCAGAAAAATACTTCCTGAGAGGTTAGGTGCCTTTCCAGTTTGATACAAGGAACTAGAACCCAGGTCCTCTCATTTCGACACCAAGTGTTCTTTCTTGTCCAAAGTTAAAATTCCCTAAAGACTTATATACCAAAATAATTTCCTATGTTAAGCACTTCTTATCAAACAAGTAACTTTGATCTATGCACATGAAATACAGGCTGGGAAAGAAATCATATGAACCCTCATAAACATCTGATTTTTAGAGGGAAAAGAGATTTGTTGCTTTCAGTTAAATGAAAGCAACAGAAACATTATGTGTCAAACAAGGATGGCATACTGGCTGTGGCTCCAGAGACTGTTGGGGCACCGAGCAGCCCCATTTTCTGCATTACCATCCCTTTTGTGGGCCTGATACCCAGCTATCCTAGGACAGTCAAGGAAGGAAATTCTGGGCTTGCTGCTCTTGTAAGTCTATAGACCCTGGAATGGATATAGTTCCAACCAATGTCTTAGTTTTAGTTAATTTCATGGGTTTTGCAGAACCAGAAGTTAGGTACTCAAAGTGGTTCCTGGTCATTCATTCCACTTGGTCATCCAAGTAATTGTTGGACTTTAGGCAGCATGACAAGTTTGGGTTTGGCAGCTGTCAGTCCCAAGTGTGAATGTGACATTGGGTCATTGGTGTCACAGGAGGACATCAAGGAGAACAAAGAGCTACGGCTATACAGGAAAAAGTTTGAGGAGACAATATTTTCCTGTTTTTTATCTCTGGAATAGGCAGCTCCCCAATAGTTTTGTAGGCTAATGGATTGTTTGCCCAGATATAAAAGTGAACATACTGGTATGAAGAACAGGATGAACTTACCACTCTTGGCATTTAAAAATGACAAATGCCAGGCTTTTCCATGTGCACACATGTGTATGCTGAGACTAAAACTCTCCTTGAGACAACCCTTGGCCAGCATATGGGGAGTCCTGGCAATGAACTTCTCTGGTTCTAAGTGAGCTGAGAGTCTTCACAAGAGGTGGAGTGTCTTGGGCTTCAGAGATTTCCCAGCCAGGTTTTCAGTTACAAGCTTTAGTTTCAGAGACAGATCTCAGCATCCGGCTCAGGAGAGTGCTGATTCTGCACTCATGTTACTACTGATACACTGTACAAAATATGTGTCTAAAATCTGTTGATACAGTTCATGAGATTTTACAAATATGGGGCATTTAACCTAAACAAAACATTTATGAAAAGTACCAGAAAGAAATTTTGGTCCATCAGTGAGCCAACAGGTGTTAGCATATTTTGATACTACCATTTGTCCCTTAATATTAATCTTTGTTAGTTAGGAGAAATCACAATAATTTCCCAGACCAAGGTTGGGAATTTTTCTTAAAGGATCATATAATAAATATTTTAGGATTTTCAGAAGATATGGTCTCTATTGCTACTACTTACCACTAGCTACTGTTGTAAAAGCAGCCATAGACACTATGCAAATGCATGGATTTGCTTATGTTTCAATAAAACTTTATTTATAAAAGCAGGTGATGAGCCCCAGTTTGCCTATTCCTGCTTTAGTTCGATGCCTGTATTTTACTAAATCTCAGAGAAATATCTGGCTAAAGGTCACACAGTTTCAGGCTTGGGACAAAAATCTAGATATCTTCCTTTTTACTCCATTTAAAAATAATTTTTTTTTTTTTTTTTTTTTTTTTTTTAGACGAAGTCTCACTCCTGTAGCCCAGGCTAGAGTGCAATGGTGTGATCTTGGCTCACTGCAACCTCTGCCTTCTGGGTTCAAGCAATTCTCCTGCCTCAGCCTCCCGAGTAGCTACGATTACAGGCATGCGCCACCAGACCCAGCTTATTTTTGTATTTTTAGTAGAGATGGGGTTTCACCATGTTGGCCAGGCTGGTCTCGAACTCCTGACCTCAGGCGATCTGCCCGCCTCGGCCTCCCAAAGTGCTGGATTACAGGCGTAAGCCACCGTGCCTGGCCCAAAAATAATCTTTAAACATTGTTTTAGTTATTAATTACATAAATACTCATTAGATATGTGAAAGGTGCAAAGAAGAACAATAAAAAAAACATCTGGCGTGAACATCAGATAGTCAGTTTAGGAAGCAGAGCATTACTGTTTCCTTTAGAGTTCTGCACGTTCTCCTCCCTAGGCCCTTCCCTTTCTCTCCACCTCAGAGGTATTCCCTTACCTGAATTTTGGGTTCTTTATTCCCTTGTTTTTCTTCATGGTCTCATCTCATGTACTTGTATTCTTTTTGTAGGGTTTAAAAAGTCGTTCTCTTAGATGGTTTTATTTCATTTCTCTTGTACTAGAAAGTTTAGAAAAAGATAGTCAAATTTGGCTTAGTGGATAGTCGCAGATTTTCTTTATTGGTTTTTTTCTTGGCAATCACTGAGCAGGCCCAGGAAGTCGGAGTAGGGTGCCTACAGTACATGACTTTAATTCATTTCATGGCCTATTCTTGGGTTTCTTGTGCCATCATAGTGTCATGGGCTGACAGACGAGTGTAGGAGTTTAGTGGCTTTCTACTCCCTCCCCGCTTCCTGAGGAAATAGTTGTGGTAAATCAGGGCTGTTTCTAGGAATGGCAGGGTATATTGGTCTGACAGTGATTTTATCTTTGAACTAAATGCATATAATAATATGTGCATAATTCTGAATTATATTAATTAGAAAAATATTTTTAAAGAAAAATTTTGTTGCATATAATAAACAAAAATGTCAATCTTAAGAATAATATTTAGTCAATTATCAAAAGTATAATTAGCTCTAATATTTATGAATATCACATATGTGAATATTAGAGCTTAGAATGTGATTTAGATGGACACATTCCTAGCTTTGTAGGTACCCAAAACTTTTTTAGCATCTAATTTTTCAGGGCATGCCATAGGTGACTCTGACAAATGATTTTGTTATCTACTTGCACAAGTACTTCATTTTTTTCTCCTTTCTTAATTTAAAAAAATTTTTCATTATACTTTAAGTTCTGGGATACATGTGCAGAATGTGCAGGTTTGTTACCTAGGTATACATGTGCCATGGTGGTTTGCTGTACCCATCAACCTGTCATCTAGGTTTTAAGCCCCACATGCATTAGGTATTTCTCCTAATGCTATCCCCCCCCAGCACCCATCCCCTAACAGGCCCCAGTGTGTGATGTTCCCCTCCCTGTGTCCATGTGTTGTCATTGTTCAACTCACACTTATGAGTGAGAACATGCAGTGTTCAGTTTTCTATTCCTGTTTTAGTTTGCTGAAAATGATGGTTTCCAGCTTCATCTATGTCCCTGCAAAGGACATGAACTCATTCTTTTTTATGGCTGCATAGTATTCCATGCTGTCTATGTGCCACATTTTCTTTATCTAGTCTATCATTGATGGGCATTTGGGTTGGTTCCAAGTCTTTGGTATTGTAAATAGTGCTGCAGTAAACATACATGTGCATGTGTCTTTATAGTAGAATGATTTATAATCCTTTGGGTATATACTCAGTAATGGGATTGCTGGGTCAAATGGTATTTCTGGTTCTAGATCCTTGAGAAATCGCCATACTGTCTTCCACAATGGTTGAACTAATTTACACTCCCACCAACAGTGTAAAAGTGTTCCTATTTCTCCACAGCCTTGCTAGCATCTGTTGTTTCCTGACTTTTTAATAATCGCCGTTCTAATTGGTGTGAGATGGTATCTCATTGTGGTTTTGATTTGCATTTCTCTAATGACCACTGATGATGAGCTTTTTAAAATATGTTTGTTGGCTACATAAATGTCTTCTTTTGAGAAGTGTCTGTTCATATCCTTCACCTACTTTTTGATGGGGTTGTTTTTTTCTTGTAAATTTGTTTAAGTTCCTCATAGATTCTGGATATTAGCCCTTTGTCAGATGGAGAGATTGCAAAAATTTTCTACCAATCTGTAGGTTGCCTGTCCACTCTAATGATAGTTTCTTTTGCTGTGCAGAAGCTCTTCAGTTTAATTAGATCCCATTTGTCAATTTTGGCTTTTGTTGCAGTTGCTTTGGTGTTTTAGTCATGAAGCCTTTCCCCATGCCTATGTCCTGAATGGTATTGCCTAGGTTTTCTTCTAGCATTTTTATGGTTTCAGGTCTTACGTTTAAGTTTTTAATCCATCTTGAGTTAGTTTTTGTGTAAGGTGTAAGGAAGGGTTCCAGTTTCAGTTTTCTGAATGCCACTTTTCCAACGCCATTTATCAAATAGGGAATCCTTTCCCCATTGCTTGTTTTTGTCAGGTTTGTCAAATATCAGTTGGTTATGGATGTGTGGTGTTATTTCTGAGGTCTCTGTTCTGTTCTATTGGTCTATACCTCTGTTTTGGTACCAGTACTATGCTGTTGTGGTTACTGTAGCCTTGTAGTATAGTTTGAAGTCAGGTAGTGCAATGCCTACAGCTTTGTTCTTTTTGCTTAGGATTGTCTTGGCTATACAGACTCTTTTTTGGTTCCATATGAAATTTAAACTAGTTTTTTCTAATTCTCTGAAGAAAGTCAATGGTAGCTTAATGGGAATAGCATTGAATCTATAAATTACTTTGGGCAGTAAGGCCATTTGCACGATGTTGATTCTTCCTATCCATGAACATGGAATGTTTTTCCATTTGTTTGTGTCCTCTCTTATTTCCTTGTTTTGTAGTTCTTCTTGAAGAGGTCCCTCACATCCCTTGTAAGTTGTATTCCTAGGTATTTTATTCTCTTTGTAGCAATTGTGAATGGGAGTTCACTCATGATTTGGCTCTCTGTTTGTTATTGGTGTATAGGAATGCTTGTGATTTTGGCACATTGATTTTGTATCCTGAGACTTTGCTGAAGTTGCTTATCAGCTGAAGGAGTTTTTGGGCTGAGACGATGGGGTTTTCTAAATGTACAATCATGTTATCTGCAAACAGAGACAGAGAGACATGGAACATGTCTCAAAATAATAAAAGCTATTTATGACAAACCCAAGCCAATATCATATCGAATGGGCAAAAACTGGAAGCATTCCCTTTGAAAATCGGCACAAGACAAGGATGTCCTCTCTCACCACTCCTATTCAACATAGTATTGGAAGTTCTGGCCAGGGCAATCTGGCAAGAGAAAGAAATAAAGGGTATTCAAATAGTCATTTTTTTTTTTTTTTTGACAGAGTCTTGCTCTGTCACCCAGGCTGAAGTGCAGTGGTGTGATCTCAGCTCACTGCAACCTCTGACTCCCAGATTCAAGCCATTCTCCTGCCTCAGCCTCCTGAGTAGCTGGGACTATAGGCCTGTGATACCACGCCCGGCTAACTTTTGTATTTTTAGTGGAGACGGGGTTTCACATGTTGGCCAGGCTGGTCTTCAACTCCTAATCTCAAGTGATCCACCTGCCTAACTAAGTGTAGGTTGTTCCTCAGGGATAGTGAAAAGTTTGAGCTGATCCATTGAGATACCTTTACCTTCAGTTACTTTGGGAAGTAACTGGATGCTGGGATTTTTCTGACCATGGCATGGGATGAAAAGAACTGCCATGAGACGTTGGCACTATGTTCCAATATCTCTCTCAATTATCTCAAAGTATTTTTCAAATTTCAATTCCAATTGTAACTACCCTAGTGCACAATTTCATATTTTGATTACTTCATATTAGTACCTTCTTATCTGGGCTTCTTGCCTCTTTTTCAATGGTTCTTAGTTCTGGCTGCACATTGAAATCACCCAAGAGCTAAAATACTACTGCCTGGTCTATCCCACAGAGATTTGTATTTAATTGGTCTGGGGCACAGCTTGAGAATATTAAAATCATCTTACATTCTAAGTGCTCTCCAGATGATTCTAATGAGCAGCTAAGGTTGCAGGCCACTGCTCTTGTACAAGAGGGTCATCTTTTTTTACCTATCATCTGACGTGAGCGATATTTGAGAGGGAGAATGGATAAGACTTGGGAAGTGATCACATATTTAGCATGAGAAAGAGGATGAATATAAGATGTTGCATAGGCTTTGAGCTTTTGCAATGGATGGATGAAGGTGCCATTTACTGAGACAGCAAAAATAGACATGATGCTTAAGAGAAAAAATAATGATTTAGTTTTGAATGAGAGAATTTGAGCAACCCATGGGGAAATCCCTTTGAAAATAACAATTGTTAGGAAATATGAGCGCTGGCTAGAAATAAAATAGGAATGCATTCTCTATTGCTAAAAATAGTAAAGAATCCCTGCCAGGTGCTTAACTTTTGCTTACATATTTCTAGCAAAAGAGAATTAATTACTCATTCTATCTTTGGGCAGCTAACATAGTTTGGAGGTTCTTCCTTATATTGACCCCGAATCTACCTTGCTCCTAACCTCTGTCCAGTGATCCTTTTGATGTCTTCAGAGTTATTCACAACAAGTCTACTTTCTCTTCCATGAAATAGTCTTCAAGCCTCAGAAGAAATTTACTCTCAAGTGTTCTCTTCTTTGGGCCCAAGGCCACCAGGTCCTCATTTAATATGTTTGCAATAACCATACTTTTTAACTCATCTTCTTATCAAGTCAGCTAAAAATAAATGTTAATGAAATACCTTAGACCTGATTAGGGGAATAAGCATTTCCTGATCATGTCTTTATTTAATGACATTTAATATCCTAACTTAAAAAAACTCTCTTGATATATTTGCAGTATAGAAGAGGTGATATTATTGTCTGAAATAATGCTCTTCTTTTTTTCTATACTCCATTATGTATCTTTAAAAATTACATTTAAAAATAGAAAATGTGTGTAAAAATACTTTATATTTTGTTGAATAAAATATTCTTATAATTGTTTTAAGAATTAGCTCAATGTGGTCAAGTACTTGATTGTTTTCTTTCACGATTGATGATAATGGTTATTTAAAAGTCTGTAAAGTTATAGAAGAGAGGAGTCACTCAAGGACCAAACGCAACACTCGTGCTATTTCTCTTGTAAAAGATTTAATCTTCAAGGATAAATGTGGCATTCAGTTTCCCACTGCTGCTAGTCCAGAAGGTATGCACACATTTGGATAACTGAGCTCCCTTTTCTTCCCTTGGAAACTGTTTTGAGCTCGGAATTTGTTGTTTAGATCATGATTCATACGTCAGAGGATTGGAGAGTCTCCTTTAGGTACTTGGCAGAGCCAGGACATTTTTCCATATATAGCCGGAAAAACCTTTGTTGCCCATTCTGGTTTGAAAGAATGTTATTAAAAGTTCATTCCTGCTTTTTTTTCTTTTTTGCTAAGGAACAGAAGTGGGCACTAAAAATTCGTGCCTGGAAGAACGAAGACTTGTTCCATATAAGGACTGGCTGCATATTCTGAGAACCTCTCCTAGGTGTTCTTGGTCATTCCCTTTATAGCACTCACAGGCACATCTGTGGGTGGCAATTATTGATTCCTTCCTGGCCCACTTCCTCTTCCTGGCTCTGGGAAGCCCCACAGGCTGACTTTGCAGAGATGAATCAAGGCAGTGGCTAATCTCCTGAGTCATGGCCAGAGGCCTCTTGGTTACTCTCTGAAGATGGGATCTGTTTACCTCAGAGTTCCCTCTCTGAGGGTATTTGGAATGTTGGATGGTGGCCTGGAATTCTGGAGAGTGGAGTTCTCTAGGGAAGAGTTGTGCTGGTAGCAGTCGGCTTATAAAGTTTATGCTGTCTGCCCTTTGATAAGGGTCATAGGATGTAGTAAATATTCTTTGGGAAAATAAAAAGTCCAGTGGACCCTCGATTCTGGCTTTGCCAGAATTGTACTGTGACCTCCAGGCATCAGTGTAGGGAAATGGGAAGTGAGCTCTCTTTGAGTCTCTCCTTTGAGTCTCTCCTTCATCTCCACCTATTGCAGTTCTACTCAGATTTCAAGCTCATCTTCAAGCGAGAGTGAGACAGACTTGTGTTTGAATCTTTGCCTTTGGTCGAAGTGTGGTGCTTTGGTCAAGTTAACTTGCTTATTTAGACTTGTTTTCTTCCTCTGTAAACTGGGGTTAACAATGCCTGTTGCACAGGGATTTAGGTGGAGATTAAATGAGATTAGGTGGGTTAATGTATATAAGATGGTTAGCATATCTTCTCAGGAAAGCAAGTGTTTTTAGTCAAAAGGAGGTGGATTTTGAAACCATTCACACTTGGGTTCCCTGGTGGATCTCTTCTTTCCTAGCTGCACAATTGATCACTGAAGATGCCCAAGCATTTTGTTCTGTAACCTTTGGTTTCATCTTCTGTAAAACTGTACCATTCTCAGAGGACTGTTTTAAGATTTAAGCAGACCATCTTGTCCTACTTGGGCAGGAATTAGTAGACACCCAACAAATATTAGCTCACTTTCTCCAAGGGCTTTACCCAAACCCTCCTTCCACCCCACCACCACCACCTCAGAGACGATTGCTCCTTTTCTTGCCCTTTCAGGTTTTTTGTTTGTTTATTTTTGTTTATCACCTCACCTCACTATCTGGGTGAGAAAAACTGTTTCTTACTGCTCAACAGTCTCTTCTCTACTTGATGGTCAGTTGCTTTGAAGCAGAGTCTTCATCCTATTCATCTCTGTTCTCATAGGCCTCTGATATCAAACCATATTCCTTTATTCCCAGCAACTCGAAAATATCCCCTTTCCCCTCAATTCCCTTAAACTTGAATTCCAGGTTAATTCAGAGTTAATTTCTTAACCTTTTCTGCCTGACTGAAATATCCTGCCATAAGTGACTTGAGAAGTAAATAGCTTAGTGTTCATTGTAATGCGTATTACATTTAGTATTTACTTCAAAATAAAATAACTTTGTGTTTCTATTATTGTTCTGCAAAATTTAAGAGGGAAGCTAGAATAAAGATTATCTAGAAGTGGAAGCTTTATATTTTGATATAAAATCAATGGACAGGGTGTTTATTTAAAGTAAACTAAGCCTGAACACATTGTGAAATGAATCACAATCCAGAATGTTGATATTTTGGGTATAATACACCTTATTCAAAAACTCCAAAAGCACACCGACTCAGTCATCTTTTAATAATACTTTAGTTTTGGGAGGCTGAGGCGGGCAGATCACTTGAGCTCACAAATTTGAGACCAGCTTGGGCAACATGGGGAAACCCCATCTCTACAAAAATACAAAAACTAGCTGGGTGTGGTTGCTCGCCCCTTTAGTCCCAGCTACTCTGGAGGCTGAGGTGGAAGGATCACCTGAGCCTGGTAAGCTGAGGCTGCAGTGAACTGTGATAGTACCAGTGAGCTCCAGCCTGGGTGACAGGGTGTGACCCTGTCTCAAAAAAATAAAATAATAAATAAATAAACAAACAAATAAAGTTTAGCAATTTAGAAAAGTACTTGAGGGAATATCCAAAAATCAAGTTTTCTCCAAGAATAGAAAAAATAATCAGGTGTGCTTCAGAAATTATGGTTTAAATATTAATTAGAACTGCATAAAATATTGTACTTTATTTACCTTTGGAAGATCACCCATTGCTTCCAGGCATTAAGAGTATGAATTAGGCCAGGATTTGGGAGTTGCTAATACTGTTAATTATTCCCCTCTTTTCCTTCTCTTGTTTCTTTAGCTTCCTGCCCAATTTGTGAGGAATGCCTAATATCCTGAGTCTGGCACCTGAACACTTTTAGCATATAGTATTCACTAGGATAATAGATCAAGAGTTTTCAGTAAAACAATGGGCATTTGCTCAATGACCTGCCTTTTGTCCTGAGTTCCAGTCTATGCTGCCCTTGACTGCCTGTCAGAACACAGGGAGAAACATTCCCGGCCCCCTGGAAAGCATTCCTTGCATGCATAGGAGTCTCTGGAAAGTTATACTTTTGAAGAAAATGGAGAGAGCTGCTACCACTTCATACATCTTAATGCTTCCAGGGTTATTTTCTAATGCCAGTCCCTTTAGACCTTCTTAAAAATACATTTGGGTCACAGCTTTGGACACTTCCACAGGGAACACTGAATCTATATTAACTGCCTTTGCTATCACACAAGGTGATGGTTGGGAAGAAGGTGCTGTCTGGAATCCGTCAACTTGTTTTTCTGACTAGGCAAGAAAAATGAAGAGCTTTCTCTTATACTGGATCTTCAAATTTTGGTTTGGCAAAGGTCTTCTGACTCCAACAATGTAAGCTGAAGTATGTAGAGATAAAATGATGGGACCAAAGCTGAAAGTGTACATTTTGGCTTAATGAATAGGAAATGAATAGCTTCCCCTGTCACACGACTTCATGGGTGTTCTCTCTGGAGGCAGAAGTCACTTTTAGTTACTAGGAAAAAAAGAAGGCCAATGTGAAAACACTTGGAAGATATCCATGTATATGTTAAACATATTTGGACTCCAAGGGCCAGTTTGCCAAGTTAGAGTCCCATATGCTAATGAAGTTGCTAATTCTAGTCTCCACCAACGATATTCAGCTGTGGGAAATGGCTGCTTCATCACTAAAGCCTTTTTAGCATAAAATGCAAGTAAAATAAAAGCAGGGACAAAAAGCAACCAGTTTACAGGGGTGTTGCAAACTGACCTAAGCCAATGTGTCATGAGAAATGATTAGGTTCTTTCAATAAGTAACATTTACCCATAGTTAGAGGTGGGCAGAGGTTAGTTATTCCAATACACATTCCCCTAACAGGTTACAATAAAAGCAAGACTTGATCAAATTTCATCATACATACAATGTTTAGATGTTTTTAGGTAAACATTTATTAGACAGCTTGTTTTATAAACTTGAGGAAGTCTCAAATGATCAAGGAAGAAATGCTTTGTCTACACATTGCATGAAAGATTTACTCAAGGCAATAAGAATACTCTAGGGGAAGAAGTCAGTTAACTTTTTACCAGAATCCTCCAAACCTATGGCTGGACATAAACTATGGTAGTTTAGGGGTCAGCCTTGGACCCCATGGTGGAGGCAAAGTTCTATTTCCTTTTCATGAAAGGGTAGGGAATGTCTTGGTAATATATATAATATATATATTTTAACCAATTCAGTTATCTTGAATACATTAATTTTGCCAGTGACAGTCCATTTTCAATATCCATTATACTAATTAATTTGTCATTATTTTAACCAAGGAAAACTCATTTCTAACATTCATTGTATTAATTAGTAAAGCCTCTGGTCATGACTAGAAATAGAGAGAGTTGAAGCATTTGTAGTAATGATAGTGTGGCCTTTCTGATTAAATGTTAGCTAACCATCCCAGGAGTATGGATCCTCAATTAGGGTAACTGAAACACTTCAGGGTAGATTAAGTTAATTTACACATTCATAATGTTGGAGCACTTCAGGGTAAGTCACAGACATCATGACATGGGTGTAAAGAAAAAGCAAAAAGTGAATATCTGATTTATATTGTAGTGAAAATACATAGGTCCTATTTGCTTTCACATTATATATACACATACACATATATATACACACACATATATAATATATATATATATATTTTTTTTTTGAGATGGAGTTTCATTCCTATAGCCCAGGCTAGAGTGCACTGGCGCAATCTCGGCTCACCTCAACCTCTGCCTCTCCGGTTCAAGTGATTCTCCTGCCTCAGCCTCCCGAGTAGCTGGAACTACAGGCACACGCCACCATGCCTGGCTAGTTTTTTGTATTTTTAGTAGAGATGAGGTTTCACCATGTTAGCCAGGCTTGTCTCAAACTCCTGACCTTGTGATCTGCCCGCCTTGGCCTCCCAAAGTACTGGGATTACAGGTGTGAACCGCTGAGCTCCACCATATTTTTATGTTAAAATACTCAGCACATGAAAGAGATACTGTTAAACAACTTTATCAAATAGCAGTCCTGTGTCTCAGGGTAATTTATTAAATCAGTTAAGCCAATAAACAGTGATTGAATACCTACTGTGTGAGGGGGTTACAAAGATAAGAGGACACAGTGCTTGTCTTTGCCTCGCTTTAACTGATGTAAGTAGGACCACAACATAAGGCAATTGCAGCACAATGGAAGGGCGCACCATTTATTACAGGTGAACAGGAGGCCCTGCAATAGTGGCCTGGAAGGGAGTAACACAGTGGCTGAGAAGGGTATGTTGTTTCCTCATAAAGTAACCTGGAACATGACTCATGTTGTTGGAATTAAGAGTTGGATAAACAAGCATTTATTTGAAACAAAGTCAGGGACGTGGAACTCTTCCCAAGGAGCCAAAATACCATTTAGAGTTCTAGAGATCCTGCATTCTTGTTTTGACTGCATGCACTGGATAGTTTGCAGTTCAGGTAAGAACAATTCCATCTTCCAGATGAGATTAAAATGGTTAATAAACTTAGAGCCTAGAAGGGGTTTAATCTTCAAATCATCTGCTAACTTGAAAACAAAATTTGGAAACAGTAATGGTTCACCTGATTAAAGCTGATCTCAAGGATCAACCAGTAAAAGAAGTGACGGCAGTGTCAACAACACAACATAAAGTAGCAGTATTTGTATGTCAGCAGTCCCGTTTTTCAAGATGCCAAGTCTAAATCTATTTCCTACCCATATTTAAATAAGGAGCCAGTTTGGGAGGAATTTTACTTGTCAAGTGTGAAAGAGAGAAAGAGTCAGAAGACACTCTTTCCAAGAATTCTGTGGATAAAAGCAGGTTTTTTTTTTAAGTCCGATGACAGCAGGATATGAAGTTCCCAGTTCAGTGGTGCTGGGAGTTAAGCAGAAGAAGGTGGAGATCTTTCTTCTTCACAGCATGTGCTCCTTTCACAGAAGCGGCTTGTTAATCCTCAGGAAGGCTTTCAGACAACCTAGTGATGATTTCCAGCTCAACTGTTTCCCTTCCATGAGGCACCAATATCCTATTTGTGCGTGATAAGCTGGTGATTTCCCTTTCATCTCGAAACTCTGACTCAAGTGGCTGGAGGGGCTTGGTGATGGGAAGCCTGAGTGAGATACAGAGATGGAGAGTCATTTCTTTACCAATGACACTTCTTTTGGTATCTCAGTTGTTATTGTTTCTAGAATTAGCGTAAGATTTTTCAGAGGACAATAGGAGAAATGGCTAAGTTAGCATCAGACAATATACCAGCTTTAGTTGCTCTACCTGGAGCCTGGTAGGCATACGTCTGTGGTTGCTTGTGGTCATATTAGTGCTGCAACTTGGAGATGTTGAAACCTTCCTTTGTCCTAAGCATTACATTCTTGAGGCAAAGATTGCCTAATTTTTCTCTGTGTTTTACTTGGTAGGAGTACATTTTCAGCATTCAGATAACATTATTTTGACTACTTATCAGTAATTTGTTTCATTCCTTTTTCACAGATAATGATTTTTTTTTTTTGTAGTTCCCAAAAATGACTGATTTGGTGTTTCAAGTATTTTTAAGCACTGGGAAAGAATACAAATTGTTTTTAGCTTTTTATCTTTCTAGTTTCTAGGCAGTATGGATATTCCATAGTGGTTAAGATTATAGGCTGTGGACTTAAGCTGTCTGGATTCAGTAGTGGCTCAGTTACTTACTAGCTGTAAACATGGGCAAGTTTCTTAATGTTCTCTAGGTTTCAGTTTTCTCATTTATAAAACAGAAATACTGATAGTATTTACATCTAGTGTTGTGAGGAGGAAATGGAATAATCCATGCCATACACTTATATATGTACAATGCAATCCATGCAGTCGCACATAGTTAGCACTCAATATATCATCATCATCACCATCATCATCACCAGCAGCTGCAGCAGCTTAGAGAACAGGACAGAGTCATAGTTAAGAGAGCAGGCTTTCAGAGAAGGCCAATTCAAATTGCATACCCGATACTACCCAAAAATAAGAGTGAAGGGAAAATCAAGGATGGACTCTGATGCCCAGTGCCCAGAAAAATGATGTAGGCTAAAAAGTTATTACCTGCTCAACTGAAAAATGGGCAAAAATAACTGAACAGATACCTCACTAAAAAAGATACATGATGACAAATAAGCATATGGAAAGATGTCATTAGGGAATTGTGAGTTAGACAAGATTAGGCACGTTCAAGGTAGTATGGCTGTAGATGGGAATTGCAAATTAGAACAACAATAAGATACCACTATACATCTATTAGAATGGCAAAAATCCAAAAAAACTGACAATACCAATTGCTGGCAAGGATGCAGAGCAAAAGGAACTGTCATTCATTGCTTCTGAGGAAACAAAATGGAACAGCCACTTTAAAAGACAGTTTGACAGTTTCCTACAAAGCTAAATATAGTCTTATCACACCAGAAATTGTACTCCTAGTTATTTACCAAATGGATCTGAAAACTTGTCTACACAAAAACCTACATGCGAATGTTTTGACAGCTTTATTAATAATTTCTGAAAACTATAATCAACAAAAATGTCCTTTAATAGGTGATTAGATAAATTGTGGTATATCATAAAATAAAATATTATTCAGTGATAAGCAGAAATAGTTATCAAGTCACAAAAAGAAATGGATGAATCTTAAATGCATATTGCTAAGTGAAAGGCTACATACTCTATGATTCTGGTTATATGATATTCTGGAAAAGTGACTGTAGTATAGTAAAACTATCAGTGGTTGCTGGCAGAGGGAAGCAAGGTTGAGTAGGTGAAGTATAGAGAATTTTTTAGGGTGGTGATGCTATTTTGTATGATATTGTAATTATGGATATATGATACTATGTATTTGTTAAAACCCATAGAACTTTATAGTACACAGAGTGAACCTTAATATAGGCAAATGAAAAAATAAGGGGTTGGGGTATCCTAGGATTGAATGCAGAATGTGACAAGACCATAAAAGGAACCAAGTAAAAGGAACCAAGTCTCCTTATGTAAGTAGATGATTCTAGGACTGGGCAGGAGGTATACAAGATGAGCCTGTAGTATCTTGTAGTGCCATGAAGTAAGGAAGAGCTTAAAACAAAACAATAACAACAACAAACAAATCCACAAGAATGGGTTATGTCAAAGGGACCTAGGAACCAACTGAAAGAGCTTCCAATGGCCAACGCTGCAACTGTTTGAGCAACAACATAGAGTAGTACTGGAACCTGCTCCACAGCCCCAAAGAAAATAGATCCGTGAGTCCATACTGATATAAAGAGTACAGTGTGGAAAGGTGGGTTAAAGTAACCTTACAGTGGAGAAACCCGACAAAAACTAGCCAGGTGAGCGAAGTTAACCTCAACAGTGAGAAATCATTTCATAGTGTGTATTCTCTATAAATACGTATTTATCACTTGATATGATAAAAATGGCACCTTACCTCTGTTGTCTTCCTCCTCCAAACCCATAAGCCCAGTCCGATCATGAGAAAAACATCAGATAAATCCCAATTGAGGGACATGTTATGTAATACTTGAACAGTACTCAAAACTAATAAGGTCATCAAAAACAAGAAAAGAATGAGAAACTATCACAACCAAGAGGAGCCTAAGGAGGAGACATGTCAACTAACTGCAATGTGGTTTCCTCGATGAGAGCCTAGAACAGAAAGGGTATTAGGCAAAAACTAAGGAAATTAGAAAAAAATATGGATTATAGTTAATAATAATATATCAGTAATAGTTCATTAACTATAAAAACATGTACCATAATATGTAAGATATAAATAGGAGAAACGGAGTGTGGAGTATGTAGGAACTCTCTGTACTATCTTCATTATTTTTCTACAGTCTGATATTGTTCTAAAAATTAAAGTTTACTATAAAAAATAATGGTCCTTTTAAAAGAAGATTTTTAACAAGGATAAAGTTGGCTGGGCACAGTGGCTTATGCCTGTAATCCCAGCACTTTGGGAGGTCGAGGCAGGTGGATAGCTTGAGTCCAGGAGTTTGAGACCAACTTGGGCAACATGGCGAAACTCAATCCCTGCCAAAAAAAAAAAAAAAAAACAAAAAACCCGAAAAACAAAAAATTAGCCAGGTGAGGTGGCGTGCACCTGTAGTCCCAGCTACTCGGGGAGCCTGAGATGGGAGGTTCACTTGAGCTTAGGAGGTTGAGGCTGCAGTGAGCTGTGATTACACCATTGCACTCCAGCCTAGGCAACAGAGGGAGACTCTCTCTCTCTCTTTCTCTGTCACACACACACGCACACACACACAAAGTAAAATAATGACTCACATATGGATATAAAAATTATTATAGTGTTAAAGATTTTACTTAATTCATGGTGAAGGAACCAGGCAGATGCTATAACTAGTTTAAAGATAAATCCAAAGATCAGATATATTTATAGATCAAAAATATTGAAATGAACATGCAAATGGAGGTGAAACTAGCTTCTTTTGTTGTGAGGAAAGAAAGTCAATTTAACCTCCACTGGACAGGACGTAATGTGCATGTCTATAGGCAAGAATTGTTTTGTATTGCAATCAGTTGTCTATAATTTGTAGAGTTGTAAGACAACACCCATAGGATCAGAATCAGATACCCAGAAGGATGTTTTCTAGACAATGTATAGTTTTCTACTGAAGCACAAAGTTTTCCTTGTTGGGCATTTACCCGCATGTGGTTTATTATCATGATGTTTTAACATACCTAAAAAAATCAGAATCAAGGTAGTTATTGGAAACTCCACCTCCTTGCCAATTCTAATGATGTTCCCGTGTCTTCGAAACCCCCATTCATTGACTTCCTTTATAGTTGTCATTAGTTCTGTTCCAAAATATTTTGGCCGTCTGCCTTCCTGACACAGGGTAGGAATGCATTTCCTAGCCTCTTTGAAGTTAGGCACATGACTTGTAATGACCAATGATACAAGAGAAGAAGTGACTTATGTTCCTTCCAGGAGGAAATTTTAAGGGCTGGTACATTTTAATGTTTGCTACATTTCCTTTTCCTGCCTGCATGAATGGGGAAATATGTGTCCAAATGGAGCTTCTGGATGCCTGATTCTCTGAGTGACTAAGGAGAGCAGAGCACTCTCCTGATTACCTGTGTTGACCTTGAAGCATGAATGAGAAATAAACTCTTTGTGTTAAGTCTCTGGAAGAAAATGACAAGTTCTTAGATTGCTTGGGTTTGAATCCTGGCTACACACCATTTACAAGTTATGTGATCTTGGGCAAGTTCCCTAACCTCTTTGTGCTTTGATTTCCTTATCTGGAAAATGAGGGTTATAATAATGCCTAGCCATAGGGTGGTCATGAAAGTGAAATAAGATCATATATATTGTCTTCTGGCACAAAGTCAGTAACAACTGGGTTATTGTTTATTTTTTGACTCTGCAGCTCAAAATTTATCAGTGGTCCCTCAAATTAAACACTTGAATATGAAACATTAATCACAATGCTGTTCAGAATAGCACAGCTATTTCTACAGGGGAGAGTGAGAGGGACAGCTGTTCCACAGACTGTCTTAGAATGCTCATTGGAAGACTTGTATCATCTTTCTGTCCAGTGCTTTTGATGTTCAGTGGTTTGTGAAACATGAAGAAACTGGACGCTACCATGTAGCATGGGGTGCTACATCAGTGACAAGCGGAGGACAGAGTGCCTGAGGAAGACTGAAACTTCTTTCTTGGAATTGGAAATTATTACTATTCTTCTAGCTCCTTTGAAATGGTAACTTCATATTTTGAAAAAAATATTAACCAAATGGCTGCTTCATTTTATTATAACATTTCTGATGAGTGAAGCAATTGAAATGAATGAAATGATTGCAAAATAGAGTAAGTATATAATAACATATGCAAAAGTACCTAAGGTTGCTCGCATAGGTTTATGCTGCTCAAATTATTATAGTTCTTACAGACCATATCTGGTGTAAAAAGATACACCTGCTATGGTCTTGTGCCCTCTGAAGAATATGTATAGAACTAAGGGTGGAATGAGTTGGCATATTTTCTATAACTTTGTTGCAGCTGTTTTCCAAAAGTGGGCAAATATCCAGCATTTGCAAACCCATGTAACGTTCTTTGCAAACCATTAAAGTCTTTCGTATTTTGATTTATGAGCAGTTTAATTTCCCAGCTCAATGAGAAAGGCTATGGAGATGCAATTGAATGTATACTTATGCCTGTAGTATCTAGTGATTGTACAGTCGTGTGTCGCTAATGACAGGGCATTGTTAGGCAATTTTGTTGTCATGCAAACATCATAGATATATTCACATTGACAAACTTAGATGGTATAACCTACTACACATCTAGGCTACATGATACAACCTGTTGCTCCTAGGCTACAAAGAGTGCAGCGTGTTACTGTACTACATACTGTAGGCAATTATAACGCAATGGCATTTGTGCATCTAAACATATATAAAAATAGAAAAGGGACAGTAAAAAATACAGTATTATAATGTGTCATATATGAGGTTGGTTGTTGAACAAAGCATTATGTGGTGCATGACTGTATTTCTTCTGAAAATTTGGTTTATATTGAATGATAGCAAACCAGCATCTATCAGTTGCTGAGTGTTACTTATAATGGCATGGAATCTATGAAATAGGAAAACAAGAGGCACCTCTATTAATTAATTGGGGTCCTTTTCAAAGTTTGGGGTGAAAAATTGCTAGTTGTGATAAGAATGTATGCCTTGATTATAAATATGTGGTGTGGAAAAATGTCCTCATACTTAATTCAGGCAGATATAAGCTTTTATAGTTGAATTAAATAAATGGATAAAAGTTCAAAAAATATAAATCAAATTTAAATAAATAAATAAACAAACAAATAAGCATTTCTTTACCTTATACTTGGAGAAATAAGCATACCTGTATTTACCAACCAAAATCTCTATTTTCATGACTTAATTTCTATGCACACCCCACTCTTGTTCCATCTCTGTACCTTTGATCACACTGTCTCTCTCACCTGACATACACTTCTTTGAGTTTAATGTACAACAGAAATTGCGTATCTTTTCTGAAATATGCAGCTGACTTCTCCAGTTCACACTGCTGTTTCTCTCATCAGAATTTTTACAACTCTTGTAGTGGGTATCTCATAATATAACAGTCATGCAAACTTGTGTTATTATCTTTATATTTCATGTTTCTATATTTTCTCCTTTTGTATTTGGGAGGTGTTAGTGAAGAAAAGTGCCCTATCTAGCAGAATTCCAGGTGCAGATAGAGACAAGTGCAGGCTGATTGATGAATTCTCAGTTGAGAGCAGTCATATCACAAATATACAAACATCTTTTCAGGTGAACCCTCCACTGGTATTGACAATGGAGGAAGCTCTGAGAAATTCACCTTTAGATTTAGTTAATTTGAGTTGTAAATCTTAGTAACAACAACAACAGTAGCACTAAAATGTATGTAGATGCATTAGGCTAAGTATTTTATGTGTATCACTCCATTTAATCTTTACAACAACCCCTTGAGCAATACTATTATTGTTGATACAGCACTTTACAGACCAGGGAACTGAAGTACAGAGGGCTAAACTGATTTAATGAAGCGCTCACAGGACTGGGACTGGCTCCAGCTCACTGTTGAGCACTGTGCAGACCTGCCTGTCAGCACAGGGAGAGCAACAATTGAATTTAGCATCCTTCTCATCTGGGGGGTCATGAGTAGGAAAGTATTCATTGTATTCTGGACTTAAGTGGTTGACTGAAGACCCAGAGCATTTCAGATATTACATCTAGGATTTTTAATGTTACATTTAGTATTACATTTAGGGTTTCCGTAATATTTGGGAATAATCTAGAACTGATCATAGAATAAAGTGAAAGGAATGCAAGTTTCTAGCTGATTCCCTACCCGTTTGTTGAATAAATTAGGGCAATCAAACAATTCTGAAATGTAGCATAATATTATGGCTTTGGTTTTTAAGATGGAAAAAGTAGTTTATAAATGAAAAGATTGAGAATCACTTTTTTACTTTTCCTGGTGGGCTATTTTGTGAACACTGTTGTAGTTCTTAATAATCTTGAATTTATGAATGTGCTGGCTAGGAAATTATCAACACCACATGCTGTTTCCCACACTGAAAAGTATTGAGAAAAAAATCTGTATTTATATGGGTGATAAAGTGAAAAATATAAAATAAAATTTTCAGAGTTGTGAGGGATTTGTTTATATGCTATAGAAGTATATTGGGGAAGTTTTAAAAATCAGTTAGTAAAAAAAAATCAGTTATCTTGAATTTTGAGTGGGGTGGTTCAGTTCTAGCTAGTGGATTGCTTAATTAGTCATCAACATTTAGCTTCTGAGAAGAAATTTCTTCCCAAGTGAATACAGCAGACTCTTGGCTTTCCCAGATTTAACATTTTCAGTTTCTATTATTTGGGAATGAACTTTAAGCTCTTCAATGTGGTGATTTGTAATTCTGTCAAATCATAAATATGACAGTGAGAATGCAAGACTAATTTGCTGGAGCCACTCCCAGCCAAGGAGAAAGCCTGTACCCACATCTTCTCAAGTGTGTATTTTATGGAGGAAATCATATGTTGTAGTGGTATTTACAAAAGCCTGAGGACATCCATCACAAATGTTAATGGTCTACTAGTTGTACTTAAACTACAACTTTTCTCCATGCACTCACTAACACTCCCTCCCTCCCTCCCTCCCTCCCTCAGACCTCCTCTATACCAGAGCCTCCTGCCAAACCTTCCCACACCTTTGTCATTAACCCTTCTCATTTTGATCTCTCTTTTAACTGAAGGCCTGATTTTTCTACTCAGTTTTAAATGCTCTTAAGTATCATATTTTGTCACTCCATTTGTAGCACATCTGGCCTTTCTTCTGGATCTTAAATACATTCTGAATGAATTTCAGTCTTGTTTTGAAGGTCAGCTTTCCTTCTATTCAAACCATGTTTGTCAGTTATGGCTTTTGGTTTATCTTTGAGGGGGTCCTGTTTTCTCTCTCATCTTTATGAATCCTTACTTGCTGCTCTACAACATGTGTAAATTTCCTGTTCACAGCATGTCAGCAAATAACTTGTCAAGCTTCAGTGGCTCACTTTGATTTTTTTCTACCTCCAAAGAGTATATGAGTAGATTCAATAACATGCTGTAGAGCCCCAAACCATCCTTGTGGGAGAGGTCAGAGTTACTCTCAGATTTTGTAGTAGAGATTCAGGAATAAGTAGTGACACATAGACAGCAAACATCAGAATGTGACAAGCAACGGCTGAACCTACTTTGTGGATTTTGCATTGCCATTTTACCTCTTTAGGCAAAATAAGAGATTTCTGTTTCTGAGCCTAGTCTATTCCCTTAGAAACTTTCCATGTTATCCTTTATATTTATGCGATGTTTCCCATATGTCAGCCATTCATGGCCATTCACCATCCCATTTTTTGCTATGAGCTTTCAAACTCAAATTATAATTTACACGATATTTAAAAAATTTGTCTCTTCAACTTTGTATTCATTTGATGTTTCCCTTTCTAACCGTGACTGTAAATAAAAACCCACTATCACATGCCACAAACATAAATAAGATCAAAAGTAGTCTTTTTTATCATTTATCTACTATTGGCCTGTGCATTTGCTGAACCTATAGCCTATTCTTTCTTTCTTGAAAGTGGGGAGCAGGAAGCTTTCTGGTTATCAGTTGCTGCAAAACAAGCCACCCAAAACTTAGTGGTTTAAAATAACATTTTATTACTATCACTCACGTTTTTGTGGGTTGACTTGGCTATCCTGTGGTTCTCGCTTGGGGTCTAGCATGAGGTTTCATTTGACAGCTGGGGCAGGGATTATCTGAAGGCTTGACTGGGCTGGATGTCCATGGTGGCTGTCTTATTTGGCTGGGCAAGGGCTGCTACCTGTTAGCTGGGACCGCCTGAAGCTATTTCCTGTAGTGCCTACACATTGCTTTTTCATATGGTTTGTCATCACATGTGGCAGCTAAGTCCCAAGAGTGAGTGCTCAAAGAAGTCTCCATGGACACTGAGGTTCTTAGGATCTAGGCTCTGAAGTCCCACAACATCTTAATCACTTTCTATTGATTAAGTCTAGTTCAGATTCAAGGAAAATAGTAGGGAAGAATTTGTGGCCATCTTTTATCTATCACAGTTATTGTCAGAGGGGTGTTAAAGAATAGCAAACTTAAGTGTTCTTTGTGATGTAGTCAGAGGGATTGAAAGGGAACTGAAAGGGGAATGACTTTCTACAATGTAATTTAATGTTATTTAATTCTGTCTCCATTCATTACTTTAGCTCATCTTGGCGCCATCAATGTCAGTGAGCCCCTCCTCAATGTATTCACCCTCTTCTGTGATGCTTCATATCTCTTTCCTTTGGGATTTCAAGAAGAATTTAGTTGATACGTTCTTATATCATTTTGAGGGTTACCTTCTGTCTTTTCCTAATGCTAAAAATACAAAGAAGAAAGGTAGAAAGGCAAATGTAGCATTGTAATGAACAAAATTAGTGTTTTCAAGGCAAACAGCCAAGCATTACATAAGTCAATTCACAGGGCATTTTTACAAAAGTTCTGGAGAAATGGTTATGCTGGTTTCCAGATTTAGAAACTCTCTCTGGCTCACTTGAAAGGACTATTTGGGAGGAGGGATTCTATCACTAGACATGTTTTTTCATGGGTCAAACTTTTGACTCAAGTGTGCATGGGTGAGATACTAATATTTTTCCTAAGATGAGATAATTTTAATATCAAAATCTATGTTTATTATGGAAAATTTTAAGGCTATATGGTTTCTCAGGTATAACCCAAACAGATACTGATAATTAGCACCAGTGACGTTATGGCCAGATTATGTAAAAATTGACAAAAAAATATGGTGTAGTTTTTCCCTCTTTTAGGAAAAGCATAAAGAAGGACCCATTTTGTGAAAAATGCACAAATTCTCAAGCTTAAATTTAGAACCATGGATCATTTTTAAATGAAATTTGATGGTACGATTTTTTTGATTGGTATATTGCTTTATAGCTGCATCTAGTCATTATATGCATATATTTCAACCAAAGGTATACAGTTTTAGAAACTTCCTTTCATCAAGTGTCAATTTTTACTTTTGCATTTATTGCTCAATACATGATTAGTCATGAGTAAGCATCCAGAATGATATATGTATTAGCTCTTCACTTTGGACAAGAAATTTCTTCTAATTTATATAATCACTCAACATGACTTAATTGTCATGGTTAAATCTCCTTGACTCTGTACTCAGTGGCATTAAGCAAGCAAATGTTGCTTATTTTCCACAAGTACTAACTATGAAGAGCTGTTAGGAGCCTCCAGGAAGTTAATTTACATGAAAATTCTCTCTTGATCCCATTACATGTTTAAAGAAGTATAGATACTAGCCAATGCTGGGAATATGTCTTAGATAAATATTCAAGATGCTCTGAGTGGAATCTGTGCTAACATTATTACCACTGGTATAGTTTTTCTCTGAAGATTTATGAAATGAATTATTATTTTGAAAGTGTTAAGCACTGTTAGGGACTTCTCTCTCTCTCTCTCTTTTTTTTTTAACTTGAACTGGATCCCACAATTCTGAAAGTATTTATGAAAACAATATGATGAAGTGTTAATGATGGAAGTGTATCCTTAAACTTTGATTTTAAAAAGGTGTTAAATCACTGACAAGTCCTTGTCTTCACCTTTGCTTAGTTCCAAGATTAAACTCAGTCATAAACATGATATTTATAAAGAATTTCTAATAACTTAGATATTACAATAGTAAATGAAACAACAGAATTGATTCACAATTATGTATACATCTCAGCACAACAATGCAAAAATAAATATGCCTGGAAAAATATACCACCATGTCAATAGTCATTGCCTTGTGTTTGGATTATATTGTTTCCCCTTTGGTAATCTTTTCCTTTCCACTTTTCTTTATTTTTTTCAACTTTTCTATAATGAGAACATTTTAGCATTGACATGTGTCACTTAACTAAATGAGATTTTGTGATTGCTAATGTATATGCTTCAGTGAATTGTTAGTTTTAAAATTATGTTAATGAATAAACAAAGTTTGCAGGCCAGTCATTTTCTAGCCTCATTAATGCCATAGTGACATTTATTATACTCTACTGCAACATTTTATATAAGGGATTTGAGCATCCTTGAATTTAGTATCCTTCTGGGGTCCTGGAACCAATCTCCCATGGATGTGGAGGGCCGACTGTAAACGCCTTCTCCTGATTTGGGTTTTATACATTTGTATCAGCAGTCTTATAAACACCCCAGAAGGAAGCTCCATCTTCCAGAAGATGAGGCAGCATGCTCCTGAACTGGTGAATGAAGATTCTTTCCTGTTTCCACTCTTTGTTCGGTGGGCAGGAAAGCTCCTGCTCCTCACTTGGAAGTGGCTGCAGCTCAGTTATTAGCAGATCAGCAGGAGTGACCTGATCATTTCTGTGACTCACAGTGACTTAATGGGATTCACATCAAGAATTCCTTCATTTTCTCTTGACAGTTTTCAGGTACTTCAGAAGGTTAGGTAGAAGGGATTGAGTGATTAAGATATATTTTATAGGAATAATTGAAAGCTGGGCATTTGATACGTTTTGACTTTAGAACAGAGTACTGAACAGCTTCACATTTGGATTCTGGGTAGGTATGAATTCCAATGAGAGCGTTAAAAATAGTGCTAGGTAACTAGTAAAGTAAGTGACACAGAAGACTTTCCTTTAATTCTTCGTCCATCTTTGTTTCTCATTCGTTGACTTGCATTGCCTCGTCCTTTCTCTACTCTATCAGTGTCAAGTTATAGAATAATAGAAAGAAAAAGAAAACAAAAATAACATACTTAATATCAATTTATTTATTGAATCAAACATTACCTAAAATTGTTCTTTTGACATTTTTTTCTCCTGTGATACACAGATGTCTCACTGAGTATCAAATAGTGAAGGGGAAAGAGTCATTCCCATGGGGTGAATCTGCATGGACGAGTGTGCAGTAATCTGTGCAAATGACTACTAATCTTAGAACTTCTGAAGTAAAGAAAAATCCATTACTACTGTTCTGTATAAATATCAACAACCTGAAAGTAACTTAAGTGATCTGCAATGGGATATGTGCCATTTAGATCTTTTAACTACTTCACACTTTTATAAGACTTACCACATATCCCAACCTCCCACTTTAAACAGACATTTTTGAAACTATGAGTCAAGGAGAATCATTAATTACTACATTGCTTCAGGAAAACATACAATTTTGCTAATAAGAAACACTACTTCAACAGATCTGTTCTCCATAAAATAGAGTACATGCAAGTGCTATGACTGAACTCAACTTCAGATGCTTGGCAGTTGAGCTATTTGGTGAAATGTCTTGAGAGAAAGATCTTTGGGTTCTTTTATACTTGATGACTTTATGTGAAAATAAAGGGGTTAAAATAAAATGAAATAACTGGGTCTTTTGTTTTTCTTCTTAATAGTTTATTGTGTAAAGAGGCCTCGTTTTCCTACTATACCTTATTCTTTGATGCTTTTCATTTCCTTGTATGTTTTGGAAAAATAATACATGTTCATAGATCTCTAAGGCACCATACAGCGACCATTGGTCAGGCCTTCTGAGCTGCAACACACTGCAGATGTTGAGGAAGAATTGTAATCAGTAGGTCATCTGCCTCCATAATTTTCAGGGAGCCATCTTGCTCCTACCAGGACACAGATGGAGGGGCACATTTGCAATTTTATTAATAACATCTTTAACTCACTAAAGTTCCCACATAAGGAGGCCAGCACTGTCAAAGTTCTTTTTTCTATCTGGGAAGGGCTTATTTGGTTTATTGTGCCTTCTATGATCTTGTTTCCTGTAAAGATAGGCTGCTGAAAGTGGTAGAGAGTTACTCTTTATTTGTGCCCTATTCTACATCAGTGCTGAATGAGCAGGGGCTGTGGACAGAAGGTCATGAGGGAGGGGTCAGTTGGAGGATGGCAAGGCAGGTAAGTGAAGAGTTTGGGCTAAGTCACATTATGTGCTCACCCTCTTAAGTTTCGTGTGGGTAAATTCCAGCTGGAATAAAAATAAGAGCCACCTTGATGGAAAAAAGAAACTGGGAGGTGTCTCGGATAGGAAGACAGAACCTAAGAAGCAGTATCTATTGCTAGCAACAAAGCCTGGGCTCTCTTTGCCCCCATAAAAGTGTTAGATCTGATCGGTGAAAGTCAGACTTAAACTTTCCTCACCCACCTCAGAGCAGCATTCTGAAATAGTTGCTATCATTTTTAGTGCTCTGAGGATATTTCAGAGTTTTGTTTTTTTCTTTAAAGGATAAAGTCATTGATTGAACTATAATTACAAGGAGGCTCAGCTGTTGCTGTAGGTGGTAACAACTTATAAGGCAGTCTACACTGGCTGATCTTCAATTAAATTATTCATTTGTGCATGCAAATTCCACCCATTCTTTTCCTTTTTATGGCAGCAGCTACCAGTACCTTTATACAAATGATCTTGGTGGGGTTCCTGTCTTCCTGTTTGGAGGTGGCCTCATTGAGTGTGATTCAAGAAACAAACAGACCTCTTGCCTTCCTCATACCAACCTACAACCATCCAACCAACCAACCAGCCAACCACCCACCCACCCACCCACCCAACCATCCAATCACCCAGCCAACTAATAACCTGACCTTTTCACCATAGGACAGAGGCCTTTATTCCCAGTTTTAAATTCAGTGGGAAACATAAAGGACTATGATAAAATTATTTCTTGAGTGATTTATTACTACACAGGTCAGTTGAACATGAAAGGGGAAGTGGAGAGGTTTAAATTGTCAAAATTGGAGGGCTGTGGTATTTTACACAATTTACATGTGTATACTCAATTTTGTTTAAGTCTAAATTGTAAAATATCCTGCATAGAGCAGAACTGGACTATTTTAAAGGAAATTCTTTTGAATGGGTAATGAGCAAGACATGGTGTGACTAAAGGACCTGAAAAACTGCCAATTTCTCAGTTTTAGGCTTCTGTGATCCTCCTCATACTTTCTCTTTTGGTTCATTGCTACTCATATTGATTGCATGGTTCTCTGATACTCACTCATTCTACAGTTACCATCTGATGAGATGTGGCTAGTTTCAGTGCTCTGATTCTGTAGAATGAGATTACGCAGGGAACTTGGGTATTTCCTTCAGCTTGTGATGGTTTAGGAATTGCTGTCTAGGACCTCTTTTTACACTGCACTGAACACAGTTATTTCCCATTTTGAGGTACTTATGCTTTTTTGACAACTATTTTTTAAAAATTTAATTTAATTTTAATTTAAGTTCTGGGACACATGTGCAGGACGTGGAGGTTTGTTACATAGGTAAACATGTGCCATGGTGGTATGCTGCACCTGTCAACCCACCACCTAGGTGTTAAGTCCTGCATGCATTGGCTATTTATCCTGATGCTCTCCCTCCCCCTGGCCCCTGACCCCAACAGGCCCCAGTATGTGTTGTTCCCCTCCCTGTGTCCGTGTGTTCTCATTGTTCAGCTCCCACTTATAAATGAGAACATGCACAGTTTGGTTTTCTGTTTCTGCTAACTCACTATTTTGCATGTGTATAGAAAGGTGTTTTTAACTTACTTCAACTCAAGATCAATTTCTTAGTCACCTACTATGCACAAGACACTATTCCAGGTATTGCAGAAGTTCAAAGGTAAGTGAGACATGAGCTGTGGCAGTAAATTGATATTAAAGCAGGGTTGGGAGATGGCATTCAGAATGGTGAAGAAATAGAAGAGCATGTTAGGTACTTCACTGTGAGTGTTAAAAGGAAAAAGAGATCACCTGAAATTGGGAGGCATCCTGATTTGCTTAGGTCTGCTGGTTTTGTTTTGGTGAGGTTTAGGACCAATCAACAAAAACTTAATAAAATAAGTTAGAATTTCATGAAGGAAATAGTTTAAAGTATCTACTCCTAGAGACGAAGTATGCGTGAGAGGAGCAGTTATTGGCCGTCTGCTTTTTAAAATGCTTGCCCTTGACTTGAAGGTATGAAAAGAGAATTTTAAAAAATTTCAGTGAGTGTGGTGGGCACTATATCCTAGCTAATTCTTAATTATTCAGAAGCTAAATATCAAGTTGGAGAATTATCTAAGTTGTTCTCTTTTTCTCTTTCCTTTCTTTCTGCCTCTCATCTGATCTTTGTGTTGTTTCCATATACTAATTGCCACAGAGCTGGTAGAAAGGAAAAGAATAAGAAATAGACTAATTGCAAATCTTTAGAAGTATTAGTTAAGGAAAAGGCTGTGATATTTGGGCAAAATGAGGGTAATTGCTGAATTGACTATTTGTTCTGGTTCGTTATCATTGTGGATAATTGAGAGCTAATGGAAGTCACTGGAACTGGGCCTGCAGGGTGATTTAAGATCAGGATGTTTCTTAAGGGTGGGAAGAAGGTTCTTGATGTAATACAGTACAGAGCTCTTTCTTATTCTATATTAAATGCCCATAATGGTAGACTGGATAATTGTCATGAGCTATGGCCTCTGTTATGTAATAATTTTGTAGTCTTACTTTCTTCCTTTCTATATATTTTTTGGGTACAGTATTTAAATTTCTGAGCTCAAAATAAACTTCCTGGAAGAGTAATCTGGGTTAAAAATGGTTATAGCTGCAGAAATACATACTGTGAAATGCTCCCGGAAATCTGTAAGGCAAATGTAAGAGCATTTTGGCTCAACACATTTAACTCTAATGCATCTCATCCAATTAGAGTTTATGGCAACTGTCATTCAATATTAGCAGCTATAGTTAAAATATGAGTGTTTTAAAATGAATGTGTTTATGGTTCCTTTCTTATCTCAGTAAAAACAGTTTGGTTTGCCAGCAAGTTTTTGTTTTGTTTTGTTAGATACCTTCTAAGTTGTAAATGGACAGGAAGCTGTCTTTCAAGAGATTTCTTTCTTCAACTCTTTTAAAAGTAGTGTGAGCTGGGGATGATATATAATATGATAAAATGCCTAATGGATCCGTGAATCCACTTTCATTGAGTTCATCGAAGTTTGTAAATGTGCAGCTGTAGTGGCAGAGTGTTTATTAGTGCTGAGAAGATTACTGTTCATGCTTTTGACTTTGTGAAGTCGGCATATTCACATCCACAACGCCTTTCTTGTAACTATAGCAACCAAGACAGAAGGTTTCTTTTTTTCTCTCTCATATTCAAAAGCACTATTAAGATGATTGATTTTATTTGAATGAGGTATTTGCAGGTAAGAGAGGCATAAACTTAAATTCTGACCTCTGGATAATTTTTTTTTCTTTGTTAGGAAAGAAAAATATTTTGTAGTTGACAAAGAAAAATATTTTATAGTTGACAAAGATTGTATATATTTATGGTATACCAAGTGATGTTTTCATATATATATGTGTTGTAAAATGATTAAATCAAGCAAATTAACATATCAGTCACTTCACATACGTATCATTCTTTGTTGTGAGAACATTTAATATCTCTTTTACTTCTGTACAGCAAAAGAAACTGTCAACACAGTAAACAGACAACCTATAGAACAGGAGAAAATGTCTTCAAATTCTGCATCTGACAAGGGTCTAATATTCAGAATCTGAATGAACTTAAATAAATTAACAAGCAAGAAACAAACAACTCCATTAGAAAGTGGGCAAAGGACATGAACAGACACTTTTCAAAAGACGACATACACTCGGCCAACTAGCATATGAAAAAATGCTCAACATCACTAGTCATTTGCGAAATGCAAATCAAAACCACGATGAGATACCATCTCACACAAGACAGAATAGCTGTTATGAAAAAGTAAGGAAATAACAGGTCCTGGTGAGTTTTCAGAGAAAAGAGAACACTTATACACTGCTGGGGTGGGAATGTAAATTAGTTCAGCTACTGTGAAAAGCAGTGTGTCAATTTCTCAAAGAACTTAAAACAGAATTACCATTCTGTATACACCCAAAGGAATATAATTAATTCTACCCTAAAGACTCATGCATATGTATGCTCATTACAGCAGTATTCACAATAGCAAAGACATGGAATCAACCTAAATACCCATCAATGGTAGACTGGATAAAGAAAATGTGGTACATAGACACCATAGAATGCTATTAATATGTAACCATAAAAAAGAACAAGATCGTGTTCTTTGCAGCAACATAGATGGAGCCAGAGGCCATAATCCTAAGCGAACTAATGCAGGAACAGAAAACCAAATACTGCATATTCTCACTTATAAGTGGGAACTAAACATTGAGAACACATGGATACAAAGGGGAACAACAGACACGGGAACCTATTTGAGGGTAGAGGGTAGGAGGAGGGAGAGGATTGAAAAACTAGCTATCAGGTACTATGCTTATTACCTGGTTGACAAAATAATCTGTACACCTAACCCTGTGACACACACAATTTACCTATACAACAAACCTGCATGTGTACTCCTTGAACCTATAAGTTAAAAAAGAATCTCTCTTAGTGAATTTCAGGTATACCATATGCTATATAGTCACCATGCTATACAATAGATCTCCCAAACTTATTTATTCTGACACTTTGCACCCTTTGACCAACATCTCCCACCTACGCCAATTCCCAGTCCCTGGCAGCTGTCATTCTATGATCTACTTCTAAAGTTCAGCTTTTTTAGATTCCACGTATAAGTGACATCATGCAGTATTTGTTCTTCTGTTCCTAGCTTATTTCACTTAGCATAATTCCTCCAGGTTCATTCATGTTGTCACAAATGACAGGATCCCCCTTTTTTTTCCATTTGAGTCATATTCCATTGTGTGTATGTATACATATATTAAACACACATACACCCCCACATTTTCTTTATCCATTTGAACATTGATGGACACTTAGGTTGATACCGCATCTTAGCTATCATGAATAATGCTGCAGTGCATGGAGTGCAGATATCTCTTCGGCATATTGATTTCATTTCCTTTAGATGTACACCAACAAGTGGTGTTGCTGGATCATATGATAATTCTATTTTTCATTTTTTGATAAACCTCCATTGTTTTCCATAGTGGCTATATTAATTTATATTCCCACCAACAATGTACAAGCCTTCCCTTCTCTGCATATCTTTCCAACACTTGTCTGTCGACAATAACCATTCTAATGGGCATGAGGTAATATCTTATTATGGTTTCATTTGCATTTTCTTGATGATTAGTGATTTTGAACATGTTTTCATATACCCATTGGCCATTTGTATGTCTTTTGAGAAATGTCTGTTCAGGTCTTTTCCCCATTTTAAAATCGAGTTATTTGTTTTCTTGTTATTGAGTTGCCTAAGTTTTTTATGTATTTTGAATATTAACTTCTTATCAGATGTACAGTCTGCAGATATTTTCTACCATTCTCTGGGTTGTCTCTTCACTCTGTTGATTGTTTTTCGTTTGCTGTGCTGGAACTTTTTAGTTTTATGTAATTCCATTTGTCTATTTTTGCTTGTGTTGCTTGTGCTTTTAAGGTGCTTAAGGTTTTTTACTTATGCTTTTAAGGTCATACACAAAAAAATCATTGCCTAGACCAATGTCACGTAGCTTTCCCCCCTGTGTTTTCTGCTGGTAGTTATTTATAGTTTCAGGTCCTATATTTAAGTCTTCAATCTGCTTTGAGTTGCTTGTTGAATTTGGTGTGCGATAAGGTCCACTTAACATTCTTCTGCGTATGGATATCCAGTTTTCCCAAAACTATTTATTGAAGAGACTGTCCTTTCCTCATTGTGTGTTCTTAGCACACTTGCCAAAGATCAATTTACCATAAATGCATAAATTTATTTCTGGGATGTCTATTCTGTTCTGTTGCTTTATATATGCTACTTTATGCCAGTACCACACTGTCTCAACTACTGTGGCCTTTAGGATGTTTTGAAATCAAGAGGTGAGCTTCCAGCTTTGTTCTTTTTCAAGATTGTTTTGGCTATTTGGGGTCCTATAAGATCCTTTATGAATTTTAGAACTGCTTTTTCTGTGTCTGTGAAAAATGTCATTGAAATTTTGGTGGGGATTGCATTGAATCTGTACACCATTTGGATAGGAATCACATTTTAACAATATTATTTTTTCCAATCTATGAACATGGATAATCTTTCCATTTATTTATGTCTTCTTCAATTTCTCTCATCAATCTTTTGTAGTTTGCATTGTACAGATCTTTCACCTCCTTGGGTAAATTTATTCCTTAGTATTTTGTTTCTTTGAAGTTATTGTAAATGGGCTGGATAAATTTTGTAAAGCCTCTTTGTCTCATCTCCCTCACCAGCTACTTCTGTTGATTTAGGTCACCAAGCACACTATAATGTTTTCTGCCATATCATCCTTGAAATGTTGCAGAGATTGTTTGGACAAAGACATTTTAAAAATAAACCTTAGACATAGAATTTTTGAAACAAACAAACTATACACAGCTACAATGAAAGATTAAATAGAAATCAATCAGGTGCTTTACAAAAGGATTAAAAGAACTTACGGTCAATTAGTGCCAAAGAGAAGGTTATAAAATAAAACCAAGAAAAGGATAAAAAGAATTATGATTTTTTTTTCCGTGTAGAGGAATGAATGACTTGGGGTCTCGTAATGTTTCCTAAATATTTAAGGTGGTATTTGTGTGGCTGTGTTCACTTTGTGCATTGTACTTGGGACCTGTTGGACAACAATCCCAAGGCTGGAGATGAATAGAGAAATTACTCCCAAGTCACTGGCACAGACCTTCAACTCTGACTTGATCACATCTATGTCTCACAGATATCTTACGTTTTACATGTTTAAATTTCTTAATCTTCCCCTGGAATTATAGTTCTTTTCCAGTCTTCTTGAGTCAATAATGCCTCTATCTTCTTAGGACCTTGGGAAGCCATCTTTGACATGTTCCTTTACATTCAGTGCATCATCAGTTTATGTTAATTGTACTTCCAAAGTGTATGTTTACCAACTTCCACATCCACCTCCATTGCCACACTGTATTATTACAAGCCACTGACTCTTGCATTTGAACTTCTATAGTAACCTCCTAATTGCTCTTGTGTCTTGCATAAGAGTTTCTTCCAAACTTCCAGAAGAGTTTCCTCGACCTTGTCTCCACGGAAGAGAATATGTAGAATACAGTACAAGCTTTGTTGCTATGATGTAGTATTCTCTAAATAGAGAGTTTCAGACAAGATAGACATTTAATTATCTCTCAAGTAATATCTAAGCTAGGCAAGGAGTCTTTAGCTGTTTGGGTTGTCCTACCATCCTCAAAACACGGTTTTTATCTTGGGCACAAATCTCCACTTGTTACCATCTCCTACCAGCAGTTAGTGGGGAAATGGCCAGGGGAACACATACCTAGTCCTTTCAAGGGGAATACTTAGAAACTTGGAGAGTTTATATAGCATCCTGAAGGTCACACAGCTGTTTAGTGGCAGTGCTGATTGGATCTGAGGTTTGTGTGATTCAGAAGCCACTAGACCGCTTTTATGGGGAAAGAAACATAATGCATGGCTGTTGCATTCCAAGTTGACACTGAAGCTATTAAAATCCATATTTTGAAATATTGTGCAAAGTTTCGTTAATCCCAAGTAGAGACAAGAAAATGGCAATATTAAGAGTGAAAAAATAAATAGAAATAAGAACATTTGAGTTCGTGAACACAAATGGTTGGAATCGTCCTGTTTGTAAATTGTGAATTATAGGGAACAGATATTAAATATTTCATAAGAAAAGAACATACCTTCCATTAATGGGGGTGGGAACAGAGGTGAGAAGGAGGATCAATGGCACTATCTCCAGTGGGAGTTCTTAACTGGGATGAAGCAATGTTCTCAATAAAATACTTAATTTTCTATTTAGCTTTTTGATTACATCCATTTAATAGTTTTAGTAGAGAGATGTTGCTAAGTATAAGTAACTGCTGCTCTTTAAAGTTAATATTGAGTAGAAGACAGGTGAAATCAGATTTTAGGATACCTACAGCAGTGTCTCTTAACCCTGGATGCACATTAGAATGACCTGGGAGCATTTAAAAAGCCCAGATCCAGGGTTGCCTCTGCAATTACAAAATCAGAATTCTGGGAATGGGACCTGTATTCGTTTTCCATGGCTGCCATAACAAAGTACCACAGTCTGGGTGACTTAAATGGCAGAAGTTGATTTTTTTTTCACAGTTTTGGAGGGTGGAAGTCCAGGATTGAGGTGTTGGCAGGTTTGGCTTCTTCTGAGGCTTCTCTTCTCTGCCGTCTTCTCCTCATGGTTTCTTCACGTGGTCTTCCCTCTGTACGCATCCATGTGTTCTCCTTCCTTTACAAGAACAACAGTCTTATTACAGTAGGGCCACCCTAATGACCTCTTTTTACCTTTTTACATAACCCATCTCCAAATACAGTTGCATGCTGAGGTATTCAGGATTGGGACTTTTTTTTTTTTTTGGCAGAGGAGGGGACACACAATTCAACCTATAACAGGATCAAAGCATAGAGTTTTTAACCTGCCGCTGTCTTCCCCTAGGTGATTCTAATATGCAGCCAAATTTGAGAGTCAATGCCCTAGGTGGCACTCTCAAACCTGGCTGCATTAGAATCACCTGGGTAACTTAACCCAAAAAACAACACGCACCAATACTGAGGCATCACCCTCAGAGATGTGATTTGATCAGTGTGGGGTGGGATGTTGTTAGTTTACAAAGTCTCCCAGGTGATTTTAATGTGTAATCAGCTTCGAATATCACCGCACTAATAAGTGTTTCTTAACTGTCTAAATGGAAGCATATTTCTTACCTTTCTCCAAATTGTTCCTTTTGAAAGTTCTTAATAAATACAAGCTATTTCAATGAAAGACATATATTTAATGATGTAGTATTGAGGTCTAAAAAATGAACAAAATACTTTTAAGGTGTTATGTTTCAAATCAAATGTGGGTTTTGTGCTATAATTTTCTTTGTGACTTATAGTCCTTTTTTGCTTAATGAAAATAAATCAAAAGAACTTGAGCATATCACTCAGAAAGCAAATGAAGTGAAGAAACTGACACTTTAATGATTAAGTTGACTAAACTGTCATAGCTTTTAGTGAGGTAATTTCTTGATTAAAGAAATGATGTTTTTCAGCTTTCAGAGGGGGACTAGACTTTCCTTTCCAGATGATATCAAAATCTGATAAAAATTTCTTGATTTAATCAGGCCAATTTCTGTGTTTGGAAGTAAAGCCACTTATCTGGCATTTTTCATTAAGGCTTGACAACAGCTGGCTGCTTCCCAGAATGCAGTGCTGTGACAGAGATTATGTTATAAAGTCATGGATCAGCTGCCTTTGTAATTTGCTTAAATTGATTATGTGTACATTTCTTCACTCTCTGGACTTAAAAGAAGCCTGCATTTGGGTGAGGAAACAGTATTATTATTTCAATGGCAAAAGACCATGTCTATTATGCCATATTACACATAGACACATGGCCTTTCCCATGGTGCTCTAATAGTATTTTTAGTTTCAATCTGTTTGGAAAGTTATTTTAAATACTATGATTTCTATTTCAGCTGAATTTTGTAGCTTTAATCAAATAATTAAAGAAGCAGTATTTAAGATTAGAAAAGCATTATTTAAACGATGAAAGTATACAGTCTTAGGAAAGTAGTTGATTTTTATTTGCCCTTTCTGTATGTTACTATCTGATGCAGAGATTTGCTGATATGCTTTTTTAAATTAAAAAAAAATAATAAGTAATCATTTTCTAAAGTTGCAGGGTGCCCATATCTTGCTGAAAGTTCTACAAGAATTCCAAGCACTGAGATTAAACTAGACTTAACTATACCAATAAGTTTAGATGCCTTGTGTAAAAACAAGTGTAGCCCTAGAAGTCCACTAGCAAAGTACCGAAAGAGAGGAACCAAATTATGTGTTTTCCTTTTGTTGAACTAAGTGACCTGGGAAGCAAGTGCTCCCATGGACTGAGGTAATGATTTTCTCAATGACAGGGGAAACCGTTTTTTTTTTTTTTTTTTTGAGATAGGGTCTCGCTGTGTTGCCCAGACTGGAGTGCAGTGGTGCAATCACAGCTCGCTGCAGCTTTGACCTCCCAGGCTCGAGCAATTTTCCCACCTTAGCCTCCCAAGTAGCTGGGGCTGCAGATGTGTGATATCATGCACAGATAATTTTTCATTTTTTTATAGAGATAGTGTCTTACTATGTTGCCCAGGCTGGTCTCGAACTCTGGGCTCAAGCAATCCTCCTATCTTGGCCTCCCAAAGTGTTAGATTATAGGTGTGGGCCACTACACCTAGCTGGGAGCTACTTTTGGTTGAAAATTGATTAAATAAAAAAGAATGAGAAATGAGGTTTTGTGTTTTAGTTTTAATCATTTTCACTTTGGAGATTTGGCCAGCAACTCAAAGCTGCTGTAATTCCCACTAATTGTGTGGGTTAGTCCTCACCATTCTACTTTCTGTCTGTCTCCCATTGTTGGAAAAGATAAGAAAATATAATAGGCTTATTACAAACATTAACATCTTAGCCCCACTGGTGCCTTTAATACTGTTTGGAATTATTTTATTCATATCTTGGGGATCCCTATACAGTGGCATCTAAGCTTAGCTACCCACAGAGATCCCCTGGGGAACCTGTTAGAAATGACCTCCCAGGTTCATCCCAGACCTACTGAATCAGAGTTTCTGGGGATGGAACTGGGGAGTCTGTTTGAGTTGGTGATTCTTGGTGCAGTCAGCCTTCCTTCACTCTTTTCTCTCATTGATATGCCCCATTTCATTGATTTTTGCCATTTGCTGGAAGAATCACTTTGTTTTTAACTGTCTTTTCTGGTATTTACCTCCTCATGTGAAGAATATTTCCTTTTGTTATATTAGAAACATGTCTCTAGATAGTCATTGTCTTTCTTTGAATTTCACAGGAAAGGGCTCCCTGGTCACAAAGCAAACCCCTCCACTTTTGCTTTTCAATCAATCCATTTCCATCTTTAGTTTCCCTTTTCACCACCATTTAACTTTAAAAAAAAATTGCATCTTGCCCCTTTGCCTTTGAACAAACATAGATCTCCCCATCTAGAAAATTCATTCCTCCGTATGGCCACTACCATTGAATTTCTCATTCTTTCCCCACCAAACTTCCAGAAAGAATGATTTATTTCTTCCGTTCCACTAAAATTTGTGATTCTTGTTCTTACCACTCTAAACCTGCCCCCCTTGCTAATTTCCCCTGTAATTATGAAATCAATTTCTCCCTCTAGCAGTTATATTGGTGTTTCAAAGCAGGAAATAAAAAGTATGAAGAGAACTATGAAAGGAAAAGGTTTTTATTGATCTTTTTTAGAAATGAAATTTGAAATACACATGAAATTTGAAGGGACACATGAATTTTATCTTTCATGAACATTTGATGAGTAAGTGTGGGTGCCCCAGTAAAGATTCTGACTTCCTGCAAAGGGTAAGATCAGAAGTCCTGTCCTGATTTATCCTTGATGTGTTCATCACAGGTTCTCTTCTCTAATGGCCCGTAGAACTAAGTGAGGCTTTGATTATGGTATCTAATGATGAATAATCAAATAGTTTATTGCAAGATGTTTTAACCAGACCTCTCCTGATTTGGAAATTTTTTCCTGTTATTACAATGCAAGAATTCCCTTATAATAGAATATCAAGCCAGGTGTAGTAGCTAACACCTGTAATCCCATTAATTTGGGAGGCCCAGCTGGAAAGATTGCTTAAGCCTGGGGGTTTGAGACCCATCTGGGCAATATAGTGAGACCTTGTCTCTACAAAAAAACAAACCTTAAAAAATTAGCCAAGTGCAGTGGCATGCGTGGGATGGTTGGGGGTGGGGGAGCCTGGAATCACTTGCACCCAGGAGGTGGAGGTTGCAGTGAGCCAGATTGTGCCACTGCACTCTAGTCTGAGTGACAGAGTGAGACCCTGTCTCAAAAAAAAAAAAAAAAAAAAAAAAATTCAGAATAATTCCCACATTCTCTGTAGTTGCCCATAATTTATAAACTATTTTTATTTTTCATTATTTCTTGATTATTTAAATTTAAAATATTATGGTAAAAGTATTACATGAAAATAATTGTTAAATACTTCTATAAGATATATATGTGTGTGTATATATAGAATTCTTCCCTCTCTTCTCTCATTGATTTGTCCCATTTCATTGATTTGTGCCGTTTGCTAGAAGAATCACTTTAACTGTTTGTTCTGGTATTTACCTCCTTATGTGAAAATAATATTCCCCTTGTGAAATCAGTTTACTTTCTGTAGGGTATGTTAGGATTTTTACTCATTTATACCTTATATTTCATATACCTTTCCTCACTGCTTCCATATATAATTGATTATGTCTAAATTTTTGGTTACATCTTTTTATTTTTGTTCACTTTGTTGTGACTACGTAAATTTTAGCTTTCCAGTGTTGAGTGATCTGCACTGGAATGTGTGACTGCCTTTTGTATTTATTTTTGTTGTCATTTTTACCTAGAGTTGCCTCATTTTTTCTTTTAATTTTCTTTGAATGTCTACGTCTTCTAATATCCCCAAACATTTCTGTAAAATATCTCTCATTACAGTGTTCTGTGTGGTCAAGCAGACAGATAATCTACCAGTTCCTTTTTCATTCCTCCTTCTTGGAGCCCTTTGCTTCCTGCCCCAGCATGCATTGTGCTCTCTGGGCATAAGGCACCGCTGTCACTCTGGGAATGTCCATTGCCTCTCTTCTCTGTTTCCTAAATCCACGTTCTCTTCTTGGTTTATTCCTTTGTTTTGGTGGGGTATATCCTTTAGTGACTTCTTGAGAAAGGTTACTTGGAAAATGAATTCTTTAGAGTTTGTGTATCTGCATAGATAGCTCGCATAGATTCATTTAGTGTAGGTGGATCAAACAAGTTAGCCGGATTTTTCATTGAGGCCCTCTCAACATATCATTCTGCATAAATCTTTTTTCTTGGACAATTTTGTCTCTTCAGAGAAGAATTCTCAGTTTCCTATCAGGAGAATGCAACCTGAATGCTGATTCTGGGGTTGAAGGAACTTAGTGATCAATATACAGATTTTCACACAATATCTCTATTTTCAGCAATGGATCTTTTGCTTGCCCTCCTTTGTGACTGCTGTGCCTAAGACTCAAGGTCCTATGGCTCACAATCGCTGGAGAATAAACCTCAGATTTCTAGTGGGTGGTGGAGGTTACAACTTGGGAGCAGTGGTGTGCTGATAAATGTTTTAACAACTAGCTCTCTGAAACAAAACAAAGCAAGACTCTGATTTGTAGCATGTGCAGTTTGTGTTGTGTAAATACTTTCACTAGCATTGATTTCAAGCTAAGAATGTGAGGTCACTGCAAAGTTGGAAAGAGACGTTAACAGTAACTCTTGCAAGCCGGTGTAAGCCAGCTGCAGCTCACCAATGATGGAGAATCTAAATACCCATTCATTTTAGCAACTTCCCTTACCTTTAGCTTCTAAAGTACCCAGCATCTCAATTTCTTAAACATTTCCAGGGATAAATCAGCTTGCTTCTTGTAGTCATTGGCTTGACTTTTCTTCTCTTTGCTGTTTCCTCCAACTGCTTTCATCTTCAAATGTTAGATTGCAGTCACTTTATTTCATTGAAACTGGAGTTTGTGTTTCTTTTCCTATCATCTTTGTGGTTATGGAATTTTGAAAGAAGTAACAAGAGCAAAAGTATCTTTCTTTTGCCATCGTGAAACTGAAAGTTTTATTCATTTTTCCAAATAAAAGCTATAGAGTTGTACAATGACATTCCTTATTGTTCACAGTATTTTAAATATCTTGTCTAAATGTTTAAAATCTGATTTATAGCATAAGATCCTGGGAAGTACTTTTTAACCTTGCTATATAGACCAAACTAGTCATGGCAGCTTTGTAACATACACATTTCAGATCAGAGGATGCTTGGGAATTACAGCAGTTTATGGCGAGATTTTGAACTGAAAAGATGTGGGGAGAATGTGGGTTGGTCTAGAGAGATATCAGTTTTTGAGTTACCTGTGTTGGACCCTCATAAGTTCTTTATCAGATATTCTAGCCAAATGCATTGAGCTCTAAGATAGGTATGCTTTTTAGGAGAGGTAGGTGAGGGTGGGGATGAGGACATGTTTATTCAGTTTTCTGATTAGAAACAGAATTAGAAATGCGGAATGTCCCAGTAAAATGTATACACCCCTTAGATGTTAATAGCACAAACAACCAATTGCTTTTTCCATATCCTTCAAGACAGGATAGCATAGTGGTGAAGGCGTGGAGTGCTTTGGTTCCAGAGTGCTGCTCTGCCAATTGCTGATTGTGGGAACTTGAGCAAGTTTCTTCAACTTGTGGTGCCTCAGTAGTCTCATCTTTAAAATTAAGATAGAAATAGAAACTCCTCATCAGTTTGTTTTGAGGATTAAATGAGTTGATATGTTTAAAGCTCTTATACTTTGTGAAGCATAATAAGTGCTAGATAAACAGTAGTTATTATTATTGCTTCTGTTGTTATAGCACAAGTGATGACCAAATTGGCATTGGTTAACACCTGTCCACTTTACTTATTAAAATTTATATTAATATACTTTAATATGACATCAAAGTAATATATGTATATGTACACACATTTTTATTAGAATATGTTGTTGAGTGTGATTCATAGCTATTTGGTACCTTTGTCACTCCTCTCGTAATTTAACAAATACAAATTTAGTGTCACCCATGTACGATTTTACTATGCTAAATGCTGAGGTTACAGAGTTTTCCAAGTGGACTTTTTACTTGGAAAAAAATGAAACTAGAACATTTCCTCAACCTTAACACTAAAAAAGAACTCCAGATAGATAAGATTTAAACCTTTAACAACAAAAAAAAGAGAGCTATAGAAGTATTGGTGGGCTGTATGGTTGAATGTTTTTATATATTTGGAGTAGAAGAGGCTTTTCTATTTATTTATATGAAAAATCAGAAAGCCTAAAGTAGAAGATTGGCATATTTGATGAAATAAAATTTTAACTTTTGCCTGAGGGGAGTCTCTAAAACAAAGTCAAGAGGGGAACACAAACTGGGAAAAATGATGACAGTACATACGATAGACAAGAGTAAATTTAATTACCAATCAGTTGGAAAATGGCAAACAGTCTAAAAGAAAACCACAAGAACAGACCATTTACAGAAAAAAAAGTGAAAAATGGCAAGCAAAGATAAGCAAAAGTCCTCACTATATTTTGAAGAAATTTAAAACAATTTTTTTTTATTTATTGGAAATGAGAGTGCTAGTGGAAGTAAGAAAGATACATGAACAGATAACTACCATTTCCAGAGTTCTGCAATCAAGGGAGAATATCCTCTGGGAGCAGGATTGTCTTGACCTTTGCCCTGAGTACCTGGCCTCCTCTCTGCTTTCAAGATACTCTGTTGAGTAGAACGCTCCCGCAGGCTACTTTCCTTGGAAAAATGCCTTGGCAGGTTACCTGTGATTTAATGAGGTTTTCCAGCTGTGCGTTAGTCACAGCTAGCAATTACTTCACATTCATATGAGCCAAGCATGTTCAACATTTAAAAAAACTTCCCTTCTGAAAGAGCCTGAATTGGCTGGTGTGTGGCCATTTGGTTGGGTTTTGAGATTGCTTTCTGAGACCTTCTACTGCAGATCCCTGTGTACCTTTTCCTCAGGGGCCCCCACTCTAGAAGAGAACAAAATAAAGCAAATCCTTGGGGCTTCTGGAGGAGAAGGGACAAGATGGGTTTGTTTAAGGGTTCATTGACTCAGTAAATATTTATTGAGTGCTTACTGTGTGTCAGATAGTATTCTCATCATTGGGCATATAGGGGTGAACATCAGTTTTCATGGAGCTTATCTTTTAGGGGAGTGGGGATAGATAATTTAAAAATTTAATAAGAATTTCAGATGACTGCTATGAAAAAGATGAAATCAGGTAATAAAGAGCAAAGGGTAGAGGTGCTTAGATAAATATACACATATATAAACATTATATATGAACAGAATAGTGCTTCTCAAACTTTAGTGTACATCAGAGTTACTAGGAGGAATTATTGAAACACAGATTGCTTGGCCCTGTCCCCAGAGTTTCTAATTCAGTAGGGGCCTGGAGTGGGGCCTGGGAAACAATTTTCAGGTGCTGCTGCTGCTGTTGCTCTGGAGACACTTTGAGAACCACTGGAGCTGGGCAGAGGGTGATCCTGGAAAGCCTCTGCAAAGAGGTAATATTTGGTTAGCGACCTGAATGACGAGAAGCAACCGTTGATGTGAAGATGATCAGTGGTGGGGAATGTAGGCTGGGAATGTGCAGAGTAGAGAAGCTGTTTGTGGTTTGAAGAAAGCAAAAAGGCTCTGAGGCTGCAATGTAATGAATGGAGACATTGGCAGCAGATAAAAGCAGAGAGGAAGATAGTCTGAAGATAGGCCATGCGGAATGATGATCCTCTGCTCTGAGTACACACTTAACAAAAACCTCCAGTGATACCGGAGCCCACCCCAAGAGAGAGACTCAGATTTCATTAATCTGGGTGGCACTTAAGTATGTTTCAGAACTCCTTAGATGATTCTACTAAGCGGCAAAAACTGAGAATGATGGATAGGGGTCCTTTGCAGCCATGGAAAGTTAAGATTTTATTCCAAGTGTCATGAAAACCATTGGAGAGTTTTAAGCAGTAGAGGACATAATTAGGGGGTAGTTTCTGGCTGCTGGTTGTAGAATGGATTTTGTGAGGGGTTAAGAATGAGTGAGGAGACCAGTCAGAAAATATCATAATGCTCCAGATTAAAAGTGATGTTGGCTTATTTTATGTGGTAGTGGTGGGAATGATGAGAAATGAGACACAGGATGGTAGATGGGATTTTGGGGGTAGAGCGGAAAGGATTTGCTGATGGATTGGAGGATATGAGCAGTGGGAAAGTGAGTGAATTCAAAGATGGCTCTAAGGTAACCTTTTAACTAGGTGAAGGGTGACACCATTAACTGAGAATGCTGGAGTAGAAACAGCTTTATGGAGAAATGACAAAATTTTGTTTTGGATTTATTAACTCCAAGATGCCTTTTTGGAACAATTAAGAACCAGGTTGTTTTTAGAGAAAGGGAGTGGGACTGAGGGTAGACAGATGCCTTACTCCTTTGACAGGCTGTGATAACTCCTTTGCTAGCTGGGATAGGGTTATTTTTTATGTGAACTTTATATGCATTTTGAAACATGTAAACTTTTCTGTAATGTATGGCTTAATTTTTTTTTTTCACCCACTACCATCCATGGCAAATATTTGGCTTTTTAAAGGGGTAAATAGAATCAGCGTAGGAACTTTCTAGAGGCTTAAACCTGTGAGCGTAGGCTGGTGAAACATGGTAGGCACTCAGTGTATAGTTGCTGAATGAGTGAATGCATGAACTCACTTTTACATATCAATCCCTTTTATCATTTTGATGAAAGATGTGGATTCAGATCATACTGTATATGGAACATCAAATATCCAATGGTTAAAGATTATGTCTCAGTTACTACCATAAAGTAACTGTCGAATGAATTCACTGAATCCAAAGGGGCAAAGGGTTTTGGTATAAACAGTGTTGTGTTCCTTGGGTTATCCTTGGTAAAGGGCAGTAAATAGGATCTAAGACCCCTGTGGGTTTCTAGTCCCAGGTCTCTGATCTTCTGTTTGCCCTTTATAATGAACCAGTGTAATCTGTGTGATTTCAGCAAAATCAGCCCAAGTTTGAGATCTGCCTTCACAGAAAGTCCTCCTGCTTCTCTGCATGCCAGAGCCTGCCAGGGGAATGTTCAGAGATCAGAGGCAAGAACTCCCATAAGCTAGCGTGGTGCTGTGTATGATAATCTAGTTGGGATCATAGCTGATTATCTGAGATTTCACAGATGTTCAACATCTGTCTATGAGTGCCTTTTCTGATAAACCAAAAGTCAGAATTTGTTTTTAGTAAGAAGAATCAGTTCTACAACTAGAGAGATCAGTGAGGCTGCTGAGAACTGTTCCCAGACTGTATTCAGATGCCCAGATTTGTGAATGAGCAGGTGGGATCTCTCCCTAGTCCAGGAAGCTATATCTGAAGATTATGAAATAGGGAGACAGCAGCACTCATTTCTCCCCCATTCAGGGACCAGTGATCCCACTTCAATCTTGTGTAATGGGGTAAAAAGTTTAACTGATGATCTTAACAGCTGTCACTCAAGTTCTTCTCAAGGGGGAAAAAAACCTATTTGTGAAAATACCTTGATAATTCACTTAGGAGTACAAAAGGAAACCAGAGAACAAATCAGAAGCTAGACTCAAGGTAGCAGAGGAGAATGGCTAGGTTGATACCCTTACATAACAAGGAGAATTCGTTGTTCTCTTTCTAAGGAGGTAAACAGAGGGAAGAGGGAGAAGAGAGAAACTTCAGGGTGAAGGGACCTGAGGAAATAACGTAGTGGTAGGATGGCTGAAATTTAATTTAAGAAGGGAGATGTTCAATGTTCAGTTGGAAATTATTTACTTTGCTGACATGTAAACTCCCTTATGCTTCCCTTTAAATAATTGATAAAATTTCTTATATTAATGGATGCATTGTGTGAGTGGGATTTATGTGTGGGGAACTCAAGAAAGCCTGAGCTTCATATCCAGTGTAATGGTAGAGAATAGAGAGGGCTATGGAAGTGGGAGTTGAGATGACTTTGAGAATGCAAGTTTTGTCCCCACCTCCACCATGCATGTGCCTAGCGAATCCTCAGAAATTTGGGGCAGAGCTTGGCAGGAGACTCCAAATCCAGGTGACATTTGCATTGTAACATTTTGGATAGCAGAGACAATTTCTCTTGACAAAATTTAGGGTTCTCTCTCTGTTAAAGTGATTTGGCTCATCTTCAGTTTTGCTGGATGTTTCATTCAACCCGTGCTTCTGACTCAGGGGCCTTGCCACTGGCTGCTTCCAACTAGTAGAGTGTCCTTTGTTTGACTTTTCTCTGTTTTGGATCTTGTTCTCCTTCTCTTGCCCCCTCAGCTTTGTGGGAGACCAGTTCTTCAATTCCACAGCTGGGGGTCTGTTGTACCCTGTCCAGCACCTGAATCCAGCCAGACCTCTAATAACCAGGGAAGGGAGGTCAGACATGACTAATATTCTGGGAAATTGTTTTCCTGAGCATAAGCATGGGTGGGGCATTTGTTTTTCAAAGACCATATGTTGCATGATCAGACAGATTTAAACCAGAAAGGAATATGGCATATCAGGTAACTTTAAAAGGTCACTGAAGAGAGGAAGAAGCAATAGAAGATTCACTAGTAGCCGTATTGTAACTCCTAGAACCAGTGTCTTGAAAGTAAGCACACATGTTTTTGGAGGAAATATTTACAAATACTAATATAATAGAATTAAAAATATATTTTAATATTTTTACCGAGTCTATTTTGCTACTTCAGATTTTACTAAATATAAGTAGGCAGAATTGTAAGATAGGAATGTGGTTTATATGTGGATATTAACCTTTTGACTTCACTAGAACAGTTGCCTAATATTCTCCTATAATGAAGTTGTTTCCAGTAATAAAATTGCATTGCAAAAGCTGCTTAGGTTATCTGAGGCCAAAATTAGACACCTAGAATAGCAAGAAAATAATTCTCGCCCTAGGGCTGCTTTAGACAGGAGAAGCATGGTTGTGAAACATTGTATTGTGTTTCCTTCTGTAGAAATTGCTACTCAGGAGACTCTTTGTGTTCTAGTAAGAGTCTGAAGGTGGGAATGGTGAAACTAGTGGGCTAAGAAGGTCAGGGATACAATAGGTTACATGACTAGAATGGCTACAAAACTTATGGTCCATGATTAAGTTTGGGGAAAGTATAATTACAAGTGAACAAACATATGTTTTCATGCCATACTCATCTCTGAAATAAAACTGCATGTAAGTACCTATAATGGTCTACTATTGTCTATGCAGCCCTTCCCCAGCCTTTCTTCTGGCAACAGCACTCTCTTAGACCCTTTGGGAATGACTTGAGCATCCAGTGGATACTGCCTTGTGCTTCACATGACCCTGCTCCTTCCCTGCTCCCATTTGCTCTCTTACCAGGGCCACAGTGGACTGGCCAGGTTGGGTACCTGAATTAAGCTGGCTCTTCCCCTGAAATTTTCGAGCATATTAGAAAAGAGTCAGTTCCTTTGGCTGTGGAATTTATAAGAGGTGAAACCCAGGAGCTTCTGACAGCCAGGTTTGCTGCCAGAGGAAGCCGGTCTGCAGCGAGAAGGTCAGACTGTGGAGAGAAGCATACTTCCTGTAGTTTGAGTGTTCAATCCCTTAATAACACAGGCTATTTTAGCATTCTTCTAATATATTTTAATTTTGCTTTAACGTAATCTAATCTGGGTTTCTGTCACTTAACAACAGCAAAAATCCCAGTGAACACATAGGCACTGTCCATGGGAAGCATGTTTTATTAAAGACTAGAAGACTGTTGGCATCAAAATAATTCTGAGGTTTAAAACACTCTGAACTGGTTGCTTGTGGGACGTAACTGAGGAACATGAACTTGTGTTGGTAGAAATCCCATTGATTGATTGAGTGATTTATTGTCTTCTGATAAATATTTAATCATTCACAAGGCCAGTTCAGAAACCTGAAGACTAATCTGTCTCTTTTTATTAGCAGGACAGTTGTCCAAACTCGTTCTGTCTTTGTAATAAGCATTCGTGATTAATTTACCAGGACCGATAGGATCCTGTCACTGTGACCCCTAACTGAGCAAACAAGTCGTTTGTCAAACCTGAGTGAGAACAGCCTGGGTATTTACACTCAAGACTGTTTATTGGCAACATAATTTAGCAGTGAAAGTTTTCTTTACAATCCTTCTATCCCGTGATAGCCTCTTTTCTTCTCTGTGGGATTCCCTGGTGTTCAAGAAGGTGCCCTTTCAGGAAGTCAAAGGACATTCTCTAGACTTTTTACTTTATTTATGTCCTATCTTAAACCTTCCCAGCTCTAAGTTAGTACACTGCTGGTGATTAGTTCAAGAGTGTGATAACCTGCTCTGTGCAGAAGTGAAATTCATTGATAATGGCCTACTTTGTTGGTCTTTTCAGTTAGCACTTGGCTTTTAATTCACCAGATGAATTAGTTGTGGATTGAAGGCGCATAGCAAGAAGGAAAATTTTTTTGTGGAAGCAGCACCCAAGTACCAGCAGTAGACATCATTAAATTTATTGATGCTGAAATTCTTCTCTCATTGGAGAGCTTCTCCATAACCATTCTTGGTAAGCAATATTTTATTTCATGTCTATATTCTGGTGGGGATCCTACATCATTGCTCTTGTGTGGATGAATCATGCCTAATATGGTTGGCAAATCTTTTCTTGAGTTGTAGCTCCCACAATTCTCACATGTTTTAGGAGGGACCCAGTGACAGATAATTGAATTATGCAGGTGGTTTCTACCATACTGTTCTCGTGGTAGTGAATAAGTCTCACAAGATCTGATGGTTTTGTAAGGGGTTTCCCCTGTCACTTGGCTCTCATTCTTTCTTGCCTGCCACCATATAAGGTATGCCTTTCACCTTCCACTGTGATTGTGAGGCCTCCCCAGCCACATGGAACTGTGAGGTCATTAAACGTCTTTTCCTTTATAAGTTACCCAGTCTTGGGTATGTCTTTATCAGCAGCATGAAAACGGACTAATACCATGCCTTCATGTAGTGTAAGAATAGGCACCATTTGTAGAGAGCTGCCCTGTGCCAGATGTAGCTGGTGCCTCCACTCTGTATCTCTTTGAATTTAGTCTTGAGGACAATGTTATGAAATAGGAATTGTTATCCTCAGAGATGACATACAGAGAAATTAAGCAGGTTGGCCGAGGTCATATGACTAATGGGGAGATGTAACTTGGATTTGCCGACTCTGAAGCTTCTTTTGTCTATATAATTTCCAAAGTTTGGTTTTCCATACCATTCAAATAAACCCAGAAGACACTTACCAGTGCTGCTTCCTTCAAATTGGACTCCTTGCCTGTATAAGTTACCTTCTTACCTGCCTTTAGTTGTGGTGTGGGCAGTGGGTGCTGTGTTAATCCCAAGGGAACAGAAAACCTCTGGAAGCCCACCATGGATCATGACTTAACCGAGCTGTGGAAGAGTCTTAATATCAACCAAGAATCACTAAATGATGATACACAGGCTGAGTACAAGTTGCTTGTCCGCCCTTTTGCTCAGAGGTTAATTCCTCAGGGTAATTGGGAATTTTTGCATGTTACCTTAGGGTGGTTGAGTTATTGATTGAGAACCTGTGATTCTGATTCCTAGAGGCATATTAGAGTTCAGATCTGAAGGTTCTAAATGGACCACAATCATGCTCTTACTTACATGTTAACTTATCAATTATGAACATCTCATCATTTACTCAATTTTAGAAGCATCTGGATTGAAAAATATATTAATATTCTCCTACCAAACTGAATTATATCTCAGACATCTAAGGATCAACATCTTTTCTATGTGGTTTTGTTATCTTTTCTAAGTGTTTTAAACAATTCTTTGTGTATTCCAGAGTTGTTTTTTTTTCCTAAAACATTGCTCTCTTTTTGCTAGCTTCCTGAGTGGACACCAGTGCCACAGTAGAATAAATCTGCATGTATTTTTACTGGTCTACAACATGGCAATAATGCATATCTCCATGATGGGACAGAACTGAAATAATTTTGTCCTGTGTGTACATGGCTGTTCGTTTTTTAAAAATTTTCTGACAAAACTGTGACTGAGTACATAATACTGGGACCGACATCCTATCATTTGGATACATGGATATTTAGAACTGAAAGCTCATGAGAGACAATATGGAGGGCAATAAACTGGCATGAAAAGCCTTATGTTTTTCCATACCAGCTAAAGGACCTTGATCCTCTTTTTCTTTTGGCCTTAGAATGAGGTGACTGAGTGAAGTGAAATGAAATGCAAGTTTCATTTCAACTTAAAAGCCAGAATTCTCCAATACCAAATATTTGGAGATTTGCTTTCCGAGGTTTGATTACAAAACATTTTGTAAACAGCAGAAAACTGACCACACTTTATGTTGTTCACTGTGTTGGGATAGAATTTAAAGACAGGAAGGCCTGCAGAGAGCCTCAGCTTAGTTTCTCAGATGTCTTGGCTCCTGTTTCCTTCAACATGATCAGGAGAGATTTTAATCTCTATCGTTTTTCAGCATCTGTGGTTTCTTTCATGAGCAAGCATCATAGTGGGTGTCAAGAATTATATGGTAATTTAGTATAATATGATGGCATCATGTAATGCGTGTGCACTTGAGAATAATAGTTTTGGAGGTGCTTCTTTGCTGAAGTATGATTATATTCAGAAATGACTAGCTTTGTAAGTCATTACAAAGCTACTGACTTCTATGAATTTCACACTTAAGTTCATGAACGGCAGGGACTGTTTTTGGTATTCTGGGATGTGCACTATTTCTAACCATCTTTGCTCTTTCTCTACATGGCAGTTAGGAAAGAACCTCTGACAGAATCTAGGGACTAACAATCAGTGATAATTTTGATTTATTTTAATTTGAGGCTAAAGTGTATTACAGCAAATTGTTTCTTTGAGAGGAAACATTTAAAAAGTATTTTAAGAATTTGAGGATGCTATGTGGAGAATTATCATCCTGGAATTAGAAACAATTTCTAATTCCAGAGGCCATGATATGTATTCATTTTCTACGCAGTGTATATACTAGTTACTATTAGAATATGCTACATTTTAGGAACAAGTATCATTTCCATTAATCTTTTCCTTCCCATTCCTGTACCCATTACCGTAGTTTAGGCATTTATTACCACCACACTTCTAGATAGTTGTAGGAGTCTCCTAGCTTTTCTCCTGGCTGTCAGTCTTTTCTTAGTACAGCTTTGCAGACACTCATCAGATAGATCAAACCCAGATGGTTTGGATCAGGTAAAAGCCTTTGATGGCTTCCTAGTGCATACCAAATAAAACCCAAACACTGCAGCTTTGCAGTGAAGGTCCTTGACAGTCTGGTGTGAGTCCAGCCTTGTTCCTATAACTCTAGCCAGAACTCTATGTCCTGGTTGATTCAACTACTTTATTTTTATTTAATTTTTTTCTTTATTTTTTCTAAAAACAACAACAACAACAACAAAACCCCCCCCCCAAAAATGGGATACATGTGCAGAACATGCAGGTTTGTTACATAAGTATGTGTGCTATGGTGGTTTGCTGCACCTATTGATCTGTCCTCTGCTTACTCCCCCACCCCCCATCAGGTCCTGGTGTGTGTTGTTCCCCTCTCTGTGTCCAAGTGTTCTCATTATTTAACTCCCACTTATGAGTGAGAGCATGCAGTGTTTGGTTTTCTGTTCCTGTGTTCGTTTGCTGAGGATGATGACTTGTAGCTTCATCCATGTCCCTGCAAAGGATATGATCTCATGCCTTTTTATGGCTGCATAGTATTCCATGGCATTTATGTACCACATTTTCTTTATTTTCCTTTCCTTTTTTTCAATTTTTATTAACTTTTTTTAAAATTTTACCCTAAGTTCTGGGATACATGTGCAGAATGTGCAGGTTTTTTATATGGGTATACATGTGCCATGGTGGCTTGCTGCACCTATCAACCCATCATGTAGTTTTAAGCCCCACATGCATTAGGTATTTGTCATAATGCTCTCCCTCCCCTTGGCCCCATCGTCTGACAGGCCCCAGTGTGTAATGTTCCCTTCCCTGTGTCCATTTGTTCTTATTGTCAACTCCCACTTACGAGTGAGAACATGTGGTATTTGGTTTTCTGTTCCTGTGTTAGTTTGCTGAGAAAGATGGCTTCCAGCTTCATCCATGTCCCTGCAAAGGACATGAACTCATTCTTTTTTATGGCTGCATAGTATTCCATGCTGTATGTGTGCCACATTTTCTTTATCCAGTTTATCATTGATGGACATTTGGGTTGGTTATAAGTCTTTGCTTTGTAAATAATGCTTCAGTAAACATATGTATCACATTTTCTTTATCCAGTTGGTCATTGATGGGCATTTGGGTTGGTTCCATGTCTTTGCTATTGTAAATAGTGCTGCAATGAACATACATGTACATGTGTCTTTATAGTAGAATGATTTATAATCCTTTAGGTATATACCCAGTAATGGGATTGCTGGGTCAAATGGTATTTCTGGTTCTAGATCCTTGAGGAATCACCACATTGTCTTCCACAATGGTTGAACTAATTTACATTCTCACCAACAGTATAAAAGCATTTCTATTTCTCCACAGCCTTGCCAGCATCTGTTGTTTCTTGACTTTTTAATAATCGGCATTCTGACTGGCATGAGGTGGTATATCACTGTGGTTTTGATTTGCATTTCTCTGATGATCAGTGATGTCGAACTTTTTTTCATATGTTTGTTGGCCATGTAAATGTCTTCTTTTACACTTTTACACTTACAGAGAAGTGTCTGTTCATATCCTTTGACCACTTTTTGATGGGGTTGTTTTTTTCTTGTAAATTTGTTTAAGTTCCTTTTAAATTCTGGATATTAGACCTTTGTCAGATGGGTGGATTGCAAAAATTTTCTCCCATCCTGTAGGTTGCCTGTTCATTCTGATGATAATTTTCTTTGCTCTGCAGAAGCTCTTTAGTTCAACTAGATCCCATTTATCAATTTTGGCTTTTGTTGCACTTGTTTTTGGTGTTTTTGTCATGAAGTCTTTACCCATGTCAACTACTTTCTTTACTTGGTTGTTCTCTGTTTTTCCCTTCATAGGCATTTGCTTGTGCCACCTCTTTTGATATTGTTCTCCTTCTATCTTATAATCAAGTCAAGTCCAACTATTCAGGCCTTTTTAAAAGCTTTTAACTCCGTCCATTTTTTCCAACTCACTTCCACTAGGAATTATCTTTTCTTCCTTTAACTCTGCTAGAGTACTGAAACTCACTTAAAGCATTATGATTGTTCCCTTTTGTTATAATTATTTCTTGTGTATAAGTTCTTTATGTTGTATCCTTCTATTAGATTATGACTTTTTGAGGCAGGGGCCATGTCTTTTGTTTTGTTTTCCTTTGGATAGTACCTTGCACAGGGTTGACCTTTATAATTGCTAATTGAATGCGACAGTGGATGAAGGGTTTTAGTTCTGGTGAAACCTCTTTTCTTGTAGCTTCTTTATTCCTGCTTCTTTCTTTGGTTTAGAAGCCTCTCACTAGTATAAAGTTGGTGGGTTTTGCATGATATTGGATACATGTAGATGTGTTAGTCTGCCCTTAAGCTGTTAAGTGGTGACCACTGGCATTCTAGTCTTAAATATAGTCCCCAGGTTGCTGATTCCCTCACGTATTCTCAGACCATCTCATCTACAGGGAACAGCGTCCCCACTTGTAGCCTACTGGCCTCTGCTCAATCAGGATAATCCCTCCCAGAAAGCCCTTCATCCTGCTTCAAGCTCTAAATGGAGGAATGTTACTTTTTATGCCAAATGCCTTATTTTGCCCATGTCCTTATTTTCTTGAGCATATTCCTTCTATCCCAAGTTAAATTCTGTGATAGTTGTTGGTTTCCATTTTCTTTTATTTTTTACCCTTAGTGATTTAATTTTATCATACAAGATCTACAAAATATTTTCCACGTTTTAAGTTGTCCTGAAGCAGAACCACTTTATTAATAGACTAATTTTAATCTTTACAAAATCAAATGCAAAGTGATCCCAATTTTATTTCTGGTTCTAAATGATCAAAAAGACCATATTTCTGGTTTCTCTCAATTTTCTCTCATGTGGCTTCCCTTGTCTAGTAACTTCTATATTTGTATAGTTTCAGTTTATTAGCTGATAACAACTCTTTGATTAAGGATGTGGTGGGATAAAAAGTTTACATATGAGTTAATTAGCCTTTTTTTGGTGAGGAAGAAAACTTAAGTATTCTATGAATCTGTATTATTTCTAGTTTCCTTTTGTACCAAGTTACCAAGTTATAAAGCAGGGATGTCTAATCTTTTGACTTCCCTGGTCCACATTAGAAGAATTGTCTTGGGCCACACATAAAATACACTAATATTAACCATAGCTTATGAGCTACAAAAAAGAATCGCAAAGAAAACCTCATCATATTTTAAGAAAGTTTATGAATTTATGTTGGTCCACGTTCAAAGCTGTCCTGGGCCACATGCAGCCCATGTTGGACAAGTTTGCTCCAAACTAAACTATACACCTTATTCTAAAACTGCATTAAATGAAACACATGGCATGTAACCACAATGGTCTTTGCTTTAGAAAGTATTTCAAGATCTTTCAAGTGGCACATTTCAAGATATTCCACTGTGATGGTCACTATAAATGTCAAGTTAGCATGATAGTGAATATGTCAGAACACCCATGGCTGGAGAGTTTAGTAATAATAGCTACTATTTATTACATGCCAACTATGTATGAATATTTACACCCTTACCTCATTCAATCCTCACACCACAGAGATAATGTGAGCTGTGAAGTGTACTCTACTCTCAAGCACAGGAGCTATGTAACTTGTCCAAGGCCACTCACATAGCTAGTAAGTGGTAGAGTTGAGCTTTAAATTTAGGCATTTTGGTTTCGGAATCTGTGCTCTTAAGCGCTAATCTGTATTGCCTCTTAATTACTACAGGATTCTCAAACTTTGGCATGCATAAGGATCGTCTTGGGGAGCTGCCAAGATATATCATTACTCACTCTACCAGGATTACTGTTCCAGTATAGTATACTGAAATATACTCTAGACAGGGAATTAGAAAATTTTTTTGTGTGTGCCCCAAACTAGCCATGTGACCTTGGCCAAATCACTTGTATTCGTTAGGGTTCTCCAGAGAAACAGAACTAATAGAATATGTGTATATATAGATATAGAGAGAAAGATATTTATTATAAAGAATTGGCTCATGATTATGGATGTTGGTGAGTTCAAAATCTGCAGTGTTGACTGGCAGGTAGAGACCCAGGAGAGCTGATGGTGCAGATGATGTCTGAAATCAGTCTTCTCCAGAATTCCCTCTTGCTTGGGGATGCTGGTCTTTTGTTCTATTCAGGTCTTCTACTGATTGGATAAGACCTACCCACATTGTGGAGGGTGATCTGCTTTATCTCAAATTGACAGATTTAAATGTTAATCCCATCCAAAAAATATTCACCAAGTTGACACATACAATTATTCATCATATCACTCAACCCCTCTGAGTTCCATAGATCAAATCTCAATGGGAAGATCACCAGGGATTGGGCCAGATGGTCATAACTACATAATAGATGCACCAGAATGGTGACCAATGGAACACACCCTGAAAAGTGATGACTTTAGTTTGGCTCATCTAGGGTTGTTTTTTTTAAAGCAACTAGTGTTTAAAAAATTGTTTGAATTACCAGAAGTTGCTAACAAGTTCTACATAAAAATCTGTATTTCTAGTGTCTTGGGGAAAAAAACCAACACAAACAACTGATGATCTGGCAACACTGCATGGCAACAGTGCAGCTGAGCCACAGATGCCACCTGTAGGAGTGGCTTACAACCTCCTGAATGCCTACTACTCCTCCTGTCTCATTCACCTGGTTCATTGCACTTAATTCTGTGCACTTCAGAGCTCTTGTAGGCATTTAAGTCTTTGATCCCTTTCTCCATAGCTACTAAACATCTGTGGCAACTCCACCTCTCAATTATAAATGACAAAGGGAGAACTAGGATTTCTGTAACACAATGAATGCCTGAGCTTGGGCTGGAAAACAGAGCTATCTCTTCATTGTGAGTGTGTGTGGTTTATCACCTTTTCCAGAGTTCCCTTCTCTGGGTTCCTCAGATCACTGCCTTCTTTTAAATTAATAAAAAACATGCTTTTATATTCCTGCATATTTCTTTTTCATAGGAGGTGATAGAAATTGTGAGCTGCCTTCTTCAGAGTCACCGAGTGGGGTCACTAGATAAAAAGATGGAGGAACATTGATGTAAGAATAGAAGCTGCTAATTTTACATGGAGTTGAGTTACTTCATGAAGCAATTTCAATGTAAGAATTACTTTCCCTTTAGCAAGGCTGGCTTTATAGGAAAATAGAATGATCAGTCTAATAGTAAGATTTCATTTAACATAGCCTTATTACTTCCCCACTTGTTCCCTGAATGCTCAGATTACTTCAACCAGGACAAATAGCAGTTCATATAGCAGAGATTGAGAGTAGCAACACATGACTTAGATTGACAAAGGAACAAAGTGGTGATGTTAGAGCCATACTGCAAATACATTTTGCAGGGGGGACTAGGGAAAAGATGAAACCAAGGAACACTGTATAGTATGAAAACTGTAGAAGGGAAAAGTGTACAATAATGGAGATGCTTAGAGGACCAAGATTTGCTTTACCATCTGTGCTGTATGACCGGCACAGCCACATCTTTTCTTTTCATGTTAACATGTCTATGGCCATTTTTGGGGGGACAAAATGGATATAAATTGTCGTAGGGAATTGAGAATTAATTCAATCAGCCATGTGGTTTGCAAACAAGCTTTACTTTTCTGTGTTTAAAAAATGTATTTAAGATGTATAGCATTATTATGGTTTCTCTAGAAGTCATCCTTCATAAAAGTAATTCGGGAATGTTAGAATCTCTGTCAGTTTCTTGGCAAATAGTATTCGATTATAAATTTATGCTCCATGGGACACACAATTTTAGAAATGTTCTGGAATGTTTCCAGATTTTATTTTGGAACTTGGCATTTGGTTTCTCTTTAATAATCTTAATCAATAATGGTTTATACTAGTCATAAATGTGTTAGCTTTAAATAGCTGCCATATTCCATTTCAGTAAAAATGCTTTTCCCTTTCCCATAGTGTATATTTGAATATTGATTTTTGTGTGCAAGATTTTTCCTTGATACTTGGATTCCTGTGGGTAAATTATATGAAGATCATTTGGTGGGAGGAGAGAGAGAGAGAGAGAGAGAGAGAGAGAGAGAGAGAGAGAGACAGTGTGCGTAGGTTTTAATGTCTAACATTAGATTTTTTGCTTGGGAGGCGTATGCTTGCCTCTAGATTTTTCATTCTTAGAACATTTTCTATTACTTTTTCTTTCTATTAATTTTGAAGATATTAGGGTCGTTATTAACTCTAGCCAGTTGCTTATTTAAATTTTGAATAGATTTATAGCTTTTTTATTTTTAAATCTACTTAACAGTTTATTTATATATCCCTTTTCCTTGAAATCATAGAAAGAGAACTATTATACTTAATACTAGTTTTGTGCTTCCTATAGTATCTTTTGGAGTAAACTTAGTAAAGGACTGACTATAGTTGTTGGAGGATTGCTTATTATGCTTTTCTGCTAGGAACCGTAGTCTTATATTAATATTTGGCTCAGATAAAATAAGCTTAGGTCCTAGGGCCATGGCAGTTAACGTCTTTTTTCTCCAACCAAATAATAGACTCTATGTGAGAGGTGGTTTTGGAGATGAAACTTTAGACCTTAGGGGTTGTTTTGATTTACAGGATAGGTGATAATGGTGCTTTCTCTTGAAACAAAGGATGAGATATTTCCTGCCTCTTCAACTGAGGTAAAGAATGGAAAGTAACAAGAAATATATTGTGTTTTAGAATATAAATAAAGGGACTGGGAGGAAGGCTGTATCTGTTTGAAGTAGTTATTCTATTATAATTAGTAACAAAAATAATTTGTATTTGAGTAATATAAGTGATCAAACTATCCTTGAAATTTATATGGCATAGTATACAGTAGAGTTGTTTTTAATGAGAGAAAGATAGATTATGAAAGACTCTATGCCCTCAGAATAGCTTGCAGAGTTTGTTCTTAACTCCTTTATCTTAATTCTTATCCTCCTTCTCCCTTTAAACATCTATAAACACAAAAGGAATGATGGTACATGTATTAATAAGTCATTCCGAATGTCAATGTAGAGATCACCCAGCATAGCTATGAGCAGACTGCTGATGCTCAGAGTCACCACTTGCAGTTTGGAACATTTAAAGTGGAGGAAAATATAAACGGCTTATCTGTGTGACCACTTGATTAACCACAGGTGGATTATCCTTAGTGACTTCAAAATTTATCATTAGTTTTTCTCTTCAACTCAGAGTTCTTCTGGACCATCCATCACTGTGTGGTAACTAACGTACGCTAATTTAATTTCTTTTAATTTTTAATTTTTGTAGGTACACAGTAGGTATATATATTTATGGGGTACTTGAGATGTTTTGATACAGGCACACAATGCCTAATAATCACGTCAGGTTAAGTTGAACATCCATCTCCTCAATTATTTGTCCTTTCTTTGTGTTACAATGGTCTGATTATACTTTTAGTTATTATAAAATGTATAATACATTACTGTTCACTGTAGTCACTCTTTTGTGCCATCAAATACTAAGCCTTATTCATTCTAAATATAATTTTGTACCCATTAATCATCCACACTCCCCACTCCCCCAACTACCTTTCCCAGTCTCTCGTAATTATCTTTCTACTGTCTCCATGAGTTTGTTTTTATATTTAGCTCCCACAAATAAGTGAGAACATGCAAAATTTGTCATTCTGTGCCTGACTTAACATAATGTCCTCAAGTTCTGCCTATGTTGTTGCAAGTGGAAGGATATCATTCTTTTCTATGACTAAACAGTACTTGACTGTGTATATGCACCACATTTTCTTTATCCATTTGTCTCTTGATGGGCATTTATGTTGTTTCCAAATGTAGGCTATTCTGAACAGTGTTGCAATAAACATGGGAGTACAGATATCTCTTTGATATACTGATTTCCTTTCTTCTGAGTGTATACCTAGCAGTAGGATTGCTGGATCATTTGTTAGCTCTATTTTTAGTTTTTTGAGGAACCTCCAAATTGTTCTTCATAGTGGTTGTACAAATTTATATTCCCACTCCCTATGTATGAAGGTTCCCTTTTCTTCACGTCCCTGCCAGCATTTGTTATTGACTGAATTTGGTTAAAAGCCATTTTAGCTGGGGTGAGATATCATCTCATTGTAGTTTTGATTTGCGTTTCTTTGATGATCAGTGATGTTGAACATCTTTTTATATGCCTGTTTGCCTTTCGCATGTATTCTTTTGAGAAATGTCTATTCAGATCTTTTGCCCATTTAAAAGTCAGATTGTTATATTTTTTCCTATAGAGTTGTTTGAGCTCTTACATGTTCTAGTTATTAATCCCTTGTTAGATGAATAGTTTGTGAATATTTTCTCCCCATTCTGTGTGATGTCTCTTCACTTTGTAGGTTGTTTCCTTTGCTGTGCAGAAGCTTTTTAACTTGATGTGATCCCATCTGCCCATTTTTGCTTTGGTTGCCTTTGCTTGTGGGGTATTACTCAAGAAATCTTTGCCCAGTCCAATGTCCTAGAGAGTTTTTCCAGTGTTCTCTTGTAGTAGTTTCACAGTTTGAGGTCTTAGATTTAAGTCTTTAATTTATTTTGATTTGATTTTTGTATATTGTGAGAGATAGGGATCTAGTTTCATTCTTCTGCATGTAGATGGCTATCCAGTTTTTCCAGCATCATTTATTGAAGAGGAGATCTTTCCCCAATGTATGTTTTTGGCACCTTTGTCAAATATGAGTTCGCTGTAGAGCTATGGATTTGTTTCTGAGTTCTCTATTCTGTTCCATTAGTCTATGTATCTGTTTTTAAAACCAGTACCATGCTGTTTTGGTTACTGTAGCTTTGTAGTATAACTTGAAGTCAAATAATGTGATTCCTCTAGTTTTCTTCTTTTTGCTTAGGTTGGCTTTGGCTATGGTGTGTCTTTTGTGGTTTTATATAAATTTTAGGATTGTTTTCTCTCTTTCTGTGAAAAATATCATTGGTGTTTTGATAGGGATGGCATCGTATCTTAGATTTCTTTCAGTAGTGTGAATGTTCTAACAGTATTAATTCTTCCAATCCATGAACATGGAAGAATCTTTCAGTTCTTTGTGTCCTCTTCCATGTCTTTCATAAATGTTGTATAGTTTTCATTGTAGAGATCTTTCAGTGTTTTGGTTATTTCCTAGGTGTTTTATTTTATTTGTAGCTAATATAAATGGGATTGCTTCATTGATTTATTTTTCATATTGTTCATTGTTGGCATATAGACATGCTACTGATCGTTGTATGTTGATTTTGTATCCTGTAACTTTACTAAATTTGTTTATCAGTTCTAATAGTTTTTTGATGGAGTCTTCAGGTTTTTCTAAATATAAGATCATGCCATCTGCAAGCAAGGAAATTTGACTTCTTCCTTTCCAATTTCAATGCCCTTTATTTCTCTCTTGTCTGATTGCTCTAGCTAGGAGTTCCAATTAATGGTGGTAAAATGGGCATCCTTGTCATGTTCCAGATCTTAGAGGAAAGGCTTTCAGTTTTTTTGCTATTCAATATGATACTAGCTGTGGGTCTTTCTTATATTGCTTTTTTATATTGAGGTATGTTCTTTTTATACCCAGTTTTTTGAGAGTTTTTATCATGAAGGGATATTGGATTTTATCAAATGCTTTTTCAGCATCAATTGAAATAATCATTTTTTTTGTCTTTTATTCTGTTGATATGATATATCACATTGATTAATTTGTGTGTGTTGAACCATCTTGCATTCCTGAGATAAATCCTACTTGGTCATGATGAATGATCTTTTAATATGTTGTTGAATCTGGTTTGATAGCATTTTGTTAATGGTTTTGCATCAGCATTCATCAGGGATATTGGCTTGTAGTTTTCTTTTATTGGTGTATCTTTGTCTGATTTTTGCATCAGGGTAATACTGGACTTGTGGAATGAGCTTGGAAGTATTCTCTCATCCTCCATTTTTTTTGCATAGTTTGGGTAGAAGTAGTATTAGTTTTTCTTTAAATATTTGGTAAAATTCAGCAGTGATGGCATCAGGTCCTGGGCTTTTATTTGCTGGGAGAGTTTTTACTACAGCTTTGATCTTTTTACTTGTTACTAATCTCTTCAGGGTTTGGATTTCTTCATGGTTCAATCTTGGTAGGTTGTATTTGTCTAGGAATTTATTCATCTCTTCTAGGTTTTTCAATTTATTGGCATATAGTTGTTCATAGCAGCCTCTCATGGTCTTTTGAATTTCTGTGGTATTAGTTGTTATGTCTCCTTTTACATCTCTGATTTTATTTATGTAGGTCTTCTGTCCTTTTTTCTTAACCTGGTTAAAGGTTTATTGATTGTTTTTAATCTTTTCAAAGAATCAGCTTTTAGTTTCATTGATCTGTTGCATTGTTTTCTTCATTTATTTCCACTTTCATCTCCACTATTTTTTTCCTGCTAATTTTGTGTTTGGGTCGCTCTTGCTCTTCTAATTCTTTAAGATGCATTGTTAGGTTGTTTATTTGAAATTTTTCTTCTTTTTTGATGTAGGCACCTATAGCTATACATTTCCCTTTTAGTACTGTTTTTGCTGTATCCCATAGGTTTTAGTATGTTGTGTTTCCAGTATCATTTGTTTCAAAAAAATTTTCAGTTTCCTTTTTAATTTCTTTATTGACCTATTGGTCATTCAGAGCAGGATCATGTTTAATTTCCATGTGTTTGTATAGTTTCTAAAGTTCCTCTTGTTAATGATTTCTAGTTTTATTACACTGTGGTTAGAGTCTCACCCAAGGCCCATAGCATGTACTACCTGGCTACCACTCTTGACTATTCAGGGCCCCAGGGCTCTTTAGTTAGCAGGTGATGAATCCTGCAAGGACTGGGTTCTTCCCATCAAGGAAGTGGGTTTTCTTCTGGCCCAGGGTGTGTCGAGAAATGTCATCTGGGCATCTGGGAGGTAGGGCCTTGAATAAGGGCCTCAGGACTCTGCCTGGTGCCCTGTCCTACTATGGCTGAGCTGGTATCCAAGTTGCAAGATGAAGTCTTCTTTACTCTTCCCTCTCCTCTCCTCAAGCGGAAGGAAGGAGTCTCTTTTGGAGCTGTGAGCTGTGTTGCCTGTGGTTGTGGAAGAGATGATGCACATGAGCTGGTCTCACTAGGTCATATGCCCCCAAGTTCACTGGCTCTGAGCCCAGCACAGCACCAAGACTTTCCCAAGAATTGCAGTCCTTGTGGCCTAGACTGCCTTTCAAGTTTATTTAGGACCTCAGAGTACTTTAGCCAGGGTGATAAGCCTTGCCAGAATTCAGGTTCTGACTTCTGGGATGGTTGATTCCCTTTTGTCTAGGGCTGGCCTGAATTCTCCCTCCATTGAGTTTTGCCTGTATTGCTTTCTGCTGTGACAGGGTAAGACTGAATTTCAGTGTAAAGTCTAACGATCACTGTGCTCTCCCTTCCCCAAGCACATAGATTCTCTCTTTGAACAATGCAGCTGCTGCAGGGGATGGGGACGGGATGGCAGTGGCAATTCAATACTGCCTTTCCTACTTCTTCAGTGCATCTTTCACCATTATGAAGTTAAAACCAGGTACTGTGGTCACTTGCCTGATTTTTAGTTCTTATGAGGGTGCTTTTCTTCCTATGAATAGTTGTTCAATTTGGTATTCCTTCAGGGAGGATGACTGATGGAGGCTACTATTTGGCCGTCTTGCTCTGTCTCTATCCATACTAATTTTTTTATATCTGCCTAGGCCCTGTAGCTAGACTAAGGTCAGAGTCTGGGGCAGAACCAAACATGGAAGCAGAGGCTGCTGCTCTAGCTCAGAGACTAGAGGGTCAGAGAGTTGAATGGGTGCTGACACTGTGGATCTGCAGTGAGAACTTGTCCCTGCAGTCTTACAAGAAAAACTGCTTTTCTACAGGAGAATCACCACGTGACATTAGCAGGTTTTTTCTTTCTTTTTTTTCTTTTTTTTTTTTTTGAGATGGAGTCTTGCTGTGTCTTCCAGGCTGAAGTGCAGTGGCATAATCTCAGCTCACTGCAACCTCCGCCTCCCAGGTTCAAACAATTCTCCTGCCTCAGCCTCCAGGGTAGCTGGGATTACAGGCACGTGCCACCACGCCCAGCTAATTTTTGTATGTTTAGTAGAGATGGGGTTTCACCATGTTGGCTGGGCTGCTCTCTTTCTGCTTACTTATTGATAACCTTGACCTAAATTTAGAAGTAACTTGGGTATCACTAGATCCATATGGGCAACTGGAATGCATTCTAAACTGAGTAATTAGAATTGAAATAATTACTCTGCTCAAAAGTAGGAACACTGCTTTCCCCATTTTATATTTCTTTATTTATTTTGGGGGTTTCTTTAGTGACTCTCCCCGGACTTGTATGTGGGTTCATTATTTACTTGACAGTTAAAAAGTTGGTCAGAAAAGTTATGTCTGCCTCCTGGTCATAAATGAAAAGGTAAGAAATCCAGAGGAAAAAATTACATCTTCTCTCTTGGTTTATTTTTAATATCAATAAAATGTCAGTGCCTTTAAATGCTGAACTTTATAATGTATATGTACTTTGAATTATTTTTGTTCGGAAGACAGAAACGTGGACAGAAATTATATACTCCCTCATATAACTCAAAAGCCTGATCCATCAAAGCTTGAAAAGCCATTGTCATCTTGGGATGACTTTTGGTTTCTCCCTTGTTCTTGTAAGGCCTACTCTTTTCCACTCACCAATATCTTCTAGTAGCTTCCCCCGGTGATGTGTGGCTGGCTGAGTAGCTTCTTGAGAACATAGCCATTATTGAGCTTAATTGTCTTTCACTTATTATTCTATGACATTCTATTACCTCAAGATAACATACAAGTCTAATTTACCTAAGTGGATATTGCTTTTGTGTGTTACATTATGCTTTAGAATTTCAAGGTTCTGAAATTACTTTATGCTTTTCAGGACTCCAAAAATTAAGCTGTTTTCTCTTATTTTCTTTAATCTTCACTAGTAAATGAGATTAACATGGATGGAGGTCTGACCTTGGGAGAACTAAGCCCAAGTGGTCACGTAAAACCCAGGAACTATGGCAGCCTTAAAAGGCCAATCCATCATTCCTAGCAACATGAATGTACCACACAGAATTATCAGAGAACCCCCCACCCCGCCTGCTTACAAAATAGTAATAACAAAAATATTTGTCATTTTTGGGGTACTTTCTAGGTTTCCTTATAAAATGGTAATAACAAAAGTATTCATCATTTTTGGGGTACTTTCTAGGTTTCCTTATAAAATAGTAATAACAAAAGTATTCATCATTTTTGGGGTACTTTCTAGGTTTCCAACTCTTTAGAGATATTATTCTAAGGCAATCAACTGGGAAGATAGAAATAGTTAAAAATCATTTTCTTTGCATTGAAGAGCTTCCAGTATACCATGGTGCTAACCTAATTTTCCAGTTTTAGTTTCCATTCCTCTATAAAAAATTATTTTATCTAATCAGAATGGTCTGTTTCTCAACAAAGCAGTCTCTCAATACCAGCACAAGATGCTGATTAGGAAATTAAAATTGTTCTTCTGGAGACTATCTTTGGTTTTCACTGAGTTTCTTATTCTACTGGAGGTTTTCAGAACATAGTGCAGGTATCAGTCACTGCACATTACTCCCCTTACCCCTCTTCTGAGATCTTAGAATGTTCTGGATGATCTGATGGCTGGTTCAGAGATGGCTGTTTTATAAGTTCAGAGTGAGTCATTTAAAACAGGGTCCCCAGCCTCCGGGCCATGGTCTGATTAGGAACCAGGCCACACAGCAGGAGGTGAGTTACAGGTGAGTGAGCACTATCGCCTGAGCGATCCACCTCCTATCAGATCAGTGGCAACATTAGATTTTCATAGGAGCGGTAACTCTTTTGTGAAACTGCACATGCAAGGAATCTAGGTTGTGTGTGCCTTATGAGAATCTAATGCCTGATGATCTGAAGTGGAAGAGTTTCATCCTGAAACCACCTCCCACTCTGGTCCATGGAAAAATTATCTTCCATGAAACTGATCCCTGGTACCAAAAAGTTTGGTGACCACTGATTTAAAAGAACAATTTACATAAAATCACCCTCAAAGTGCATGTGTGAGTCTAGCATATGTTGTACTGTACATTTTTTATAGGGTGTGTGTAGTGGCAATGTGTTCTCTATAATAGAGTTGAGATATCTGCTTTCTCAAGGCTAGACTTGGAGTTAATTAGGTGGAGTGATCCTCCATATGTGTAAGACAGTTCCAGGCAAGTGCTATTTATGGATGCTTCTCCATTGGTGCCAGCAGTATCTTGACTCTCCCCTCAACTCCCTAAGCCTTTTATCTCTCTCTTCCTGAGAGCTTTCATCACCTCCATCCTGTGTTGTAGATCTAGCTATCTACTCTTTTTCTCCCTTCTTGCTTTTCACTTTGCTTGATTCATAATGTTTGCTTAATACATATGGTAATCATTGATATCATACAGCAAATATTTCCAGCTCTCAGTCTTCTGAACAGGTGATAAGATTGTACTTTCCACCATCTTTGGCTAAATGACTCACTTTGACCAATAAAATGTGATCAGAAGTGATGCAAATTATTTTCAGGTGAAATCATTTAATAGCCACTGCTCAACTCCTACCTTTCCTTCCTATTCATTGTGATGGTATATAGAGATGAAGTCTGAGTCCCTGAATGACTGCAATGTCCAGAGTCTCCTGCTGATCTGCAAAGTGCATGTGGCTTAAACTAGAAATATACTTTTGATGCTTTAAGCCATTGAGACTTTGGGGTTGTTTGTATACAGCATAACCTGACTTATTCTGACAAATGCACTGGATGTGTACTTTCCAATATGATAGCCACCAGCTACATGTGGCTATTGAGCCCCTGAAGTATGGAATCTTATTTCATTTTCTGTTGCGATAACGGAATACTCAAGACTGAGTAATTTATAGAGAAAAGAAATTTATTTCTTACATTTCTGGAGGCTGGAAAGTCCAAGAACATGGTACCACCATCTGATAAGGGCCTTCTTGCTATGTTATCCTATGGTGGGAGATAAGAGGGCAAGTGAGTGTGTGCAAAAAGAGAAAGTATGTGGGCCAGGCTCACTTAATAAAAACCTGGACTTGCAATAACAAACCCACTCCCATGACCATAGCCTTAATCCATTCATGAGCGTGCAGCCCCCGTGACCTGATCACCTCCTAATACTGTCACAATAGCAATTAAATCTCAATGAGAGTTTTGGAGTGAACATTCACACCATAGCATGTGGCTAGTACAAATGGAGATATACTATAAGTGTAAAACCCATGCTGGATTTTGAAGACTTAGTATGACAAAAAGTACGTGAACTATCTCAGTAATTTTTGAATATTAGTTACGTGTTGAAATAATATTTTGGATATGTTAGGTTAAATAAAATATAGTATTACAATTAATTTTACCTGATACTTTTTACTTTTAAAAAGTTACACATGGTTTACATTATTCTTCTGTTAGATAGTGCCGCACTGAACTACAAGCTTATTGAAGACAGGAGTTGTATCCGTTTTACCTTTCTCCCCCCACAACATCCAGTAGTATCTGGGATATGAGATATGCAACATTAATGTAGGTTTAGTGAACAAACTGTGTCTCCATTTATATGTAGCTTAACATTTAACAAATAATGCGGTTCTCAACATGAAGTTTGTTTGTATTTTTGTGTTTAATAATTCCTTCTTTTAATTCCTTTCGCTAAAGAATAACTCAAATCTTTTTCAACCATCAGATAATTGAATATTATATTTTGATGTTATGTTTATGCTATAATAGAAAGGGTGGGGTTATGCCCATTAAATACTTCTCCTGATGAAATTTTTTAGCAAGGTCACTCCTGATGGCTTACATTTTCTTATCTTTGTAAAAATAACAAAGAAGCCCCTGTTTGTTCAGTCATAGTTGTGACCTTTATTTCTTTTCCAATATCTACCACTTAGGATATTTATTAAATTAGGCCCCTTTGCATGGGGCCTTGTGCTACAAACCAAAAGGAAACAGAAAAAGAGAAGTGGAGCTGCCATGAAGTCTTCTGCAACATCAGCTGTGGGGACTCCACATGTGAGGAAGCAGCGCTTTGGATTTTCAGATGAGTGAGACAGAAAGTAAAATAGGTGGTAAAAGGAGTCACTGAAAGGAACAACATACCTTAAAAAATAAAGGGTGGGGGAAACACAAAGTACCAAATAGGCTGGAAAACATGTTAAGCACTTAATAAATTATAGCTATTGCCATGACAGTGTATGAACCCAGAAGGAGTTATGGAAGGATGCATACTAGGCTTTTCCATTGGCTAAGGAGTGGCAGGGGAGGTGACACAGGGGAAGGGGAAGATAGATACTCTCTTCAAAAGACCATAGAATTAGCAAGAACTTGGCCACAAATCAACTCATATACTAGTCCATGTGCGTAAAATCACATATTATGTGTATGTGCATAGAAAAATATTACAACAGTGGTTACCAAACTGTAATGATTCTTTGGATGGTGACTGAATCTCAGGTGACTTTTACTTTCTTTGTTACACATTTTGAATTTTTCTCCAAATGAGCATGTATCATCTGTATACTCAGCAAATAATCTGATCTAACATTTTTGCATTTATGGGTAACATCAGGACAAAGATTAAGAATCCAAGCAAAAATTGTCTATATTATTTGCATTCTGTTGAATGCTAATTTTTTAAATAAAACTGTCATATTATTAGAAATATAAAAGTAATCAGAAATATACTGCCAGTACATGCATTTTGGTTATCAGAGAATATTTTAAATGTACATATTTATAGGCCTAGTATCCTTCTCCCTGAGTTAGGCTCCTATTGATTTTCTAAATGACACAGGGAAGTAGTTGGTTCAGGTCATGGAGGCATCTTATCTGAAAGTGAACAGTTCTTCAGAAAGGAAAAATGCTTTTGTAAGATTATAGAAGATTTGGGAATTATGCCATGAGGGCACATGCTGAGTAATATGTTTTTGAGGCAGGCTGCCAAGTTTTGTCAAAGAAAAGCAAGTACAGGGTTTGTTTTGCAATGTCTGGAAAACTTGGAACTCTAATTTCTTGGAAAATCTTTCCAAGATAAATTCAGTATGAAGGCATTCTACCTCAAAAAATTACATGTAGCAAGAGGAAAGGAAAAACAAAGTGTAACAAGATGTGAGATGAGAAAAGGAGATTTTTTTTTCCCCCAGGAGATGTGACCTTGTTGAGTTCAATTACATGTCTGACAGCATCAGAGAAAACTTCCTCGTAGTGTTAATTTTACTCAAACTCCTGAGTGTGGGTAAAGTAAAGAAATTATCCTTCATCATCAGTTCACTTTTATACGTCTTTAAAAATGTACAAAATATAAGGTGTCATATATCCAAAACTATTCTGAATTGCTGGAGATCTTGAGCAAGTCATTTACATTTTCTGGGTCCATTTCTCTCCTTTGTCTAATCTGGAGGGTTTAGATGTAAAAAGTGCTATGGTCTCTCCTAGGTTTAATTTTTTTAAGTAAAACAAATTATTATTTTTGATATATTCACATCTTTGATATATATCAGCAAAACGTTTTCCTTATCAAGGTCTAATTTTTATATGGTATAAAAAGCACTGTGGTTACTTCATAGACATGATAGAAAACTAGGACCTTCCCAATTGTCCCTTCCAGTTCTCCATACACTTTGAAGCCTTTGCATGGTTGTCAGAAGGGTTGTAGTGATTGACAAACAGGAAGAATCCACTGACACAGGTTCTGTATCAACGAGATGGCTGTGCAGAGCAGGAGACTCAGCAATATTCTCCCCCTGGAAAGGATAAATTAACCTTGTCCTCAAGTCTTCTTGGAGCTGCCCTGCTGCTGGTGACTCTGCCTAAGGAGGTGGGAGATCTGCTCAGGTTCTTTAAGAAACACAATTTGGGTCTTCATGAGGTGAGTCCCTACTGTTCTGAGAGGCTCTCAGCCACAGTAGTGCATGGAGGTATGAACTAAGAAGCTGTAGAAGGATACAAGTGCACTTTGCTTGGGGACTGCTTACCACCATCATTCCTTATGGGCTTGGGAGCTGGTGGAAACCAATTCAGCAGATTTTTGAGTGACTTTTGAATTGAAGGTGAATTCTAGGAGACCTGACTGTCCCAAGTAGGATGATACTTTAAGCCTTTTTGATGTGTTTACCATAATTCAATTGAAGAAAATTTATGTATAGTTTATTCATGAATCTTACATTTTTTGAGTGCCTGCCATATGCCATTTTGGTGGAGAGAAGTATACAAATAATAAAAAAGTATAATGCAGTAGAGAATGACGAGGTGCCAATTAAAATTGAGACAGACTTATAGGAGAGGTAACATATCACTTTCAGTGAAAAGAAGAGCAAACCATGAAAAGGTTTGATGTCAGGATATTCCGGGAGAGGGACTGGCAAGGGAATGGTGGGGAGGAGCTTCACATGTTCAGTGAAAAGGAGGAGTCCAGTGTGGCCAGAGTACATGAGCAAAGGGGAGCATGGCAGGAGTTGAGGTCAGGGAGGTGGGCAGGTGTGAGGTCAAGTGGGCCTTGCAGGCCATGGGGAAAAATTTGGATTTTGTTATAAGAGCAGTTAACCATTAGAGGGCTTAAGCAAGAGAATGATAGGACCTGATTTGTACTCTTCTTAGTTCCTTTGGCTTCTAGGTGAAGAATGGATAGTGGAGGAGTAGAGAGAATAGGGAATTAGTTATCTAGTCATCCAGCTGAGATGTGATAGTGACTCAGACAAGGTTAGTGGCAGTGGAGAAGGGGAGAAGTGTCATGGCTTTGGGACATATTTCAGAGTAGAGCCCACAGGACTTGCTGATGGCTGCCTGTAAGAGAATAAGAAAAAGCTTAAATCAAGGAGGATTCCTGTGTGTTGGACTTGGAAAAAGTGGGTGTATGGTAGGGCTATTTATGAGGAGGGAGAGACCTGGGGAAGAACTAGTTTGGAGGCTTACCAAGAGTTCTGATTTTGCCATGTTAAGTTTGGGTGGCCTAATAGATACTGAAGGAAAGATATCAGACAGGCAGCTTGAATTGCTATGGAAAGTCCTGGGCTGGAGATTTCAATTTGGGAACCATTGGCATGGATCTGATGTGAATTGTGAAAAGATAAGTAAAAGTTTAAACCAGTCCTTTAATTCGTCTTGAGCATGTGCTACTTTCAGTCAGGAAAAAAAAGAAACCCTCCTTTATGAAATGATATGGTAATTATTGCTTACTACTTAGACTCTTTGTAGCAGTTGATTTTCAGGCAATTAGAATAACCACATCACTTTTATCTGATAATTAGAGCTAATTTGCGAGTACTGATGATAGGCTCATTCACTGAATAAACAAAATGCAGAGCACAAAGTTTGTTTCTACAGCCGTATATGTGAAGTTGCTCTTCAGGTCCTTTGCAGCACAGGGCTGCTGAATTAATGCAGAGTTTAATTCAGAATTTTCACTCTTGTTCATTGCTAAGCTCATGGCTTTATTCTGTAATGGTATTGTATACTTTGGGAAGAATGCCGTTGGGGGAAATTCTGACCCCTTCTTCTCCCAATCTCAGCTGCGCTGTCAGAAGCTGTTTGCCCTGACAGGCCTGGGAGCTTGGAAGCTAGCTATAGTAAGAGAGTGATGCTTCACATTACTGAGTGTCCACGAAATGCTTATGACAATGCCAGTTGTTTTGTATAGATTATCTCTAAATTATATTAAAACTCCTGCAAGGTAGGTATTTTTATTTCCATTTTAATGATGAGGAAACAGAAGCTTAAGGTCACATGGCTAGTAAATTACCGAATCAGGCCTAGGGTCTGTCTGCTTCTGAAAGCATATACAATTTTTGTTCTGCCAGGCTGTTAAACTGCCTAAATTTGCCTTAGTTTATTCTTCCAGTCCTGCTTTCTCCTATCAACTCTTACGTCTTTCCAGCCAAAAACCAAATTGGCTCTCATCTACATTTCTGTCTTTAAAAATCATCCCGTAAGGGCCAGACACCCCTGTAATCCCAGTACTTTGGGAGGCCTCGGTGGGAGCATTGCTTGAGGCCAGGAGTTTGAGACCAGTCTGTGCAAGAGAATGAGACCCTCATCTCTAAAAATACTTAAAAATTAGCTGGGTGTGGTGGCACGTGCCTATAGTTCCAGCTACTCAGGAGGCTGAGGCAGGAGCATTGCTTGAGCCCAGGTGGTCAAGGCTGCAGTGAGCTATATTTGTGCCACTGAACTCCAGCCTAGCAGCCTGGGTAACACAGCGAAACCCTTTTCACCTAACAACAACAACAACAACAACAACAACAACAACAACAACTACAACAACAACAGAATAAAACAGAAAAAAGTCCCCTGAAGTATACACAACCCTACTCTCTTATGCTTCTGCTTTCTGTCTAAATATTTCAGCCCCATCCTCAACTTCATACCTTTCTTCTCCCCAACCATACCTTCCTACTGTACTCTAGGATTCTGTTACTTACACAGACCTCTCAATCTTTAGCTTTTCCCTTAACATTTCCCTACACTCTTGCCAAAACTCACTCTTGGCCTTATTCTAACTTATAAGTTCCTGAGCCAAATTCGTCACTTGTGGTCACTTCTTTCACTTTTTCTGGCTCTCAGAGTGAGGAGCAGGAGCCAGAGAATTTCCTGCTTCCCACCAGAACATCCAGACTATTACTTGTTCATTGTCTCTCAAGAACTTGTGTTGTGAACTCTACTCTATCCTGTGTACCACACTTCTTCCATCTTACATTCAACTCACACCTTCTGCTCACTTCTCACCCTAGAAGAGTCCAATTTTGCTGACTCTCTCTTTCTTCTGTCATCTCCTGGAACCTGCTAAACACTTTACCTGGTGTTCCAATCCCTGGCCTCAGAGATCTTTGACCTATGGACCTTAAGGAACTTTTCTTTTTTTTCTTTTCTTTCACAGAGACTTGCTCTGTCACCCAGGCTGGAGTGCAGGGGCATGACCTCGGCTCACTGCAACCTCCACCTCCCAGATTCCAGTGATTCTCCTGCCTCAGCCTCCCGAGTAGCTGAGATTACAGGTGTGTGCCAACATGCCTGGCTAATTTTTGTCTTTTTAGTAGAGATGGGGTTCCACCATGTTGGCTAGGCTGGTCTCGAATTCCTGATCTCGTGATCCACCCACCTCGGCCTCCCAAAGTGCTGAGATTACAGGTGTGAGCCACTGCGCTCGGCCAAGGAACTTTATTTCTGAGTCACTCTTGCTCCTTATAGGCATAGCCACACTTCAGACCTGCTCAACATTTGAAACTGCCCCTTATCTGAAATGATCTTCTTGGATGATAACCAGTTATAGTTCTGCCTCTTTGCAATCTTCTCTCCTGCTGAATCTTGGCTTTATTCTCACTGTAACAGCTTCTTGCCTCATCCATTGCCTTGACATGCTACACTGGCCTCACCTGCCTCTCTACTCATGTGGACCATTAGGTCTGCCATTTGAGCTCAGTTTTTGATAGCTCCATGGACTTCAGGCTCTGGTCCTATTTTACTTGCTCTGCAAATCTCTGATTCTAGGGATCACCATCTGATCTCTCTCCTCCTCCTCTTGTGTTACTGAGTACAAAGAAAGCACATGAATCCTGATTTTTATTAACAATAAGGAAAATTTACTATAACGTTTTAGCATGTAACCCACAGTCCCATGACTGGTTAATTTAGTGATCCAATAACATCACCAAAGACCTTGGATCTTCCCATTCCCCCCCATCCCCCACCTAACCCCCTGTTGTCCTATTAGGACAGCTTCAGTCTCTAGCTAGCCACCAGCTGCTTCATTTCCAGTGGCCATGCAGAGACCAGACTCAGCAGAAAAATTGGTTTGATTGGTTTTACCACAAATATCAACCTACAATTAGAACCTCTTCTGGCTTCATTGCAGTCTCATTACAAATTAGCTCCTACTTGTGTTTCTCACTGGAACTATTCTGAGCTTTTTCCAGTTCCAATCTTATCAAGCCCCACCTACCTGTTTCTTTTTTTCTTTCAAAGGTGTCTTCAATATCTGTTTCTATTGCCTCTACCTTTACTTGCAGCCAACAACTGTTTACCTTGCCCCCATCCATTCATTCCCCTGTCCCTTTCCTGCCAGGTTGCTGTTCCTGTAGCCGGCACTGAATGTGGCACTTTTTTGTTCACCCTGCCTCTATGGGTCCCTGAAGTTCTGATGGCTTATTGTGGCATTTGAGATACATTAAGACCTGGCCCTGCACTACATTTTCAATTTTAATTTCCATGATTTCTATTTGTGTGCCCGATAAGTCAATCAAAATGGAAATCCCTGACTATTCTTTTACTGCTCCCCAGATTTTCCCACCTCTGTCTTTGTTCCCTTTCTCTGAAGAGGACTTCTCCTCAACTCCACAAGTGAAATTACTGTACGCTTTAAGGTCTAACTCCAATGGCACTTCTTTTTTTTTAGGTTCTTATTTATTTATTTATTTATTTATTTTTTTATTATTATACTTTGAGTTCTAGGGTACATGTGCATAACGTGCAGGTTTGTTACATATGTGTACTTGTGCCATGTTGGTGTGCTGCAGCCATCAACTTGTCAGCACCCATCAACTCGTCATTTACATCAGGTATAACTCCCAGTGCAATCCCTCCCCCCTCCCCCTTCCCCATGATAGGCCCCGGTGTGTGATGTTCCCCTCCCCGAGTCCAAGTGATCTCATTGTTCAGTTCCCACCTATGAGTGAGAACATGTGGTGTTTGGTTTTCTGTTCTTGTGATAGTTTGCTAAGAATGATGGCTTCCAGCTGCATCCATGTCCCTACAAAGGACACAAACTCATCCTTTTTTATGGCTGCATAGTATTCCATGGTGTATATGTGCCACATTTTCTTAATCCAGTCTGTCACTGATGGACATTTGGGTTGATTCCAAGTCTTTGCTATTGTGAATAGTGCCGCAATAAACATACGTGTGCATGTGTCTTTATAGCAGCATAATTTATAATCCTTTGGGTATATACCCAGTAATGGGATGGCTGGGTCATATGGTACATCTAGTTCTAGATCCTTGAGGAATCGCCATACTGTTTTCCATAATGGTTGAACTAGTTTACAATCCCACCAACAGTGTAAAAGTGTTCCTATTTCTCCACATCCTCTCCAGCACCTGTTGTTTCCTGACTTTGGAATGATCGCCATTCTAACTGGTGTGAGATGGTATCTCATTGTGGTTTTGATTTGCATTTCTCTGATGGCCAGTGATGATGAGCCTTTTTTCATGTGTCTGTTGGCTGTATGAATGTCTTCTTTTGAGAAATGTCTGTTCATATCCTTTGCCCACTTTTTGATGGGGTTGTTTGTTTTTTTCTTGTAAATTTGTTTGAGTTCTTTGCAGGTTCTGGATATTAGCCCTTTGTCAGATGAGTAGATTGCAAAAATTTTCTCCCATTCTGTAGGTTGCCTGTTCACTCTGATGGTAGTTTCTTTTGCTGTGCAGAAGCTCTTTAGTTTAATGAGATCCCATTTGTCAATTTTGGCTTTTGCTGCCGTTGCTTTTGGTGTTTTAGACATGAAGTCTTTGCCCATGCCTATGTCCTGAATGGTACTACCTAGGTTTTCCTCTAGGATTTTTATGGTATTAGGTCTAACATTTAAGTCTCTAATCCATCTTGAATTAATTTTCGTATAAGGAGTAAGGAAAGGATCCAGTTTCAGCTTTCTGCTTATGGCTAGCCAATTTTCCCAGCACCATTTATTAAATAGGGAATCCTTTCCCCATTTCTTGTTTCTCTCAGGTTTGTCAAAGATCAGATGGCTGTAGATGTGTGGTGTTATTTCTGAGGACTCTGTTCTGTTCCATTGGTCTATATCTCTGTTTTGGTACCAGTACCATGCTGTTTTGGTTACTGTAGCCTTGTAGTATAGTTTGAAGTCAGGTAGCGTGATGCCTCCAGCTTTGTTCTTTTGACTTAGGATTGTCTTGGAGATGCGGGCTCTTTTTTGGTTCCATATGAACTTTAAAGCAGTTTTTTCCAATTCTGTGAAGAAAGTCATTGGTAGCTTGATGGGGATGGCATTGAATCTATAAATAACCTTGGGCAGTATGGCCATTTTCACGATATTGATTCTTCCTATCCATGAGCATGGTATGTTCTTCCATTTGTTTGTGTCCTCTTTTATTACACTGAGCAGTGGTTTGTAGTTCTCCTTGAAGAGGTCCTTTACATCCCTTGTAAGTTGGATTCCTAGGTATTTTATTCTCTTTGAAGCAATTGTGAATGGAAGTTCATTCATGATTTGGCTCTCTGTTTGTCTGTTACTGGTGTATAAGAATGCTTGTGATTTTTGCACATTAATTTTGTATCCTGAGACTTTGCTGAAGTTGCTTATCAGCTTAAGGAGATTTTGGACTGAGACAATGGGGTTTTCTAAATATACAATCATGTCATCTGCAAAGAGGGACAATTTGACTTCCTCTTTTCCTAACTGAATACCCTTGATTTCTTTCTCTTGCCTGATTGCCCTAGCCAGAACTTCCAACACTATGTTGAATAGGAGTGGTGAGAGAGGGCATCCCTGTCTTGTGCCAGTTTTCAAAGGGAATTTTTCCAGTTTTTGCCCATTCAGTATGATATTGGCTGTGGGTTTGTCATAAATAGCTCTTATTATTTTGAGGTACGTTCCATCAATACCAAATTTATTGAGCGTTTTTAGCATGAAGGGCTGTTGAATTTTGTCAAACGCCTTTTCTGCATCTATTGAGATAATGATGTGGTTCTTGTCTTTGGTTCTGTTTGTATGCTGGATTATGTTTATTGATTTGTGAATGTTGAACCAGCCTTGCATCCCAGGGATGAAGCCCACTTGATCATGGTGGATAAGCTTTTTGATGTGTTGCTGAATCTGGTTTGCCAGTATTTCATTGAGGATTTTTGCATTGATGTTCATCAGAGATATTGGTCTAAAATTCTCTTTTTTTGTTGTGTCTCTGCCAGGCTTTGGTATCAGGATGATGTTGGTCTCATAAAATGAGTTAGGGAGTATTCCCTCTTTTTCTATTGTTTGGAATAATTTCAGAAGGAATGGTACCAGCTCCTCCGTATACCTCTGGTAGAATTCGGCTGTGAATCCATCTGGTCCTGGACTTTTTTTGGTTGGTAGGCTATTAATTATTGCCTCATTTTCAGAGCCTGCTATTGGTCTATTCAGGGATTCAACTTCTTCCTGGTTTAGTCTTGGAAGAGTATAAGTGTCCAGGCAATTATCCATTTCTTCTAGATTTTCCAGTTTATTTGCATAGAGGTGTTTATAGTATTCTCTGATGGTAGTTTGTATTTCTGTGGGGTCGGTGGTGATATCCCCTTTATCATTTTTTATTGTGTCAATTTGATTCTTCTCTCTTTTCTTCTTTATTAGTCTTGCTAGTGGTCTGTCAATTTTGTTGATCTTTTCAAAAAACCAACTCCTGGATTCATTGATTTTTTGGAGGGTTTTTTGTGTCTCTATCTCCTTCAGTTCTGCTCTGATCTTAGTTATTTCTTGCCTTCTGCTAGCTTTCGAATGTGTTTGCTCTTGCTTCTCTAGTTCTTTTAATTGCGATGTTAGAGTGTCAATTTTAGATCTTTCCTGCTTTCTCTTGTGGGCATTTAGTGCTATAAATTTCCCTCTACACACTGCTTTAAATGTGTCCCAGAGATTCTGGTATGTTGTATCTTTGTTCTCATTGGTTTCAAAGAACATCTTTATTTCTGCCTTCATTTCGTTATGTACCCAGTAGTCATTCAGGAGCAGGTTGTTCCGTTTCCATGTAGTTGAGCGGTTTTGATTGAGTTTCTTAGTCCTGAGTTCCAGTTTGATTGCACTGTGGTCTGAGAGACAGTTGGTTATAATTTCTGTTCTTGTACATTTGCTGAGGAGTGCTTTACTTCCAATTATGTGGTCAATTTTGGAGTAAGTGCGATGTGGTACTGAGAAGAATGTATATTCTGTTGATTTGGGGTGGAGAGTTCTATAGATGTCTATTAGGTCTGCTTGCTGCAGAGATGAGTTCAATTCCTGGATATCCTTGTTAACTTTCTGTCTCGTTGATCTGTCTAATGTTGACAGTGGAGTGTTGAAGTCTCCCATTATTATTGTATGGGAGTCTAAGTCTCTTTGTAAGTCTCTAAGGACTTGCTTTATGAATCTGGGTGCTCCTGTATTGGGTGCATATATATTTAGGATAGTTAGCTCTTCCTGTTGAATTGATCCCTTTACCATTATGTAATGGCCTTCTTTGTCTCTTTTGATCTTTGATGGTTTAAAGTCTGTTTTATCAGAGACTAGTATTGCAACCCCCGCTTTTTTGTGTTCTCCATTTGCTTGGTAAATCTTCCTCCATCCCTTTATTTTGAGCCTATGTATGTCTCTGCGTGTGAGATGGGTCTCCTGAATACAGCAGACTGATGGGTCTTGACTCTTTATCCAGTTTGCCAGTCTGTGTCTTTTAATTGGAGCATTTAGTCCATTTACATTTAAGGTTAAGATTGTTATGTGTGAACTTGATCCTGCCATTATGATATTAACTGGTTATTTTGCTCGTTAGTTGATGCAGTTTCTTCCTAGCCTTGATGGTCTTTACATTTTGGCATGTTTTTGCAATGGCTGGTACCGGTTGTTCCTTTCCATGTTTAGTGCTTCCTTCAGGGTCTCTTGTAAGGCAGGCCTAGTGGTGACAAAATCTCTAAGCATTTGCTTATCTGTAAAGGATTTTATTTCTCCTTCACTTATGAAACTTAGTTTGGCTGGATATAAAATTCTGGGTTTAAAATTCTTTTCTTTAAGAATGTTGAATATTGGCCCCCACTCTCTTCTGGCTTGAAGAGTTTCTGCTGAGAGATCTGCTGTTAGTCTGATGGGCTTCCCTTTGTGGGTAACCCGACCTTTCTCTCTGGCTGCCCTTAAGATTTTTTCCTTCATTTCAACTTTGGTGAATCTGGCAATTATGTGTCTTGGAGTTGCTCTTCTCGAGGAGTATCTTTGTGGCGTTCTCTGTATTTCCTGGATTTGAATGTTGGCCTGCCCTACTAGGTTGGGGAAGTTCTCCTGGATGATATCCTGAAGAGTGTTTTCCAACTTGGTTCCATTTTCCCCGTCACTTTCAGGCACCCCAATCAGACGTAGATTTGGTCTTTTTACATAATCCCATACTTCTTGCAGGCTTTGTTCACTTCTTTTTCTTCTTTTTTCTTTTGGTTTCTCTTCTCACTTCATTTCATTCATTTGATCCTCAATCGCTGATACTCTTTCTTCCAGTTGATCGAGTCGGTTACTGAAGCTTGTGCATTTGTCATGTATTTCTCGTGTCATGGTTTTCATCTCTTTCATTTCGTTTATGACCTTCTCTGCATTAATTACTCTAGCCATCAATTCTTCCACTTTTTTTTCAAGATTTTTAGTTTCTTTGCGCTGGGTACGTAATTCCTCCTTTAGCTCTGAGAAGTTTGATGGACTGAAGCCTTCTTCTCTCATCTTGTCAAAGTCATTCTCCGTCCAGCTTTGATCCGTTGCTGGCGATGAGCTGCGCTCCTTTGCCGGGGGAGATGTGCTCTTATTTTTTGAATTTCCAGCTTTTCTGCCCTGCTTTTTCCCCATCTTTGTGGTTTTATCTGCCTCTGGTCTTTGATGATGGTGACGTACTGATGGGGTTTTGGTGTGGGTGTCTGCTGTTTGATAGTTTTCCTTCTAACAATCAGGACCTTCAGCTGTAGGTCTGTTGGAGATTGCTTGAGGTCCACTCTAGACCTTGTTTGCCTGGGTATCAGCAGCAGAGGCTCAGTTGAAAATGTAGAAATCACCGGTCTTTTGTGTCGCTCGCACTGGGAGTTGGAGACTGGAGCTGTTCCTATTCGGCCATCTTGCTCCCCCAATGGCACTTCTTTTAAAAACTTTCCTGGCCTCTCTCATCCTCAGCAAGAAATTACAATATTTTCTGAATTTTGTGGTAGATTATCTTAGGTTACTTTTTAACTCTGTATGATATTTTTTACTGTAGCGTAAATCCTCACTTGGTTCATACGTTCTTGGAAACTGCGACTTTAAGTGAAACCAATTTTACCATAGGCTGATTGATATAAAAAGTAAGTTCCGGCTGGGTGCTGTGGCTCACGCCTGTAATCCCAGCACTTTGGGAGGCTGAGGCGGGTGGATCACCTGAGGTCAGGGGTTCGAGAGGAGCTTGGCCAACATGGCGAACCCCGTCTCTACTAAAAATACAAAAATTAGCCGGGCATGGTGGTGTGTGCCTGTAATTCCAGCTACTCAGGAGGCTGAGGCAGGAGAATTGCTTGAACCTGGGCAGCGGAGGCTGCAGCAAGCTGAGATCATGCCATTGCACTCTAGCCTAGGTGACAGAGCAAGACTCCATCTCAAAAAAAAAAAATAAAAAAGAATTAAGTTCCTCCAGCATATTTCTGGCCACAAACACATCACCAAACCTCTAAATGAAGACAAAACACTTCTAACATTAAACATTAAAATAAATGTAAGCTGTACATACATTTAAGAAAGATTAGTAAAAACAAGTAAGATAATTATTTAGACACTTATTCCAAATCAGAGTTGTGAGTGATCAGAGCCTATCCTGGCAGCTCAGGGTAGCTCAGGGCACAAGGTGGGAACCAACCCTGGCCAGGAGCCATTCCCTCCCAGGGTACCCTCAGACATGCACCCACACTCACTCAGACTGGGACCATGCAGACACGCCAGTTCACCAAAGGTGCATGTTTTTGGGATGTAGGAGGAAACTGGAATAATGGGAGAAAACCCATGCAGACATGGGGAGAACCTGCAGACTCCACACAGACAATGGCCCCATCTGGGAATTGGTTTTTGTTCTTATCAACATAATAACAGAGTGATGCTATTCGAGGACCTGCTGTACATCCACTATGGGTTGCTCTGTAGCCCCAGTTTTCACAGTTTCTTCTAATATCATTTGAACAATTTTTCAGTTGCTTGGTGTTTGATTGTTTTAGTTGTTTAGACTTTTTTTCCATTTTCTTGACCTATGATCCTACGAAAGCTAATAGTATCTGCTATGGACTTAGAGGACATCCGGCTTCTGAGGCCGTTTGGGACTGTACATGATTTTGCTTGGAAAAAGCCCAAATACTGTAACTAAAATTGTTCCCCTGGTTATTTTGTCCAGTTGATATGGGGTTGTTTTTGTCTTTTTGGTTTTGATGCAGTGTTTTAGTAAAGAAACATAGCAAACAAGATTTTACTAATATCACTAAGTTATTAGTGATATTAACTTAATAACTTCTTGTTGTTGCTAACGTAGTTCTCTACATCACGAAATATTTCTGATCCTACCATTACAAGACCTCTGGAATCTATCCCTTTCTCTCCCTTCACACTGTAGGGGCCTGATTTCTGACCCTCACCACCTCTCTGCCACTAGCTTCATCCTACTGCTATCTGTCTGCAGAAGAATCATTTCTGGTGGTGCCATTTCTCTGCTTATGCACATTTTCTGATTTCCTGTTGCTTCCAGAATTAAGTCCAAGTCCATTTGTGGGACCTCTGAGTCCCTTTAGATTAGAATCCCAGTTGCCTTCCCCAGGTTCCTCTCTTGTCGCTTGCTCAGCTGTGTCTCCTGTCCCCAGCCACACTGAGATTTTCACTACTCCCGGAAAGACCCATGCTCTTCTGGGGCTTGAAAGATCCCTCTAATTTCTTACCCTGACCCATTATCACTCATTATTTAATAACAACTCAAGTATCACCTCATCTGTGATGCCTTTCCCTACTTCCTCAGAGAGCAGCCCCCTTTCTGTGTTCCTGTGCCATTCATTCACTCATTCACATATTGAAATCCAGGTAGTTAAATACTGCTGGGGATACAGTGACCTACAAACCATAGTCCCTGGACTGTAAGGGGCTGTATAGAGATGTAAAAAAGAAAATGACAACATTGAGGGCAGGGAGGGGACCAAATTAGAGAGACTCCATGCATTAGAACAAACTTGAAGAGTTAGTGCCTGACTCTGTGGGAATGCAGAAAGTGGAAGAGAAGAGACCAATCCCTATATTCCTGCCTTGAGTGACACAGGTATGTGGCTGTCCATGGACCCAGGAAATGAAAGGGAGGAGCAGGCCAGGTGGGAAGTGGGACCAGTTTAGCTTTGAGGTACCTGTGGGACATCGGAGTGATATGTCCCACATAAATCCCAGTGTGCAATGGGATTTATGGATCAAGAGCTCAGGAGAGGAAGCTGAGATTAAGTTTCTGGGAGGTTCCAACAAGCAAATAGCAGTTGATGTTAGGAAAACTTCTGAATGTACCAGGTGCTCCATGCCTTTCATTTGTTCCATATTATATTGTATATCTGGTGACATGCCCTGCTTCCCCATAAGGACATTCACTTATTAACTCACCTTGTATCCTCAGTGCCTACTACACTGCTTTGCACATAAAAATTTCATTTCAAGTGAGAGAATGAATATGAGTTCACTCAGCCATGTCTTTCTCATGGGTGAGAGAATACTGAAATTAATCCATTTAATAAATAATGTATTGAGCACCTTCTATGTACTGGGAAGTCTCCCGGCCACTGGAAATATAGCAGTGGAAATGATAGTGGGGGAACAGTAACACAGTAAATAAGCAAGATCATATCAGATCATAAAAATGATAATAGCTAATACTATGGAGTTCTTATTATGTGTCAGGACCTGTCCTGAGCATTTAACATGAATTTTAAAATTTAAACTTCATGATATCTCATAAGGTAGGGAAATTAAATGAGTAATATGGTGGCAAGTGGTCAGAAAAGGCTATTTGCAGTTACAATGGAGCTGAACTGTGAAGGAGCCAGCCTCAAGGAGATGTGGGGGAAGAATGTTTCATGCACAGTTCAAGTACATTTAGGTTTTATTAGGTTCGTTTTTACCATTAAAAGTAATGGCTGAACTGCAATTACTTTTGTACCAATCTAGTGAAACCTTCTTCTTGTAATGTGAAAAGAATACAGACTTTTCTTAATCACTGCAAATCGCATTCACTAGCCTTCAAATACTCTACACCTTAGTTCACCTACAACCAATCAAACTAGCAGTAGTTCATTGTAGAATCTAAGGTTAGGGCAAAAAACCTTTCCATGTACATTAAGACACACATGTAGCTTGTAGTGAGTGGGGATTGGGGAATTTTACCTCATTTGTACTCACTAATGTATGACGATAAAAATCAACAGGAAAATGATATGAAAACAAATGTAGGAAAATGATTTAGATTCTAAGGTAGATTAAGTTAGGAAACAGCAAAATCATAAAGGTATACCTGTTTTATCTGCACACTCACTCAGACTAAATTCTTAATGGAAAACTTTCTTAGGAACAAGCAAATATAAACAATTACTTTTTAATTCATTTTTCCTCATCTATATAGGTTATTTGCATATAAATCATATTGACACACAAACTTTACTTTGCCAATCATTTAGGGCAACTCTGAAAAGATTAATACAGTAGTTGGACTTTTAATTTTCCATCTTGTTCTTAGATAGGATTTTGGTGAGACTGTGATGGCTAAAGGGAGGGAGGAAGTTCATCAAGGGCCCGAAATGTCTGTCTGTTATTAAAAAGGAGCCTTCATTTTCCAGAATGAATTTATCAATAGCAATCTGTAAAATAAATCTGTGTAGAAAGACTTCTCAAACTAGGCATGATAAAAGTTAGGGCCATGCTGCAGGAAAGAAGCTTAGAAGGATCTTCTCATCCAGTGCCCTCAGTTTATAACCCAGGAGAGGCCAACTGTCTTATCTAAAGTCACAACCTAGAAGGGATGGGATTCTAGGTAGCATTTCTTGATAAACTTGCATATTTACTTAGAATTATGCATTTTAAGCTTATCTATGTATTTTTCTTAAGTTAGAAAGCTGCAATATAGTTTTAATTTTTAAATATAATTATATTTTATTGCCTTAAGAAGCAATAGTTTAATTTATGTGGGCATTTTGTATTTAATCGTGGGAAAGTAAAAACTGTTATAATTCAATTTGATTTACTGAATTAGTGAATAAATTTATTTTTGTCTGAATTTTTATTAAAAGAGATGAACTTTAATCAATAGAATATATATATATTATATATATACACACACATATATATATGAAAGTCTAAAATTGAAACAAAATAAAAAGGTAGTGCAATTAGGAGCCCTTTTGTATCTCTGCTATCTTTTGGGCTTCCTATTTTTGCATTATTTCCACTTTTATTGATAACCAAGCACTTTCCAAATGTTAAGTGTATAATCTCTGAGGGCTAGTTAGGAATTTGCTGAAGAGCGGTAGAGAAAGCCATACTTTTAACTATCTTTAAGCCTCCTCGTGCTTTCTAAGAAATTAATCTTCTTTTTCTGTTTTCTGATCTCTTCCCTTCTGTCTGTTTCACCTGGTACTAGATCAGCTCTTATCATTCCTTCTGCAGTTTAATCCACATTCTGTTGCCAGGATTTTATGAATCTCAAAAATTTGAAAGCTACTGACCTTTCTGGAAAATAATCAGGTATGGGTACACTTACACATATAAACTTTAATATATCACTTCACATTTTAAGTGGACCTTACCATTGTTTTTGCTTCCTTTTGTGATATAAACGTGGGGTAATCTGATCTGCTGAGGGAGTAGCTGTGATACAAAGATGTGAGTTGAGTGTCCACAAGGCGGGGCTGAAGCCTTGGAGGACCTTGTATCCATCTTTAGCTACAAGTCAACTGGCTTCTCAAGAACAGAAGAGCCTCAACAATTTATTGATGCAAAACTTTTAAATATCAATTTTTTTACAGATTAATAGTTTTATTTGTCTAACATTTAAATGCATATATTTTTCTTAGCTAAATGGTTGTTTGCTTAATTTTAAATTGATAATAATAAAAATTGGCTTACAAGTGAACAATTTTGATAGGATACATTTTAGTTCATTATTTGTAAAATGCATATTTTCCTTCCCCTTTATCCCTGTGTTCAAATGAGGAGCTATTATTTGCTTCAGGAAGCGTCTCTTGGGGATTAAATAAGCTTTTTTCCCTTCCCTTCCCTTCCTTTCTGTCTTTCTCTTTTTCTGTCTCTCTCTTTCTTTCTTTCTCTCTTTCTTTTTTTTGACAGGGTGTTGCTATTGCTGAGGCTACCAGGCTGGAGTGCGGTGGCGCAATCACAACTCACTGCGGCCTCGACTTCCTGGGCTCAAGTGATCTTCTCACCTCAGCCTCCCTAGTAGCTGGGACCACAGGCGTGTACCACCACGCCTGGCTAATTTTTAAAAAACTTTTTTAGAGATGGAGCCTCCCTGGGTTGCCCAGGTTGGTCTTAAACTCTTGGGCTCAAGTAATTCTCTCGCCTTGGCCTCCCAAAGTGTTGGGATTACAAGCATGAGCTCCTGCACCAGGGCTAAATAAGCATTTTCTATAAAAGGTTTATTGGCATAGTATCTGGCCTATAGGAAGGATGGAATTTATGTTTGTTGTTGTTATTACTACTATTATTGCCAGACCCTGTGCTAGGCACTGAAGATAGAAAGGAAATGAAAGTGTACTATCTCAAAGGGATCAAAGCCTGGTGATGTGGCCTGTAGGGATCGAGTTAGAATTACATTTGTTTTCTAAAGATGGAGCTTTGTGGCTATTTTGTAGTTTGGGTCTGGAGCCTTCTGTCAGTTTACACACCAGGTCTATGCATCTGTTCTTTAATGTAATACACAGACCTGCAAAAATACACAAAGGATTATAGAAGGTGAATAAAGAGTAGTATTTCCATAACATAGCACGGAACCCCAGCAGCCTCTAGTTAAAAAGTTTTAATGTGCTCCCAAAGTTCTTGATTTGACTTTATTAGTTGAATCTTCCATATGCCTTCAAGGGAAGCATAACTGAAATACAACTAGCAGTTGTATTTATATTAAGCTTCATCTAGTTTGTTATCAAAGTATAATTCTTGCTTTGTTGAAGAATTTTTTGGATTTGTTTTGATTAGTCAGTGTAGTGATTAGGCAGATCTGTGGAAAACGGGTACTTTCCAATTTCTTGAAATTCTAAACATGTTTTAATGGTTTGTTTCAACATGTTTTACTTTCAATGTTTTAGTAGCTAAAGGCGCATTACTGATTAGAAGACAAATACGCTCTTTTGAGTTACTTTACAAATTTTCATTTATCTCCCATGGTAATTTACAATTACTAGAGAACTTCGGTTACCTTAAAAACATTTGAGACAAATTTTTCTTAGCACCATAGATGGTAATGTTGATATGTGGAACAAAATCTTCAATAGTGACTGACTCTGATTTCCAAGGAAGTTGAAGCCACATTAAAAACATTTCAGTATTAAGAAAATACATTAAAAATAATCCGTTTAAATATGCTGTACTAGGTCCTCAATAGTATTTCCTCAATAGTAATACTATCATGTTCACAGCTTCTTCTGTTAAATATTTGGATTTTTCAATAATGGGGTTCTTTCCTTTTAATAGTTCTCTCCTGGGTGGTCCATAATACCAACTTTGTTAAATTTGCAAAAGAGATTTGTATTTCAAATTTAAGTGCAAGAAACAGTTTAATGTTTCTACTGATGTTGTTTATAACAAGAGAGTGAGAAGGCCCAGTGAAACTGCCAGAAGAATGATTTATCTTACTTTCTGCATTAGAAATTGGCCTGTTAATACTTTGTTGGCTTCTACAAAAGAACTTGTAAATAAAATGTTATAGCCTTAATTGAAAATAAAAGGATAGTGAATGGAATTTAGCCCTATTCTTCCTTTTGGATTTAAGCATGATTCATTTCAGCTAAAAATTTTCAAAATCCTCACTTTCATTATGAACTTTTTTTTTTTTTTTTTTGAGACAGAGTCTCACTCTGTTGCCCAGGCTGGAGTGCAGTGGCGCGATCATTATGTACATTTTTAAATGAAAGTTTAATGAGTATCTACATCTCAGATTAGCACAGCAATTTTTTGAGGCATTTAGAAATTCCCAGGTATAGTACCGTAGGCAGCTAAATGCTTTGGTGCAAGCGCAAAGTAGGATCAGAGGAACCTAGGGTGAAATCCTATTAGCTGCGTAACTGTCGCCCACTAGCTGTGTAACTCTGAGCCAGTTGGTTAAGCGTGTAAAGTCTCATTTTCTTTACTTGTCAAATGGGGAGTAAAACAACCACCTCACAGGGTAGCTTAGAGAAGAAAGAGAAATTCATTCTATAGAGCATCTTGCAATGTTTTGTTAATTATACTTGGAATCTTTTTTAAAAGGATGGCAGTAGACTGAATTACATTCCTGCATGGCAGTAGGCTGAATTCTTACCCAGTTCAACATCATCTGATACTGAATACAGCTCACTTCATATAGGATGAAGTGAATAGTCTAAGCCAGAGGAGTTGGCAAACTATAGGGCCTTCTGCCTGTGTTTGTAAGTAAAGTTTTCTTGCTAATTACCATGATTTGAGAAACACGACACTGTACCCCATAAATATGTACAATTATTTTATATCAATGATACATAAAAAAGTTGTTTTATTGCAGCTCAGCCTTGTTTATTCATTTAAGTATTGTCTATGGTTGCTTACATGCTACATGGCAGATTAGTTGTGGCACAGACCTTGTGACCCGTAAGGCTACAATATTTACTGTCTGGCCTTTTACAGGAAGAGTTTAGCTACCCTTGGTCTCAGCTGTTGTCAGGGGATTGCTTAACTGATATTATGAAGTGTTGCAGTTTGCACAAATGAGAGGATCCATTTTAAGTGAATTGCTGTAGGAATAGACTACAGCATTACTTAGTTATTTTTGGGCTCACCAGAGAAGTCCAAGGATTATCTGTGATTAATGGTGAGATCCTCTGGAATAGTTGGGAATAAAAACCTAGGACCTACAGAAGGGCATTCGGACCAGACCAAAACCTCCTGTGGTTCAAGTACAGAGTAGGGAGAAACCAGGGAGTGATATTAGATTTATATGACATCCTTTATCAGTCTACAGCTATGGAAATTGTTCCAAGCATTCATTACAAAGTAGATTTAGTTATTCTTAAAAGGTCTTTATGAATCATCCTAAATCTTAAATGAAAAGATTATAACCAGATATTACTATATAGAGACCCTGGCATGTTTGCATTTTACCTGGTTATTAGAGTAGCTGCTTCAGGTACCAGAGCAGGCAAAACTAGACAAAGCTTTGTGTGCTGCAAATGACTGAAAGTCTGAAGCCGTATTCCACTTAATGTAATCACTTTTAAAAATTATTATTTTAGAGACAGAGTTTCACCCTCTTGCCCAGGCTAGAGTGCAGTAGTGTGATCATAGCTCACAGCAGTCTCAGACTCTTGGGGTCAAGTGGTCCTTCCCCCTCAGCCTTTGAGTAGCTAGGACTATAGGCATGCACCACCATGCCTGATTAATTTTTAAAGTTTTGTAGAGATGGAGTCTTACTATGTCGCGAGACTGGTCTTGAACTCCTGGCCTCAAGCAATCCTCCCACCTCAGCCTCCCAAAATGTTAAGATTATAGGCGTGAGCCACAGAGTCTGGCCTCAATTTAATAATTTTGATAGATTTAACATCAGATCAATTGCTGGCCTCTACTGGAAGTTCTGAGAAGTCTTTCATTTTTCATAATAAGTACTATTCTCCCATCCCAAAGTCTGCTTTTCTCCTTAATTGATCTTTGGGGAGTTAGACAATAAAATCATCATTCCTGAGAGCTATTTGGTGCTTTAGAGTTTACAAAGTGCTTCCATTTACACAATTTTATTCAAATAACATAATCACCTTACAAGTTAGAAGGGTTGGAATCATCCCTATTTCATATTGATAAGATCTTCAGGTTCTAGGAAGTTAAGCCACTTGCCGAAGGCCATACAACTCTAAAGGGTGAAGGAGGGACTTGATTTGTCTTCTGACTACATATCCCATGTTTTCTCTGCCAAGCTGTTTTGTCTGATGTTAACTCTCAGCCAAGTTTACTGAAAAATAACTAAAATATAAAGTCTGATTAGTTTTTAAAGTAAGCATCCAGAGGAGGGAACATAGAGACCTTTTTACCAGAAAGAAACACAGATCATCTAGATCAGAGTTGGCAAATTGTTGGACCATAAGTCTCATCTGGTCTGCAGATGTGTTTGACTTAGCCTGTATAATATCGGCCTGTACATGGCTTTATTAAACAATTACATGGATTTAGCTGTCAAGTAACATCACAAATAAGTTCTGATTTCCAACTTCTTTAGAAAAGTCAGATCTGGCCACACTGTGCCCATATTCCTGCGTGGCAGTAGGCTGAATGTAAACAATTGTCTCCTTTGGAAGGGGCATTTGCTTTCTAGTTTCTACAAGTCACTATCATTCCCTGTTGCCTTCCTATTCAAACCTCACTTCAGTCATTCAGGGTACGTATCTGACTCCTGGAAGCATTTGAGTTTGTGATCCCTGATCTAGACTAGGATACTCATTTTGTGACATTAGAAGTAGTAAGCCAATTAGGCAGCACCAAGATTACAACTTGTTTTCCTGAGACAGAACCCTTTTTTGGATCCTGGCTTCATGGCCAGACTGTCATTACTGAAGAATAACAGAACAGCAAGGGAATAGTAATTAGAAGTGCCAAAATGATGCACACTTTTAAATAAATGGATGTTATTTTAGTGAGGGTCTGCTATATATCTTATATTTATGCCATATCAGCCACATTTAAAATATTTCATTATCAGACTAAACATCAGACTATGTATTGTATGTTTCAGTTTTGAAAACATGGGCCACTGTAAACTGAATGAATGAATTTCATTTTCTTATGTTGGAGAAGTTGATTGGAGGGTGTATTTTTGAATGAATTTCAGCACTGAGACTGAGTTTCAGTTTTAGAAGCAGAAGGTGCCTCATGTTAGATAACAGCACATGTTAAACAGAAACTGAGGGAAAGAGCAGTGATGGGGTATTGCAGGTGTATACTGAGAGACTGGGATGAGTGGACACAGGAGTGGACTAGCACTGCTGACCACAAGGAGGAACATGCAGAAGCTGAGTGAGAATAGGCAGTTTAAAGGAATTGACGGTGGGACCTACTCAGTGATGAGAAGGGGTGTCAGATATACAAATGAGCTGAGTGAGTATAGTGTTTATCACTTATTTTATTTTTATGTCAATAGCTTTTGAGGTACAGTGGTTTTTGGTTACGTGGATGAATTGTATAGTGGTGAAGTCTGAGATTTTAGTGTACCTATCACCCGAGCAGTGTACATTGTACCCAATATGTAGTATTTTTTATTCCTCACCCTCCTTCATCCCCATTCTGTGTCCATTATATCACTCTGCATGCCTTTGCCTACCCGTAGCTTAACTCTCACCTATAAGTGAGAACATACAATATTTGGCTTTCTGTTCCTGAGTTACTTCACTTAGAATAATGGCCTCTGGCTCCATCCAAGTTGCTGCAAAAGATGTTATTTTCTTCTTTTTTAATGGCTGAGTAGTATTCCATGGTGTATATATACCACATTTTCTTTAGCCACTCATTGGTTGATGGGAACTTACCTTGGTTCCATATCTTTGCAATTGTGAATTGTGCTGCAATAAACATTTGTGTGCAGGTGTCTTTCTGATATAATAACTTCTTTTCCTTTAGGTAGATACCCAGTAGTGAGATTGCTGGATCAAATGGTAGAGATCGATTTTTAGTTCTTTAAGAAATCTCTGTACTGTTTTCCATAGAGGTTGTACTAATTTATGTTCACACCAGGAGTGTATAAGTATTCCCTTTTCACCACATTGACACCAACATTTATTGTCTTTGGACTTTTTAATAATAGTCATTCTTGCAGGAGTAAGGTGATATCTCATGGAATCGCTTATTTTTTGTGAAGTGTAATTTCTAGGATGGATTATATAGTTCAAATCCAAGGGGATAAATTATATCCTATTGAGTGAAAGAGCTAACTAGGGGAATTGCAAAAAATAACTAATAAACAATGAAGAGTAGAAATTCTTGTTTTTTGAATGAACCCACAAAATGCATACAACAAAATATTTGATGAAAACATTTTCAGATTATGATGGCTGTTCTTGTTACTATTCATTCATTCAATAATTATTTATGAAGTTTACTAGGTGTAGGACACCACACTGAGCATTAGGGAAAGGTCTCTGCCTTTGAGTTGCTTTTGACCAAGTTGGGGAGATAACAAAGGAAGACATGGAATATTCTACATAAGGCAAGCCCATGTAAGTCAATGTTTTGGTGACTTAGGGAAAGAGACACCACTTCTCCTAGCTTGACTTTCTGAGGGATGAGGACGAGGGATTTGAACTAGACCTGAGGGGATGAGTAGGATTTGAAATACCAGAGAAATGGTAGGAGTTTGTTTAGGGAGGGCCTTGACTCCCAGGTTAGATAATTTGCATTTCAAAGAGATGGTTTCCAAAACTGACCAAGTGAGCTTGGTGCTAAGATCATAATATACATTTAAAAGTGTTTTGGCTGCTCAGGAGGCTGAGGCATGAGATTCACTTGAACACAGGAGGCAGAGGTTGCAGTGAGCTGAGATCGCACCATTGCATTCCAGCCTGGGCAACAGAGTAAGACTCTGTCTCAGAAAAAACACAAAACAAAACAAAAAAAAAAGTGTTTTGGGATGGATTACTCCCAGTGGAGTTTGTAAAATGCCTTTGTGAATAGCTGCAATTTAGAAAACAGCTTGCTCAGGAGAGAATCAAAACCTTCCTAAGGAGAAATAACCCCTCAGACTTGCACCTGGAGTCCACTTGGATATTCTCCCAGGTATAACTTAGGATACACAGAGACTAATATATCAAATGAAGGAAAATGTACAGATGAGTGCCTACTGGTAATAGATTACAGTTGGAGAATCCCATTTTGCTAAAGATAGTATTGAGTCTGGAATGTTATTTAATTTTCAGTTCCTGTATAAGCCTATGGAAGTCACCTTATATTGGAGTCCTTATAAAGTCTCTCATGTTACAGGGTGCTGCTCAATTACCTTATTTTGAGCAGCAAACCACTTGAAGACACATTAGACTTAAATGACCTCATCAGAGCTATTTTTATTTGCTCACAGAGATGTAGCTGACATGATGGGTAAAAAAAAGAAGGCAAAGAAATGGAATGCAGTTTCTGTTATTATTCCTAGAGATATGAATTTGTAATTGCAGGTGCTTGATATAATTTTAAACATGCCTTTTAAAGCAATGCAGCAGATATTTATATTATGGATATTACAAACATACACCTCAGGACAAAAGGAAAGCTAACCTAATATGATTGGAATTCATGGTATATGATAAGATTTCCAGTGAGGGTATATGTTAGTCCATTTTCATACTGCTATGAAGAAATACCTGAGAGTGGTTCCACATGGCTGGGGAGGCCTCATAATCATAGCAGTAGGTAAAGGAGGAGCAAAGGCACATCTTACATGGCAACAGGCAAGAGAGAGCATTCAGGGGAACTGCCCTTTATAAAACAGTCAGATCTCATGAGACTTATTCACTATCATGAGAAAACCCACCCCCATGATTCAGTTACCTCCCACAGGGTCCCTCCCATGACACATAGGGATTATGGGAGCTACAATTCAAGATGAGATTTGAGTGGGGACATAGCCAAACCATATTAGGGTAGATTCAGAAAATGTTTCTCTAACAATTTAGATAGATGCAAAGATGTAGTTTTTGGAAAACTATTTGATGACTTAAAGTTTAAGTGGAAATGAAGAGTCTGGATAAAACTCATGGAATTTATAGCATTCCAAGATTAATATATAATTTTATAGGATGTGTTATAGAATATGGATAATTAAATTAATTGTATAACCATTAGGTTTGAACAAGTATTAATCCTGGAGAGAGTGAAGGTTAATTTTACAGTCAATTTGAGTGGGCCATGGGGTGCCCAGATTAAACATTGTTTCTGGGTGTGTCTGTGAGGGTGTTTCTGGATGAGATTAGCATTTGAATTGGTGGACTCAGAAGATTTCCCTCCGGGTGAAGTTGGGCATCATCCAATCCACTGAGAGCCTGAATAGAACAAAAGACAAAAGAAAGAGAAACTCACCCTTTTTGCTTCCTGCCTTTCTACTTGAGTTGGGACCTCTCATCTCATCTTCTCCTGTCGTTGGACTAGGATTTATAATTTGGCTCCCCTGGTTCTCAGGCCTTTGACACTTAGACTGAATTATACCACTGGCTTTCCTGGGATTCCACCTTGCAGATGGCAGATGATGGGATTTCTCAGACTCTATAATGGCATGAGCCAATTATTCATAATCTCTCTCTCTACTTCTCTCTTTCATTCTCTCCTTCCCTCTCTGTGCATATATTTGGTTCTGTTTCTTTGGACCACTCTGACAAATACAGATGGTCATTATAAAGCAACTTTATTTTTGTCACTCACTTTTGTTCTCTTAAATTTATTCTGTGCTCCTACTTATTATTGCTCTGGTTTGAAATTTAGACACAGCCTCATGGTTCTTCCAGTCACTTCTACTTCCACTGGAAGTACAGTCTGCTTAGTATATTTGTTCCAAACTTCAAAGTTTATTGAAGTTAAAGCTTCCCCTTTCTCCCAGTGCAGGACTGCTGCAGACAAACCCTCATTAGTGGGAGATGTGCTGAGAAGCTCTTCTCTTTCCCACTCAGTGCTTTTACTTCCTCTCATCCTCTCCTAGCTTACGCCCCTTGAAGCATGGTGTGGTATGTCATCAGAGCGAGGAGAGGTGGGAGCTGAAAGCACTCACTATCTTCTGTGGGGCCTGGAAATCTCTCCCTCACCAGGGATCGCTCATCTGTGCTTGTTTTCCATGGATGAAAGCGTTTCTCCTGGTTCGTCTCTCCTGATGCTTTGCTCAGCACTACACACACCTCCAGTTTCCTTTTGATGAGGTCCCTTGCTTGCTTCTCAGCATTCATTTTTAAAACTGTGGCAAAATATTTGTAATACAAATTCATCATTTTAACTATTAAATTAATTTATTTTTGAGACAGAGTTTCACTCTGTTACCCAGGCTGGAGTGCAGTGGTGTAATAATGGCTCACTGCAGCCTTGACCTCCTGGGCTCAGGTGATTCTTCCACTTCAGCCTCCTGGGTGTCTGGGACCACAGACACACACCACCATGCCCAGCTAATTTTTGTATTTTTTTGTAGAGACAGGGTTTTGCCATGTTGCCTAGGCTGGTCTCAAACTCCTGGGCTCAACCAACGCCCCTCCTCAGCCTCCCAAAGTGTTGAAATTACAGACATGAGTCACCATGCCTGGCCATTTCAAGTATTTTAAAGTTATAGCTGTGTGGTTTTAAGTATATCTATAGTGTGGTGCAACCATCATCACCATACATCTTCAGAACTTTTTCATTTCCCCATACTGAACACTGAAACTGTACTCATTAAACACTAACCCTCCATTTGCTCCTCCCTCCAGCTCCTGGCAACCACCATTCTGCTTTCTGTTTCTATGAATCTGACTACTCTGGAACCTCACATAAGAGGAATCATACAATATTTGTCTTTGTGTGACTGGTTAATTTCACTCATGTTGTAGCATGTGTTCAAAATTTTCTTGTTTTTAGAGGCTGGATAATATCCACATTTTGTTTGTTGGTTCATCTGTTGAAGGGTACTTGGGTTACTTCCATCTTATAGCTGTTGTGAATAATGCTTCTATGAACATAGGTATGCAAATATCTGCTCAAGTCCCTGTTTTCAATTTTTTGGGGTATATACCCGTAAGTGTAATTGCTGGATTATATGACAATTCCATGTTTAATTTTTTGAGGAACAGTCACGCTGTCTTCCATAGTGGCGGTATCATTTTACATTCCCATGGGTTCCAATTTCTGCATATCCTAGCCAACACTTGTTCTTTTCTGTTTTTTATTTGTTTGTTTTATAATAGCAATCCTAATGGGTGTGAAGTTGTATCTCATTGCGGTTTTGATTGGCATTTCCCTAGTGACTGGTGATGTGCAGCATTTATTCATGTGCTTTTTGGCCATTTGTATATCTTCTTTGGAGAAACGTCTATTCAAGTCCTTTGCCTGCTTTCTAATTTGATTGTTTGTTTTTGTTGTTGAGCATCAGCATTCTTGGGTAGGATCTCTGGTGACCCTGTGCTGGTCCCTCTGTGCCCCATCATCAGGGCTGGGGAAGCACACAGATGGCACACTCCAGTGGAGGAACTGAGGAGAGCTTGGTGGAGAGATTATTCTCAGAAGTGTGGGCAGTGTTGAGATACCAACAAGGGATGTTGAAATGCCTTGTGTAACAGTGTAGAGTCATTATTGCCTCTGGGCCTGAGGGGGCAAGGACAAGGCATGAGGACAGAGAGCCTAGAGAGAGCTACATCTGCAGGACAGGACTGCCCAGCAGAAGCTGTCGACTTCTCTAGAACCTGTGCTAACCCGGCAGGGAGAAAACTGGGGTATAAACACCCCATTCTCTCTCCCCTTCCTCGCTCTTGTCTTCTGCAGGTACCTCCCATTGGACAAATGTAGCTGGAAATCTGTGATACTTTCCATCAAGGTCAGCCTCTTGGGCATAGAGCAGGATGGTAACAGGTGGAGGCTGGGTCTACAGTGGTAGACAAGATATATCCAGCACAGGAGTGGAATTCCTCTTTGGTCCACAGGATCTTCTACCCATTGTTGGGAGTGCAGTTACTTCTCAAACCACAGGCTTTCCTCTGCTGCCCTAGGCTGCTTCAGTGAATCACTTACCCTTTAGGGTTCTCAAGAGTGTGAGTTAGTTGCTTTCCACCACAACCAGGAAACATGTGAGCTCTAAAAATTCCACTGAAGCTCCTTACTCTAGGCTTGAGGTGAGGGACAAATTCTTCCCCGGTATCTTCTTCTTGCGGGAAAGATGAGACTCATAGCACACCAGTAACTGTCTCCAAATAGTCTTCTGTAATCTCCAACTACCTAGACTTTTATGCCCTCAGTATAGGTGAGGAGAAGGGTAAAAGTCAGGAAACTGCAAGCTTTACACAGTACTTTCACACCTCATTGTGGAATATGCTGGCTATGGGCTAGGAACTTTAGCAGAAACTGGGGCTGAATTGGTTCTTTTTTAACATCCTGTAACAAACATCATATGCAGTCCATATCCCTAAAAGTTTGTATATTTTGGTAAATACAAACACATTTTTAAGAAAGTCATCTGAGTGAGAAATGGGAAAGATTGCTTTATATTTGGGATTACTTCATATTTGGGGATATAAGATACGCTTTCTTTGACATTTTTCCAATGTAGAAACACAGGCCAAATAGGATAACTCATGAATTCCATGAAATTTATCCAAGTATCTCTTAGCTTTATATAGCTAAAAACTAAATTAGGTAAATGAAAATATTTCAACATTTGATAAGGTGTGCCTAAATTAAAGTTCACACTAGAAACATTCTTGTTTAATTTCAGGTGAGTTCAATAGAGTAGTTTCGTTGGCATAAATAATTTCACATCTAACTGTTTATACTTTTAAATAAATTTTACTTGTGAAGGCCTAATTTCTGAATCTAGTTTAGAATAAACCTCTAGTCATTTTTTTTCTTATGTATGTGATCCCCAAAGCACATGTGTCCTAGGAATCAGTTTTCTTTCTTTTTTTTTTTTTTTAACTTTTTTAAATTTTTTTATTTTTTATTATTATACTTTAAGTTCTAGGGTACATGTGCATAACGTGCAGGTTTGCTACATATGTATACTTGTGCCATGTTGCTGTGCTGCCCCCATCAACTCGTCATTTACATCAGGTATAACTCCCAATGCAATCCTTCCCCCCTCCCCCCTCCCCATGATAGGCCCCGGTGTGTGATGTTCCCCTTCCCGAGTCCAAGTGATCTCATTGTTCAGTTCCCACCTATGAGTGAGAATATGCGGTGTTTGGTTTTCTGTTCTTGTGATAGTTTGCTAAGAATGATGTTTTCTTATCTAATCAGAGAACCAGTGGAGAAAGGAGGAACCTGTCATCTCCATGCAGAAGCAAGGGATTAAGCTGTCATTTCTCAAAGCCTTTCTCCAGTGCTTGCCCCATGAGTTTCAGGTTTTAAATGAGTTTAGTGGAATTCTGCAGTCTTAACATATGACACATATCCATGACTTTAGTAAATTACAGGTACTAACTTTTGTCCTTTCTGGTGCAGATGTGTTATCATTTTGCTCTGTTTTGTTTTATAATGTCAGCCTTCTTTGTGTTATTAATGTAGTGTCATGTGCTACCATTTTAGGTAAAAAGCTTTTTCTGTTGTTTCCTATGAATCTCCTAGGAATGGACCCAATTGGAGAACCAGACTGTTCATTCTTTCCTTTCCCTCCTTTTCTCTTCTTCCATTCCTTCGAAGTATTGGTTGAGATGCTATATTATGTATCACAGGCTTGTTCCAGGTACTGGAGAATCTGAAATGAAACACAAAGTCCCCCTGCTCTAGGAGCTTGCCATCCAGTGGAGAAGAAAGCAACAAGTAACAAAACAAAACAAAAACAAAACAAAAACAAAAAAACTGCCACATGATATACATGTCAGATAGGAGACACATGGTATAATGAGAACACCACAGAGGGACCTAATGGGGTGACCCAAGCTGGGGCCTGAGGGTTTATGAGGCAATAGTTCCATAACCAAGGAGAAGAAAGGCAACCCTGGGCGGAGAGTACAGCATGGGAAGGCGAAGACCAGGGAATCCCTGGCATTTGAGCAGTCAACAATCTCAGCGTCAGCCATGTCCATGGTGTGGTACACTGGTACTTTTGCTGAGGTATAAATTTTAAATTCATGCCCTGGGTGGCCAGCGTGCAGGAGCAAATCACTTAATGGGGGGGGAGGTGCAGGGGGCATGCGCGAGCCCAGCTGGCTGCTGATATCTGCTTCTCTGTTTGGCTGTGTCTTTTGCTTGCCATCCTAGATGCTATAACTCCTATGAAACGAAAGCAAGAACTTTCTGTCTTAGTGACAAATGGTCATCTTATGAGAGTTGAAAGGTTAAATTGTCACATGAGTATATGCACAGGAAATGTGATTTGGGGGAGAAACAAGTGCCTCTGCAAACATTTTTGTATTTGGGAAGTGGGGGTAATTGCCAGGTTTCTGCCTGCAGCGAGAGGGAGGATGCTGCATACATCATGTTGTGTGAAGAGACAGGGGGCATTGGAGGAAGAGCAGGTTTGTGCAAGGTGAGGGGGAAGAGGGAAAGGGAAAGGAGGGAGAAGAAAGATGGAAGGAGATGATGAATTCTGCCGAGTTTGAAGAGATATCCAGGCCAGAGGTGCTATTTAGGAAGGCATTGGTGCTGCATGGTAGTGGAAGTCACAGGAGTGGACTAGGTCATTTGAAGAATGCACAGAGAGATGAGAGGGCTAAGGAAAAATCTGACGTACAGCACAAGGCATTTTTAGGGTAGTGAAACTATTCTGTATGATACTGTGGATATGGTAGATAAATGACATTATATAACTGTCAAAACTCATAGAACTACATAACACAAGGAAAACTCTATTGTAAATTTTGGAATTTAGTTAATAATAATGTATCAATATTGGTTTATCAGTTGTAACAAATGTACCACCAGAATGCAAGAGGTTAATAGTAGGAGAAATTGTACAGTGTGGGGAGAGGTGAACATTATAGGAACTCTGTATTTTCTGTGTAATTTTTCTGTAAACCTGAAACTGCTCTAAAAATAAAGTCTATTAATTAAAAAAAATGCCAGTGAAGATCAGTTATGGGCATAGCAACTTTACTTCTGCAGAATCTCCTTGGTGAGAGTGCTTTTTTCGGGCTTACATAATACAGTTAAAAGAGAGAAAAATAACACTCCCCTCACAGAGAAATAATCAGCCGAACAAATCGCTAGTTATCAGAATGCAGGCTGTAGTACATCCTGTTTTTCTAACTCTTCTAAATTTACTAGTAAAGCAACCCAAATTGCATGGAGGAGGGGAGGTCATTGCTTGCTGTCAAGGCTGCACTAATGACATTAGGGTGGCATTAGAGTACCAGGGCTCTCCTAGTCCTCACTACACCACATTTTGAATGAGTTTTGCTTGGGCAAGGGTTGAGGGTGAGGTGGCGGGAGAGGGAAGGAGAGAGAGAATCTGTGCTTTGTCCTATTACCTGAACCAGACTCAACTGTCAAACATTTTTAGTGTCATTTTCCTGTGCTCATGGAATCCTGAGAGTGTAGCACTACCATGGGGAGGGAGGGAGCCAACAGGTATAGCTGGCTTATCAAAGCGTTTCTTCCTACCCGTCTGTGCACAGTGTAAGCGGCACAGTTCACAGAGTCCAATCCCATTTTCTCTCTTCTGGCTTTGGGTCAGAGTTCAAGTGGCAGCCGAGTGGTTTCTTGTGATCTGCTGAGGTCAATTTCTGATAATTAGAAGTTACGGGTGATGACGCCTGTTATCGTAACCTGCAGCCACACCACCTTCCTCTGGTTCTGAGACAATGTGTAGTAGAAATGGTTATTTGTTCATCGAGCTGGTCCCCACAAGTCACACCCAAAGAGGCCTTTTCATGGCCCTGCACACACTGATGGCTGTTTCAGGTAGATAAACCCAGCAGTGTGGGAACCCAGATATCTCCCATTCTGTGTGAAGGAGCTAAATAGTTTCTGGAATTTAACTAGATTAGAACCTCAAGTGATGCATTAGAGGTCTGAAGAAGCATGCCAATCATGACCTTTATCTTCCATTTAATGAACCCTTGGAGTGGAGCCTTTAGAAAGAGGAAACAGCAGAGAGAGGGCCTTACCTTGTGGCCCATGCAGTGACATTTCAGGAGCTGCAGAAAGGGTGCCTTTGCCTCCCAAAAAGTTCCCTGAGGCTGATTCCTTTACTTCTATATTTAATGTTTCGTTTAGTAACATTTTAGATTGAGGATTATTGTTTTATGTTAAAATATAAATATCTTCTGGGTACTACTCTTTTCAGTTATAGCCTTTATGGTAAATGAGTTGCCAAGAGCTCAGACTTTGATAAGGCAAATGGAAGAGAAAGCATGAGGGCTTGGTGGGTGGGAGTGGTGGAGAGTGATATGGAACGAGACACAAAGTGAAAACTGAGGCCAGAGGAGAAGAAACTGTGCCTATTTATTCAGTTTTTCCTGGGAGTTTCATTGAGAAGAATGGAGCAGGGTGTGTGTGTGTGTGTGTGTGTGTGTGCATGTGATATAAGATTGCTTGTGGGCATATGTGCATGTGTGTATGTGTATGTGTCAAATGATACTGTGGGAAGGTTGGGATAAGAAATGATAGCTGGAAAGAGCCAGACATCGAATGCAATCTTCTCAACTAACATTCCTCTTCTTAGAATGATGCTTGGTTCCCTGGAGAATTTACGATCATGAGTGCCAAATGTGTGAGGTGTGTGTGTAGGGAGGCAGGCAATACACAGTGATGGTTTCATAGATGTCCAAGATGCTGCTACCTTTGTAAAATCATTATTTGTCCCTTCATCTCTATCCTGTTAGGTACCAATGTATTTATTGCCCACCTGAACTACTTCCTCTCATCATGGGGGCCTCCTGTTTTTGAGGCAACATGGGAAATTAGGACTGATGACGCTGCATCAGAAAAGCTTTTGTTTTCACTTGGTTTAAGTCTGATAGAGAAGTTGGCTGCATAGCACCTCCATACCAGGACAGTTGCTCCAATGACTTAAAATGAATTTGTCCTCTGACTCAACTCTCCACAGTTAGCATGTGTTCATTCACCCACTCCTTTTTATGGTCCTTGGATTCACCCAATCCAAGGTGAAATACTTCCTTACTTCCGTGTCTTCACTGTCTTACAATCTTCATCAAACAGATGACACACTCAACGAAGATGTGGGTGGGAACGTAACCCACCCACGTGATTGTGAATCACCTAGAGACTGGTGGCAGAAGAAAATCACTGCCACCCTAAGCCTTGAGTGGCCAGAGGAGAGAGACACATTCATTTTTAGAACTAGTGAGAGCTACAGCTCTGGCAAGGAACCTCCCAACAGGAGTTGTGGCCATAGGTAGGAGAACTCAAGACCACTACCTGTCAAGGAAAGATCAGAGAGGAACCAATATCCTGATCTTTCTCTATTCAGCTGATTCTTCCCATTGGTGGAAGCCCAAGAGAAACACAAGACCAGGGTCCCTAAAGGTCAGCTTCCCAAGGCACAGAGCAGGACACAGAAAGGTGGTGTGTCATACTCGAGGGGCAAAAAAGCTGGCACCATCTCACTTTCTCCATGTATAAAATGAAGATGTAAACTGCCAGGAATAAATGTGATCTACATATCAGCATTTAGCACAGCACCTGGACAGTTAAAAGGACCCTATAAATGTAGTTTAGTAGTAGCAGTGATAGTAACATTAGAACATTTTTACTACATTTTAGCTATATCATAACTAAGTGGCTCTCCCTGTAGCCTAATAATTAACATCCCTTATCATATCCTAAAATTTGTAGAAATAATCTTAAGTGAGACTTGTTTGTTTTGTGATATTCATACCTATAGATATGAATGTATAGCTACATGCTTCTTTAATTTAGACAGAGAGAAATGTACAGAGTTGTAATTTCATGATTTCAATTCTACAGAATTCTATAGATTAGATGTGTAGGGCATTGCAGCCCTAATGGATACCATAACAAAGAAATAGCCCGTCTTTTCCTCTCTCCATGACTTAGCATCTGCCTTAGTGCAGATTCTGGAAAGGAGGGGGTGGACCATGAACTTTAAATTGCGTTTATAGATGTGGCTATGGAAATAATATAGAACCAACATTCCTCCCTTTCTTCCCTCTCCTACATATTATATATGTAATACATATGTGTGTGTGTATGCATATCCACAGAATGTGTGAGTTTCAGGAAAAAACAAGATAAAACAGATTCCATAGGTAGTGCAGTCACACATAGCTGAAAAACCTATATGAGTTATCAATTACGTATTTGGACCAAATTCCTGCAAATCATTAAATATACAAATTGCCACTTTCATTGTTAAATTACGCAAAGTATAATCTCAAATAACCTCTGACCTCCTGGAGTTGATGACAATTTTTTACTGAAAATAGAATTTTTTTTGTACATCTATAGTGTATCTTAAATTACCTAAAAGAAAGATGATGCCAGAGTAGTTAAGGAGGGAGGTTTCAGTTTTTGCCAAGTTTCTAACATTTTAATTGTGATACGTTGCACCCCATGGATACCTATGAGTGCAAAGATGTCTGCTTTGTTTGGAAATATATTTATTTTTATTGTCTTCCCACTTTTATTTTAGATTCAAGGGATCCATGTGCAGGTTTGTTATCTGGCTATGCTGTGTGATGCTGAGGCTTGGGGTACGAATGATCTTGCCACCCAGCTACTGATCATAGTTGTTTCTAGTTGTAGAAGAAAAAATGAATGAGACTCAATTTAACACTGATAATATCCCTTCTTTCCCAGGGAAATTTAGTGAGTTGAAAGTTGCAAAAGTAATGCTGTTAGTGTTAGTCGCTTTTCAAAAGTGTTTTGCCATTTAATATTCATTTTTGGGGTCTTCTGTGTGGTCATATGGGCCTACTGTATTATACTTGGAAGAGATCAGTGAAGTTATATGGTTTAAACTTTCACTTTATGAATGAGCAAACTGGTGTTCACAGGGGCAACGTGACTTATTCGAGGTCATAACAGTGGTGAGCTGGAGAACAACCTGCTATCACTTTATTTCCTTTTTTTTTTTTTTTTTTTATTTTGGAGACTTTTATTGAAAGGAACTATTCAAACTTTAAAGGTCCATATTTCTGAGTTCTGAGTGGTCTAATTTAGTTATTCATCAAAAATATACACAATTCCTACTCTCATGGAGCAGTAGTTGATTTATGAATGTGTGCATATGTATCCTGTTTACAAGTCATCATAACTAAGTTAACTTAGTTAAACTAGTTAGCTTTTCAGAGCCTTAAGTTTCTTGTAGGCCCAGCAAGTTTTATTGGAAAAAAATGGGCTTTGAAGGCAGAGAGGTGTGGTGTTTTTCTGTTTACTAGCTGTGTAAGTAACTCATAGAGGAATAATAGCCTCCTCCTTGGGTTGTTTAGAGGGTAAAATGAGGTAACCTACATAAAGTACCTGATTTATGCATTCCTACTACATCTGTAAGTTGGAGATGACACTGTGCAACCTATTTACCACATGGCATTGTGATTACCATGGAGACAGTGGTTGGAAAAGGGCACTGTGAACAGTGAAGTGCTACTGTCACATCACTTATCGAGGCATTTTTTTTTTGTTTACTTAGTTATTTTAATGTAAGCTTTCTATTGAAGGACAACATGCACACAGAAAACTACACAGAGTGTACAACTCTATGAATTTTCACAGAGTGAACATACTTGTATAACCAGAACCTAGATAATAAAATAGAACCTCCTAGAAGGCCCCAAGGTACCCTTTTCCAGTCACTACCTCATCTCAAAGATAATTATCCTAACTTCTAACTCCTAGATTAATTTCTCCCATTTTGGAACTCTTAACTAATGGAATTATACAGAATGTTCTCTTCCCTTTCTGGCTTCTTTGACTCCTATTATGTTTGACAGGTTGATCCATTTTTTTCTGTGTAGTTGTGGTTCATTCATTCTCATGGCTCTAGAGCAGGGGTCCCCAAACCCCGGTACGGTCTGTGGCTTGTTAGGAACCAGGCCCCACAGCAGGAGGTGAACAGTGGGCAAGTGAGCAAAGCTTCATCTGTATTTACAGTCACTCCCCATCACTCACATTACCACCTGAGCTCCACCTCCTGTCAGATCAGTGGAGGCATTAGATTCTCATAGGCGTGCAAAACCCTATTGTGAAGTGCGTGTGTGAGGGATCTAGGTTACATGCTCCTTATAAGAATCTAATGACTGATGATCTGTCACTGTCTCCTATCACCCCCAGATGGGACCATGTAGTTGCAGGAAAACAGCTCAGGGCTTCCACTGATTCTTCATTATGGCGCGTTGTATAATTATTTCATTATATGTTACAATGCAATCATAATAAAAATAAAGTGTACAATAAATGTAATGTGCTTAAATCATCCCGAAACCATCCCCACCCCCAGTCCATGGAAAAATTGTCTTCCACAAAACCAGTCCCTGGTGCCAAAAATGTTGGCGACTGCTACTCTAGAGTGTTCTGTTGTACCCCACAATTTATGTATCTGTTCTTCAGTTGATGGGCTTGTGGGTTGTTTCTAATTTTTGGCTTTTATGAATAGTGCTGCCATGAACATTCTTATATGTGTCTTTTGAGAACATATGCATGCATTTTTGTTGTGTATATATCTTCAAATAAAATTTCTGGGTGGTAGGATGGGTATATAAAGTTTTGATTTTAATAAATACTGACAAATAATTTTCCAAAGTGTGTGTTCCAATTTACATGACTACAAATAGAATATTTTTTAACATCTGTAAAATTTTTACATTCATAGTGGGGATATACAAAAATACAGCTTGAATCATTGAAAACTGGGTTTATGTTTTTCTCTTTTGTTGACATTCTATTTTAGTTATGTTCTTAGATTGCATGGAATACAGCCTCATTTCCAGTAACTTAGCTCGTGGGGAAGAAGGGTGTTATTGTAAAGATTCTTCTGCATATAAACTCAGAAAAAGCTAAACAGTGAAGCTTTAAAAAGGCCAGAAAATGTACAGGTTCCAGGCTGTGGGATCTTGAGTGTTCTGCTCTTTAGGATTGATTCTGGTATCCTGAGGGTCTATCCATTCTTGTGGGGCCTGTATTCAGCAGGCAGGTACCATAAGGTACTGCTGTAGGCCAGCATCCTTTCTGAGTGAGCATCTGTTTTGGTTGGTTGCTCCTCTACCATGCACTTTGCTAAACATTTGGTCATCATCCTGCTTAAGGGGAGCCCATATTTGCAATCACTTGTCAGGATTTTCAGCCTTCTGTGTGAACTATGTACCATTTCTAAGCAATCAGCTTCTGGGAGTTACCTGCTCTCATCAGTTCCCAAGGAGTAGATGCATGTACTGTCCACCCTTCTAGATTTAAAGGTTGTTTCATACTCTTTGTTTATACTAGATGCTAAATGAACTACACAGAACCATAAGAAAGTCATAAGAAAACTTTAGCAATCACAATTTTTAACTAATAATGTGAGTTTTAAAATAATAGACATATAATTCTTAATGTAAACTACTGAGACTACTTTACAAAGTTTTTTTAATATCTTAAAAACAAGGGGCACAAACTCATCCTTTTTTATGGCTGCATAGTATTCCATGGTGTATATGTGCCACATTTTCTTAATCCAATCTGTCACTGATGGACATTTGGGTTGATTCCAAGTCTTTGCTATTGTGAATAGTGCTGCAATAAACATACGTGTGCATGTGTCCTTATAGCAGCATAATTTATAATCCTTTGGGTATATACCCAGTAATGGGATGGCTGGGTCATATGGTACATCTAGTTCTAGATCCTTGAGGAATCGCCATACTGTTTTCCATAATGGTTGAACTAGTTTACAATCCCACCAACAGTGTAAAAGTGTTCCTATTTCTCCACATCCTCTCCAGCACCTGTTGTTTCCTGACTTTTTAATGATCGCCATTCTAACTGGTGTGAGATGGTATCTCATTGTGGTTTTGATTTGATTTTTGTGTCCTTTGTAGGGACATGGATGCAGCTGGAAACCATCATTCTTAGCAAACTATCACAAGAACAGAAAACCAAACACCGCATGTTCTCACTCATAGGTGGGAACTGAACAATGAGATCACTTGGACACGGGAAGGGGAACATCACACACCGGGGCCTATCATGGGGAGGGGGGAGGGGGGAGGGATTGCATTGGGAGTTATACCTGATGTAAATGACGAGTTGATGGGTGCAGCACACCAACATGGCACAAGTATACATATGTAGCAAACCTGCACATTGTGCACATGTACCCTACAACTTGAAGTTTAATAATAATAAATAAATTAAAAAAAAAAAAAAAAAAAAAAAAAAAAAAAAAAAAAACAAGGGGCACTTCTTGCCATTTTGTGCTAACTTAGTCTTTATTGGTTGAACCAGTGTTGGGCAAGGAAGGAATTTGCTATAGGGAGCAGGGAAGACAGATCTAAACGGTTCTGCACTTATGAGCAAATTAATGAATAATGGAGATGTTCCTTATGGAACCCAGGCATGAAAACCATCCTTGGACCTGTCACATCTTGGAGTTATGTGCTGAAATCTTTTATTGGTTCATTGACTTTAGTTGTAGTTTAGGAAGTGATAGCCATAAACTTGAAACTTGAACTCTTGCTTCTAGCTTTTAGACCTTCTACTTAAGACAGAAGAACTACATATTTCACCTCATCTAACTTCTAGTATTTCAGATAATTTCTTCTCAGATACTTTTTTTGGCTCAACCTATGCTTAATATTTTTCGCTAATGTTCACTCTGTCATCATTAAACTGGTTTGCAGATGAATATATGGCCTATGCAGAAGAATATATGGTCTATGCAAATAACTTCTCACTGTACATTCTCTATACAGACCTATACAAATATTTTCATAAAACTTCTGAGCTGGAGGTGGAACTATTACAAAGTGTTGTGGTTGGAAAAGGTTGATGGATTGAGGTTATTCCTCAAGACCTCTTTCCACCACAAAACTGAAGATCCTAATTAGAGAATCCATTAGAAGGAACTTGACCAAGTCTGTGGCTTAATTTATGCCTCAAAGTAAAGTGATTAATATTATTCAATGCATGCATGAGACCAGAAATTCTTATTTGAATAAGTTATCCAACTTATAGTGTAATTAAAAGCTGAAACTAAACTGTCATTTCACTGCTATATTCCTATAAATTGAATTAAACTTTAAGCATTATTTAAGGATTCAACGTAATATATTTAGCTTTTTTTTTTTTTAAAACAAATCTGGAAGCTGGGCCAATTTCTATAAATGTTCTGCTCAGTAGCTAGCCTTTTGTGGAAACTCAATAGATCTTAAACGCTTGGTTCATTTAAGTTACTCTTCTTTTTGTTTTCAAGAAAGATTGAGAAGAGTTACAGGGAAGTTTAGTGGATTAGTCATTCAGTTCCTTGATGGATCACTTGCATATGCCAATGCCAGGGAACATTTAACTGATTAAAACCTTCTGAATGAATTTGTTATTTGGGGGTACTCTTTGAATGAATATCTTTATTGCATTGACTGTGTCCTGATGATATGACTTAGGCTTACTTCCAACATTAATTCTAAAAAGGCTCTGGCTAACTTATCTGTAGAATGTGCGTCCAAGTCAAGTTCGTGATGTATTTGCTTAAAAAAATCTTTGTGGCTCTTGAAAGAAATACAAAGATTTAGTAGTCAGTATTGTTTATAAAGTCTAGGGTGGTCATGTTTAAATAATAAATCTAAGAATTAGATGAGTACTGTTACACATTTTTTGTTAATAAATCTTAAATACTGGAAAGAATAGATTTAAGAAAAATATTCCAACATTGAAAACCCAAGTATCTAAACATATTTCAGTCTCATATACCAAAAAATATGAATTTATAGCATTTTTGGTCAGGATAAACACCTCCTGCATCTTATTGTATAAGAGGTATTTTGAATGAAAATAGACTTGCCATGTCAGACTGATTATTTGAAATTTAAGTTCTATTTTCAATTTTAGGTTCTTAAAAAAGGTCCAACTTACCCAATGAACATAAAAGTGTTTACTGCTAATTTAGCTGCTGCTGCAGAACATGAAAGGAAATCATGAGGCCGTTAACACATCTAGAAATAGTCATTTTCTAGCTTTCGGTTCCTAAGATAGCTTAGTGAAAATAAAATATTCAGACAAGGCAGGGTAGGGCGGTGAGTTTTTAAAGGATTTTCTTTTTAAACTTTCCTTCCTTCCACCCTTGCTCCCTCACTTCCACTCTCCTTTATTTCTCCTTTGTGTGTGTGTTAACTTAGAACTTCACTTCAAGATCTTCTGAGTGCTAAGTGATGGGGCAGTGAGGTATACACTTTATTTCCCTGCATAGGCAATGAGTAAAAAAGTTGTGAAATTACGGCAAATTCACTAGTGGATTACAAAGGTGAAAATGCCCTTCTTGTACCAGCGTTAATATGATCTCCAGCCATCCATATGCAGCAGATCATGCTCACTCTGTTGATGGCAAAGGAAAGTTCTCTTTGAGGCCTTGTAATGGAAACTGCACATCATGTCTGGAAAGTCCCTCCAGGCTATTGTTCAAGAAGTCTTTCTTTCACACTTCAGTTTCTTCATTGTATGATATTTGTTGATTGCCTACCCTACGTTAGACCCCGTGTTAGGTCCTGCAATCCTGTTCACAAGGAGATTATAGTCTTGAGGGGAAGGCAGATGTTCATTAAGGACTCACCCCAGTGCTGACGGACAGACTGGGATAAAAAAGTATGGGGCACATGAATGTGTAACAGGTATAGGCGGTGGTCAGGGAAGGCTGAGACTGGTTAACTGGGCAGACGCAAAGGGTTGCAGGCAACTCTCCTGAGGTGGAGAGGCAAGGCTGGTGGCAGGGGCAGGGAAGTTGTGGAGAGTCGATATCACAAAAGGCAGTGCTGAAAGATGCCAGGGGACTGAGGACTTCTTTCAGCTGAGCAACAGTACACATTTCTTCCACTCAGACGTTTCCTTTTCTAATTAAAAAAATTGGGACATCCACATCTTGATAATACAGTTAATGTGTGAATATAATAACTGCTTAATAAATCCTTGTTGAAATAGGAATGCTGATTAAGGCACTTAGGCCAGCAGCTGAAGGAGGCTTAATATATTCAGAGATGATTCCTAGGTATCTAGAAAAGGGTATTTTAAACTAAGAGAAGAGAGAGGCAGTTTACCAGTTTCTTCCTTTCAAGGGAAACAACATAAAAGGACTGGAGTGTTTAACAGATGGGGCGAGAAGTCTGGTGACAGAAAACATGAGAAAATGAAGTTTGTGATGTTTTTATGCAGAAGGAAGTTATCATTATTGTTGAGTGATAATGGCATTAATTTTCTGAAGATGGGCAGCTCCTTTCATCCCATTAAATGTGTATGTGTGTGGGCATGTTTGCTTGCATACTTAAGGCTAAGATTAATTTTTGGTACAATAGGGTAGGGTTGCCAGATTTGGTAAATGAAAATACAAGACATCTAGATAATTTGAATTTCAAGTAAACAAAGAATAAATTTTGGAGTGTATATATATGCCCCAAATACCCTACCAGAGGGAAATTTTCTTCTAAGAACTCTGGAGGCGTGTTGCCTCATTTCCCCCATGTTTTTAATCATTGCATGTATAATGTTTATATTTATGTCTATTCTCAGTTATTTCTGCCACATATATTTTTAGAATCTAAATTTTCCCAACAGTCTGGAACCTTTGATGGGTGTATATAATGTGATGAAGGATTCTCTTCCTGGAGAGGCTGCTGATTTATAGCCAAGATTCTGTCTTCGTGCTCTGGGTTTCCATCTCTCTAGTGTTAATATTTCAAGAATGAGACTAGAGCATTTTGCTTACTTTAGTGCCCGTTGGAGCAACACAAAGCTGCCTTTGCTGCAAAGGACCCTGTAGAATGATTGTTGATCTGCTTTCTAGAAACTGAGCTGTGCCCAAAGCCTCTTACCAGTTTCTAAAGGCATCTGCTTCCCTTTTCTTAGGAAGGTTCTTTAGGTGAACGATAGTCACCCCTACATCTCTGTAATACCTAGTGAGCAGCTTGTTGTATGTGGATACCATGAAATAGAAACAGATTCATGAAGATAAGGATTAGAAGGTAATTTTTAGATTACAGAAACAGATTCATGAATATAAGGATTAGGATTTGTGAATGAAAACAACTGTTGCTTTGGATGGCTGGATTTAAAAATGTTTCTCAATATTGGTGATGTGGTATTTTAATTAAAAAATAGGATCAGATCAGGACACGCAGAAGACGCTGTAATATGCATAATGATCTGCTTTTCCAGGAAATGAGTATCTTTAGGGGTCAGCATTGAGCTCACCACACATGATAAAAAATAAAACTCATTGGAAATATAGAAATTGGCCACCTAAAAATTGAGTCAAAATGTGTTTTAACCACCCCACCCCCCTCTTGATTGTTTTTATTCACTTCTGATAACCTACTGGCTGTTTAGTTATATTTTGTGGTTGTTTCGGCTGTCACGAACTCATACAGAATAGCCAGAATTATCAGTCTCATCAGGGACCACAAACACATAATGTGTGCAATTCAGTACACATATTAAAAAATAGCTAATTTACAGTATTACAAGCACAAAGGAGCCTACTGATGTGAAGTTTCAGTGAAACAGTTCAAAGAAATGATGTTAATTAAACATCACTATTTCTCAAAGTAAAGGATGTCATTGTATTAGTAGAATGTTAACCCTGTCTTTTATGGGTCAGTTATATCAATTTCATCATAAACCCCCTTCAAAGACGTGCATTTTAGCACTTGGATGTAGTCTGGTCTGTGTTTCATTAAGCATTTGTTTAAAGTTCAGATTCCAGCTCTCTTGCTCCACAACCATTGATATTTCTCAATTTATCTATGATTTACACCCTGACTGCCTCCATAAAAGATACCGTGTTTATAAGAAAGACATATGCAATTAGATAATAGTTTGAACACTTGTACAGGGAGAGGGAAATAAATATGCCACTCAAACATAGGCTAATACATTCATTGAAAGTAAGTACTAATAATTATTTCTAAGCCTCCCAGCAGCCAAGGCAAAAAGGGACTCCAGTAACATAACATGCTCATTATTTCATTGTTTACTTTTACTACTCCTTATTCCAAGTTGAGATTGTTAGAGATATGTTAGTGATTACCTCAAGTCTTATTATTTCCAGAAATGTAAAGTTTGGCTTAAAATCACAATGAATTCTTCCAAACTATATTGCATGTGCTTAAGTAATTCTTTGGGTTTGGTTTTAGATTTTTAAAAATTGTGGTAAAAAACACGTAACATTAAATTTACCATCTCAACCATTTTTAAGTGTAGCTTTCAGTAGTGTTAAGTATACTCATATTGTTGTGTAGCAAATTGCTACCACTTTTTCGTCTTGTTACGCTGAAACTCTATGTTCATTAAACAACTCCCCATTTCACCTTCTCAGACCCTGGAAATTACCATTCTACTTTCTGTTTCTATGAATTTGACCACTTTAGATACTTCACATGAGTGGAATCATACAGTATTTGTCATTTTGTGACTATTTCACTTAACGTAATGTCCTGGAGGTTCATTCATATGTAGCACGTGACAAGATTTTCCTTTTCCTTTTTTTGGCTGCATAATATCCCATTGTATATATTTACATTTTCCTTATTCATTCATCTGTTGATGGACATTTGGACTGCTTCTATCTCTTGGCTATTGAGAATAATGCCATAAGGAATGGGTGTGCAAGTATCTCTTCAAGATCCTGTTCTGAATTCTTTTGGATATATACCCACAAATGGGATTGTTGGATCGTATAGTAATTCTGTTTTGAATTTTTTGAGGAACCTCCATGCTATTTTCTGTAATGGCTGCATCATTTTACATTCCTACCAATAATACACAAGGGTTCCATCTTCTCTGCATTTTCGCCAACGCTTGGTATTTTATGCTGTTTTGATGAGTATGAGGTGATATCTCATTGTTGTTTTTATTTGCACTCTTCTAATGATTAGTAATGTTAGCATCTTTTCAAGTGCTTATGGGCCATTCGTATATCTCTTTGGAGAAATGTCTGTTTAAGTTCTTTGCCTATTTTAAAATCAATTCTGTTGTTGTTGTTGAGTTGAAGTTTCTTATATATTCTAGATATTAACCCCTTTTCAGATATATTGTTTGCAATTATTTTCTCCCATTTTATAGGTTGTAATTTCACTCTGTTGATTGTTTCCTTTGACATGAAAAAGTTTTTGTCATTCCATTTGTTTATGTTTGATTTCGTTGCCTGTGCTTTTGGTGTCATATTTAAGAAATCATTGCTAAATTCAAAGTCCTGAGGCTTTACCCCTATGTTTCTTTCTAGGACTTTAACAGTTTTAAGTCTAATTTTTAGGTCTTTAATTGATTTTGAGTTAATTTTTATGTATGGTACAAGGCAAGGGCCTATAAAGTCATTCTTTTTGCATTTGAATATCCTATTTTTCCAACACTACTTGTTGAAGAGGCTGTCTTTTCTCTATTGTGTGATCTTGGCACTCTTGTTGAAAATTATTTGGTCATATATGCAGTGGTTTATTTCTGGGCTCTCTATTTTACTCCATTGGTTTATGTATCTTACTTTAGGCCATACCACACTGTCAAAACCTACTACTTTGCCGTAGGTTTTGAAATTAAGTGTGATGCCTCTGACTTTGTTCTTTCTCAAGATCGTTTTGGCTCTTTTGGGCCCCTTAAGATCCTGTAGAATTTTATAATTATTTTTCTATTTATGGAAAAAGTGTCATTGGGATTTTTATAGAGTTTGCATTGTATCTTTAGATTGCTTTGGACGATCTATTGTTAAAATGGACATTTTAACAATATTAAGTCTTTCAACCCATGAGCTTGGGATGTCTTTCCATTTATTTGTATCTTCTTTGAATTCTTTTAGCAATGTTTTGTAGTTCTCAACATACAAGCCTTTTATCTCCTGGGTTAAGTTTTTTCCTAAGTATTTAATCCTTCTTGAGGCTATTGTTAACAGAATTATTTTCTTAATTTTCTTTCCAGATTGGTCTTGTTAATATATAGAAATTGCAACTGATTTTTGATCATCGATTTTGCATTCTGCAAACTTTTCTAAGTTCATTTATTAGTTCTAACATTTTTGTGTGTGTGTGACTTAAAAGATCATGTCATTTGAGAGCAGAGACAATTGAGGTTCTTCTTTTCCAATTTTTAGGCTTTTTATTTCTTTTTCTTGTCTAATTGCTCTGGTAAGAACTTCTAGCAATGTACTGAATGGTCGTGGCAAGAGTGGGCATCTTTGCCTTGTTCCTGATCTTAGAGTAAAAGCTTTTAGTCTTTTCCCATTGAATATGATGTTAGCTGTGGGCATTTCATATATGGCTTTTATTATGTTGAAGTAGTTTCCTTCTATTCCTAGTTTGTTGAGTGTATTTATCATAAAAGCATGTTGAATTTTATCAAATGCGTTTTCTGCATTGATTGAGATGATCATTTGGTTTTTGTCCGTTTGCTTAATTTAGTGTATTACATTGGTTAATTTTTGTATTTTGAACTATTGCATTTCAGTTGTAAATCCCTCTTGATCATGGTGTAAGATCCTTTTAAGGTGTGATTGAATTTGGTTTGCTATTATTTTGTTTAGGGTTTTTGCATCAGTATTCATCGGACATATTGGTCTATACAGTTTTTTTTTGTTCTTGTGTCTTTTTCTGGTTTTGGTATTAGGATAATGCTAGCCTCAAAGAATGAGTTTGGGATTGTTCTCTCTTAATATTTTTTGGCAGAGTTTGAGAAGGATTGGTAATCATTATTCATTAAATATTTGATACAATTCTTCAGAGAAGCCACATGGTCCTGCTATTTTCTCTGTTGGGAGATTTTTTTTATCACTGCTTCAGTCTCCTCGCTAGTTATAGGTCTGTTTCAGTCTTGATAGGTTGTATGTTTCTGGGAATTTATCTTTTTTTAGATTATCCAATTTATTGGCATATAATTGCTCATAGCAGTATATTATGATACTTTTTATTGCTGTGACATCAGTTGTAATGTCTCCTTTTTCTTTTCTAATTTTAGCCATAGAGTCTTCTCTCTTTTTTTCTTTGTTAGTCTAGCTAAGGATTTGTCAATTTTGTTGATTTTTTTGGGAAAACCATCCATTGGAGTCATTGATTGTTTCTATTCTTTATTTGATTTATCTCTACTCTAATTTTTATGGTTTCTTTTGTTCTGCTAACTTTGCATTTAGTTTGTTTTTCTTTTTCTAGTTCCTCAAGGTATAAAGTTAGGTTGTTGATTTTAGATCTTTCTTATCTTTTAATGTAGATGTTTACTGCTATGCACTTCCCTTTTACTACTGCTTTCACTGCATTCCATAAGTTTTGTATGTTGTGTTTTTATTTTCATTTGTCTCCACATATTTTCTAAATTGTCTTGTGGTTTCTTCTTAGACTCATTAGTTGTTTATGAGTGCATTGTTTAATTTCCACATATTACTGTATTTTCCTATTTTCTTTCTGCTATTGATTTTTAATTTTATTTTATTGTGATTGGAGAAGATATTTTGTATGATTTCAATCTTCTTAAATTTGTTAAGATTTATTTTGTGGCCTAACATGTGGTCCATTTTGGGAATGTTCCGTGTGCGCTTGAGAATAATGTGTGTTCTACTGTTGTTGAATGTTGTATATCTATCTATCTATCTATCTATCTATCTATCTATCTATCTATCTATATCTGTAGACCCAGTCGGTCTGTTGTGTTGTTCAGGTCCTCTGTTTCCCTATTGATCTTCTCTCTGATTCTGTTGATAACTGAGAGTAGGATACTGAAGTCTTCTACTATTATTGTATCGGTGTCTATTTCTCTCTCCAGGTCTTTCAATTTTACTTCATTTATTTAGGTGCTGTAATGTTAAGTACATATCTTTTTTTTTTTTACTGTTATATCTTCCTGGTGAATTGGCCCTTTTATCATTATACAGTATTCTTCATTGTCTCTTGTGACAATTTTGTCCTAATGTCTACTTTGTTTGATACAACTATGATCACTTCTCCTCTCTTTAGGTTCCTGTTTGCATAGAATATCTTTTTTTAACCCTTTCACTATAGCCTATGTGTGTCTGTAAGGCAGATTCACTGATTGCCAATCTGTAATTTCTAATTTCTATCAACTGCATGAGTCTGGTGAAACAGAACACTCAAACAAGTTAAGTGAAGCAACCTTATAGGCACAGTTAGGCAGCAAGGGAAAACAGAAGCCTAGGATTCATAGTTTCCCAAAGCTCAGAGTGAATGGAATCTTGCTGTGTGTTACCTACTTTGCAGTGCAGGTGAAGAACTTTGAAAGCAGTCTACTCTGGATTGTATATCCAGGGGAAACAGCGGGGCTAAAGTAATGCAGGGCATCCTATTCTTGGAGGGACAGGTACAGAGTCCAAGCTGTTTGACATACTTTCTCCTTATCTCAAGATTCTGTACTCCTAGCACATCCTACAGTTATATTTGAGAACTACAATTGAGAAAGTGGGGAAGAGTGCAGTCAGTCAAGGCCATCTTGGAATTTGTTCTGCGCTGTCTCTAGAGCTAACGTGAATCCCTTGCAGGCACAACATATGGTTGGACCTTATTGTTTTTTTTTTTATTTATTTTTTATTTTTTATTTTTTTTAATTTATTTATTATTATTAAACTTCAAGTTGTAGGGTACATGTGCACAACGTGCAGGTTTGCTACATATGTATACTTGTGCCATGTTGGTGTGCTGCACCCATCAACTCGTCATTTACATCAGGTATAACTCCCAATGCAATCCCTCCCCCCTCCCCCCTCCCCATGATAGGCCCCGGTGTGTGATGTTCCCCTTCCCGAGTCCAAGTGATCTCATTGTTCAGTTCCCACCTACGAGTGAGAACATGCGGTGTTTGGTTTTCTGTTCTTGTGATAGTTTGCTAAGAATGATGGTTTCCAGCTGCATCCATGTCCCTACAAAGGACACAAACTCATCCTTTTTTATGGCTGCATAGTATTCCATGGTGTATATGTGCCACATTTTCTTAATCCAATCTGTCACTGATGGACATTTGGGTTGATTCCAAGTCTTTGCTATTGTGAATAGTGCTGCAATAAACATACGTGTGCATGTTGGACCTTATTTTTTTAAACCATTCAACCAATATGTGTCTTTTAATTGGTGCATTTAAGCTATTTACATTTAAGGTAATTACTGATAGGGAAGGGCTGACTATTGCTATTTTATTGTTTTCTTATTGTTTTTCCCTCATTTCTTCTCTTGTTGTCTTCGTGTTTCATTTTTTTTTTTTGTAGTGACATGTTTTGATTCTCCTCTCATTTTCCTTTGTGTGTATCTGTGTGTATATGTGTATATATAAAAATTTATATATATACCTTAATGAGTTTGAGTAGGAAGCAGTTCATGAACTGGGAAACACCAAACTGAAAGAGGTTTAGTGTTCTGATGACAAAGCATCCCTTACATATATTCTGTAGATAATTTCTTTGTGGTTACCATTGCAATGAGATAAAACATCTTAAAATTATGACACTGTGTTTTAAACTGATAACAACTTAACTACATTCATGTAGAAAACCTTCTATTTTACATCTCTGCCCCCTCCCAGTTTATGTTATTGATTACACAATTATCTGTTGCCGTATTTCATATCCATGGACATAGACTTATCATTACTTTTTATGCTTTATTAAATAGATTTTTAAAATCTATACCAGATTTATAAGTGTTAATTTTTCTAGCAGGCTTTGATATGGTTGGTTTTGCACTTGCCTGGGGTGCAGGATCCTTTTAACTGGTTTCTAGATTTCTCTCAGGGGCATTGGCCCATTGGCCATTTTGAAGTTAATATTTTTGTGGTTGAAGGGGAGTCCAGGGCTTCCTATTTTGCCATTTTAATGATATTGCTCCTGGTTTTAGGTTTTATGTATGGTGATATTGAAGATCAGTTTGTGATTTTAAGTGCTGTGGCTGAATGATACTGTCATCATCATCCTTTGATTGTGACCACTTTATTAGGACTATTGTTTTTCCTTTAAGCCTTTTGTTTCCCGGCTGAATCCCATTAATTGACTTTTGGGATTTACCTTTTGGGCAAATCTTCTTACTCCAAGACTCTAACTGTGTCTATGTACCATGCTGATTAATATACTAGAATGTGGTTTGCTGTTTTATTCGACTACTGCTTAATTAAAAATCTTTTGACTTTCCCTAAGAAAATCCGAGAAGGCATTCCATAGGTGGTCTGAATTTAAGACAAATATGGGTGGGGATTAGGCCAATTATAGATAAACATGTAAGAAAGCTGTGAGAATGTATGTGAGGTGAATAATTATGAAACACCAGTGAACCAGTGCAGCTGGGGATTTAAACATCTAAGTGGGATTAATGTATCATTTTATATAGCTGAAGTAAATTAAAACAGTATTTTATGTGAACATTAAACTTTTCTTCCTTTGGTATGAATACTCTGGGGATTTGGAATAAGCATGATTATTGTAATTCACACCTCTTTTAAAATCTTAATGTTGTTTGCAGCTAGTTGAGCATGTGAGACTATAAAGTAGTGAACTCTGCTTTCTTTATGGCCACAGCTTTTACTCCTAATTCTTCTTGGCCTGTTACAACCTGTGTGTCATGACTCCCAAGTTGAACTAGGTAAAAGAATGTGTATGTGAATGGATCATCATTTCTAGAAAAGCATCTCAGAGCATAGTCTATTTAGATAATTGGTTTTAAAAGTAGCCTTTTATTTCATAGAAAGCAGCACAGTCTAATACAAGGAACTGGTGTGCTACACATGAGGACATGCTCTGGCTTAATGATTCTCTGGCTGTCTTAGGTAGAAAAGTTTAGGGTTGAAAGAAAAGTGACGTCTGTTTCAAAGGAATGACAATTCTTAGGGTATAACAATAGCTTGTTAGTGAAGAGCCTAACTTTGGCTCAAGCATCAGACTGCTTGAGTTCAAATATAAATTCCTCCATTTACCATCAATGTGAGCTTGATTAAGTTATTCCTCCAATAGTCAGTTTCCTTATCTGTAAAGTGAGCACAATGGTAGGACCACAATTTAATTGGTTCTGATTGGAATTAAATGTACTACTCTCTGTATAAAGAAGTGATTAGCCCAGTGCCTCGCACATGATAAGCTCTCAGTAGGTATTAGATCTTTTTTTATTGTTAATTTTGTTGTTGATGGTATCTTTATTATAACCATGTGAGAAGTTTTATGCTGAAAAATATATAATACCAAATTTTTTATAGGTAATGTACAACAGCATCTGTAATGACTGCATAAACAATTCTTGCATTTTCCTCAAGTGTTTATTTTAAATGATTTATTCATGACTCAGTTCAAGTGTACACACAGATTAGACTTCACAAATAATTCACTTAATACCAGCTATACCCTGTGGCAGTTCTTTTAAGGTTTTTGATCTCTAGGGAGTGTACAGAAGTGTTCTACTTGTGCAAATTGTTTTCCTTTTTATGTCAATTCCAAAGATGCAGGTTTATTAAAAGAATTTTTTCCCCCAAATATTTTTGAGCCTCATGCAATTTTGTATAGCAGTAACCAATGAAGTTATCCATATTGCTTCCTCTGATACAGTCTCTGAGTCAATTTGTTTTAATGTTTAAAAACTTATTGCCTGCTTTGTCCTTGACACTTACATGTTCGGAGGTTCAGCGGAAGATAATATGAAGAAACTCCTGATTTCCACTCCACTAGAAACAGTTTTCCTTCTATTTCATCAAATCTCAGCACTTAACGGAGATTATAACTGCATGTTGGTTATTTTACCATTCTTGCCTATCTATCTATCCATCTATCTATCTGTCTATCTATCTATCTATCTATCTACCTACCTACCTACCTACCTACCTACCTACCAATCTCTCTTTCTATCTTGTTCATTTTAGGTATCATGAAGAAGCATTTAGTGGGACCCCACAAGCATAATAAAAAGTGTCACTGGAAGATATATTTACAAGCATAAATATAAAAAGCAATATAGTACTTAGCAAAAAATATAACACATTCTCTCATAAGGCATATTTTTTCCACGCTTTTTTTTTTGTTTTTACAATTTAAAGTAGTCACTTAAAAATCAGAAAGCAAAAGATTTTTGACCTAGATTTAGTTGGTTTATAGTAAGTCTTGTTGGTTATGGTGAGTAATAAGTTAATACGTGTTAAGTTAATAATGAAGTAAGAGATATATTGACTTTATTTCTTGGTGTGGAAGTGACTTATTCATTCAACAGATATTTATTAAGTGGGCCAGGTACTGCTTGGTAATACAAGTGGTGAATAAAGTGGCTTACACTCTAATGAGAGAGACAGACAGCTCCGAGTTAACAGATGAATAAAAATATACTTACATATGTGATATACGTAGTAAGATAACGAGGGTGGTCACCTACTTCAAATAGTGTACTCAGAGCATATGCATGATAAATGAAGTTGTTGCAGTATGTTTAAAACACTGGAGCCAAAATTTTGAGTGCTCATTTGAAAACACTTTATGGTAAAGCAGTGGTGCTTAGAATGATGCATTAAAATATATATATGACTATCTTGCCAAAGGTAAACTTTTTTTACAATTTACCTGACACGATCTTTCTACATTACAATAGATTATATGTGTTGGAAAACATTTTTGTAAAATGTACAGTGAGTCTGACATGTGAATGAAAAAATCCTCTTTTCTTAACTTTCAAAAGTGCTAATATGCCCTATGTAGTATCACGTAAAATAGTGACACTAATACCTCACTCAGTGGGGAGATAGATGTCGCTGAGGAGGGACAGATGAATGGATCTAGTCAGTAGTAACACATTTGAAGTTCTGGCTGATCAACAGAGTCTTTTATTTCTAGGGTCAAGGTGGTAACAGCCAATTAATAGGAGAGCAGGTTGGAAGAAGAGTAAAAGATCTACATGCTCATGTTACTTGTCCTGCTCACAGAAAACAAACCAGTTTTGTGTGAGAAAATTGTTTCCCCTCAACTTGAAAGCATTGAGTTTGCTCACCCTGGAGCTTTCTTTGATGCCCCTCTGTTCAAGTCCCTTGTGGCTGTCTTCCTTCTAACAAAGCTATTTATAAACTGCAATGCTCTACGCAACTGTAAGCACGGTGGCTGCAGCCTAGTGGAAATATTTTTGGGTCATAGGTAGTTCTGTATTCAAATCCCAGCGGTGGCTCTTTCTAGCTGTGTGACTTGAGCAAATTATTTAACTTGCTGATCTATAGCTTCCTCCACTCTAAAATGGGGGTAATAAAACTTCCCTTAGAGGATTGTGTGAAGATTAATGAGACTGACACAGGTAAGGCATCTTCTTTCATGGTTGGCACTTAGTCTGTTTTGCTTATTACTTAGGGCTCAACTTTGAACGAACTTGAGGTTAAAAGCTCAGTATCAGGTTATCCTCATGTTTTTTCCTTTGTAAGCCTCATTTCTCCCAGAGCATGGTGAGAGTCTTGAGGACAGGAAACATTTTATGCTTTTCTACCTTCCTTGTGCCGTGCAGAGTCCTCAGCATCCAGTCAGCACTTAATGCTTATACTGTCACTTCTGGACTGCCTTTCAAGTTTCTCAAAGTTAGAGACCATGAAGGGCATGGAGACTGGTACTTTTCACACTGTGCTTCTGCAGATTTTGGTGGGGAGGTGGTAATAGGGGAATGAAGGTGGAGCCATATGAAATAAACTCTTAAAGGCATGATAGTGACCAGGAAAATAATATGTACCATATCCCTATACATTGCCATAATTGCCCAGTGTATTTTTATTATGATTAAAACCACAATGACACACATGATGCCCATTTAGCATGCTCCAAAAACACAACAGGAATTCACCTTCACAAAGAACAATAGACATGGGGCCAAGACCTTGGATTCTGACCAGTTTTAAACACCTGCTTCCTCCTAAGATAGTCTAGCATTATCTTACAGGATTCAGCCTTAGAACTGAGGGCATGGTTTAAATTGTAATATCTGAGGAGACTCAGGTTGGCTGAACAAGAAGGGTGGCAGTGCCTTTGTCCAATTAGATCTGCAGAGGTTGTGTTCCATCCTATGCAGTTGCCTACCATAAAAGAGGAATCTAGGAAAGATCTTCCATATAGCAGGCACGCAGTGCTTATGTAATGAATGAAAGGACAAAAGAAACTGTTCTCTTTGTGTATCTTTATGTAACCCTAAGAGTTCCAAGCGAATTGTTGACATTATTCTAACACAGCATAAAGATTTGGAAAGACCTGTGTAGCACGTTGTAATGATATTTGGCTTGTTGATTTCTCAGCTCTAAGAGAATCTCTGCTTTTGCCAATAGGGACACATAAGAATGTTCTTAATGCTTTAGGAATAACATAGTTACCCAAAATGTTAAACTTTATTCTGCAAAACTTTAACTCGAAAAATATTTTTCATCAAGTTTACATGTATTCCCTGGGCAACACTGGTCAGGTATTCATTCAACAATAAACATTTAAGTATGTACTATATACTGTTCTTGATTGTGTGGGAATTTCAAAGATAAATGAGATTGTATCTTTGCCATTTAAGACTTACAATTCTTGGCTCCCAGGCAAGATGGCTGAATAGGAACAGCTCCAGTCTGCAGCTCCCAGTGAATCAATGCAGAAGGTGGGTGATTTTTGCATTTCCAACTGAAGCACCCAGTTCATCTCATTGGGATTGGTTAGACAGTGGGTGCAGCCCAGGGAGGGTGAGCAGAAGTAGGGTGGGGCATTGCCTCTCCAGGAAGTGCAAGGGGTTGGGGAACTCCCTCCTTAGCCAAGGGAAGCCAAGAGGGACCCAGCTGTGAGGGACAGTGCTATCAGGCCCAGATACTATGCTTTTCCCACAGTCTTTGCAACCCACAGACCAGGAGATTCCCTTGGGTGCCTACACCACAAGGGGCCTGGGTTTCAAGCACAAAACTGGGCGGCTGTTTGGGCAGACACTGAGCTAGCTGCAGGAGTTTTATTTCATACCCCAGTGGCACCTGGAACACCAGAGAAACAGAACCGTTCACTCCCCTGGAAAGGGGACTGAAACCATGGAGCCAAGTGGTCTTGCTCAGTGGATCCCACCCCATGAGCCCAGCAAGCTAAGATCCACTGACTTGAAATTCTTGCTGCCAGCACAGCAGTCTGAAGTTGACCTGGGACACTCTAGCTTGGTGGGGGGAGGGACGTCCACCATTACTGAGCCTTAAGTAGGCGGTTTTCCCCTCACAGTGTAAACAAAGCCACCAAGAAGTTCGGACTGGGTGGAGTCCACTGCAGTGCCACAAAGCCACTGTAGCCAGACTGCCTCTCTAGATTCCTCCTCTCTGGGCAGAGCATCTCTGAAAGAAAGGCAGCAGCCCCAGTCAGGGGATTATAGATAAAACTCCCATCTCCCTGGGACAGAGCACCCACAGGGAGGGGCGGCTGTAGTTGCAGCTTCAGCAGACTTAAATGTTCCTGCCTGCCGGCTCTAAAGAGAGCAACAGATCTCCTAGCACAGTGCTTGAGCTCTGCTAAGGGACAGACTGCCTCCTGAAATGGGTCCCTGACCCTTGTGCCTTCTGACAGGGAGATATCTCCCAACAGGGGTCGAGAGACACCTCATACAGGAGCGTTCCAGCTGGCATCTGGCAGGTACCCCTTTCAGAGGAAGGAATACACAGCAATCTTTGCTGTTCTGCAGCCTCTGCTGGCTATACTCAGGCAAACAGGGTCTGAAGTGGACCCCCAGCAAACTCTAGCAGACCTGCAGCAGAGGGGCCTGACTGTTAGAAGGAAAACTAACAAACAAAAAGCAGTAGCATCAACATCAACAAAAAGGATGACCACGCAAAAACTTCATCCAAAGGTCACCAACAGCAAAGACTAAAGGTAGATAAATCCATGCAGATGAGGAAAATCCAGCGCAGAAAGGCTGAAAATTCCAAAAATCAGAATACCTCTTCTCCTCCACAGGATCATAACTCCTTGCCAGGAATGGGAACAACACTGGATGGAGAATGAGTTTGATGAATTGACAGAAGTAGGCTTCAGAAGGTGGGTAATAACAAAATCTTCCAAGCTAAATGAGCATGTTCTAACCCAATGCAAAGAAGCTAAGAACCTTGATAAAAGGTTAGAGAAATTGCTAACTAGAATATCTAGTTTAGAAAAGAACATAAATGACCTGATGGAGCTGAAAAACACAGCCCAAGAACTTCATGAAGCATACACAAGTATCAATAGCTGAATTGATCGAGTGGAAGAAAGGATATCAGAGACTGAAGATCAACTTAATGAAATAAAGCATGAAGACAAGATTAGAAAAAAAAAAATGAAAAGGAAGGAACAAAGCCTCCAAGAAATATGGGACTATGTGAAAAGACCAAACCTACATTTGATTGGTATACCTGAAACTGATGAGGAGAATAGAACCAAGGTGGAAAACGCTCTTCAGGATATTATCCAGGAGAATTTCCCCAACAGCAAGACAGGCCAACATTCCAATTCAGGAAATACAGAAAACACTACAAAGATACTCCTTGAGAAGAACAACCCGAAGACACATAATCGTTAGATTTACCAAAGTTGAAATGAAGGAAAAAATGTTAAGGCAACCAGAGAGAAAGATTGAGTTACCCCAAAGGGAAGCCCATCAAACTAACAGCGGATCTCTCAGAAGAAACCCTGCAAGCCAGAAGAGTGTGGGGACAAATATTCAACATTCTTAAAGAAAGGAATTTTCAACCCAGAATTTCATATCTAGCCAAACTAAGCTTCATAAATGAAGGAGAAATAAAATCCTTTGCAAATAAGCAAATGCTGAGGGATTTTGTCACCACCAGGCCTGCCTTACAAGAGCTCCTGAAGGAAGCAGTAAATTTGGAAAGGAAAAACCAGTACAAGTCACTGCAAAAGCAAACCAAAATGTAAAGACCATCAACACTATGAAGAAACTGCATCAACTAATTGGAAAATAACCAGCTAGCATCATAATGACAGGATTGAATTCACATATAACAATATTAACCTTAAATGTAAATGGGCTAAATGTGTCAATTAAAAGACACAGACTGGCAAATTGGATAAAGATTCAAGACCCATTGATGTGCTGTATTCAGGAGACCCATCTCACATGCAAAGACACACATAGGCTCAGAATAAAGGGATGGAGGAATATTTACCAAGCAAATGGAAAGAAAAAAAGAGAGAGAGAAAAAAAGGCAGGGATTGCAATCTTAGACTCTGATAAAACAGATTTTATGCCAAAAAGATCAAAAAAGAAAAAGAAGGCCATTACATAATGGTAAAGGGATCAATGCAACAAGAAGAGCTAACTATCCTAAATACATATGCACCCAATATAGGAGTACCCAGATTCATAAAGCAAGTTCTTAGAGACCTACAAAGAGACTTAGACTCCCACACAGTAATAGTGGGAGACTTTAACACCCCACTATTGAATATCAGTCAATATTCCACTGATCAACGAGACAGAAAATTAACAAGGATATTCAGGACTTGAACTCAGCTCTAGACCAAGCAGACCTAACAGACATCTACAGAGCTCTCCACCCCAAATCAACAGAATGTACATTCTTCTCAGCACCACATAGCACTTATTCTAAATTTGACCACATAATTGGAAGTAAAACACTCCTCAGCAAATGCAAAAAATGGAAATCATAACAAACAGTCTCTCAGACCACACTGGAATCAAATTAGAATTCAGGATTCAGAAACTCACTCAAAACCACTCAGCTACATGGAAACTGAACAACCTGCTCCTGAATGACTACTGGGTAAATAACAAAATTAAGGCAGAAATAAATAAGTTCTTTGAAACCAATGAAAACAAAGACAAAATGTACCAGAATCTCTGGGACACAGCTAAAGCAGTGTTTAGAGGGAAATTTACAGCACTAAGTGCCCACAGAAGAAAGCGGGAAAGATCTAAAATCAACATAATAACATCACAATCAAAAGAACTAGAGAAGCAAGAACAAACAAATTCAAAAGCAGAAGACAAGAAATAACTAAGATCAGAGCAGAACTGAAGGAAATAGAGACACGAAAAGCCCTTCAAAAAATCAATGAATCCAGGAGCTGTTTTTTTTTTAAAAGATTAACAAAATGGATAGCCAGAGTAATAAGAGAAAAGAATCAAATAGACACAATAAAAAATGATAAAGGGGAGATCACCACCGATCCTACAGAAATACAAACTACCATCAGAGAATACTATAAACACTTCTATGCAAATAAACTAGAAATTCTAGAAGAAATGGATAAATTCCTGGACACATACACCCTCCCAAGACTAAACCAGAAAGAAGTCGAATCCTTGAATAGACCAATAACAAGATCTGAAATTGAGGCAGTAACTAATAGCCTACCAACCCAAAAAAGCCCAGAACCAGACAGATTCACAGCTGAATTCTATCAGAGGTACAAAGAGGAGCTGGTACCATTCCTTCTTAAACTATTCAAAACAATAGAAAAAGAGGGACTTCTCCCTAACTCATTTTATGAGGCCAGCATCATTCTAATACCAAAACTGGACAGAGACACACAAAAAAAGAAAATTTCAGGCCAATGTTCCCGATGAACATCAATGTGAAAATCCTCAATAAAATCCTGGCAAACCAAATCCAGCAGCACATCAAAAAGCTTATCCACCATGATCAAGTTGGCTTCATCCTTGCGATGCAAGGCTGGTTCAACATACACAAATGAATAAATGTAACCTATCACATAAACAGAGTCAATGACAAAAACATTATTATCTCAATAGATGCAGAAAAGGCCTTCAGTAAAATTCAACACCCCTTCATGCTAAAAGCACTCAATAAACTAGGTATTGGTGGAACATATCTCAAAATAATAAGAGCTATTTATGGCACACCCACAGCCTATATCATACTGAATGGGCAGAAGCTGGAAGCATTCCCTTTGAAAACTGGCACAAGACAAGGATGACCTCTCTCACCACTCCTATTCAGCATAGTATTGGAAGTTCTGGCCAGGACAATTAAACAAGAGAAAGAAATAAAGGGTGTTCAATAGGAAGAGAGGAAGTCAGATGATCTCTCTTTGCAGATGACATGATTGTATATTTAAAAAACTCCATCATCTCAGTCCAAAACTCCTTAAGCTGATAAGCGACTTCAGCAAAGACTCAGGTTACAAAATCGATATGCAAAAATCACAAGCATTCCTACACACTAATAACAGACAAACAGAGGGACAAATCATGAGCAAACTCCCATTCACAATTGCTACAAAAAGAATAAAACACCTAGGAATACAACTTACAAGGGATGTGAAGGACCTCTTCAAGGAGAACTACAAACCACTGCTCAAGTTAATAAGAAAGAACACAAACAAATAGAAAAACATTCCATGCTCATGGATAGGAAGAATCAATATAGTGAAAATGATCATACTGCCTAAAGTAATTTATAGATTCAATACCATTCCCATCAAGCTACCATTTACTTTCTTCACAGAATTAGAAAAAACTACTTTAAATTTCATATGGAACCAAAAAAGAGCCCACATAGCCAAGGCAATCCTAAGCACAAAGAACAAAGCTGGAGGCATCACACTACCTGACTTCAAACTATACTACAAGGCTACAGTAATCAAAATAGCATGGTGCTGGTACCAAAACAGAAATATAGACCAATGGAACAGGACAGAGACCTCAGAAATAACACCACACATCTACAACCATCTGATCTTTGATAAACCTGACAAAAACAAACAATGGGGAAAGGATTCCCTAATTAATGAATGGTGTTGGGAAAACTGGCTAGCCAAATGCAGAAAACTGAAACTGGACCTCTTCCTTACACCTTACACAAAAATTAACTCAAGATGGATTAAAGATTTAAATGTAATACCTAAAACCATAAAAACCCTAGAAGAAAACCTAGGAAATACTATTCAGGACATAAGCATGGGCAAAGACTTCATGACTAAAACACCAAAAGCAATTGCAACAAAAGCCAAAATTACAAATGGGATCTAATTAAACTAAAGAGCTTTTGCACAGTAAAAGAAACTATCATCAGAATGAATAGGCAACCTACAGAATGGGAGAAAATTTTTGCAATCTATCCACCTGACAAAGGGCTAATATCCAGAATCTACAAGGAAGTTAAACAAATTTACAAGAGAAAAAACAACCCCATCGAAAAGTGGGTGAAGGATATGAACAGACACTTTTCAAAAGAAGACATTTATATGGCCAACAAACATACGAAAAAAAGCTTATCATCACTGGTCATTAGAGAAATGAAAATCAAAACCACAATGAGATACCATCTAATGCCAGTTAGAATGGCAGTCATTAAAAAGTCAGGAAATAATAGATGCAGGAAAGGCTGTGGAGAAATAGGAATGCTTTTACACTGTTGGTGGGAATGTAAATTAGTTCAACCATTGTGGAAGAGAGTGGGGCGATTTCTCAAGAATCTAGAACTAGAAATACCATTTGACCCAGCAATCCCATTACTGGGTATGTACCCAAAGGATTATAAATCATTCTACTATAAAGACACATGCACACATATGCTTATGGCAGCATAAGTGCTCACAATAGCAAAGACTTGAAACTAACCCAAATGCCCATCAATGTTACTCTGGATAAAGAAAATGTGGCACATATACACCAGGGAATACTATGCAGCCATAAAAAAGAATGAGTTCATGTCCTTTGCAGGGACATAGATGAAGCTGGAAACCATCATTCTCAGCAAACTAATAGAGAAACAGAAAACCAAACACCGCATATTCTCACTCATAAGTGGGAGTTGAACAATGAGAACATATGGGCACATGGAGGGGAACATCACAAACACTGGGCCTGTCAGGTGGTGGGGGGCAAGGGGAGGGATAACATTGGAAGAAATACCTAATGTGGATGATGGGTTGATGGGTGCAGCTAACCACCATGGCACATGTATACCTATGAAACAAACCTGCACGTTCTGCACATTGTATCCCAGAATCTAAAGTATAATAATTTTAAAAAAGGAAAAAAAAAGACATAATTATTTTTGTATGAACAGTGGCATTTCATATCTTAAAGCAACTGATGTTTAAGAATTACTACATGTGGTGGCTCACACCTGTAATCCCACACTTTGGGAGGCCGAGGCTGGTGGATCACATGAGGTCGGGAGTTCAAGACCAGCCTGACCAATATGGAGAAACCTCATCTGTACTAAAAATACAAAATTAGCCAGGTGTCGTGGTGCATGCCTGTAATCCCTGCTACTCAGGAGGCTGAAGCAAGAGAATCGCATGAACCCAGGCGGCACAGGTTGCACTGAGCCAAGATCGTGCCATTGTAGTCCAGCCTTGGCAACAACAGCGAAATCTGTCTCAAAAAAAAAAAAAAAAAAAAAAAAAAAGGAAGAAAGAAAAAAAGAATTACTACAAAGAGTGGATTTTTACATTAGTATCTTTTATGTGACATCATGAGAATTTCTGATGAATTAATTTCACTAATTAACGTAATTCCATTATTCCTAGTGACTTTAATGTAATTCCTAGTGATAGCTCCATAAGCAACAGGACCACTGAATTTTTGAGATTTCTCTGTGGTTCTTTTTTTCCTTAAGATATTTTCCATTGGAATGTATGGTTGAAATTTGATGTTTTAAAGTCTGCTTGATGTATAATTAGGCTTATTTCTATCAGTTTGTTTTTTATTTTTAGGAGTTGTTTTGAGATTTTTTCCTTTCTATTTAACCTTGGTTTTTAATTATCTAAAACTTATACATGATTCCAAAATCAAAACAATGAAACAAGGTACACTTGGAGTATTCATTCCTGTCTGCTCTCTATACCTTTTAACAAATGAATTACAAAAATTAGTTTTTAGTGTATGTTTTAGCTTACTTATTTTTTTTTAAAGCACAAGCAAACCCACACACATGCATATATAAAAAGTAATATGAATATTTATACATATATCTATTCATAAATATTTTCCTCTTTCTACACAAATGTAGTATACTAGATGCACTCTACTGGACCTTGTTTTGTCATGTAACAGTACATTCTGAAGATCATTTTATTTCTTTTGATAGCTGCACAGTACCATATTATGTGGCTACATAATATTTTTTTCATTAGGTTGCACATTGATAGACATATGGGTTGTCATATCGTGCTTTAAATAAATATTTCCCAAGTGGCTGATCAGATAATCTGAATGTCTGTCCATTGGTGGTTATATGTCTCTTGGAGACTAATACCTAACAGAAATCAATTTTTTTATGTGAGTTGAATATCATTTCTTTAGTTTTGGCACAACCTTGAGGAAAGTCATGTGACAAGCCTGGTCCCAGATCCCATGGAGAACTAACCCTGGACAGCCTGGGAAAACTCCTATGTAAACATGGAGAACCCAGACTAAAGAGTGTTTGGAGAGTGGTAACAATCACTTAGGACTTACCTCTTCTGAAAATCTTAAAAATTTTAAGATTGTGAATTTTTAAAATAGTGATTCATAAACTGTTTAGGTGACTTGCTCTGGAGCCATTGGACCAAAGATTTTGTTCAAAATGTAAAACAACATGTAGTTAATCATATTTGTGATGGGGCCATTGTTGTCACTTTATAGGTTTAGTTTTTAAGGCTGGCATTAAAGAGTTTTGCAAAATTATTTATTTATTTTTTCTAATTCCTGGGCACTGCGTCTGCCACCTTGAAAGAGGCCTTCAGATAGGTGTGGTGTATGCATTGGTCTCATGAACTCATGCAGTATTTGCCATAGTGTTCTCTTGGCAACCAAGTGTATTATTGGGAACTAAGAGTTCCACAATCAAATACATTTGGAAAGATCTAAGTTTATTTATTGCAAGATTTCTTAGAGCTTCTAATAACTAATATGCATATAACTTCTCAAGACAGGGATAGAAAATGCTGGCTTTTACAGACTTTTTCCTTTATGGAGTGCATTTTTCATGGAGCATGTTTTGGGAAAGTTAGATGTAATGGTTAAGTTTCCTGTAATTGTGAATGATTTAGTGAGTTAATTGGAGGGAGAGAGAGAATTAATTGAACAGAGTAGTTGTTATCATTTCTATGTTACAGGAGAGGAAACTGAGGCTTCAGTGTTAGTGACTGTGGATTGAAGACAGATTTCTAGATTGTAAATTGTCAACATCATCATATTTAAAGACTTAAAGGAATAAAAAGTATGGCAAGGGTTTAGTAATCCTCTTAAAAATATCCAATTTGTATAAGGAACTCAATTAACTAGAAAGAAAATAAATAACTTGATTAAAAATTGGGCAAAGGACCTGAATAGACCTTTCTCAAAAGAATACATACAAATGGCTAGCAGGCCATTTAAAACAGGCTATATAAAAAAAACGGTCAACATCACTAATCATCAGGGAAATGCAAATTAAATCTAGAATGAGATATCACCACTCACCTACTAGAATGGCTAGTATAGAAAATACCAAAGATAACAAATGTTGGCAAGGGTGTGGAGAAAAGAGAATTCTTGCACACTGCTGGTGGAAATGTAAATTAGTGAAGTCATTATAGAAAATAGTATGGAGATTTCTCAAAAAACTAAAAAAAGAACTACTATATGATCCAGCAACCCACTATTGGGTATATATCCAAAGGAAATTAGTATGTTGAAAAGATACAGCTGCATTCTCACGTTCCTTGCAGCATTGTCGACAATAGCCAAGATATGGAATCAACCTAATTGTTCATCAGTGGATGAATGGATATAGAAAATATGGTATATATACACAAGGAATACTATTTAGCCTTTAAAAAAAGGAAATCATGTCATTTGCAACAACATGGATGAACCTGGAGGCAATTATGCTTGGTGAGATCAACCAGACTCGGAAAGACAAGTGTCCTCTCTCATATGCAGAATCTGAAAAAAGTCTCATGGAAGCAAAGAGTAGAATGGTGGTGGCTAGGAGCTGGGGGAATGGAGGATTGGGGAGATGCTGTTCAAAGGGCACAAAATTTAGTTAGGAGGAAAATGTTGAAGAGACCCATTGTACAACATATTGACTATAGTTAATAAAAATGTATTGTATACTTGAAAATCTCCAATAGAGTACATTTTAAGAAGGCTTATGACAAAAATTGGTAAATATATGAGGTAATACAAATATTAATTGATTCAATTCAGCCATTTCACAATGTATATGGATTTTGAAACATCATGTTGTACGTCATAAATATATGCAATTTTTATTTGTCAGCTGGAAAAATCCTAGAAAGAGGAAAAAAGAGTATTAGTAGAAAACTGAAATAATTCAAATATCTGTGGTTTACTTAATAGTACTATAGTTATGTTAATATTGTAGTTTTTGATAACTTTAGTGTGGTTATATAAAGTGTAAACACTAGGGAAAGCTGGGGGAAGGGTAATTGGGAACTTTGAATCTTTTTCTTTTCTTTTTTTTTTTTTGGAGAGATAGGGATCTTGTTCTGTCACCCAGGCTGGAGTACAGTGGCACAAATCATAGCTCACTGCAGCTTCAAACTCATGAGCTCAAGTAATTCTCCCAACTCAGCCTCCTGAGTAGCTGGAACTAGAGTTATGCACTACCACACTTGGTTAATTTTTTATCTTTTCATTTATTGTAGAGATGGGGTCTTGCCATGTTGCCCAGTCTGGTCTTGAATCCCTGGCCTTAAGCAGTCCTCCCATCTCAGCCTCCCAAAGTGTTGGGATTTCAGGCATGAGCTGCCATGTGTGGCCAGGAACTTTGGATCATTTTTACAACTTTTCTGTAAATTTACAACGTTCTCAAAATAAAAAGTTAAAAGTAAAAAATTATACCAATATATATGAAATGAATTAAATAAAAATGCACATATTACATCAATTGTTATTATATAATGCAAAAATGTCCTAGTCTTATTAGGGTTTTTTTTAGACTAAAACATTTTCTAGGCCATTCAGCAGGAGTGGAATTGGGCTTGCCACTGGCCTTCCCACTTGCTACAGATGAGGGCCTGTGGATGTATGTAAATACTGTACATCAGATGGCGTTGCCTTTGCTCAGAATCCTTGCAATCAAAACCCTGATAGGAGGATTTATCCTGCTTTCAACTTAGCAGAGAGAAAGAATTACTTTTGCTCTTCAAACAGTTTATCTTTTCAGTCATTCCTTTTCCCTGACATTTTTCCCCCTTGACTAGAGTAAAAGTAGTTATCCTTAATGTGACACTGGAAGAGAGAGATCACGATCATTTTTTTGTACACAAACCTTCTGTACATTACATCACATTGACCTTTTCCTGTTTGGGGAGAAGGGTATTTATTGCCTGCTTTCTCACCAAGTTCTCTAGCTTTTGATGTTTAAAGTTGTTATTTCATGAAATGTCATGAACCTATTTTCTTTGAGGTTTCTAACATGACTTTGGCCCATTCATACAAATGATTCCATCTTGGAGTTCCCCTTGCCAGTGCCACCACCCCGTTTTTCTGATTGTTATGGAACATACATACTAAGTCTATTTAAAGAGAAGATATTACAAACAAATATACAATACTATTCAAACATTCTGAAATTAAATGTAGTTGGATTCAGATGAATTGAATAAATAAAAAGACAAATTCCTGAGTGACATTTCTTAACTTGGTATATTCACAGCCTATCAGTGGAGGAGTAAGGAGATTTACTTAGTTATTTAGAGCGTGGTCATGATCTTCAGCAGGTGTTCAAGAACTCTCTGATGCTGAGACTAAAAGTAATTCATCTTCCTAAAGGCTTTCTGTCTTTGGGAGGGTGATATTTCCTGTCTGGCTTTTTTGATGATTCTTACAGCGTAATTACTTTTGGCATGTCCAGTTGCTTGCTTTATTTACTACACTGTATAGGTCAAACACCTGAACTTCAGGTTTATGTTTATTTTATCAAACTTAGAGAATAGAATTATTTACAGAGTAATTTTCAGATTAGCACAAACATACATTTTCTACTAGAGAGTATCTATTCTTTAAGCTCACTTGTGAGACATTATATTTTTCCTGTTGTGAGGATGAGATGTCATTCTCTTTGGGATCTAAATTACTTCTGAGGCAGGCACTTTTGTGTGTTGTTATCACTATACTCATGAAGAACAACCGGAGTGCAGGAAAAGCAGGATTTTAGACAAATAAAAGCGGGATATACTGTCTGGGCTGATGGCTATGCTTGGCATCACCAAATGGAGCCTTCTGCAGCCACTGCTGGAGTGGCTGATTATTCTTCCAGCCTTGTCTCTTTTTATTGATTGATTGATTGATTGATTGAGACAGTCTCACTCTGTTGCCCAGGCTGGAATGCAGTGGCACGATCTTGGCTCACTACGACTTCTGTCTCCTGGGTTCAAGTGATTCTCCTGCTTCAGCTTCCTGAGTAGCTGGGGTTACAGGCGTGCATCATCACGCCCAGTTAATTTTGTATTTTCAGTAGAGACGGGGTTTCACCGTGTTGCCTAGGCTGATCTTGAACACCTGACCTCAAATGAACCACTTGCTTCAGCCTCCCAAAGTGCTGGAATTACACAGGTGAACTACCATGCCGGGCCTTTCTTTATTTTTTTAAATTTTAAGTTCAGTCAGGGGTACATGTGCAGATTTGTTACACAGGTAAAACCATGCCATGGGGCTTGTTGCACAGCTGTCATCACTCAGGTATTAAGCCTACTACCCAGTAGTTATTTTTCCTGACTTTTTACCTCCTCCCACCCTTCACCCTCCACCTTCCAGTAGACCACAGTATATGTTGTTACCCTATATGTGTCCATGAGTTCTCATCGTTTAGCTCCCACTTATAAGTGAGAACATACAGTATTTGATTTTCTGTTCCTGTGTTAGTTTGCTAAGGATAATGGCCTCCATCTCTGTCTCTTTCTTGCTTGCTTTTGTTAAGCTAGGGGTGGGGAACGCTGCCCGGTGATAGTGTCACCTCACTCTGTCACCCCAAAATTTTGGATTCCAGATTAACTAATAAATAAAAGTTTTTCCACATTTGGGGAAAGGAAGATAAAAATGTTTAGAAAGCAAAAAAGATGGTAATGGGGTTTGTATGGACCTTCCCCTCTTTGAAGGCCAGCAAGGTAGTTGAATGTGTGTGTACAGATGCCACATGCTAGCAATAGTATGATGATAATTACAGAGTTATCATTTTCTGGCACCCACTATGTGCCTGATGCAGTGTAAATGCTTTACATACCATCAATGTGGTTAGTTTCTTTACCAACTGTATGAGGTGAGTGTATTGTTATTCTGCTTTGCTAATAAAAAAACTGCAGCGTAGGGAGCTTAGTGGAGCAACCTAACCAAGTTTACAGTTAACACACTGCAGAGGCGGAATTCTCACCAAAGTGTTTTCTACTCCACTGTTTCTGATTTGACCCAGGAGGAATGGCGATGGTAGGCACCTGAGCTATTGAGTGTTATAATCTAGAAGACAGACTTTCCATGTTCCTAAGGCACAGGAGTCTGCTAAGGATTTCCTTTTTTGCTTCATTTTATGTTTTATTCAAAGGTTCAAAATTGATAAGCTTAATTAAAATATCAGTTCCTTAATAAAGTGCCCTAAAACATATTTAAACAAAATCCCATACATCATGCCTTAGTTGCTTTAGTAATATAATGTTAAATAAATATTTCCTGGCCGGGCATAGTGATTTACACCTCTAATCCCAGTGCTTTGTGAGGTGGAGATGGGAGGATCACCTGAGCACAGGAGCTCAACACCAGACTGGGCAACATAGTGAGACCTTGTCTCTACCAAAAAAAAAAAAAAAAAATAGCCAATAGCTGGGTGCACATACCTGCAGTCCTAGCTACCCTGGGAGGGATGAGGATTACTTGAACCCAAGAGTTTGAGGTTATAATGAGCTATGATCACAGCACTGCACTCCAGCCTGGGCAACAGAGCAAGAGGCCCTTTCTCTTTATACATATACACACACATATATAATATATAATGTTTTCTAACTTTTGTGGTTATATAATTATAGAAAGATTAGCAAAATTAAAGGAAGGGGTAAGATTTTATATTTACCAATTGTATGAATTGACCATTCAGTAATACTATTGATTGATTGATTGAGACAGGGTCTCCCTCTGCCACCCAGGCTGGAATGCAGTGGTGTGATTAGGGCTCACTGCAGCCTTGACCTCATAGGCTCAAGCAATTCTCTCATCTCAGCCTCCCCAGTGCTGGGGTTACAGGTATGAGCCACCATGAATGGCCAGTGCTTTTTTTTTTTTTTTTTAATCTCTCTTCTTACACATCACTTTTGTTTTTATATTATTGTTATTCATATATATGTCTTGTCACCCCCCATTGAATTGGATGCTTTTTGAATGTTTTTTATTTCATAGGTTCTCAATAAATATTTATGTCACAAATGACTGAATGTTACTTGTTACTATGAAATTTGTGCCTCTAAATATGTTGGGTGACATTTAGAAAACTAATGATAATTATTGCATCAAAAATAATTTGAGGGCACAAATTGTCATGTAAGATGGGTACATATAGATTTAGGTTATCCTTCATTTGTTGGGCATGTAGAATGAATCCACAATAAATTCAGTAGAAATAAAGCTTATTTCTGCATGTATATCTAGATAAACATAAAATATTGATTCTCTGTTTTGGAAAAAAAGAAAAGATAATGACTAAAATTTCTTTGTGGTCTCTATGATGGTTTAATCACATGTCTCTCAAAAAACTAATCATTTTCTAAGAACCAAACTATCTGTGTGCTAGCAGACTGTGAAAACCTATTGGTTTCTTTTCTTTCTTTCTTCCTTTTTTAAACCAAACGTCAAAAGAAATCAGCTTTTAAATATCTGAACGTTTTCCTCTGAGATACGGCTGCACTAGGCAAACACACTGACATTAACATTTCTAAAGCAGACTCAAAATAAATGAGAATTAAAAAAAAAAAAACTCCTTCCAATACCTAATTGCCATTTTAATTAAAGCTTCTGTGTGTCATCAGTGACAAGAGATTGCCTCAGAAAGATAAAATAAGACTGTGTGTCCTTGGCTTTCATGAAGACAAAAGGATTGTGCAAGAAATCAAATACCCAGATAACTTTGCTGTCACTTTTTAAATTAAACAATTTGCTAAGCATCAGGTGAACCAAATTTTTCATAAATTAACTTTTTATTTTAGGCCATTACATCTCTAAATCTAGTTTATGGATGGATTTCCTGGTTTGGGGGCTTAATCTAGTGTGTTCTAGAATCTTATATCACAGACTGTTTTATAGAGATAAAGGAATCTGGAAATGGAAATCACTTTCTTAAATGGTTTTTGATTTGAAATTTTATTTATTCAGGTTACCTTAAGGTTGTAAGATCAAATAAAAACATACTAGAAAGAGCTTTGTAAAATATAAAATATTACTTGTTATCTTAATTATTGTCTGGAAAACAAAGTTAAATGCATATGTTTATTCCACCCCTCCCTCTGACCCAAATTACTGTATCAGGAATTTGGGAATTTGCTTTGGTGCATCTGTTTAATTGCTAAGAACTGGGACTTGGGATTTGCTGCTCAAGAATCACTAGCCCAGCTTCCTAAACTTTACAAAGTCAAATAATAATAGGATCATCAGGTAACATGGAAAGAGCAGGGTTATCTTTCCTCTCAGCTTCTGAATGAAGTTGGTAATGTGTTTTATTGTAGAACAGGTAAAATGTGATTCTTGTAAATGGGAACAAAGGAATAATTTTAATGATGAAGACGAACCTGGAATCTGAACAGCAAAGATAAAATGCAATCAGAGAAGCACTGAAGACTGTGCAGTGCATTTATACCAAGAGCAGCATTAGCACTTTTCTGAGGCCTTATCTTAATTAAACTTGGCCAGATGAAGTTTCTTTGGTACATGCAGGTTCTTCTCACAAAGGCTTTCATCCCTTATTGCAGGGAGAACCATATTTTCCAAAGAATTGCCCCTTCATTGGAGGGAACCCAGACAGCAAACCCCAGAACTTACTGGCATCAAGAGTGCTCCATGAAAGGGTACCATGAAGATGGAGATTTGGAGATATTGGGTGTTCTCAAATGTGACAGATTTTACCAGGACCATTTTCTCTTGGGATCAGTACAATGTAAACCTCTTGAGAGCAGTATCTGAGTCTCTATATTTCCTCAATGCATACTATCCAAGTATTCAAAACACACATGTGGTTGAATGCGTACCCTTAAGCCCAGACTGCTGACTGTAACCCTTTATCCAGCCTCATCTTGTTTACCTTTGTGTAACATTGGAAATCACCCATCCCCTTTTCTGTTGGAAACTTTCTTTAACTTTCCTGATTCTCCGTTTACGTGATTTATTGCTGCTGCTCTTTCTTTCTCTGGGTTCCAGTCTTCACCCCCTCAAGCTGGCTATTTCCTAACATTCTGTTTCCAGCCCTCTTCTTTATAATTCTTTGTCTGGCTGGCTATGCATTGAATTGCCTGGGAGGTAACCGCTGCCTGCCCTGCCCTGCCTCGTGTGTGTGTCTGTGTGTGGTGCACACGTTGTTGTTTTTAATGTTTGCAAGTAAGTTACAGACTTTCTGTCCCCTTATACGTCAGTGTGCATTTTGAAATACAAGGACATTCTCTTGTATTACTAACACAATACAATTATCAAAACCTAAAAATTAACGTTAATAGACTTCATTCAGATTCTGCTGATTGTCTCATCAATGTCATCTCTAACAAAGGGCAGAAACCAATTTTTGTGGTCTAGGAAATCAATCCAGGATCATATGTGACGTGCTGTCATTTTTAAAGTCTCTTTTAACTTAGATCAGATCTTCGGTATGTCGTTGTTTTTCATGACCTTGACATTTTTGAAGTGTACAGGCCAGTTATTTTGGTTTCGTCTGATGTTGTTTAATGATTAGATTCAGATTATATGTTTTTGGCAAGAACACCACTGAAAGAATGTTGTGTCCTTTTTTCATGTCTCATCATGATAACCATTTCTGCCCTTACTTGTGTTCACTTAATTAATGTGGTATCTACCATATTCTGCACTGTAAAATTACTCTTTGTCCCCTGTAATTAATAACTATCTTGTGGGAGACACACCGAGACTATGAAAATAAATGTATCTATTAGGGATAATGATGGTCAGTTTTCTCATTGTTGAAGAAGAAAGGAATTATAGATATCAAAAGGTAGAATGCTAGAGGGAACCCGTGTGCTGTTGGATTGAGATTAGAGATAACTGTATGAATTCGTGGTTTTTATAGCTATGTAGATCAGTCTAATTGCCTAGCTCTATCCTCTGAGAGGATAAAGAAGCAGTGATAATTCAGTAGCAATTAGCATAACTAGTACCATTATCTTGGTCTCTAAATACTATTCACCAATAAAAATCAAGCAAGTCTTCTTCCTTGCTGGTGCAGGAAAAGAACAAGATAAGCCTGGAACAGGTGTTGTTTTTTGTTTTTTGATTTTTGTTTGTGTTTTTTTTTTTTTAAATTTGAAAGTAAGAGAGTGAGGGAAGAATGATGGAGACGTGTCAAAAGGACACATGAGCCAGCTTGAAGGGGCTCCTGCTAGCCAAATACAGGACAATGTGACCATAAAAATAAATGGTAGTAACAAATGGAATAAGAATCCATGAGTCCATACTGATAAGAGTAAATAGATGAACAAATATGTAAAATGGAAAGTTAGTTGTTCATTACAATACAATTCCAACAAATAAATGTATCTGGTATGGCTGGATGTGGTGGCTCACCCCTGTAATCCCAGCACTTTGGGAGGCCAAGGTGGGCAGGTCACCTGAGGTCAGGAGTTTGAGACCAGCCTGGCCAACATGGTGAAACCCCATCTCTACTAAAAATTCAAAAAATTAGCCAGGCATGGTGGTGTGCACTGGTAGTCCCCGCTACTCAGGAGGCGGAGGCAAGGAGAATCCCTTGAACCCAGGAGGTGGAGGTTGCAGCAAGCCAAGATTATGCCACTGTACTCCAGCCTGGGCAACAGAGCAAGACTCTGTCTCAAAAAAAAAAAAAAATGTATATAGTATGATTGATTGAAAAATCGTCATTTGTTAACTACCATATAATGGTTGTTTGAGGCAAGAATCATCAATGAATTCTCTTTCTAAATAACATTAGATTTGTTCGTCTGACTTCTCCTCATCCATTCAGCACACAACTTTTCGCACACAATTGCCTTGGTCAAATCAGTTCTTAAGCTGAGCTTCCCCTTCCCATTGTACCATGTGTGTGAATATTTAAGACCATAAAATAACGCTGCTTTTCCACTACTGAAGTAATATCTTACCTCATCTCTGTTTAGATTCTTCACACGTTCTAAGGAAACACTTAGCTAATTTTCTATTAGTTTGAATTAAGATGAGATGCTAGAGAAGTTTGCTAGAAGCATTTTTCATTTCCAGCTAACATAAGTGCATTTTCAAACATGCTATTGATAAAATCTGGATAAGTTAGAGGGACCTATCTGCCTGGGAAGCAGATAAGTGAGAGTCCGTTAGGGGCAAGTGAGACTTTCGGGGTTCCTTGTATATCATAGAATAGATGGGCCTATAATTTCATCTTCTGCCTTGAAGACAGGTGTTGAGAATTGACCTAAGCTGATTTGGTCATTCGTAGCCCTTAGTGGTTTTTTCCTCCATGATTCATACATCAAAAGAGGTTTGAACTGAACTGAGTGAGTGTTAGGCACTACACAAAACTTTGCCACTAGTTCATAATGAAAGCAAGCCAAACAAAATTCTGCTACACACAGAGACCATTGATTACATGAATACTTAACAGCAAGCAAAGTAAAAAACATTTTTTACAGCTTGTTATACAACTTGTTAGGAAGTCCCAGTTCTGCTACCTTGCATAAAGGTTCTTCCAAGGCAGACAGGGCAATATCCCAGAGGCGGGATCCTGTTACTTTTATCACTCCAGCAGGCAACGCCACATCTTAAATCAGCAGGGGGACACTGGGCCATTCAGGGAAAAAAACCTCAGGTTTGTCTCCGGGGAAGAACCTCTCTGGATCCTTATCCTCCATTACACTAGAGAGAATATCTCTAAAATATTTTTGCTACTCCACATATCCTTGGTTGTCTTTAATTTTACTTGAGAGAGTCCATTTCTTCATATTTCTTCATATTAATAAGCCACTAGTTTTACCAATTAAGATCCATTGCTAGCATACATTATACTGATTATCAAAGTATTAGGTGTTAATAAAAATCGGGTAATAGAAATACTTATAGTGGTTGCTTCTGGAGTATTGCCTTTCTGATAAAATACTGGATAAATGTACAGTCTTGATTAGGGCAATCTACTGCCCCAGAGTTAAAACTTGAACTAACAACTGGTGTGAACATAATGTCACACTGTTCATACTGAAGTTTTTATGCGTAAATTACACAAGTCATAATGGAATTGGAAGAGGAGGAGATGATCTAAGCACCAGGAGGTACCTAGGAATCTCAGTCCCATCAGGTTCTTCATGAAAACAGTCGTTGATCAAATACAGTGGGAGAACATTACATACTATAGTGCCATCTTGGAAATTAAAAATGCATGTTAGCTATTTAGAGGTTAATGTCCTGCAATAAAGGAAATCTGCTGAGTTTTGTTCGACCTTGCATTTCCCAAACGTAGTTGACTCCAAGTCCTTTTTTCCATCACACTCTTGAAATTAGTTTTTCCTGGGACAGGCTTTAGAAAACATTGCTTTAGAGACTATAGGAGAAGCTTCCTTCAACATCCACTTAACTGACACTCAGCATTCCCTTTGTAGAACTGGAGGATAATAGGCACCTCTCTTAAATACTCTCTATCAGTTGAGTTCTGTGCTTACAAAGAGTCAATTGAGATTTTTTCCAAAACCGTTTTATTCTATTTGTACTTGTAATTACAATTCTATAACTTAATTAAATATTACATAATCCCATGACTTTTGAGTGTAAATATAAAGAGTTATTGTTTCTTTGAAAAATAAATTAAATGCTTTGGAAAGACTCTGGAAAACAATTGCTGAAAGTGTTATTAAATAAGGTGAGGGTAGGACAACTATGAAAGATTTGGGAAAATATAAAAGAGAATTTCTAATACGACTTACTTTGTAAGCATCTTTTAAGTTATTGATGCATTTTAAAGAAACTGAAATGTATCATTATTCAAGAAAGAGTTCAAGTAGAGAACTTGAATTAGTGGAGCCATACTCAAAAGCCTTACATTTAAATAAAACATGTATACTAAGTCAGAAAAGGGCTTTTGTTCTAGAGAAAGAGAAGAGAATTAAAGAGAAGACTTCACAAAGCAAAGTGTGTACACACACACAAACACACACACACAAACACACACACACCCCTTGTGGTATGTTTTAAAATATTCCACATAGATTTTGCCCATATTTCCTCAATCCAGACTCAGTTGTCTTCAGAACCCTTTGGCATTCTTGACACACTGCTTTTGTTGTTTTTCAACTTTATTGTAGGTCTGTGGGATTGCTTAATGCCTTGTTAAAGAAAATTAGAGTTAAAAATCTAATTTCTCTCTGGGAGTGGTCCATATATATATACACATGGTTCATGACTGGGAACAAAGTTTACTACTAGTGTATTTTTCCAGTGTTATTTTGTAGTAAAAGTTCTTAAAATATTGTGTAATAAATAATATTTGATTTCTATCTATGTTCTGTTAGGTTTGGTCCCATGGCAGCCTATAAGTCAAGGTTAAGAGTATGTTGTTATTTAAGAATTTTTAACATCTGTACTTGTATGTGCTGCATAAACAAAACAAGTTATTCTATTGCAGACCAGTTTTCCCTTTTGAAATGTAGAATACAACAATCACTTCTCAGGTTTAATTAAGACTGTGTTTTCATGTATACATACGTAACAAACCTGCACGTTGTACACATGTACCCTAGAACTTAAAATATAATAAAAAATAACAAAAAAGACTGTGTTCGTACAGAGATCTGTAGTTTATAAAAGCAGTGAAGCAAAGAAATACTTTTGTTATATACAAACAGAACAAAAAGGGAAAATATTGCCTTGATCCTTTCATTAAAGGTTAAAAAAAAGGAAAAAAGAATTCAGTCAATTTTTTTTTTAAATTTATTTATTATTATTAAACTTCAAGTTGTAGGGTACATGTGCACAACGTGCAGGTTTGCTACATATGTATACTTGTGCCATGTTGGTGTGCTGCACCCATCAACTCGTCATTTACATCAGGTATAACTCCCAATGCAATCCCTCCCCCCTCCCCCCTCCCCATGATAGGCCCCGGTGTGTGATGTTCCCCTTCCCAAGTCCAAGTGATCTCATTGTTCAGTTCCCGCCTATGAGTGAGAACATGCGGTGTTTGGTTTTCTGTTCTTGTGATAGTTTGCTGAGAATGATGGTTTCCAGCTGCATCCATGTCCCTACAAAGGACACAAACTCATCCTTTTTTATGGCTGCATAGTATTCCATGGTGTATATGTGCCACATTTTCTTAATCCAATCTGTTACTGATGGACATTTGGGTTGATTCCAAGTCTTTGCTATTGTGAATAGTGCTGCAATAAACATACGTGTGCATGTGTCTTTATAGCAGCATAATTTATAATCCTTTGGGTATATACCTAGTAATGGGATGGCTGGGTCATATGGTACATCTAGTTCTAGATCCTTGAGGAATCGCCATACTGTTTTCCATAATGGTTGAACTAGTTTACACTCCCACCAACAGTGTAAAAGTGTTCCTATTTCTCCACATCCTCTCCAGCACCTGTTGTTTCCTGACTTTGGAATGATCGCCATTCTAACTGGTGTGAGATGGTATCTCATTGTGGTTTTGATTTGCATTTCTCTGATGGCCAGTGATGATGAGCCTTTTTTCATGTGTCTGTTGGCTGTATGAATGTCTTCTTTTGAGAAATGTCTGTTCATATCCTTTGCCCACTTTTTGATGGGGTTGTTTGTTTTTTTCTTGTAAATTTGTTTGAGTTCTTTGTAGGTTCTGGATATTAGCCCTTTGTCAGATGAGTAGATTGCAAAAATTTTCTCCCATTCTGTAGGTTGCCTGTTCACTCTGATGGTAGTTTCTTTTGCTGTGCAGAAGCTCTTTAGTTTAATGAGATCCCATTTGTCAATTTTGGCTTTTGCTGCCGTTGCTTTTGGTGTTTTAGACATGAAGTCTTTGCCCATGCCTATGTCCTGAATGGTACTACCTAGGTTTTCCTCTAGGATTTTTATGGTATTAGGTCTAACATTTAAGTCTCTAATCCATCTTGAATTAATTTTCGTATAAGGAGTAAGGAAAGGATCCAGTTTTAGCTTTCTACTTATGACTAGCCAATTTTCCCAGCACCATTTATTAAATAGGGAATCCTTTCCCCATTTCTTGTTTCTCTCAGGTTTGTCAAAGATCAGATGGCTGTAGATGTGTGGTATTATTTCTGAGGACTCTGTTCTGTTCCATTGGTCTATATCTCTGTTTTGGTACCAGTACCATGCTGTTTTGGTTACTGTAGCCTTGTAGTATAGTTTGAAGTCAGGTAGCGTGATGCCTCCAGCTTTGTTCTTTTGACTTAGGATTGTCTTGGAGATGCGGGCTCTTGTGTTTTTTCACAAATACCGGAAACAGAGCTGTAAGATAGTAATTTGTTAAACTACACATTAAGCTGGTATTTGAATATGAAAAGGTATTTCCACTCAGTGCAATGTTGCTTTTTTGAAATACTAAAAGCCCTTATATTAGGGTGGTAATTGAATGAATGCTTGAAAACAAACCCTGTCTGCTTCATTTTGACAGCTTCTTCGTACACTTTTGTGGAGGGTAAACATGTCAGGATGTAGTGGACTAAGGAAGGAGCTCATATTGAACAGGGTTCATAGTCAAAGTGACATAGTTTCTCATTCTCAAGAAGAGTAGTTGGCGTGGTTGTTTTGGGACCTGCAATGTAGTTTTTCTAGATTCAACATGGAAAACATTATTCTAAACTCTAGTGATCTATCTGCCCATAGTTTATGCCGAGCAGCATGGATTATTCATTTTTGATACCCGTAGACATTTTAGGAGCCTTTGCTTTTTTTAAGGATGCAGCCATCCTAGGACTATCATGACTGTCATGTGGTGTTGAGAGAAAGGAAGGTAGAAAAAGGATGCTTTTTGAAAAGCTTTTCCCCAAGACCTATCATTAGATCTTCTTTCTTCTGGTGGAGACAGGGGAGGAGAGGCAGAGAGGAACCCAGCTGTCAGCAGTGGTGCAGCAGGTCCAAACTGCTTCTCCTTGGCGGGTGAATTTCAGTTCTGGAGGAGGACCTGAGGAGGCTTATGAGCTTTCCTGGGAATTGCTTTCTCTTCCAGCTTCTGAAAAGTTCTCTTCATTTGGCCCCAGGAGGAATGAGGAACACACTACAAAACTTTCCATTCTACAGGCTCTGTGAGCTGAGTGGTGAAGTTGCAGATTTTCTAATTGGAGAAAACATGTTCCCATACATTTTAGGTTGGCTAAGAAGAAATGCCTGAGATTCATGGATTGAAGTGTGCCTTTATTTGGTCTTCTGCTACAGTTTCATGTAGAAACTGATAGATGAAACAATAAATTTACCCACGTAAGTGAACTAGAAGTCTGTGTGAATAGAGAGGGACTGATAGTATCTACTCAGTAAATAGGCCAAAGAAAGGGCAACAAGCAAATCACAAGGACTGTTTAAAGCCCTGGCCAATAGGGGGTTGGGGGAATTGTGTCTTTTGCATAAGTTGCTCCCAGTTTGAAATCTTCTTAGTACACTCCCAAAGCTGCTCTGTGGCTGCCAGCAGTGTTAGGCTGAGATCTCTTAATCCTCATATAGATTAGCATCTCTCTAAAATAAATCACTTGACTGTTTTCTGCCTAACATTGCAGGGAATGGCTTAGGAGACTAACCCTTAGATTTGAAATGTCTGAAAACTGCTTCTTTGTTTGACAATCTTGTATTTTACTTAGCTCTGCTGCTCTTTTTAGCTTTCTCAGAAGAAGCGGATTATAGTTTGCTACCTATGCCACTGAAGTACAAATATAATTGTTGTTATTTTCTTGTCTTACAGAGTATATTTTGACTGAAATAAGTAGGTAATGTTCTGTTTTCTAAGTTCCAACCACAGTGTTTGTTTGTTTGTTTGCTTGTTTTACACTCAGTAATTCACACATTGTTATTTCTAGGTAATTATAGAATTTTTCAGTCAGTAATTTACTAAGCACATATCATGTTTTCAGCACTATACAAGGAACTGAGCCATACAAATGAAATCTGAGGCGTGGTTCAAGTCTTCATGTAAGTTACAGTATTTGTAGAGAAATAAAACCAAATCAGAGGAAACAAAGAACAATTAAATGTTCAACTGTGTAGTACTCATGATAGGAATCTCCTGTAAGTAAATACTGAATATGGATAAATGAATGAATGAAGTGTTCATTCAAGGAAGAAATCATTGTGGACTAGAATGTGTCATTGAATAGGTGGGATATAAACATAGCCATGAAACATAAATAGGACTGGTAAGCGGAGGAGAGAATATTCTAGGTGAAGAGAGCAAAGGTAACAAGTTTGATCATGGAGTTGAGCATGGCATGTGTTTCGGACAATAAGAGGAGGCCAGACGACAAAAATTGGTATGCAAGAGAAATAAAAAAATAAAGCTGGGTATTCCACCTTCCTTGATAAGTGAACCTTAATTTTGTGCCTGTCTGCAAGTGATGAATCATGATTGGTCTAATCCATTCATGATGATTCTATCCTCTGCCTTCCCAGTCTCCTTCGCAGCTAGGGCAGCTCTGTGATCTTGTTCTGCCTTCAAGCTGAAGTCTGCTGATGGCATTTCTGGAAATGTTTTTGTTCTTTGATAAAATATTGGCACCTCCTTTTCCCTTCCTCCTTGCTTGAATGAAGATGTAAGGTCTGTAAATATACAGCAACCTTGCTGTCATGAGGAAAAGGCAAAGAGGTATTGTTTCTGATACTGCTGAACTGCTAAACCCAGGCCAACAGCTGTCTACCTCTGGACTTCCTGTTATGTGAGAGAAACCAACCTCTGTTTATGTAAAACAATATGAGTTACAGTTTTAGTTATTGGCAATGTTTTAACATTATTTTAGAAAGGTTAATCTGCAATAGCACACCAACTGAACTGGAAGGGGATGAGAATTGAGGTGGTGGTTTTAGCAATATAGGTCTTAGGTGAAGAAGTTCTGGTCAAGACTTGTGGCCAGGGGAATACAGGGAGGAAGGCAGACATCTCAGAGAAGAAGCAAAAGTATTCAGTGCAGATTCAGTGAAGGATAGAAGAAGCTAGATAACTTAAAAGTTTCTAATCAGAAAGATAAGTGGGACTGCATTACAGCTTTGGGGATAGGCAGATAATGGTAAAGATGAGTTCTGTCTTAAGGTATGTTGAGTTTGAGATTATGATGATGGAACATTGAAGTGGAAATGTTACGTGCATAGTCGCAAATTCAGCGTTTGAATTGAGGTGAATCTATACAATGCCAAGACCTTGGGCATGGAGAGACAGAAAAGCAATAAATGATGCCTCCAGTTATGAGTTGAGAGGAAGAAAAGAGGTCGTTTGCATAAATAGAGACAGAGAAAGGATATAATACGGGGTTGGTAGAGGGATGAATATGTTATCATCAGTATCCAGTGATCTAGAGAGATCAAGAAAGGTGAGGAATGAGGAGAGAATTTGACAAATCTGACAAAAAGTGAATCTGGTAAAAACAGGACACCAATGATTTCCAAGAGAGAATATATTGGCTGCCCTGATCTGAGCAGCAAGTGGGAAGGGAAAGGAGTCGAAGATGAAAGTGGTGGTGAAAGATCGTTCATTGAAGGAGCTGGGAATTAAGAAAGGCTGATTCTTGCAAGGGTGATAGAATTAGTAAAAGATGGTTTTAAAAAGAGTGAAAACTGGGAGGAAAGAACTTCATGGAAAGGATCAACATTTAAATGGAAAGAAAGGTATAAACACACAGAGAAAGTTAAAGAAGTGTATAATGTTGGAGAAAGACTTTAGTTTTAGGGCAGTTCAGATATTTCTTTGATATTGGAGGCAGGGATGACAAGGAGGCTCTGGAAACTAATGAGTGGAAGCAAATATACTTGTAAACAGCTGTCCCTACCGGGTAGGTGAAGTCCGGTGTTAGGAGCTAGGCTGGTGGTAGGGAGAAGTGAAAGGGGAGCTTGCCACTTCATGCGGTTACAAAATCACGCAGCCTTGCCATCAAAGTGGCAAGGATTGTCAAAGGCAAGGCTGTGTGATTTTGCATCTTTCTCAGGCAGGACCGTAGCAAAGAACTAGAAGCTGAGGAGGAGACCCAGCATCAGGTGGAGGTTCTTAGGGAGTTGTGAAGGGGGGAGAATCTAGAACAGTGTTCCTGGAGAGGGAGGAGAAATCCAGTGTTCTCAGGAAGAAGTTAAAGTCCAAGGGCAGACTGTCCAGAGAACAGGTTTGTTTGGGGGAGGTGGCAGAGAAAGGGATGGTGACTTGAGCAGAGTAAGTCCAAATCTCAGACAGAACTTGAAATGGTGAGATCCAAAAATTGCTTCTGAGTACCTGGACACAGCAGCTTGTTACAAGTACAGATTTAATAATTCTCCTCCTCCTCCTCCTCCTCCTCCTCCTCCTCCTCCTCCTCCTCCTCCTCCTCCTCCTCCTTCTTCTTCCTCTTTCTTCCTCTTTCTTTCTTCTTCTTCCTCTTTCTTTCTTCTTCTTCCTCTCTTCTTCTTCTTCTTCTTCTTCTTCTTCTTCTTCTTCTTCTTCTTCTTCTTCTTCTTCTTCTTCTTCTTCTTCTTCTTCTTCTTCTCCTCCTCCTCCTCCTCCTCCTCCTCCTCCTCCTTCTCCTCCTTCTCCTCCTTCTCCTCCTTCTCCCTCTCCCTCTCCCTCTCCTTCTCCTCCTCCTCCTCCTCCTTTCTTCTCCTCCTTCTTCTTCCTTCTTCTTCCTTCCTTTCTTCCTTCTTCTTCTTCCTTCTTCTTCTTCCTCCTCTTCTTCTTCCTCCTCTTCTTCCTCTTCTTCCTCTTCTTCCTCTTCCTCTTCTTCTTCTCTTCCTCTTCTTCTTCTCTTCCTCTTCCTCCCTCCGTCTCCCTCCTTCCTTCTCCCTCCTTTCTTCTCCCTCCTTTCTTGTCACACATTTCTTTTACTTTCTCTGTGTATTTGTACCTTTCTTTCCACTTAAGTGTTGGTCCTTTCCACGAAGTTCTTTCCTCCCGGTTTTCACTATTTTTAAAACTATCTTTTACTAAGTCTACCATCCTTGCAAAATTACACAGCATATTTTCAATATATTCTGGTGCATTATTTACTTATAGATAAAATTGAGGCCAAGTATAAATAAGGTACACATTTAATGAGTTTTATCTCACTTTGGTGATACTTCTTAAATACAAAGTAAAAAGCCATCAATGTTCCAATTCTGGCAATATTTTCCCCTTCCACACATTCAACTACCCTCTTGCTGAACTCAACCTTGGGTTTCTACAGTATTACTGAAACCTGCCATCCATTCACAGTGGCTTCTCCTAGTGATTTCCGTGAAACACAATTTTTTAAATGTCCTTAAAAAAGCATGCTACTTTAATTATATGGCAGATGGTGTGTTTCATGGTTTCTTAAGTGGTGCTACTTCCACACTGTAATTGAACTATATAAAGAACTTTGCTCTCAACTCAGGAGGAATCCTGCGAAGCTCAAGTTTATATTAACTCAGGAACAATTTATGTATGCTGGGACAAATTTTAATATATATGTTATAGTACTAACTTTATTATGTAAAAACCACACATAAACCATAGGGGTTTAAAATAATCAATGCAAATTTTGATTAATTTAGTAAGACTTTAAATTTTCTTCTGATTTTTACAAGTGAGTCATTTTCATGGTAGAAATTTTGAAAATGGAGAAAAATAGAAAGAGAATAAAAATTGCCCTTAATCTCAACTTCCTGGAAATAATCACTCTTCACCTATTTTTTGGTGAGGGAAGGGGCACTTTATTTTTATTTTTTTAAACTGGAATCATATTAAACAACCTTTGTTTCCTACCTTAATAGGTCAATTAACTTTTAATTCTAGTTTCATTTTCTGAAAACTGTAAGGTCAGCAAGCAAAGGTATTAGAAGTAGGTAGCATATAACATAAGAATTAGCAGATAGCTTATTTCTGTGGGAAATAGAAAGGCTGACTAATCTGTGACCTCTAGTAACTTTTTACTCAGAAAAATGTGGTTGCAATGAGTAAAATCTCCCATGTGACTATTCTGTAGAAGATAAACAATGTTTTAACTTTATTATGATTTATACTATATTCTTTTCAGGATTAACTCTAAGCATAGAACATTTTAGTTTTATACCTTGATTAGAATCATTTACTTATATCCCAAAATATAAAAATTAATTTGAGGTGATAAGTCCTTTTGTTGTCAAGTTATTTTTCTCTTAACATTTGTATATGTTTTTGGTATTATGTTTCCTAATGGAATTCACATGTCCATTAGAGTCAACTGATTATTCAAGACAGATTTGATTTAATCTCCCCGTGTTTATTCAGTTTCATTTAATATTGTACTTTTATGAGGGTTATGAATCATAGGAATGTAGATAATATGAAACATATTGCATTATTTTAGATGGAAAGTTAGACTGTAATTTAGATAGGTTCTCCTCATTCTATAACATAGGGCATTTTCACTATTATCTTAACTGTGGAAATATTTGATGAGTCAGTTCATCTTGTTTTATAGAATTTCCAAATTGACAATGAAAAGAAATAATTGTTTTGCATTAATTTATATTTAATATAAGCCCTTGAAAGGTAACCAGGAATGGGAGGAAAGGAGGAAGACATTCATGGATATGCATTCTAGAGTAATGAATTTCAACTGCCAGGAATCAATGGCTCTGCCAGATTCATATGTTAATTTTTAATGAGTAGACATTTACTTAGAAATTGATTTCTTTGGACTCAGATGAAAAGCAAAAACAGCTGAAAATTGTCAGTAATAGCATACAATTGCCTCTTTAGGTTTAGCTGTGATTATTTTTGAAATGAAATCCTCAGGGATGTTGGAAGTGAGCCCTAACAGGGTACACATGTACCACTTTATTTGACAGAGATCTTCGTTGCATATATCGTACCACTTTTCATTTCAATGTAACGAGCAATCAGAAACTGCTTGTTGAGTTTGAATTAAAAGGGTGACTGGTGGAGGGGTAGTATTTGTCCCTTTTGATGTTTTCATAGTTTAAGTTTGAGGTTGGCAAACTATAGCCTGCAGGCCTAGTCCGGCCTGCCATCTGTTTTTGTAAATAAAGTTTTACTGGAACACAGACACAATCTTTTTTTATGTATTGTTTATAGCTGCTTTCATGCTACAGTGGCAAAGTAATTGTAAGAGGAGCTATCTAGACTACGAAGCCTAAAATATTAGTATCTAGCTCTTCACTGAAAAAAATTTTCAACTAAGTTTAGTTAAACTTGTCCCTTATAGTACTGTATTTCTTAAATATGAAGGTATACTGTTGTTTAACATGTCAATATGGAATCAAATTACTTGCTTTGAAAAATTTTTCAGATAAGACATAAATAAGTAAAATAGAGGAAGATATATCACTTTATAATCAAGGACTAAATTGTATGATAGTATCAAAAAACCCTGGCCAGGCCCAGTGGCTCACACCTGTAATCCCAGCACTTTCGGAGGCCCAGGCAGGTGGATCACTTGAGCTTAGGAGTTCGAGACCAGCCTGGGCAACATGGTAAAATCTTGTCTCTACAAAAAGTACAAAAAATTAGCCACGTGTAGTGGTGTGTGCCTGTAGCCCCAGCTATTTGGGAGGCTGAGGTGGGAGAATCATCTGAGCTTGGGAAGTGAAGGTTACAGTGAGCTGTGATTGCACCCATGCACTCCAGCCTGGGCAACAGAGTGAGACCCTTTCTCTAAAAAACAAAACCAAAACAAAAAACACAAAACCTTCATATATTCTGTGTCATAAATATATGTGAATTGAAAGTCACTTTAATCTGGTCAGAGTCAGAGTTCTAAAGTTCTCAAAATTGCAGTTAGCATACTAATATAGTAGGATATTTTTTGATGTTTTCATCTAGAAATGGGAACATCAACTTTGTGCCATATAGTTGTATCTGGGTTAGCCAGGGTTCTAAAGGAATCTGGAGTTTTTCTAGAAATTGTGGGGTCAGAAAGGGTGATGTACTAGGCTTGCTTGAGTATGAGTCAGGAGAGATGCATTTGTTTGTGTGTGTTTTGTTTTAAGACGGAGTCTTGCTCTGTCCCCAGGCTGGAGTACAGTGGCACGATCTTGGCTCACTGCAACCTCTGCCACCTAGGTTCAAGCGAATCTCCTGCCTCAGCCTCCCGAGTAGCCGGGACTACAGGTGCACACCACCACGCCCAGCTAATTTTTATATTTTTACTAGAGATGAAGTTTCATCATGTTGGCCAGAATGGTCTCCATCTCTTGACCTCGTGACCCACGTGCCTTGGCCTCTCAAAGTGCTGAGATTATAGGCATGAGCCACCATGCCTGGCCAAAAGATACAGTTATTTCAGGTAGTTCTATGATCAGTATATAGGGATGCCACCACAATTTTAATAGGACCTAGGTAGGGAGGCTTGGGATTAAAACATGTTGAAAATCTGTCTTCAAGGACTAAATGGAGCTGGAATAAATAACATGGCACACAATTGAACATATATTGGGGAAAAGGGTGATCTTGGAAGGGGCATTAGAGGCAATTATAAATTGATGTGAACTTATGTGTGAACATAAATAACACAAGATGATACATTGGTAATTTGTGTCATTTACATTTGGTTTTGTATCTTGAGTGTCTTGCATTATAATAAAGCAGATTCCAGCTTTAAAGAGTGGAGTGTTTCTGCTCTATATTGAAGTAGCTATCAGAGGGCAGGGAGGCTAAAATCATAACTTCCACGTGAGTGGAAGATTAAAAATCTTCTGTAGTAGAACCATTTTGTTACACATTGCCAACCACAAAATTTCATAGAGTCAAAAAATAAAAAAAGAGGTCAATGTGGTGGCCTGGACTAGCTGGGAAAAGCTTTATGGAGAATATTGGATTTTCTCTCAGTTTCTCTTCTGAGTAAAGTATGAAGCTGCCTTTATAAAGAAGCAAGATGGTGACTCTGGGATTTGAATGAATTTCCTAGTCCTGTTGGGCTACTATTAAAAAATACCTTAGGCTGGGTAACTTATAGACAACACGGAAATTTATTTTTTTACAGTTCTAGATGATGGGAAGTTCAAGATCAAGGCACCAGCAGGTTTGGTGTCTGGTAAGGGCCTATTTCTCATCAACGATACCTTTTATGTGTTCTTACAAGGCCCAAAGGGGCAAACAAGCTCTCTCAGACCTCTTTTATAAGAGCACTGTATTAGTCCATTTTATGTTGCTATAAAAAATGCCTGAGACTGGGTAATTTATAAAGAAAAGAGGATTGATCTGGTTCACAGTTCTGCAGGCTGTACAAAGAAGCATGACACCAGCATCTGCTTCTGGTGAGGCCTCTGGAAACTCCCAGTCATGCAGAAGGCAAAGAGAGAGCAGGTGCATCACATGATGAGATAAGGAACAACAGAGAAGGAGAAAGAGAGAGAGTGGGGAGGTCTCAGACTCTTTTCAACAACCAGATCTCATGTAACTCATTACCACGGGGAGGGCACCAGGCCATTCATGAGGGATCCATCCCCATGACCCAGACACCTCCCACTAGGCCCTATCTCCAACATTGGAGATCATATTTCAACATGAGATATGGAAGGAACAAATAACCAGGCACTAACCATATTCACCTCCTAGCTGCCCCACCTCCCAATACCACTGCACTGGGGACTAAGTTTCAATATATGAATTTTGGGGAGCATAAGCTTTCAGACCATATTCAGCAATGAGCATGATTTGTGTAGAAGAACTTGGGCAAAGTGAATGGCTTATGCCTCAAGTTGAGTGGATTAGTTGAGTAGTAAGAAAGGTGAGTGGAGATGAGGGTGGGAGGGTAGTGGAACATAAGGGAACTAAGGCACCACTTGGGTCAGCCTGGTTTCTGTGATTCCGTTACATTATGGGATTGAGTGTTTAATGCTTAGAGACATTTCACAGAGTGAATCATAGGGAGACCAAGCAGTGTGCACAGGTCTACCTGGTTTGGGAATCACTGAGATTGTTTTGCTCTGCTCCAAGTTGTAACTGAAGACAAATCACATTCCTGGAGGGAAAGGAACATCAAGTGACTAAAATGCAACAGCATAAATCCTCTCTCACAATAGACAGCACCTGTAGCCTTTTGACCCTTTGTTCTAAATCTTTTATAGAAGAGCATAGGATGTAGACAGGAAGTAAATAAAATTGCCTCCTGATTTTATTTCACTATGGAGCTGGTTGGGAGTCTCTTTCCTTTTGAGAGAAGCCACAGAGAGAAAGAAGAAAAAGCAAAGGCAGGACCCCTTCTCTTACATATCTCAATGGACTTTGAGTGTTGGTGTTGCTTTTTAATGAAGGTGGATGGCAGAGTGAGATTTTCAATAAAGCTTAACCATAAATTTTCTTAAGGGAATTAGGTGGTGCTGTCCAGTACTCCAGGATGTGGTGGTGGAGCTGGCAGAGGCTACAAAAGCAGCAGGTGCCTATAGGTCCAGAAATTCCCAGCTCATTAGAAGTGCTGTAAATCATAGCATCCTTCATGCCTCTTGAGTGAAACTTGGCACCTCCAGCTTACAACTGTGTGGTAGTCACATTGTCCCTGACTTCAATAATGTTAACAGATGACAACTTCCATTGAATGATGAAACTGGGTGAGCCAGTGCCAGTAATGATGGATTGGGTGACTGAAAGATTCTGCAGAGAAGACAGAAAGAGGATGCCAAGGAAGCTGGTCTGTGTGTAACTAAAAGACTGGTAAATATGAAGAGTTGATGGGCACATCTATCACCCCCGGGGCCACTGTGTCCTGAAAGACCTTGTATGAAAGTTTTGAGAAAGGCTTTGGCAAGGATAAATGCCCCAGCACTTAGACAAGTATGGGTCTCTGCAGGCCGGACTGGCTGGGGAGGGCAACGAGGTGAGGTTTCGTGAGTTGGAAGTTGGCCTCCTGTAGTGTGTAGTCTGACACAGAAAAGGTTCTAGCTCACAATTGCCTGGCTGGAGCATGGAAACAGCTCCAGCTTAATATTCAGGACATCTGTCTGCCAAGGCCTGTTTTTTTTTTTCTCTACTTTTTCATGGCTGTTATTACAATTTGTAGACAGTGGTAGGTGAGATTTGGAAGAAATAAGAGACTTGAGGAAAACAGACTTAAACAAGAAAGTAAAAGTAACTCTTCAATACCCACTACATAGTTAATATGTAGATACTTGAGGATCATTTATCCCTCTTATGTCTCAGGAGATGGGGTGCTGGGGTCGGGGGTGGGAGGCGCAGGGGAGGAGTACGGGAAAAAGGGAAAAGAAAAAGAAGATATCTATTTGAGTATATAAAATGGAGATGTAGTAAAGATATCATTTTGGGAACCTTGAGATTGATTATAAAAAAAGAAAAATACACCACTTACTAGATCTTTTTCAGTTCAAAGCTGAATGCTAAACATGACAGACAAATATGTTGAAATATGTCTCACAACATTCCTTTGGCTTAGGTGGTGATATTTAAGTTAAGACTTACATATATCAGTTGGCCAGTTTGACGGACAGGAAATTGTTTGGAATTAAAAATTCCCCTTGTAGCTTTTCCCTTAAAAAGTCCCTGTCTTCATTCGTGATTGTTCTCTCCTTTGCCTCTTCTTTCCTAATTCTTTATCTTCTCCCATATGCAAAAGAACATCTGGCAACTATCTCTTCAGAGGCATCTGTGATCCTGGATTGAGTTTGTTATCCAATCAGCACCTTCGTGAGCTGTGTTTGATTTTCTGAATTTGAAGGGAAAACATTTTAACGTGGTATAATCACAATGTAAAGAATGAAATTATGCTGAGTGATTCTGTCTCTTTCAAGTTCAAATTGGTAGGTTTTCCTGGCTTGAACAAAAATGAAATCAAATTGAAGGGTCAGAGATACAAGAAAATTATAAGGAGAACAAACTCACTAGAAAGGGAACTGAAAAATGGATAACAAAAGGAACAAATACAGGGATTTTCCATATCTAGGGAAAAAAAATCCATAGGTTCTATGGGGACTTTAAAAATACAGAGGATTGAGAAAAAAACTTTGTATTTCGCAACAATTTTAGATTAATAGAACATTTGTAAAGATAGCATAAATAGTTCCTGTATACTCTATATCCAGCTTCCCCTAATGCTAGCATATTGCAGTTTTATATTTTTAATGGTGATGATAAACATGAGTCTATGATTTATAGATGTCACTACTTTCTTATAGTATTAGAAGAAAATTAGACATAATAATTTTCTACTTGAAAATTTATATTCTTGTTTACACTTTAAGAATATGTAATACCTTCCAACTGCATTCATATCAAGAAGAACAAAAACAAACAAACAAAACCCCTGATCGTATCTTAGAAAACAGCCCTTCTCTGGGTTATTTACTTTTTTAACAGGATGCAAAATTTTATGCCCAGGTTTTCCAAATTTAGATATGTTACCTAAATTTGGAATATGCCATTTAGGTATGCCATTTTATCCTGGAAAATTGCTTTGACTGGAAGTTTCTTTGGCAAATCTCACCTTTTTTTTTTTTTTTTTTTTTTTTTTTTGAGACGGAGTCTTGCTCTGTCCCCAGGCTGGAGTGTAGTGGTGCGATCTCGGCTCACTGCAACCTCAGCCTCCTGGGTTCAAGCGATTCTCCTCCCTCAGCCTCCCAAGTAGCTTGGACTACAGGCACCTGCCACCACGCCCAGCTAATTTTTGTATTTTTAGTAGAGACAGGATTTCACCATGTTGGCCAGGATGGTCTCAATGTCTTGACCTCATCGTGATCCACCTGCCTTGGCCTCCCAAAGTGCTGAGATTACAGGCGTAAGCCATGGTGCCCAGCCCAAATCTCACTATTTTTTAGATGAAAATGAAACTATTGTGGGATATAATGTAAATTTATGCATTTTTAAAAGCAAGAGATCGCTTAAAATGGGACTCTTTGGTGGTCTCTGGTAGTGTGCAAACTCTGGTGGTATGAGTTCACTCTGTTCTGTCTTTATAGCTATAGAGGTTGAAAAAAAAAAAAAAAAGAAAAAGCCATTATCTTACACTAATCGACATAAATTTTGGAAGTGTTATTTCAGCGCCAACCAATATAGGTTTCCCATAGTCCTTATTGGATATCATAGAATTTTTGATAAATATTCATGAAATGAAGCAATGAGTAAAAATAAGGAATATCATTTTGAAATGTGGGGCCTTTTCTGTGTCTCCTCAAATCCCACCTGGGAAGTGCTCACTCATTCCAGGTAAGACAGGGTCTGCTGATTCTGGGCCTTGGCTTGGCGGGGGAGAAGAGACTGACTAGGTTAAGTATCTCCTCAAGGTGCTGGAGGCCTCTAAATAAAATGAGGTACCTCCCCCTTCATTCCCATCCTGGAAGAAGACTGGAGCCTCGAGATTACAGTTACAGTTGCTGCTTATTAATTAGAAGTAATCACATGCTATAGCCCATGATGGTATAAATGTTGTAGCTGAAGAGCAGCTGACAAGAGAAGGCAGTGGAGACTTGGGAAAAAGTGGGATTTTAGGTCTGAGAGGTCTTCAAGTTCTAGCCTGGGCTGTAGGATAGAACCCTAGGTTTGGTACTTTGACCCTAGGTTTGGTACTTATCCTCTTGAGGCTATATTTTGTTATATAAAATGGGAAGTCAGTGATCTATAGTGAGAGCTACATGTAAGAGTGAATGTATCTTATGAGCTAATCATTGGCCTTTTTGCTGTCAGATCTATTCCTTTGCTCCCACTCCGTTATCTGCCTGGCTGAGGGTTCAACCCCTGCAGGCTGATTTCCTAGCTCTTTCCTAGCTGGGTTTAGCCAATGGGAGGCACTGGCAGGAGACAGGCAGGCAAGCACAGCTTTTGTGTTTGCTTTATGGCTCCAGCTTGTGTAAGACAGGCCCACTGTGGTTCCAACTTTTTCCATGACTCTGGCCCTTTGGTGCTGGTCATACCACCCTCTCCTTCTGTCCCTCCAGCCAAGGAGTTTTAGTAGCTACCTGCAGTTGTTAGTCTCTGGGTTGCCTCTTTATTCTCTCTTGGCTTCTTAGCTCTTTTAGCAATGGTCTATCTAATTCACTGTATTACATTCCCTCTCTTTAGAATGTTGGAGTGGTTCCTTTTTCCCTCATTGGACCCTGATCGATCCAGTCCATTTAAGTAATCTAGCTGTGAGCTGATGTACTTCAACTAGGCTGGTTGTGATAGAAACAGAAAGGAAGGAGAGACCTGCCAAAGATAAAGAGACAGAGCAGTAACCTATTAGATAGATGGGGAAAAGATCAGGAGAAATCAAGCAATTCAGATAATTGTAACTGCCATTGTTGAAGACAGGTCTTTGGAAGGGAAACTGGTTTGGGTGTAGAAGCTATGGGTTTAGTGTAGAGCATGTCAAAGAAGATAAACTTCATGATGTCACTGCCTCTGAACCCTTTGCCTTTCCCACTTCAGTGTATTGCAGCTGCGAGAGTATTTATGGAGTTGCCTTTCTCTCTTGGGAAAGGGTAAAAAAAGTTCAGAGGAAAGAGATCAGGGATAGCTACACTTATATCAGACAAAAATAGACTTTAAGTCAGAAACTACAAAAAGAGGCAAAGAAGGTCATTACATAAGGATACAGAGGTTAATTCATTAAGAAGCATAACAATTGCAAATATATATGCACCCAACATCAGAACACCTAAATACATAGGTATAATAATGTGATTCAAGTCCAATATTCACACATTTACACATAGGTGTAAAAGTGTAATTCAAGTCCAATATTTATTGATTTTTTGTTTAGATGATCTGAACAGAAAATCAGTAAGTATTGGACTTAAATTACATTTTCGACCAAATGGACCTAACAGACATATACAGAATACTCCATTCAACAGCAGTAGAATACACCTTCTTCTCAAGTACACATGAAACATTCTCTAGGATTGATCACATCTTAGGTCACAAGACAAGTCTTAACAACATTCAGAGAGGACGGCAGTGTGTGGCCCAGAAGGGAATGCCTGCTGGTGACTTGCTAAGCCTGGAACACATCTAACACCATTGACTCCAGCCCCATCTCTGTAACTTCTTTGGGAGTAGAATAGGAACCCATTCTTTGCCAGCTGGGCAGCAGCTCTTTACCGAGGGACCAAGATAAGCAGGCTGTTCCTTTTGTCAGTGCAACATTTGTAAGAGGAGTACTGTGGGAGGAGATAAAAATTGACTTCCAAATGGCCAGCAAAATTTCAGAGACATTTTTGGGACTGGCTTTTAGGTTCAGACTTAATAAGTAAAACAGCAGATACTTGAGATTTTGATTTCCCTGTGGGTTAAGATAGTTCATAGTGGGGATGGCCAACATTGCTACAGCAAGCTGGAATCTACTTCCTCAATGTACTGGGGCATTATGGAAAATAATGATCTCTGAGGGAGAGAAATGACTCCACATCTTTGGAAACAATATCTAGATATATTGAGAAATGACCTCAGATGAACAACAAATATAAAAACATTTTGGCAAATCAGAAGTTGCACATTATATGGCATTCATGATGTTTTATATAGTTTATGTGTGTTGGGAAAGAAGAGAAGAGTCTAATAAACGAAGACAAACAGGAAACCCTTCCTAAACTCTCTTCCCAAATACTTCTTAGTCACGTTGTACAGGTCGAAGGTTCTGGGAAGAAACAGCTAGTGCTCTGACCTGCGTTCTGCAAATATAACGTTTCCTGTTTTGTAGGAACTTGGGGCTGAAAAATGCATAAACCAATTGATTTAAACTTTCAAACCCATAATATTCACAAACCTCAAGGACTGCTGGTCAAAGCCTCTCTCTCTCTCTCTCTCTCTCTGTCTCTGTGTGTGTGTGTGTATGTGTGTGTATGAGAGAGAGAGAGAGAAACAGAGAGAGAGAAAGATCTATTCCAGATGTTTTTGGAGTATCACATTACATCTAATTTCCAGATCGTCTCCAGATACTTGAATAATTGATTCATTTGAATCTTAAATACATCAATATTCTATAGTTTCTCAAACCTTTTATTTTCTGTGTGTTTTTTTTCAACTCGGAGTGAATTAGGTTTAGTTGGAGAAAACCATTTATGTTATGTACTTCTAAAACATGATGAGGTGAAGCATGAAGCATGGTTCTCCTTGGAGTGATGTTTACATTAATAAGGATTTTTATCTCACAACAATGTAGATAATATAAAGTTAAAATCAACTGCTGATCTCAGGGAGCAAGCAGATTTTTATGATAAGAATTATATAGCCACCTTTACATCTTTTTCTTTCTTTTTAAATAAATGATGAAAGCTCCAGTGCTGTCATAAAATCAAATTTATTTATAGTGATAGGGATGAACTAATCCCTGTTTCATCACCCTGATCAGCGGTCACATACACACAATGGAACCTGACACGCTGGCAGCCTCAGCTCATTACAGCTTTCCAACGAACCTCCAAGCTCATGGCTGGAAGTCAAATGGGGTGGGCTGGTTCCAAGTAGGAAAGAGAAATAATTGGCTTTGGAGATAAAGGGATTATTTAAATTTCCATAGGAAATTTCCACAATTTCTTGGCTTCATATTGAGAGGGAGTTACACTAAGATGCCTCTGTATCAATTTTAAAATTAAAAGCATTCAAAGAAGTGGAGAAAATTATTATAGACAACAACCATTTCAATAACATTTCTCTGTCTTCATGTTATTTATCACATTATTAATTACCTGCTAATTAAAAACAAAACAACTGGAAAAATTCTAGCAACAAAATTTTTCATCAGGAAGGCTTTTGGTTTAATATTTTTTTTCTTATCCTTACAATATCAAGTTGTTCCCCTCCCCCCTAAAAGGATTGATTAGTTTAAAATTGATTAGTTTAAAAGATTGGTGTTTGATTGGAATACAAACATCAGTGGGACAAAGTGGGACTTTTCTGGTACTGTGTAGTTTTTAGAGACCAAGGCCTCTGAGTCAGACAGACCTAGGATTACATTTAAGCTATCTCTCCTTTGACCCAGATTTGAATCTCAATTTATCTTTCCACTTCGTGATCTTGGATAGGTTACTTAATCTTTCAAAGTCTCAGTTTCCTCATCTGCAAAATGGTGATAATGAAACCACCATGAAGACCTGTTATGAGGGGAAGATAGGATCATATGTGTAAAGAGCTTACATAACAGAGAGCCTGGCATGTAGATTCATGGTAGCTGTTTTTTAACAAAATTATTTTTGCACCATTTTCTTTTGTGACTGTTAGCATTTGGCAGTGTGCTTACCGCATTACTAAATTTTGTTTTGATAGAGCAGTCCCTGAGCGATGGTTGAGACCTCACAGTGTAGACAGACCTGTCAAAGAGTTGGGTGTGGCTGACTTTCATTTGCACCCCTGGATACCACATTCAGCACCTGCATAGCTTTAGCAGCAATGGCAAAAGATGAATTCCATTTCAGTCAGTGCTATCCACAATCCTTGATTTGGGGTTTCTGAATAAAAATAGGGTTTTATGCTAGAGGATATAGCACACGTTGAGCTGCTGAGTGAGACTGCACCTGGCATGTGTGGGTGCCCTGGTGAAAACTCAGGGAGCTTTGCATTTCATTATATTTTTAATAATGCTTAGCAAGTAGCAGAATTAAACTTGTGAATCATTCGCACAACCACTTTTCTTAATGGAGATGAGCCTCTTTATCTTTTAAGAGTTAATACTCTGTAGTTCTAAATTACAGTCCTCGATGTGATTGTATTCCTCTCAAACAGTATTAAGAACTTATTTTATAATGGAGAGGTTCGTCATGAAAGCAGTCTGGGGAACAAGGCATTCCAGGGTCTTGATGGTGCTGGGTTGAAGGAGAGGAGGAGCTGGTGAGGATGTGGCCAGGACCTGTTCCCTGGGGTGGGGGTAGTAGGAAGGATACTAACCTTTATTTACCGTGTACTAGATGCTTTGTACACATTGTTTCATTTAGTCTTCTAGGTACACCTTTAAGGCAGGTATTGTCATGCCTATTTCAAAGGTGCAGAGAGATGATTTATCCAAGATTACATAGTGAATAGAAAAGCAGTAATAAAATGAGAAAATAACAGTTTTGGTTACCCAGTATATTTTGTGAAAATCCATCAAGATGTATATTTATAATTTGTGTACTTTTCTGTGTATATGCTCACTTCAATAAAAAGTTACTTATAAAAACAAACAGATCTGTCTGACAAAGTCTATGCTCTTTTCTATCATACTGCCACCAAAAAAGTATGATGCATGGAACTCCAAGTACTATACAAGGAATTTCCTCCATCAGTCACAGCTAGGTGTGGCAAGAAATAGTGCTACTCTTATTAACTAGACCTGACTTTGAAAGACTTGAATATTTCCAAGGAAAGATACACTTAGAGATGTATAGTTTCCTAAAACTGCAGATGTCTATGTGTTACACTTAGAAGATTATTTCAAAATTGTGTTCTGAAAATGCATTCAGCTTGTTGCAGAGTTGTTTATAGTAATGAAAAATTGGAAGAAAATGGAGATATCCATCAAAGAGGAATTCAATAAATAAATACTATGTGACTTAAAACTTACCTATTTTGAATGATTCCTCTGATATAGTGTGGAGTGAAAACTGGTTTTTGAACTGCAGATATAGTATGATATTTTTGTAGTCGTTTTCTCTTTATGTAACATATTTGTATAAATAAGTGGCTGGAAAGATATTTGCCAAAGTATTAATAGTGATACCTCTGCATTTTTGTGATACTGGTTGAATTTTACTTCCCATTTTATGTCCTTCTGTATGGTTGGTTTCATATAGACATTGCTTTCCTACAATTCTATACATAAAATTCTATTTTTTAAATCAATCAGTACCTTTAATCAAAGACGGCATCCCAAATTAAGTATATCCCTTCTCAAGGTGTCTATTGTGAAGGAGGAAGAATTCATTTTAGTGTATGAGTTTCCATACTCAAAATAATATTAAATTACTTTATAGTCAAATCATAGAAAATAATTCTCAGGAATAAAAAGTGCCATTTAATAAGATCAAACACATGCAATTACCAGGCTGCTTGGCTTCTGTGAACATTTAAAAAAATCATTTTGAGGGATATAGTTTATCAAATTAACAATTATCATAAAGAATTTTAATTATATTAATAAATATAACTAAGAACTACTTTAATTATATTCTATATAAGCAAGTTGCTCTATCTACCTGTACCAGATATCATAGCAATCTAAAAAATAGCTGTTTTACTTATACAAATATATGTCTTATATAGGTCAGTTTGAAAAATTCTGCATTCTTTTTAGATTTTAGTATGAAGATAAAGACATATGATTGCTTTATTTTATTTTATTCTATTTCCTTTTTTTTTTTTTTTTTTGAAATAGAGTCTCGCTCTGTCACCCAGGCTAGAGTGCAGTGGCACCATCTTGGTTCACTGCAACCTCCACCTCCCAGGTTCAAGGGAGTCTCCTGCCTCAGCCTCCCGAGTAGCTGGGACTACAGGTGTGTGCCACCACGCCCGGCTAATTTTTTATTTTTAGTAGAGACAGGGTTTCACCATCTTGGCCAGGCTGGTCTTGAACTCCTGACCTTGTGATCCACCCACCTTGGCCTCCCAAAGTGCTGGGATTACGGGCGTGAGCCACCGCATCCGGCCTATTTTATTCTATTTCATTCCATTTTAGCGATTCCTTCAATCAGGTTGAAGACAGAATTAAAATTATGTGCATTAAATACTCATGCAAAAACAGATTATAGAGGAGGATATGACTTTCATTTTTGTCTTTTTCTTAGAGATTTCCAAGGAACTCACCTAAGAGAATCCTGAGTACATCATACTGTGGGTGTCATTAATATATGCTGTTTCATTGCCCATAACCCCCAACAGGAATCATGAGCTCTGGCTGAGTTCATGTAATTACTACCTCCTGAACATTTAGCAGTCCTGCCATTTGCCCCTTCTGGATAAGCAGGTTCCCTATTCTGGCTACTCTCCCGTATTCGTGTGTGACTTTATCCATCAGAGACCAACTCAAGCTTTTGGGCCATAGCCAACACTCCCCTCTAAACAGGTATACCTATGTAAAGGGACAACAGGACCTGACAAAATTCTCTTTCTGATTTGTAAGTTGATACATATGAAAAGTCTTAGAATATATAAAAAGAAATCAAAGATTTAAATTTGACATATCTCATTTTAAAAAAATATACGAGGAATCAGGATGTTATTATCTGGAAACATCTGTTTGGTTTCTGTGTAGTACAGTAAAGTTGATTTTTATGTTGTATATTTTACATACTTTGAGGTAGAAAATTATCTTTAGGTTAACTATGTCTGACAGACATCATCTCTTTTACTTAGGCAAGGCATTTCATGTGTGGGGGAAGAAGTACTTTGCTTGACAGAGAAGAGACCCCAAGGAGCCTGGTGTAGTTGGAAGAAAGTAGTTTTGGCACTGAGGGAGGAGAAAGCTGAGAGAGGATGGGAGAGTGGGTTCAGCCAAGCAAGCCCTCTGCCTCCTCTACCCAGGACACACACAATCAAAATCTTATGTACAATCATGGAGTTTAATTATGTGTGGATTTCTCAGGAAATTGGGAAAGGTTCTGAATTCTCTGTTTTGCAGGCAGGGAGACCTTTGAGAACAGAGGTAGCCCAGGCAAACAGAGTAGGAAAGAGATGGCATTCTTGTTGCAGGAATTCCGTCAATACACGAGGACAGGGGGGCTTTGCGCTGTCGTGGGCTGTGGAATTGGAGACAGGCCATGCTTCAACTGATCTCTAAAGGTGTCAGGTTGGCAGGGCAGCACAAGGTTATCTGGCTGCGCGCACTGTTACGGGCCTGGGGTGTCCCCTCCCTGTGTACAAATGCAGGGGCCACAGGTGCTGCTGACAGCTCACAAGCTTCTGATACCCCACTGAATTTGAGTCCTTTGAAAAAGACCACTAGTTGGCTTTTCTCACTTCTTTTTCATTAAAAATGAACAAATCAGAAACGACCATTCGCTTAAAATGTGGAGAAACAAAACCTCCAATGGTCTGTCCATTCATTTCCTGCCATCTTCACAGCCGAAAAGTGTACTAACTTTAAGTGACTACAGTAAAGGGCAGTGGATCCCAATTCAAAATTCAGCAGAAAATTTCTGATCTAATTTTGATAGAGATATGTGAATTATCAATGAGGTTGAAGCTGTCTCTGTGTTAAGTCATTACAGATGTTAAATTTAGCAAAGACATATAAACTCCTGGGTGTGGAGACTGCTGAATATTGTAGTGTTAAACACAAATGCACTGCTTGTTGAATTGGTCTCAGATGAATTTTCCTGCTGAGCTGACACAGTAGTTCTGGCCGAGTTGGAACATTTCAGTCCTACAGTTCACCATCATGCTGTCAATTTATCCATGGAGATAGTTTATGGGAATGGATTGACACACATGTACGTGCTGTTGGAATCTGAATGGATTTCTTTCTTTCCTTCCTTTCCACTGCCACAAACTTTTGTACAGAACTTTTTGATTAGTATATTTCAAATTTATGTTTTGAAAATAATATATTTCAAATTTATGTTTTGAAAATAATTAGGTTCAATTGATCAGAGCTTTCTACCTTTGCATCACTGTTTGTTTAAAGAAATAATGTTGATTTTTTTTGTTGTTGTTATAAAATGGTAGATTTCATCCCTTGAGGTGACTTGAAAAATGCTGCCTTCCTTTAAAGTACCATTAAGTAAAATGAACATAAGGAATGTTAATCAGATTGTCTCAGGATCAATTCACTGATATTGATGTGTCAAATATTGTGGTTATTAGCTGAAATTATTTATTAACCCTAATAAGCCAGCAACTCTACGGAACTTTCTATTTAACTTTTCTCGTAAGCTACTTTGGGCGTAAACAAATCCCAGTTGGAAGTAAGGACTGCAAATCAACCCAGCCAAGTGTAATGATTAGCAATGGAAATGTCCCATTGTGGAATTCTAGTTCCATCTGCTCGTGAAAAAAAGATTACAGATGATTATAATTAGGAACTCAGTGTGTGGGAGTGAAAATAATGATCATGGTGGGAGTGGGGGTGTGTTATAAAGATGTGAACATTTTATCTAAAACGTGCACTCTGTTAATTGGTAACTTTCAATACAACTTATATCCTACAGGTACAATTTCTATTCTTTCTTGAACACTAGGAAATGCTTGAGGTGTGAATAATGTTTTCCAGTGTGATTTGTACTACCTACACATGATAAAGGGATGTTAACTGTTCAAATCCTCTTGGCCCCCAGAGTGAAGGAGGGTGGGCAGGGAGAAGAACAGCTGTTGCCTGAGAGGGGAAGGAAGGGAGGGAAGGGGAACTGGAGAAGCCGACTTCACGGGTATATGATCTGGGATAATGGGAAGCACTGATTTAGGAATTATCAAATCATTCCTCCATTGCAAGTGTATTATTATTATTATTATTATTATTATTATTATTTCGAGACAAGTCTTGCTCTGTCGCCCAGGCTGGAGTGCAGTGGCACCATCTTGGCTTACTGCAACTTCCATCTCTTGGGTTCAGGCAGTTCTTCTGCTTCAGCCTCCTGAGTAGCTGGGATTACAGGCATGTGCCACCACGCCCAGCTAATTTTTTGTATGTTTAGTAGAGATGGGGTTTTACCGTGTTAGCCAGGATAGTCTCGAACTCCTGATCTCATGATCTGCCCGCCTTGGCTTCCCAAAGTGCTGGGATTATAGGCGTGAACCACTGTGCCTGGCTGTGAATGTATTATAAAGGTCAATAGGTATGTTGATTCTTACATTTTCCCTCAATATACATCGCACAATACTGAGAATAAATGTATTCGATCCTGTCTAGCATGGCAGTGGTTGGACTTTAATCAATGACAGCTCCCTTCCTCTTCATGTGAGTACATTGAACGGCTACAATTCATTAGTCAGAAATTTGAATTGTTTAGAACACGGTAAGATTCTGGAGCCTAATTCCAGGAAATGAAGTGAAGATTCAAAGGAAGCCCCAGAATGCTCCAAGCCTGCCCTTCAAATGATTTGTCTAATTTACACGTTATTTTTTTGAAATGGCAAAGATTATCCTTTCTGATAAATTTTGTGCATTACAAAACAAGTTTTATCTATTCTAGGGGAGCTCCAGATTTATACAAGACAATTGTGATAAATTCTTTCTTAAAGGAAGAAATCCTTTATTATGCAAATAAAGCTTCTTTATTAACTTCTGTGTATTTGAATGGAGGTTGGACTTTTCTTGGTTACCTACAGTTTACAGGTAACACAATTATATGTACTTCTCTACAACTGCTTATATAAAATAGTATTTCTTAACACATTTAACGTGGTGACTCCCTATTGCAATACCCTTCCTCTTTTTTTCTGAACTAACAATGGAATTAAAATTCAAGTGCTGAAAAAACATGGCTTCAGTATCCTTATATTCTTAATATGGAACCATCATATAATTAAATGCAATGTCTAGTTTTTTCATAAGTGTACGAAGTTGAATATTCTGATTTGGTACAGTGTTTTCAAATTTCCCTGACCATAAGAATCACTTGGGGGTTAGCCTAGGGTATCAATAAATTCCTGGCCTCCCCGCTTTAACCTACTGAATCAGATGTGTAGAACCTGGGAATATACTAGGTCAATGAGCTATCTCAGGTGATTCTTATAATCAGGTAAGACTGGGACCAATGATATAATGTACTGAAACTTAAGGGTGTATCAGAATCACCCTTGTCTTATTAAAACCAAATTTCTGAACCCCACCCCCAGATTCAGTGGGTGTAGAGTCTGAAAATCTGCAGTGTTAACAAGGTCCTTGGTAATGCAGTTGCTGGCAGTCCAAAGATCACACTGTGGGAACCACTGATGTAGAGGAAAGAATGTAGTCTTGAGATGAGACACTTCTGGGTTCCAGTCTCATTTAATAGCTGGAAATTTTTTAGTATAGTTACTTAATACTATACTAAATACTTAATACTGTAATATACTGAGCTTTTTCCTCTTTATTTTCAATTTTTAAAAATATCTTTAAATAAATTTATACACTCATACATATATATTATGCTTGGGTATAAATGCTACCTTGAATAAATATGGAGCACAGATGGAAACCAAGAAGAAGGAGGCAGAAATGAGAGCAAGGAGGAGTCTGATAAGTAGGTTCAAGGGAGAGTGAGTGGTCTGCAAAGTAATAACTGTGTCCTAGAGTTAACCAGAACCCAGCAAAACAACATAATCAGAAGCAAACTCAAAGTGAATTTATTAAAAGTCAAGCTAACTGTTTACTTTGCAAGGAGACGAGAAAGGTCACTTTGCTGTATGAGTATGATAGCATTGATTAATTTGAATGCTTTGTCTGAATCATTACTGTCGAGATTCTGAAAGTTCAGATACTGAAAAGAAGAAAACAATGTTGACATGGAGAAACTAATCATGTGAAGGCTGTTTTTCATGTCAGTGAGGATAAAATCATTGCTACCTCCTCTTTTTATACACATGACTAATGACATATTTGTAAACTTAGTTTTCTAAGAAAGAAATATAGCCATCACATTTAGGGTTCAAACCATTATTTAAATACGTATACTGTGTTTCATCAGCTTTTCATGGGAAGTATTTGTATTCTTTCTGATGATGTGAAAAACATAAGCCAATTTGGGTGTAAAATCCAATGTTCAGGCAGAAGCCTTATGTGGAGATAGTGTTCCCACGGAATTGAACTCCTGGAGTAGTGGTTAAGAGCAATCACCCCAGGAGTCAGATATCTGGGTTCCAATCTTGCTTTCACCTCTTAGGGCCCATCCTGTTGCCATAGGAGTGTATAATAAGCTAGTAATCATCATAGCACATAGCTATGGGATTTCTACAAGCTTTTATTCAACAAGTATTTATTGAGTGCTTGAGAAGTGCCAGGCATGGTGGCAGGTACTGGGGATATCCATTCTCAGGGAGTTCTGGGAGACAGGCAAGAAACCTGTGAATAAGAAAGTTAATATAATAATAGTAGGTGTTAAGGATGGAGCAACTAACAAAACTAAAACATAAGTCCCTACTCCTCCAAGTTCCAGTATAGTGCCTTATATTCTAATTTGTTTACCTTCCATAAGCTCATCAAAAGTCACATGTGACTTAGATTTACTGACTAGGTTGCTATTTTACTCATCAAACTGAGCTCCTTAATTCAGGGATTTAACAGAGATTAGTTTGCAACTTAAACTTCATTTCTATCCTCTCTTAGGCATTAATAGATTTTGTCCATATTACAAGTGCAAATAATAGTGAACTTTATGTTTTTATTCTCTATTTGATGTGCTTGTAATTTAAGGCTTAGCCACAATTAAAATGTATTTATGTTCACTTTATAATCTATTAGAAATTCTATATAATTTAATAATTTTCATTTTGTTGCGGTCAAATTTAACTACAAAATCTAGGAAGCTATTGATTCCCTCTAACTGCACCATTTTTATAGACTTAGTTTGTTTGAAAATTTAAGTGAAATTTGTTCCCTGGGCCAAAAGGAGAGTACTATTTTAGCTTTGTGGAACTTTGCCAAAATTGTATTAATTATTAGCTGTGATTCATTTATGACTGTACTTCTTCTATAGGATTTTAACTAATTTAAAGCAAAGACTGAATGAAAGTCTTTATGTTTTGCAGACAAGAGAGCACCCATTTATCCTCAGCAAATGAATTGTTGGAGCAAATAATTTCAGTGGACCATTTGGTATAGGAAAGCTTATGGAGACAGAAGCTTATGGAGACAGAAAATTCAAGGGATTAGGATTTAAGAATGAGGGGCAGCCAAGATTTATGTAGTTTTCAAGAACATAGATTATGCAAATACACACACCTACATTCTGTAGACTGCATTGTAGGGAATAGTGGACATACTCAATATCCTCTAAGATTAGGATAGAGAGAAAAGCTCCACTCTATTTGAAGGAAGGGGAATTTTTAGCAAATCAGAATAATATTAATCTAAGTTTTTCATTTTCTTTGGTGGTAGTCCTTTCTCGATTGGTTTAGTTGCCACCTTGCCAGAAAACTTTAGGAAACTTCTTTTAAAAAACTTCTTTAGTCCAAGGGGTACTCTCAATCCAGGATGAGTAAGGCTTTCAACTTTCCAGACCAAATAAATAAGTCAGAAAGCTTTTCTAGTCTAAATAACCTAATTCTTCTTACAGAATTCTCTCCACCAATTGCTTGGTAAATGTCAATTCAATGAAATGACATTCACATTCAGAATCATGGTAAATTTTTATTTTTCATATCCTTCAGAATCATTTTTTAAACTTTCCCAAATCTTTGGCTTATCAATGATGCATTATTCTGTCACCCTATTAATGTATGTTTTCTTTGTCATTCATAAAATGGTTGTATTGTTTGGCCTTATGCAAGGATGTTGATTAAGCACCTGTGAATGTTTGCTTTATTGGCATTGAGAAAGAAGAGAAAATGATTTGTTCTGCTAACAATGAATTATTGCATCTGTTTGTGGCTGTTAAATAATTTAATAGAACTTAAAGGGCCTGTTTTCCGTTGATTAAACTATGGGAAAATATCAGTCTCTGCCTCGCCTTGGATACAAAGTTGGATGTAAAACATGTTTTTAATTTGCCTTTTGCCAGTTTAGATGTTGATAAGACTCTGAGGGATTTTTATATTATGCCATTTTTACATTTAAGTTGAATATCTCTTTAAGCTTGAGACAAGAAAAAAGAGTGTTATAAACAACTTTATTTTTAAATAGCTTGTTCACTTTTATCATATAATATTAATAATCATGTCAAATTCCTAATTATACCAAATATCAGAGGGCTAGGCATTATTATTACTGAAAATTTCAAGGAATATGATTTATTTAGTGGAAATCCTGAGATTACCAATACCACCATTTTCCCTCTCCTTTGTTAGCTTTTCTCCTAACCAAACTCAAAATGTTCTACATTCTCAAAGGTCACTGCTAGGTACTCTTCTCTTTTTATTCTGCCTTCTTTCCTTAAGTTATTTCATTCAGCCCCGTGATTTCAAAAACCACTAATAACCTGACAGTTTCCAAATCCCATATTTTTATCTTAAACTCAGAGGTTTATCTTGGGATCTATTCCTTATTTACAATTGTATTCTCAATACTCTAGAGCCACTTACAAATATGTTCCTTCTATAGACTTCTCTGCTTTTGCAAGCGGCTCCTCCAGCCTCTCAGTTACCCAAACCAGAGATCTGGGGATCCTTTTGCCTCTCCCCAATGCTCCCACTCCAGTTCATCAGTAGCTCCTCAAATAAATCCACTTCTCTCTTGTTCTCACCCTAGTTCAGTACACTCGGAACTCTCTTGCAATCACCAAGTGGTTACTCCATTAAATTGTATCTCCAAATCCATTCTCTAGCAGCTAGATATGTTTTTTCTTTTGAAAATGTAAGAACTTTTACTTCTTTGCCTTAAAAACCTCCGTAGAATAAACTCCAGATTTATAAAAAATGGCTTTCACAGCCCCCTGCCACAGCTTCATTTCATTTCCTTCCTCCTCTCCTATGCATCTGCTATAGGGGCCTGTGTTAGTGGAGTCTCCTCAGGATCTTCCCGTGCTGTTTCTTCTGCATGGAATATTTTCCCCACACTATTTGCTTGGCAATTTGCCTAGCTTGTGTTAGTTCCTCAGGGGATGCATAGTACCCCGCTCCAGTCTAAATTAGTTCACCTCTACCTAAAATATCCCGTATTTTCTTTCAGAGCAGTTCTTATGGTTTTAAATTACATGTTTGTGTGATTATCCTTTAATATATCTTTCTTCTACAGGTGCCATTACAGTATATGCACTATACATCCAGCTCAGTGTCTGGCACTAAATTGGGACTCCATAAATATGTGTTGAAGGACTTCAAATATTCCAAAATAAGAATTTTCCATACCATGTCCTCTTTTTTGTGGCCCTCTTTTTTTTTTTTTTTTTTTTTTTTTTTTAGAGACGGAGTTTTGCTCTTGTCACCCAGGCTGGAGTGCAGTGACTCAATCTCGGCTCACTGCAACCTCTGCCTCCTGGGTTCAAGTGATTCTTCTGCTTCAGCCTCCCGAGTAGCTGGGATTATAGGCACACACCACCACACTCAGCTAATTTTTGTATTTTTAGTAGAGACAGGGTTTTACCATGTTGGCCAGGCTGGTCTCGAACTCCTAACCTCAGGTGATCCACCCGCCTCGGCCTCCCAAAGTGTTGGAATTACAGGCGTGAGCCACCACACCTGGCCTTTGTGGCCCTCTTTTTGAGTGGCATTTTTGCCAAGTAATATAGCACTGTTGGAAAGAGATAATTAGTGTAACAGTTCTTTTTATTCAACAGTCAGTGAGGGAAAATAATAATGGTAAAACTTGTATTCCTTCCCATAGTGAAGGGTGAGAAAATACACTGGGAACTAGAAAAGTATAGTAGTAAAATGCAGAGGTGGTATAAACTTAGAGGAAAAAATTTCTTCAGGAGTAGAAATACCTGGGTTGGCATTCGACTCTGCCACTGATTTGTGTTTTTGGCATGTTGTTCAGTCTCCTGTGTCTTGCATTTTCTCATCTCAAATCTTGAGAGATCTCAACAGAAAACAAATGTGGAAACCCTTTGAAAAGATTAAAACTTCTTAGAAAGGTGAGATGCTCTTACCCTCCTTATTTTGATTTTCATTTTTGAACATAAAGTGGTTTTACTTGGGGGTTCTTAAAATAATAACGAACAGAGTCACTCTCATAGATAAGACTAGCTGTCACTTTCTCTCAATTCATGCAAGTTATTATTAAGAAACCACTAGGGATGATAATATGAAATTAAGTGTAGTGAATTCATTATGGATTGCCTTTCTCATTTTTTACAAGGTTTCCTGATAGCAAAGCTAATAAAGTTTAAATATGTTGAGGTGTCAAGTCTTTTTTTCTAAGAGATTAATTAGAGCTCAGTCCCTAAGCTATTTGTAAATTACTATACTTTTTCATTGTAAAGTGTTTAGTGGAAATGCTGTTTTAATAACATGATTATAGATTATAAATGGTTTCATTAAGTACTTTATTTCCCTGTCACTATACCAGTTCTACAGAAATAAATGACTTTAATGTTCTTTTTACTGATAATTTAAATGAGATCTAAAAGATGAAACATTATTTTGAAACAAATTTAATTCAATTGGCCCAGCATGGCTTGGAATCTTTGCTGCCCATGATCCTTTTATGATTAAATACTAAAGAAGAATGTGTAATGTGAATATTTTTCTTTTATTTCTACATCATGGGATTCACACTCCCTGGGGTGAAATATCTTATTCTTTCCAGAGAATATTAGTAGATGTACTAGAAATTTATCCTCTCAGAGATTGTGCTGATCAGTTTCATCAACGAATAGGAATTCAAGGTCCCTTAGTAAAACGAATGAACTTATGTAAAAACCACACCCTACACACAATCCAAATGTGTGTTAAATATCTTTATGTTCAGACGAATTGATAGCCTAGAGATCAGTATGTGCTAGCTTATAGTCCTGCAAACAACTGTGATGTTTATTCCATTTAAAAATTGCCTAGATAACCAAACATAACTATGTGAAATTTCATAAGAGCTTGTAAACTTCTCTCAGTACCAAGAAAACAAGCAACCTGGCAGTTTTTTTGTTTTTTGTTTTTTGTTTTAAGTGAACCAACACACAAGGATGTATGCACCAGAGCTGGGCACGGTGGCTCATGTCTGTAATCCCAGCACTTCGGGAGGCTGAGGCGGGAGGATCACTTGAGCCCAGGAGTTTGAAAACAGCTTAGACAACATGGCAAGACCCTGTCTCTACAGAGATAAAGAAGCAGCCTGGAGTGGTGGTGCATGCCTCTACTCTCAGCCACTTGGGAGGCTGAGGCGAGAGGATTGCTTGAGCCCAGGATTTCAAGGCTGCAGCGAGCCATGATCCCACCATTGCACCCCAGCCTGAGTGACAGAGCAAGACCCTGACTCATAATAAAAAATATGCACCAGAATTGAGTGTTAATATTTCATCTGAATTTGGCTCAGATTTACATGGGCTATGAGAGCATTTTAAAAATTTTAGTTACCATTTCTTATTACTTGTAATTATATTCTCATTCTGCAGATATTCTCAGGAGGCAATAAGCCTGGTGGTAATTGAACAGATTTAGTTTTTTGAAAAAATATATTGACAACTATATTTTTCCTGACAGAGTAAAAATGATTTGCAAAGTATCTGCTATTTTAAGTAACATTTTGAGTGAAATATTGCATTCATTAGTTGAATGTCCTGAGATTTAACATGTTAAATGTAAAGTTAAGTACAATTAGTAGAAGAGTGTTTTAAGTGGCAGAGATGGGCAGAAATTATTTTGAGGGGTGAGATTAGTTGAGTTCAGATAAGGACCCTCTATTAAAGAAGAAATAAAGGAATGCGGATTAAAAGACAATGAAAGATATTTTTGTGAACTAATGTATACTTTCTGAAGATTTGGGAGTGTACTGGGGGGCAGAATGCAAAGGCAAATTTGTAGTTACATATCTAGACATGAAAATAGAGGGATAGGCCAAGTTCACCTGATGGAGAACTTTTAAGGCTACATTCTATATTTGATGATTGTGGTTGAAAATTTTATAATTATTAATAGTATGTATGCTCTGAAAGGTAAAAGACCTTGTAACCTATATGGAATTCTTACTGAGCCTAATACTTTGGGATATACTTAAATCCTAATTCAATATAGCAGATTTGAATCTTATTATCAATGGAGTGCATTTAATTGAAATCAAATTGACTTAACATCTAGTAAGGAATTCTCAAGTTTAACCTTCTTTTCCTCCTCTGGGAACATTCATATGCTTACATCTACTCTCAAAACTTAGAGGTAGAAAAAATTTGATTTAAGAGAAGATATACATTTTCATTCAAATTGATTGTTTAAATATTTATGAGACTAATTTTCCAGATACATTATAAAACTGAATTGTGCTTTGGACATTCTTTTCACCATAGCTAACTAATATTAGTAGTTCTAAAATGTAAGATACTAAAATAATTTCCATATCAAAGATCTGACATGATATTTAAGGGCTATTTTTATATATTGTATTAGAAGTGCATTGACTATTCCCAAGAATAATAAATATTTCAAAAATTGTATTTAACTAAAATAACACCAGTGTAATTATTTTAATAAAAATAATTTCAAAAGAGCCCTTGAATTCCTGGGCTCTTTGAAATTTTAACCATTTTACTTATGACTCAGAAAAGAGGCTGAGGCCGGAGAATGGCGTGAACCCGGAAGGCGGAGCTTGCAGTGAGCTGAGATCCGGCCACTGCACTCCAGCCTGGGCGACAGAGCTACACTCCGCCTCAAAAAAAAAAAAAAAAAAAAAAAAAAAAAAAAAGATGGATGTCATTAATCTCTACAAGGTGTAGCTATCTTTCTGATAATTCATGAGGTAATTATAGGACTAATGCTTTCTAATTGTCTTTAATATGTTTTCTCATAATATATGCTAATATATGTTAATTTTAAATAATTTGAGCAATACAGAGAAAGAAAATTCCATAATTTTGCTCCCTTTTTCTAGAGATAACTACTATCACCAATGGAAATATATTCTTCCAGACTTGTCATAGGTTAATGGTAAGCTCTCAAGCTCTCATATTATACTATAAGTACTGTTCTGTTATCTGCTTTTTAAGCACACACACACACACACACACACACAAAATGCATTTTAAGATTGATAGGTCAACATCACCCATTAAATGGGCTGTATAGAATCCTGTTACATGAAATGCACCATAATTTATTTTGCCAGTCCTTACCGGGAATGGATGTTTAGTTTATTAGTTTGTACTTACTTTTTAAAATATCAGCAGCATGGCAGTGAACCACCTCTTACTTATATCTTTGCTTATTTACTCGAGTATTTCCTTCAGATTTCTTTAAATTCCTAAAAATTAAATTGCTGGATCAAAGTAGATGCATCTTTAATATTTTAAAACATATTACTACATTACCTTCCAGAAAAGTTGTACAAGTTTATATTCAATGTACTGTTGTATAAAAATTTCCATTTCCCTAGAATCTCACTTTTTTAAACTTTAGTAATCTGATAGGCAAAAATAGTCATTTTATTTGTGTATACCTTTGTGTGTGTGTATATATATACACATATATATAATGTATATATAATGTATAATTATTTGAGTATCTTTTTATATATTCTCTAGACAGTTGTATAATTTTGTGAATTTGTCTTTTCAAAATTCATTTGTGAACAATTTTTATAATTTAAGAAACACGTAGCAAATATATTCCAGTTTGAATGTTTTAAAAAATATTAATACAGTTTTAAGTTTCTCTGTGGTCAAATCTATCAATTTTTTCCTCTATGCTTTCTGGTCTTAATATATTTGTTAAGAAAAGGTCTTCCTCACCCAAAACTATACAAAAATACTCTTATAGTTTTTCCTAGTATTTCTGTGTTTTATTTAATCTTTATTTAAAATTATTTTTTGTCTGACATGAAACAGAAATCTAGTTTTTTTCTTCAAATGAATACTGAATTTGTTAACACTAATAATTGAATAACATATTGTTTCCTTTGTTATTTAAAATGCCTCTTACAACTGCATCCATTGAAACTATCCCATTGGGCTTTTCATTACAATTTTATTGTGTTTGTCTGCTAACTAGTGAAGAATTTGAATTTTGCCAGTAGTATATTTTTGGTAATTTTTAATGTTTTTATTTATTTAATCTTTCCTTTTTAACTTTAAGTAAAATAAAATTCTGTATCTAAGTTTTGCACACACCTTGTTAACTTTATTCTTGACTTGTTTATATAGTCTTAATTACTAATTTGAATGGGATTCCTCTCACCCCCACTCACCCCTGCCATTATGTTTAGAAACAGGTTGGCATATAAGGCAGCTATTAATTTTTCTATATTTACATTATATTTTGCCACTATCACTTTTATTGGTTCTAATAAGTTTTTCATTTGATCTTTTGAGATTTTCTAGGTAAATAGTTATATTTTCTGCAAGTAATAATGATCTATCACTTTCTTTACAATATTTTACACTTAATTTCTTATCTTTACCTTATTGCTTTGACTTAACGGTCCAAAATTATATTAAAATATAAAGTAAATAAATAGTAGGCTTTTAAATTTTGTTTTGCATTTTGATTTTCATGAGAATGCTTCTAAATCTTCACCAGTTGGTAAAATGTTTCCTCTAGGATTCTGAAATGGTTTTGATTATGTTAAGGAAGTTTTCTTCTCTTCTCAGTTTACTGAGAGTTTTGTTGTGAATTGGTACTGCATTTTGTCAGATGACTTTGGGGTAGTTTTAGTTACAATCAATTGTTTTTCTCTTTTAATCTGTTTACTTATTGAATTTCACTGATGGACTGTCTCATGTTGACTCATTCCTACATTCCTGGAATAAATCTGATTTTTTGAAGAATATATTTCTTTAATACATTGCCATATTTTACTTATTTTCATAAAAAGATCTATAATTCACTTTTGTGGAATTTTGTCAGACTGTGGTCTGTGTTTTGCAAAGTACTTTAGCATGCTTTATTTCCTTTATTCCTTGACACAGCCCTATGAATCAGGCTAGGAATTATATTTTTTTGACAAATAAAAATTATAGACATAGAAATTTGCTTTGCAAAAAGTCATGCAAGTAGGTGGTGATGGTGAGTAAAATTTATTAATCTCTAATCCAATACTTTGGTTTGGAGAGAAGGAATTTAATTAATTCAGTAATTTCTATCAGTATGATATTTATGGACTTTGAGTTTTATTATCTCAAATAAGAACTATGCTTACATAGTTTTCTTTTACATTTTTCTAAGTTAAGAGACTGAATTTGTTTCCATTTTGAACATGGAGCCTTCACTGGGTATGAATGGGGGTGAGGGAGAGTTCACCCTAAAGGAGTCCCTGAGCTGAGAATATTCATTCTCTGAAATCTGCCATCTGTTCCTTGAACATGAGCAGATGCTGATTTTCAGTTAATCAGAGGTAATGCAATAAGGATTAAAGTGTTAGATAGTTCTAACCCATTCCGGAAGTTATGGGTAAAATTTAAAATCTTTAATCAGATTCATCTTGACATTCAAGCCAAGGTGGCTATTTAGGCCAAAGGTTCTATATCTCTATGATAACTAGTCCCAAAGGACATATTCTATTATTGTCCTAAGAGAAAACATATTAAGGATGTGTTTGCACATAGCATTGGGTCAAGATAATTGATGTTCTATTTTATATGGGGTTCAGGGATCTGTCTTATGGAAAACTCAGAGATTGCTTTAAGGGGTTTATTTCAAAAGAAATATTCAATTAGGCAGTTTAAAATAATTTAAATGTCAGTTTTACAATACAGACTTAATACAAATGCAAGAAGGAGTCCATTTGTTAATATATACACCAATTTATTAAATGGTAGACTAGACTTCTCCAAATCTAGAGAAAGATAGAAAGATCAGTTTAGACTATTAATGTATTATTTCTTAAGTTTGAATAGAATTGGGTTTTTTAAAAATTGAAATTTAGTCTCCTTGTCCCAAGTGACACGCATTTATAAAATGTTTTTAAAAAGCAAATTCACTGTTTTTAAATCTTCTACAGAATATTTTTTTGTAATGAAAAACCTACATGTGTATATTACTGTACAGTACAATAGAACTGATTTCATTTCTAAGAACTACCACTAGTAGTTATATATTTTATGTCATTGAGTTGAATTTGTAAGTGATGCATATAACCCGGAGTTTTGTCCTTAGCAAATGTTGCACAGAAAACCATAAATTCCTGGAAATTGACTATTTTCCAAACTATTTCACTGATGAAAACTTTATGCTCTGAAGAAAGGCTGATTATGTCTCTTATTTCCACTTAAGCTGGTATAACTGTGAATGATTTTATTTTTATAAATCGTATCTGTTCTAAAACTCAGCTCTAATAACACTCTATGATAATAAATGGCAAAACTCACATAATATTGAGGCACATTGGGTATTTCCTTTTCAGTTTTAAATATGCTTAATTCAAGCCGGGCGCAGTGGCTCAAGCCTGTAATCCCAGCACTTTGGGAGGCCGAGACGGGCGGATCACGAGGTCAGGAGATCGAGACCATCCTGGCTAACATGGTGAAACCCCGTCTCTACTAAAAAATACAAAAAATCTAGCCGGGCGAGGTGGCGGGCGCCTGTAGTCCCAGCTACTCGGGAGTCTGAGGCAGGAGAATGGCGTAAACCCGGGAGGCGGAGCTTGCAGTGAGCTGAGATCCGGCCACTGCACTCCAGCCTGGGTGATAGAGCGAGACTCTGTCTCAAAAAAAAAAAAAAAAAAGCTTAATTCAAATTTAGATGACTGAAGAATATATTTGGACTCCAAAGTGACTAAATTCAATGTAAATAATATATTGGTGTGTCACAGTTGAGGGCAAATATTACCATTAAAAACTGAAAAGAGGCAATGAAGGAAAAACGTTTCTATGAACTCACTACATAGGACACAAAGAGAGGTGGGAAGTTTTGTCAGGAATGTTTGTGGCATGAACTCTATTTAATAATGTTTTATTTCTCCTGATATTTTAATTTTTCAGATAAAGTATTTTAAGTAAATGTGCAACATTAATTAGAATAAAATATAAAAGTATGCGTCAATTTGAAAGCCTACCTAATTACATATAATTTTCTGATGAATGCCCTAATTAAGCATCAAGTTATATGTTTATACCTGTGAAATAATTGGAGCATTACATTTAATCTTTATAACAATACATTGAAAGAGATGTATTAGCAATGTAGTTATTGAAAGTATACATTTAGCTAGCCTTCATCATTGATTTTCCTTTTAAAGGGATATGACATCCTGTTTTCCATAAAGAGAACATCCAATTAATCGTCACACCAGAAACAACAGTCAGTGCTGGCATAAGCTCTGCCAGGATTCCTGGGCCCTGCTGTGCAGGGGTCTCCTGAGGAAGGGCAGAATTGTATCTCAGTCTCCAAGCCCACTTGGTTCTTGGCACCTCTGCTAAGAGTTGCGCAGACTACCTATTAATTTTAAATGTATTGTTTTTGAGTGTGAGGCAGACATCTGTCTTAGAGGGACTGATAGACGCAAGTTGTTCCTCAGAGGCCGCTGAATAAATCGTCAGATGACCTTTATTGCTGTCACCCTCATTTTGTTTAAGTTGACGCAGCTAAAGCACAGTACTAACAAAACTACTCATTGCATGTAGCAGTGGGATTAGTGAAAAGGACCATGTTGTTGACTAGAAAAATGGAAGTTCACATACCTCATAACTGTATATGAAGCAGTGGACTGTGAAGGATACAAGAGGAAATTGGCAAGATTAAAATAAGAAACGAGGCCTTTCCATGAAAGCAGCTGACACTACAAAGGAGTGTAGTACTTCTGTTTAATATGCCTCATCAGCCTTTTATGCTCCTTTGTGGGCTTGGCTCATGAACATCTTTAATGTTATTTAAAGCTGTTTTTATTGTTTATTTAGAAGCATTCTTTATACATTTTACCCTAATTATTAAATTTGATGATCTTTGTTCTTATTTACTGATTTAATTAGCTACAAAATTCATACATTAATATTTATTCCAGACAACATTAGTGTTGGGATTAATGATTTTTTAAAGAACAAATCACTTGTACAATGCATAGCCCAGAGTAGGGGTTCAGTGGATCTTTGTGTAAATGAAAGTTGTATTTGAAATAATCCATGGGATGTGTATAATAAGAATCATTCTTGCAGAAGAACGCTAACTGGATGGAAACTATGCAGAAGAAGAGCTTGAGATAATCACTTTTATTTAGAGTGTCCCTTCTTAATGAGTTCTGATGAGCAAATGATTGCAGTGAGGTACAGCACAGGGGAAGCTTCTTCTGTTTAACAAAACAAATCAATGGTACTAACTACCCACTCTGAAATTGACTGTTTTTTTTTGTTTGTTTTTGTTTTGTTTTGTTTTGTTTTTCTCTGCACTCTATTGCTAGCTTTGCCTGTAGAACATCAATTATTTTTGCTTCCAAGTGAAGAGAGTCATTTCAGAGAAGATGTGTAAAATTTAGAGGGTCACTGGCTGCCTATATTTTAATTAGTATCCCATCCCCACCACAGCATATGTATCAGAGTGGTTTTCCTAAAGGAGATGGCTTTAGTGCATTTTGTTAAATGAATCACCTTTTATAAATAAAATTTAATGGTAAATTCAGACATAGAACTTAATTTGGCTAGAGAAATGTGCGTGCATACACTTAGCATTGCCTTTAATTAATTCTGTTGACTTAGAAGATGAGGTAGACAATAAATGCTTTCTTTATTGATCATAAAATAACTGTTCAGATCCTCACCAATAAGGCACCCACTAGAGAAGGTCAATGGTTTACTTGGGTTATGCTTCAGCTACTTCTCAATAGTGGCTATTAGGACCTCCGCTCCCACTGTATCACACAGTGACCCTGCGTAAGTCACATGGTGTTAACCGTAAATAAGTGCATCACCTGTTTGTGTCTCTGCATTAAGTAACTGGAGTTGACCATGGGAATAATACTTGGGAAATTTTAACACGAAATTAATGGTATAATTCTACAGTTGCAGTCTTTCCTTTTCTGAAACTTGAAGGCAACCGATATAGTGATGATCCCATCTCCCCCACCACCTTGAATTTTGTGTGAAGAGTTAGGCCTTGCGTATGGGTGTGGGTTTTCTCCAGACCACTTAACTGCCAAACATGGATGTGATTTTGGGCATAGGCCCATTGGACAGGCAAAGTGTGTGCATCAGAGCTGAATTCCATTCTGTGATCACAATTCAGGTTAGTGAAGCCAACATTTTTGAGGATAGCCCTCTCCTGGATTGATTACTCTCTGCCTCTGCCTGTTGTTCAGTCTCATTTGGGGCCACTCTATCTCACTTAGTGTATGGTAGCCATCCTGGCTGTCTTTCTCACTGCAGGACTTTTGTTCCTTCCCTGGAACCCTTTACTCTCAGCTCATATCATGGCTGCAGTTTGGGTCTCATTTTGTTCTCTATCCTAGGCATCTTAAAAGGAACATAAGACATTCTCTTGCCCAAGTTAGCAGTAACTGCTTAACTGCTGAATTCAGTAAGCTATCTTCAGATCTTAATTCCCAGTACGCTTTCCTTTTAGTCTTGGCATCTGTGGAAGCTCATACTCCTGGTTTTCTTACCCTTCAGCTCTTTTTTTCTTTTATCTGCCCAGCCTCTAAATACTGGTGGTCCTCTGGGTTTAGCCCATCTCCAACTGCTTTTATTTAATAGGTGACTCTACTCTGCTCAAGATTCTGTTTATCCCTTTACAGGTGTAACTTCCAAAACTGAAACTGCAGCCCAGACTTCTCCCTGGAGGTTTGACTCATATATCCAACTTTCCATTGGACAACTTCACCTAGATGGCCCATAGTCATATAAAATCCACCATGGCTCAAAGTAAACTTAGTTTACACTTCAACTTCACTTCCCCTGATATTTCATACCTCATTTAGTAATATTTCCATTCACTTCTCACTCAAACCAAAAACCTAGAAGTCATCCTTTATTCAGTCAAGAAGTTCTTGTTTTACCTCATGTTTCTTGATATTTCCCACTCCTCTTCATCCTTTTTATTAGGAACCTACCTAATCCCTTCATCCTTTTCATTAGGAATCCTTTTTATTGGGATACCTTCCTAATCTACCTAATACCTTCATCCTTTTTATTAGGAATCTAGCTCAGGCCATCATTATCTCTTTATTGTAATGCTGAATGAAATAGTCATCTAATGTACCATCTTCAGTTTTGTCCATATCAAATCCCTTTAGCACATAATGCAGAATGATATATCTAAGATAAAAATGAAACCTTATCAGTTTCCTCCAAACTCTGTAATGTGCTAGGCTTCATCACAGAGTAGGTACCTATTCTTGTTTGTCAAATGAATAAATGAAGAATAAGACCAGAGGCCTCTCAATATCCAAGGTTGGAGCTTATCTGGATTCTAGATTGTGTATTGTCTACCATCCTTTGAGAATGTCACGTATCAACCAAATTTTTGTTTCTCAGTTTTCCTTGGAACTTCACAAAACCAGAATGAATAGCATATTTTTATAGTGTATAGGTTGTATATAAGAACAGATAGGTCCCTATGGTGAAAATCAAACCTATGTGCTATATGCTTATTTTTTAGTATAATCTATTAAATTTTTATTAATCATTTCTTAAGAGAACTTTTCAAATATAAATCTTTCCCTCCCTTACACTATGTAGCTGGAGTTCAGTGTTATGAAACAAAGATTCCTTCTCATCACAGTTTGACAACTGGTGTTTTGATTTCTAGTCTTTAGAGTTGTGTAAATTTGTTCTAACAAAGAATCATTTTAGAACTGTTTGCTTAAAAACAACTTGCCAAAACACCAAAAAGTATATGTGATGATATAATTAGATGTTTAAACATGCTAATGAGGTCAAAGGCAGGGAAGCTTGGGCTTGGTATTTCCTTTACTCACTTTTAAATTTTTGTACAATGCTTCAGTGTGCATTTTTCCCCCTGTGTGTTAAAATATACATAACATAAAAGTTACAATTTAACCATTTTTAAGTGTGTAAGTACACTTAAGTACATAACCATTTTTAAGTGTATAAGCATTAGGTACATTCACATTTTTTGTGCAATTTCAGTATACTTTTTCCTGAAATTATATTTAAATAATTCAATATTTTCATGATTGAGACCCAAAACTTCCATTGAATAAGTAGAATTTTGGGGGCGCTTATCAATGTGTTTTGAAGAAAAATGATTTTGTGTTTTTTTATTTTGGTTAAGGAGCTTGCATTATATTCAATCTTATTGGGTTTAGGGAAAGCAAATGTCAATGGAAATTTATTTGATTTATCTGAACTTTGTTTCCAATTTTAGCTTAATAAAATTATTAAATATTTAAATAAAAGTATTAAAATATTAAATATTTAGGGAGCTGAAAATCTTTTACTGTTGTGAAGAGTCTCATTTAATCATGATTGCTATCCTATTCCTAACAGTAGTAGATAAGCAACAATGTTGTAGAAAATAATTAAAAAATTAAAAAGACATTTGGCCATTTCCCCCTGTATTTTGAAATGATTTCTAAGTTTAGAAATCAGACCTTATAGCATAAGATTAGATAGAAATTATCTTTATTATATACATATATTAGAAACAGTGCTTATAGATAAATCAGTCTTGTATTGTTTTAACAAAAGAGTAAAATATTTGTCTATTGCTTTACTAGTTCATGAGACTCTTCTTGATTCTGATGATTGAATCCTTTATAAGATATTGATTGATTTCAAAAGACAGTAGATCCAAAATGTGAAGTATTATTTAGAGATGTTCAGAGACCATATAAACCCAATTTTGTTTATTTTTTTAATTTAACTTATTTAAATGTGATTCCTTTTTTGAGAAATGATAATGTGGAGACTTATGTATAGAATGTTAGAAAGTAGAAAGGATTGAATTCATTGTCTGACTAATTATTGGACTCAGCTGCAGTATGAGGTTAAGCTTTAATTTAGGGGACAGAGGCATGACAATGCACTGTTTATCTTAATAAGTTTAAAGCTTTTGTTGTAAGCTGCTCAAAGAGAAACTTTGGTTGTGGGACAGGAGTCGGGTGGAAGTGGTATTGGTACTTCAGCCTCTTGCCTTCATTCTCGTGTGAGGAGAGTTAGCTTTGAAATAAACTGAAAGACCTTGGAGTTTATAAAAACCTCCTGGAAAGATGTTATGGTCATTGGAATCAGTTCAATCATCTAATGAGCTAGACATTGACTGGAGCACACCTGAACTGATAATAAACTTGGTTTCTTTTGGAAAGTGCCGAAAGTACCATCTTCCCAATACATACATAACACAAAATTTACCGTTTGACCATTTTTAAGTATATAGTTGAATTGTGTTAAGTGTATAGTGAATCAAATTGACTCTCATTCAATCATCATCATCATAATTATTATATTTTGTATTTACCAAGAAGGAAAACTGATACCTAACTTTCAACTTTTTCTAGTCTGTTTACCTTAATATTCCTTCTTTCCCACCACCAATCTGCCAAGATCTTCTTGAGGGAATACAGATGTAGGGGTGTAGGACCCTGGTGGTGAAGAAGCTTAGAAGATTTGGAGTCTTCCACCCTTCCTGTCTGCTGAGGCACCATTTCCATCTCCCCTCTTCTTTCCCAGCCTGTCAGAGCCAATAGCATGGCTATTGAAAGAACAGCATGATTGCTCTCTGAATCCAGACATTTTTCTTTCCTGTGGCAGACCTGGAGAAATATCAGAGTCCTGAACCTTTTCCAGCATATTTTGAATGTACATAATCTTGGCTGTAGTCATCAGCAGACAAGCTATTCATTCACACATGCTCTGGCCAAGCTTTAGCTCATTTGGAAACTTGTAATGACTTTGGATTCTGTCCTTTGTAAAATGACAACCTAAGAATCATATCTTTTTTGCTGGTTCCAAGTTTTAGGTGGGATTTTGATATAAGTTTTATAATCAGGTAGGAATTGTGGGTCAAAACAAGAAATTAGCATTATGGGCAGGTGGATTCTTTTGCAGGCTAGATATAAAACATATATTTCTTGAAGGCTTGTCATGCTAGGGGGGAATGTCTTGATTTAAGGAGATATGGCAGAGGAGAGCCTTGTAAGAGAAAGCTATTCTGATAAGAGTGGTTTTGTTCTTACAAATAAACAGTGGCTCAAGTCAGTAACAGAGCGATAGACTGTGGAGAATGCTAGCGTAATGTCATACTTGGGGTATAGGAACCATATACATTCATTTAGAGTAGCATTAATTTCCCATTTAATATTTGTTAGAAACTATTATCGATTTTATCACTCTGCTGACAACAATTCTATTTGGAACATGAACTGCTTATATAAAAATCATTTTTCATGTGAAAACTCTCATTAGCTTAAAACGCAAGTCAAATGGTTAGCTTTAAAAGCTGAGTCACAATCTCATTTACCATCAGAATTCACAGTTTTCTTCTTTATTTTACTTGGTAGATTAATCCCGTCTCAGCAATGCCATTAGGTGCCTGCCTTGATGGTGTGGAAAAATACACACAAACATCTGATATTTCTAAGCATGTGAGTTGTGACAAATTTAAATGTGTTCTAATAGAGCATCTGTGTATAACTAGCCGAAGATTTATAGGTGTTTTTTAACTTAAGGATGAGGAAATTGACCACTATAGGATAATTAAAAATAGCAACTTTTTAATTAAAAAGCAGGAGCTAAGTTGATAAATGCCAGGGCACCAACAGGCAATATTCTGTAATCTAAAGTGGGTAATTTCTATCATTGTCACTTGAAGATCTGATATATATTGGAGTCAATGAATCATCCCACCAACATCTCATAACTAAAGCAAATTTTGTTTCCTTTTCATGGGTAGAGTTTTAGTCAATTGAATAATAAATTGTCCTGTCTTTTCTGAATCATAGGATAGGCAAGTTTATATAGGCAGAACTGATGAAATGAGATCCCAGAGAAGATATTCTACCCTGTTTTAAAATATTTCCAGTGAAGGATACGGTCCAGACTACTTTGGTTATAGTTTTCGGTATTTGAAATAGTAATCTCATGTGGTTGTTTTAAAAATATTTTCAATTTATCACTGAAGATTTGTCTGAAATGTTCAGAAGTCAGGAATGAATTAACTTCTGTATAATACCCAATATCCTGGTCAGTACCTACTTAGTCCTACAGTTACTGGGTGTATAAGGCAATGCTCCTCTTCCTTTGAAAAGCATGACCTTTGAAGTGCTTAGTTTATAAAGAACAGTCATGCACTCAGTCTCACAATGACACTATGTTATATAAAAAGATTACTAATTCCTATCAGAAATTAAGATTGAGAGAGGTTAAGTGACTTACTCAAGGTCATATATTTAGGGAGTGGAATAATTACAACTCAAGAACATGGTGGTATGTGCCTGTAATCCCAGCTACTTGGGAGGCTGAGGCAGGAGAGTCACGTGAACTCAGGAGGTGGAGGTTGCATTGCACTGAGGTCATGCCACTGCACTCCAGCCTGGGCAACAGAGCGAGATTCTATCAAAAAAAAAAAAAGAACAGTTATTTTTTCTCCAAGGACAAGGTACTTTGCACTCTACATTTTGCTGACTCTTTGGTATGCTTATAAAATTGGGCATAGTAAACATGCATTATGATGCTTTTGGGAAATTTGTTCCTGGGGCAGTCATGTGAATTGGGATGTGGTTGGGAGCATCATTAATTGAGTCTGTGGTCAGAACAGAGACTAGTATAAAGAAATACCCAGTTTAAGTGGCATCAGTCAGATATTCAGTGTAAATGAATTGGGAATGATAGACACAGTGGACAGTCCAAGACTGAAATGAAATCCATCATCTCATCGGTATTCAGAGGACTGGAACTGTATTTTAGGAAGGATGATAGGGGAGAAGGCCTAGATACAATCAAGAGGGAAACAGTCTGAAAAAATAATAAACCTGCTTAAGATACTCTCTTCTGAACGGATGAATTTTGATGACCTGTTGGCCCTGTTGGTCAGGGAAGGGTGAAATGGGCTGAGGAAACTGGAATTCTATAACACTAAGATCCAAGGACACTTCCAGAAATGGCATTTGCAAGGTGGAAGTGTTCCCTGTAAAATCTTCTGGCAAAGGGCTTTGAAATTTAACTTATATTGGAAGAACCTTAAAAAGATAGTAGAGCCATTCATATTTCTATTTAGTTTAAGCTGTGCCTACTAATAACATTACACTGAAATGCAGGTGTGAATTCCTATAATGTTAAAATCAAATTGTTTACCTCAGTTTGAAAATTTGCTCAAATGTGAGTGATTGGCTATTGTTAGCTCTCAATTTGACTTTCAAGACACCTTGAAAAAGCTTGAGAAAAAAAGTGATTTCTAGTTAAGCTGTTCAGTTAAGCACTTTGTGATACAAAGTATGTTAAGGTAAAACCATTTATTTAAATCCACCTTAAGAAAACCTCTTTAAAAGGTTGCAAAGTATAAATGAGGAAACCTTTAAAAATATACAGCTTTATTTCTGTTGCATATCTATTGGGAGTTGAGCTAGGTAGTTGAGGCACCAGCATGAGGTTCTTAAGAAATCTGCTTTAAGGAACAAATCAGAGTGATTTGTACTTAATACTTGATTTTGTTTCAAAGACCACACAGGCATCTGAAAAATAAGTTTTTGCCTGAATCCTGTAATTTCAGCTTTCTTAGCAATTTCTCTTTTCTGAAACAGTGAAAAGGTAAACTTTAGGCTAGCCTCTATTCAAATAATCACAATATGTGAATTGAAGTTTGAGGAGTTCATAGAGTGTTACTGAATTTGTCTGTTTTCTAAAAGATATTGATTCATTCTTTTCAAATTGTTTTACAGGATCCTTCAAACCAAAAATGTGGTGGAAGAAAGAAAACGGTGTCTTTCAGCAGCATGCCATCGGAAAAGAAAATTAGCAGTGCAAATGACTGCATCAGCTTCATGCAAGCTGGCTGTGAGCTGAAGAAAGTCCGGCCAAATTCTCGCATTTACAACCGTTTTTTCACTCTGGACACAGACCTCCAAGCTCTTCGCTGGGAACCTTCAAAGAAAGACCTCGAGAAGGCCAAGCTTGATATTTCTGCCATAAAAGAGATCAGACTGGGGAAAAACACGGAAACATTTAGAAACAATGGCCTTGCTGACCAGATCTGTGAGGACTGTGCCTTTTCCATACTCCACGGGGAAAACTATGAGTCTCTGGACCTAGTTGCTAATTCAGCAGATGTGGCAAACATCTGGGTGTCTGGGTTACGGTACCTGGTTTCTCGAAGTAAGCAGCCTCTTGATTTTATGGAGGGCAACCAGAACACACCACGGTTCATGTGGTTGAAAACAGTGTTTGAAGCAGCAGATGTTGATGGGAATGGGATTATGTTGGAAGACACCTCGGTAGAGTTAATAAAACAACTCAACCCTACTCTGAAGGAAGCCAAGATCAGGTTAAAGTTTAAAGAAATCCAGAAGAGCAAGGAAAAACTAACCACCCGTGTGACCGAAGAGGAATTTTGTGAAGCTTTTTGTGAACTTTGCACCAGGCCAGAAGTGTATTTCTTACTTGTACAGATATCTAAAAACAAAGAATATTTGGATGCCAATGATCTCATGCTCTTTTTAGAAGCTGAGCAAGGAGTCACCCATATCACCGAGGATGTGTGCTTAGACATCATAAGGAGATATGAACTTTCTGAAGAGGGACGTCAAAAAGGGTTTCTTGCAATTGATGGCTTTACCCAGTATTTATTGTCATCAGAATGTGACATTTTTGATCCTGAGCAAAAGAAGGTTGCCCAAGATATGACCCAGCCATTATCTCACTACTATATCAATGCCTCTCATAACACCTATCTAATAGAAGACCAGTTCAGGGGGCCAGCTGACATCAATGGGTATGTTAGAGCTTTGAAAATGGGCTGTCGAAGCATTGAACTCGATGTAAGTGATGGTTCCGATAATGAACCAATCCTTTGTAATAGAAATAACATGACAACACATGTTTCCTTTCGAAGTGTCATAGAGGTAATAAATAAATTTGCCTTTGTTGCTTCTGAATACCCACTCATTCTTTGCTTGGGAAATCATTGCTCCTTGCTACAGCAGAAGGTAATGGTTCAACAGATGAAAAAGGTCTTTGGCAATAAACTCTATACCGAAGCACCTTTGCCCTCAGAATCCTACCTCCCATCACCAGAAAAATTAAAAAGAATGATCATTGTGAAAGGAAAGAAGTTGCCTTCTGATCCAGATATGTTAGAAGGAGAAGTAACAGATGAAGATGAAGAAGCCGAAATGTCTCGAAGGATGTCGGTAGATTACAATGGTGAGCAGAAACAAATCCGACTCTGTAGGGAGCTCTCTGATTTGGTATCTATTTGTAAATCTGTTCAGTACAGGGATTTTGAACTATCTATGAAAAGCCAAAACTATTGGGAAATTTGTTCATTTAGTGAAACAGAGGCCAGCCGCATTGCAAATGAGTACCCAGAGGATTTTGTTAATTATAATAAGAAGTTCTTATCAAGAATCTATCCCAGTGCCATGAGGATCGATTCCAGTAACTTGAATCCACAGGACTTTTGGAATTGTGGCTGTCAGATTGTAGCAATGAATTTTCAGACTCCAGGTCCAATGATGGACCTTCACACGGGCTGGTTTCTTCAAAATGGGGGATGTGGTTATGTTCTAAGGCCGTCTATCATGCGAGATGAAGTTTCTTACTTCAGCGCAAATACAAAGGGCATTGTACCTGGGGTGTCTCCTCTAGCTCTTCATATCAAGATCATCAGTGGTCAGAATTTCCCAAAGCCCAAGGGAGCTTGTGCCAAAGGGGATGTCATAGATCCCTATGTGTGTATAGAGATACACGGAATTCCAGCGGATTGTTCGGAACAAAGAACTAAAACTGTACAGCAAAACAGTGATAATCCTATTTTTGATGAAACTTTTGAGTTCCAAGTAAACCTACCTGAGCTGGCCATGATCCGTTTTGTTGCTCTGGATGATGACTACATTGGGGATGAGTTTATAGGGCAATATACGATACCATTTGAATGTTTGCAGCCTGGATATCGGCATGTTCCCCTGCGCTCTTTTGTGGGTGACATCATGGAGCACGTAACCCTTTTTGTCCACATAGCAATAACTAATCGAAGTGGAGGAGGAAAGGCACAGAAGCGCAGTCTTTCAGTGAGAATGGGGAAGAAAGTTCGGGAGTATACCATGCTCAGGAATATCGGTCTTAAAACCATTGATGACATCTTTAAAATAGCAGTTCATCCATTACGAGAAGCCATAGATATGAGAGAAAATATGCAGGTAGGAGAAACATCCTGCACTCTCCTTCCCTATTCCTGCTTATTCCTACCTTTCTAATGTTTTGTTAATGAACTGATTTGCAAAAATTTATCAGAAAGATTGTTTAAGTCTGGGCGCGGTGACTCATGCCTATATCCCAGCACTTTGGGAGGCTGAGGCAGGTGGATCACTTGAAGCCAGGAGTTCGAGCCCAGCTTGGGAAACATGGTGAAACCCTGTATCTCTAAAAAAATACAAAAGTTAGCAAAGTGTGGTGGTAAGCATGTGTAGTCCCAGCTACCCAGGAGACTGAGGTGGGAGGATTACTTGAGCCTGGGAGGTCAATGATGCAGTGAGCTGTGATTGTACGAGTGCACTCCAGCCTGGGCAACAACAGAACAAGTCCCTGTCTGAAAATGAAAAAAGAAAGAAAGATGTGTAAACCTGTGTACCATTGAACTAAGTTCAGTATTGTCTGTGATAAAACAGATATATTTTATGTTTCTAACTGTGAATGCTGTATTCAGTTCGAACTGAACTAAGATGTAGCAAAATGCTGTATATCCATTAAATATCCTTAATACAAAACTGAATCGATATATGGAAATGTGCATCTGAAACAATGGGAAAAAAGTAGAATATACAATATATGTGTGTAATATATAAAAAATTATACAAACACACACATACTAATTACCAGTGTATATATAACATATTTGCAGATGTGAACATGAGAGAGAATTTGAAGTGATATAAAACAAGTGTAATGCCTATTAGGTTATTTTTTAGTTTTAAATTATGTATAATGACAACAATAATAAATTACTCCCCACAAGAACAAGTAAAACTAAACAAAAAAAAAAAAATCAGCACTCAAACTTGTTGAAAAATATTTAACCTTGTCTTAGAAATGTGGTTTAATTGAAAGAACATGGGTTCTTGATCAAATCTATCCCTGTGCGATCTTCAGCAAATTATTTCAGGTCTCTGTTCGTCAATATTCTCCACATAAAGAAAGAAAAATAATTATACTTATCACAAGATTATTATTAGAGTAAAATTAGAGTACATGGAAATTGACTAGCCTCAACATTTAGAAATTCAATGTTAAGTTTTCTTTCCTTCATTAATGCTTATAATCTGAGAGCGTGTTAAACTTAAAAAAAAACTACTTAATATACTTATTAGGCTAGTGTTATTAGATGCAAACAATAACAGATATTAACTGAGTACCTGCAATATGCAAAGTGGATATTATTCAATTCACTTTATTTCTTTAGCTGATGTGTTTATAATAATCCTCACCAAAAATCCCTGTTTTCAAGATAGAGAATAAATTTGAAAAGGTTAATGCATTTCCTAAATATTGCAAGTTAACAAATAACAATGTTAGCCTTTAAATCCAGGATTGCCAGTATTTAATAGAACAACAGGGTGAGTATAGTTAATAATAACTGCACATTTTAGAGTAATGTAAAGAGTCTAATTGGATTGTTTGCAAGTCAATGGATAAATGCTTGAGGGGATGCATACCCCATTCTTCATGATGTGCTTATTTCATATTGCATGCTTGTATCAAGACATCTCATGTACCTCATAAATATATATACCTACTATGTACCTACAAAAGTTAAAAATTAAAGAAAATAAATCCAGGATTGCCTAATACCAAAATCCATTACCATTATCATTCACGTGATGCAGAACCACAAACCCATGACACAGTTAAATACTTGTGGTGGGTTGTCTTAGCCACCATTTAAAAAATAGAATCCAAATAATATCAGCATATTCTATGTACCTTTTTCTGACATAATTCTAGTACTATTATAAATCCCTATGTTAGATTACTTATAAACCATTTCTGCACTTTATAGATTAGACTTTACATATTTTATATAATTCTTGAAATATGTACTTTGCATATTTTATATTATGTATTTAAAATACATAGAAGAAGAGTTATAGATAAAGCATATCCAGGTAGCGTTGATAGTTCATATTATCTTAACATAAAGTCTTTGGGGTTAAGGATTTTTTGGAGTCTCATCAGTAGAAAAATGAAGGTGATCATTGTCATGAAATTCATGAGACACATAATAAATTAGGTACTGTTTGCTGTGGATAAAATGTAAAATAGTCATAATTTCTATTCCAAATAAATTTTTTGAAAAGACTGTAACATGGACAAATGTAGCTCTACATGAAATGTGCTTTCAGTGTGTGTGTCTGTCAGGTGCCTTACTGATGAAGTGACAAAGGAATGCCATTGATTAGTCAGATGGAGGGTGGTGAGCAGTAGCATCCTGCTACCTTGAGGAAAAAAGCCCTAGCGAAATGCACTCCAGTATACAGCCCCTGCCATTATGTTTTCCTGATCACCATGATACAAATCATACATGGCATTCATGATCAGCCAGTACTTAGTTGTGTGACCATCCCAGTGCTCTGCTTTGGAAAGCACTGCATAGCCTTGTGTCCCAATCCGCTTTGCTTTCATGGGATGTTTGTGGTGATTGGTAAAAATTGAGCAAGATGAAGTATAGTCATGAATAGCTGTGTGTATTATCTTTTAAAAATGAATATATTTTTCTGTAAACCTAGGAGTGCTGGGGGTGATGTGTCAGGTGGTCAGAAGTGTGATTCCATGTTTTCTTCCTCACAGAACGCAATCGTGTCTATTAAGGAACTATGTGGACTCCCTCCAATTGCCAGTCTGAAGCAGTGCCTGTTAACTCTGTCATCTCGGCTCATCACCAGTGACAATACTCCTTCAGTCTCACTTGTGATGAAAGACAGCTTTCCTTACCTGGAGCCTCTGAGTGCAATTCCAGATGTGCAGAAAAAGATGCTGGCTGCTTATGATCTGGTAAGAAATTGCGACTCCAAACATGTCTCAGTGCTGCCTTATGATGGTTGAGACAAAATTTATATGGAATCTATATTTTTCCGCTAATCCCTAGAATGTACCCCTTATCCTCATGGTCCAAAATGGGTGCTGAGCTCCAGCAATAATATCTGCGTTCTAACCATCAGGAATGATGAAAAGAAGTAAGACATAGCTTCTTCCTTTTAGGACATTTATCTGAAATAGAATAGATCATATTTGCTTTTATTTCATCAGCCTGGAGTTGACACATATCCACACTTATTTATTTCATCAGCCTGGAGTTGGCACATATCCACACTTAGTTGCAAAGGAGAATGGAAAATATCATTTCAAGGGGCCATATGCTAAATGTTGTCTCTTCTGTTATGAGGTAATAAGGGGAGAATGGATATCAAGGGACAACCAATAGTCTGCTAGAGAGGTGAATAAGCAATTCACTCCCCCCCCCACCAAATAACAATGAAAAATGAAAAACAGTTAACCTTAAAATTAGAAATTAAGAAAATATAGTAAGATATTCCCCTCAACATTAAATTGACATGTTTTTTTCTCTTTAAAAATAGTACCTCTGATCAAGGATTTAAGGAAGTGGATACCCTCATTCATCTACCTCTAGTGGAAGAATGAATTGATATAATATTTCTTGGAGAAACAATTGGCACTACAATTTAAAATGCTTATTAGTTTGATCTATGGAGTTCGTTTTCTTGGATTTATTCTAAGCCAATAGAGAGATGCATAAACATTTATGTTAATAATGTCAACATAGAAAGATTAGCTAAGTGAAATGTAATAATCTATATTATAGATTCCTTTGAAGATATTAAAATCATGTGTTAGAAGAATATTTAATGGTATGGAGAAGTCTTTACAATGTTTTGTAGAAATTTTGATTACAAAAAATGGGCAATAGGATTTAAATTACATTTCTATGTATATGTACCTAAGTTACTAGCAGGTTATTAATAGTGATTGTTTTTATATGAGAGTGAATTATATTTTCTTGTTTATGCTTTTCTATATTTTTTCTGTATTCACCAAACTATAATGAACCAAACTAATTTTATAATTGAATAAAATAAACCTTCAGGAAGAAAAGATCAAGATTTTATCATTAAAAAACAACTAGAAAAAAGATATTTGAGGTAAACGTTCTATGAATGAAAAATAAACATTTCCACAGGGCATGTTCTGCTTATGAATGACCATACCTGTTATAAACTGTACTTCATGGTTGCTAGGGAAAAGTTTACCTATTACCTGTATCTCATTTTTCATGAAATCAATTTTTTTCAACATAAAAATGGGGACTGAAAGCTATTCAGTGAATAGGTATAATTGCCATCTAAGAGGTGAAATTAGGGTACTAGTTGCCATAGAGACAGACAGTAGAAATCACTTATTCCTCCCCTACACTTTTAAGCTAAGAAAGAGAAATCATTCATGGCGAGGGAGCTCCCTGAAGCTGACCTGTAGTAAGCAGAAGGATACCTGGTCTGGGGCTGGGCAATTTCCATTTCACATCCCCGAGCGTGTGACAGTATCTTGTTTTTTCAGTTTTTTCTGCTGAAGCCAAGACTGAAATATTAGCCTTCTTCTCATCTGTATTATTAAAATGCAAATTGTAATTGCAGGCAGAGCATGGTTTTCCAAAGATTAATATAAAAGGCTACGGTGGAAGCAGAAATACTTATAATGAAGTCTTTCATGTACAGTTCTCTATGGAAAACCATTTTGGGAGGGAATTGAGTGTAAATATCCCGATACCACATGGTAAACTTGGTAGAATTCAGAAGTGGTAAAAAACACCATTGTCATCTCTGTTGAGTATTTATTTTGAGGGATGGGGTGGGTGGGGACAGATACATGTAATGAGGATATTGGCCTTGAAATTAAAACACCATTTTTACTTTCTAGGATTTGCATTGTTATGGTTGGCATCTTTAATGCTCTTAGTGTCTTACTGTTTGTATTAATCTTAAATAGGTCTTCTAAGATCTCTTCAGATCTAGAGTGAACATTTAAAAACATAGATCAAGGGTCTGGTTTACACCTACAATCCCAGGACTTCAGGAGGCCAAGGCAAGTGGATCACCTGAAGTCAAGAGTTTGAGACCAGCTTGGCCAACATAGTGAAACCCCATCTCTACTAAAAATACAAAAATTAGCCGGACGTGGTGGCACATGCCTGTAATCCCAGCTACTCAGGAGGCTGAGGCAGAAGAATCGCTTGAACCTGGGAAGTGGAGGTTGCAGTGAGCCGAGACTTCGCCATTGCACTCAAGCCTGGGTGACAGAGCAAGACTCCATCTCAAATAAAAAATAAAATAAAATAAAATAAAATAAAATAAAATAAAATAAAATAAAATAAAATAAAATAAAATAAAATAAAAACATAGATCAAATCAAGTCACTTTCCTGCTTAAAATCCTCCAGTGGCTTCCATTAAAATACAATGGAAACTCCTGACTGTGGCTTTACAAGGTCATTTATGATTTGCCCCTGCTTGTCTACCTCACCTGCCTCTCCATCCTTGCCCAATCTCACTATGTCTCCCAACCTCATCCACCTCTCCCAACCTCACCCATCTCTCCAGCCTCACCTGCCTCTCCAGCCTCCCCTGCCTCTTTAGTTTTACCTGCCTCTCCCAACGGTACCTGCATCTCCAGCCTCACCTGCTTCTCCCAACCTCACCTGCGTCTTTAGTTTTACTGCCTCTCCCAATCTCTCCTGCCTCTTTAGTTTTACTGCCTCTCCCAACCACACCTGCATCTCCAGCCTCACCTGCCTCTCCCAACTTCATCTGCCACTCCAGCCTCACCTGCCTCTCTCACCTGCTTCCCCAGCTCCATTTGTCTCTCCCAACCTCACCAGCTTCTCCCAGTCTCGCCTGCATCTCCAATCTCATCTCCCTTTTCTAGCCTACCTGCCTCTCCAGCTTCACCTGCCTTCCCCAACCTCACCTGCCTCTCCAGTCTCATCTGCTTCTCCAGCCTCATTCCCACACCCTCTATTTTGCTCACCCTCTTCCAGCCACACTGGCTTTCTTTGCACATATTTATGGGGTATGGTGTGACATTTCCATACATGTATACAATGTGTAATGATCAAATTAGAGTAATTAGCATATCCATCACCTCAAACATTTATTTCTTAGTGGTGAGAACATTTAAAATCCTCTCTTCTGGCTATTTTGCAAGGCAGCTGTACTTACCACTATACCATTGACACCACCTCTTCTAGCTATTTGGAAATATACAATATATTATTGTCAACTGTAGTCACTACTGTGCAATGGAACACTATAATTTATTCCTCCTTATCTCTTAATTCTTAGCTCAAATGTCATTTTCTCAGAAAAGTCTTCCCTAACTACTCTCCCCATCCATCCCTTTGTCACATAGCCATGTTTTATTTCCATCTGCCTTCTTAGCAGTATTGAAAGATACTTTGCTTGAACTTTTTAATTTCTCTCCTCTTTTACCCCTCAATTTGAATGTAAACTCCATGAGGTTAGAGATCCTGTCTACTTATTACTGTCACCTCTAGCACCCAAAACAATGTAGGCACATTAGCACGTAACGAGGTAGTGTTCATTGAATAAAAAGAATAAATAAAAGCATCTGTTGTTGGTGAAAATCATGTAGTTTCCATCCTATAATTGAATATGTTTTATGATAAATTATTAAATCCCCTTGATTTTATCTCTCTGACACCACCCTTGCTGAATTGTTCCCTGTCTTATATTTGGCTAAAAAACTTACAGAGTAAGGCAAAACTATGGAGACAGTAAAAAGATTATTATTTGCCAGGGGCTTTGAGTCGGGCAAGGAGGGATGAACTGGTGGAGCACAAAGGATTTTTAAGGCAGTGAAACTATTCTGTATGATACTGTAATGGCAGATACATGTCATTATACACTAGTCAAACTCCTATAGAATGTACAACACAAAGAGTCAACCCTAATGCCAACTATGGACTTTAGCTAATAAGAATGTATCAATAGTAGCTTGTCAATTGTAGTAAATATACCACACTAATGCAAAATGTAAACAGTAGGGAAAACTGGGAGGTGGGGGTAGAGTTAGAGGGTGAGAACTCTGTACTTTCCATTTACTTTTTATGTAAACTTGAAACTTCTCATAAAAATACAGTCTAACCACCCCATCCCCCGCCCACCACAGACTATTAATAAAAACTGATTTGGATGAATAAGGGAAAAAAGCAAATCCAGGATTTATTGCCTAGTGGTGGGGTTGGCGTGGGGAGAATGTATTCCAAAATGAACGCTTGGGTTCAATTTAGACTTAAGTTGCTTAAATGTTTGGATTTCTCAAAAATGGTAATGAACTGCATAGATGCCATCCAAGAGGAAAAATTGTTACCACTAAAAAATGCAGAATATGTTTAGAATAAAAAACAACCTGAAATCTTTCCTGAACAGATACAGATGTTTTCTTTTTTCAGTATGGAAAGAAATAAATCAGGCAAGTTGGTAGCCTACATTTGTTGAAAGCAAACTTGAGTCCATCAAATTATACTATTATCAAGGGAGAATAAAATAAAATATTCTAGAAACACTGAGCCTGAGTTCATCTGCACAGATTTTCCCCCTAAATTTAGCTTTCCCCATTTATTACCCACTATAAATAAATCAATAAATCCCACTATTTATTACCAAACACTTGCTCATTAAATATTTGAAAATATTTCCTCCCAAGGGTTTTAAAATTCGGTCTTAAAAGTCATTTTTTTCTCTCCTTTTTTTTTTTTTTTCGGAAATGGAAGTCTCGCTCTGTCGCCTAGACTGGAGTGCGGTGGCGCGATCTCAGCTCACTGCAAGCTCTGCCTCCTGGGTTCACGCCATTCTCCTGCCTCAGCCTCCTGAGTAGCTGGGACTATAAGCACCCACCACCACGCCCGGCTAATTTTTTGTATTTTTAGTAGAGATGGGGTTTCACTGTGTTAGCCAGGATGGTCTTGATCTCCTGACCTCGTGATCTGCCCACCTCAGCCTCCCAAAGTGCTGGGATTACAGGCGTGAGCCACCGCACCCAGCCTTAAAAGTCCTTTTAATATTAGTCTTGCAATTATAATTCCATTATAGTAACTGTGTTGGTATCAAGAAATCAAAAATCAAATGTATTTGTAGCAAAATGGGCCTATTGACATGGCATAATTTCAGAAGAAAGGGAAGACACACTCTCCCCTGTCTTAGCACATCTTATTTAAAGTGTACGTTTTCTGTCTGCTTCCTGGGACTTGAAATTTCAAAGTTACCACCAGTTCCCTAGGGTTAAGACTTTTTATCTATTTTAAATGCAGCAACATCCCTGTGAGTAATAACACATTGAGCTATTAGTAATTCATTCATACCTTCTAGTGAGTTTAGCAGATCCTGTTCTAGAAGTGGGTTTTAACCTGAGAAAGAGAGAGATGGTAATGACAGAGGGTTCACAAAGTCTAGGTAAGGTGAAGATGGGGTTGCTCAAAGAATTGCAGTTTGCTTATGGGCAGCCCAGTTTACTATTACCATTAATACTCTGAATAGGATGTTGCTATGTAAATGCCTATCTAATATTTTGTGCAACTGAAGCAGAGATGACTTTGCTGATATAAAACGTGTCATGGCTGGAGGTGGGAAGTGTACAGCTTCTAAAACAGCACTAGAGGGAACTGGGAACACTATCAGTTAATAACTCTGGCAAGTAGAAAAGGCTCTAAAAGTCAAAGGTAGAATGGATGCCTCTTTCGCAGGCTAAATACACAAAGAGAAGAGCTGTTGGCATTGGATTGTTCACTACAGCGCCATTTCAGTGGCCCTCTGCTCATCAGGAAAGTTTTCCATAAACTGTCCCTGGAGCTTAATTTGAAATCAGAAGACCATTTCTAAGTGACTCTTCCATTTATTTTACTGTGGTTCTTCTTTTTTGCCTCAGGTCTCTGAAAAAGCAAGCATCACTTCCCCACTGTGGACATTTACTTTCTCTGGAAAAATATCCCATTGAAGTAGGTAGTATAGTCACAGAGTCATTGTCTTTTAAGGCTCATAATGTCATATTATATTTGCAAATAAAAGTAATATGACTTTTTTTTTTTTTCATTTAGGATTCCTCTTAATTTGGGGGTTGTTAAGAATGAAAATTGGTTACAGAAAGAGTTACTTAGTGTTATAGCCAGAAAATGGAGATGTTTAATTTGATAAACATTTTCTGAACTCCTTTTAATGTGCAAGCCACTGCATTAAATGCTGTGGAAGGTTCAGCAGACCTTGTGCTTCAGCAGCTTACCAGCAGGAGATGTAACATGCTGAGGTACTACCCAGCCCTAGGAGTCTATGATTGAGGACGTGAACATGTTACTCATCATTTAACATGGAGTTGTAATAGCAGGTGATTAGATTGGAAAACATTTTGTAATTTTAGTAGGGCACTATCAAAACTAGTTTGTTTGAATGGGTTTGACTTTTTTCATTCTGCAATAGTGTTTTTAGGCATGTAGATTTAGCTCCAGCCCTAATGTTTTACTCTAGTCACATTTCTACATTTTATTCTATGTAATCAAAGATGAATAAACAGAGACAGAATCAGCACAGATAGTCATGATAGAAAGAATGACAGTTCTGTAACTCAAGATAAATAGGAAAATGTGTGGGAACACATACGTTTGCCGCTTGTAAAATAACATTTTCTCATTTGATATGTCATTTTGTATATGTGTTTAGGCTTTTAATTAGTCAACTAAGCAAGCATATTTTGGATACCTACTATGTGCAAGGCAGTGTGCAAGGTGCTAGAGAAAGAAATAGTATGAAGCAAAACTTCTGTCCTTGAGGAATGGGCAACCCTGATGGGAAAGGAAGACTTACACCTGAAAAGGGAAGGAGTAGTGACACGCAGTGTTCAGCGTTGACCACATGGTATTTTATGTGCTTAGTTGGAGTCTTAGATCATTTAGTCCTATGACGGACTTTTCACAGTGACTTATAACACACTTCTTCTAACCCCTCTGCCACCTGGTACTCAGCAGAATTTTATTTGCAAGTACATTTGAAAGAAAAATATTATCTGACTTTATATACTTTTTTCTTTACATGGCTGAGCTTTTCCTTTTCAGTGTTCTCACCTTTCTAATTTTTCATGCAGTCAAGAAGTATTTTCCTAATATGTTTGATCATTTCCAGTATTTTAAGTTATTATGAAAATATTTGGGTAATATCTTAAATATATCATTCTGAAGTGGAATAGATACAGAAGGTTACAGCTGTAAGAAAGAAGCCCAAAGCATTCTCCAAAGGTGACTTCTGTGCTAACTTATTTAACATTAACATAAAAATTGAAACTTTACTATGGTAAAAACAAATTTTTTTTAATTTGTTGTTTAAAAAAAGGAAATCAAAACAATCTAGAGAACATAAGTCAAGGGTTATTTAATCTTTTACTAAGTCAGTTGGGGGGTGATTTGGAGAGCGGTTGATTGTGCTAGAGTGAGCAGGAATCCAGCAAAAAAGAGCTAATTGCTGTCTAATCATGCTTGCAATGGAAGAAATACACTAGTAAGTATTACAGTTAAGCCAGGTATAATGGTTGGATTAAACACATTCTCTTATATCAGTGTTAGAACCAGTATATATTCAGCCTCATGATGGGAAAGAGTTGTAGTTATATCTATAGTTCCCTAATTTAGTTTTGCTTTTTGAAATCCATTTAAATTAAGATTGGGTTAAGTCAAAGATACTCTCCTTCTATCACTGTCTCTCATTGTGAAGTTTGTGTGGAACTCTATTAGTTTGCATTTCAAGAAGTATCTTTGCTTGTATAGTAAGAGAACCTAAAAAAAGAACTGTCTCCTGGTGTGTGCCCAACCAGAGCTTGGTGTTTAAAAACAACATGCTGTGCACTTGGGGCATGGAACCTTCCTTCACATATGGGTACAGCAATGTCTTTGGACATGTTTTCTGTGTAAGGGGAAAATTATCAGCATTTTGAGGAGTGACAAAATTTCCACTTGGTACCGGGATCTCTAGGACCATGGATATCAGAGATACATATCCATAAGCAAGTATTTCAGGTTGGCTATTTTGCGGAATTTTGTCCATGCATACTCAAAGTTCGCTTTGCATTCTTGAATCCTCAGGCTTTGTAACACTTTTGGTTAAAGGTAGTAAGGTAGTCAAATTGACCTGAAAATGCTGGAGAAGGTTTACCAAGGCTACTCACCTGGAAGGTTTATGAAGGAGCTAAATTGTAATGACAGCTGGATAAAAACAAATATTTCTAATGACTACTCAAGGTATAGCTGACAACTGTTTGGGGAACAAAACAACAAGAGAAAAAAAATGATCTGTTTATGCCGAAAGGGCTCCCTGAAGTAGATTTTGTCACCATCGTGAATGGGAAGACAAACATCCTCTGACCTGTTGTGTGTGCGAGTTCACTTGTCCTGCGCCATTACAAATCAGGCTTGCAAATGTGATGCATTAGTCCCAGGATGGAGAGCTCTTCTGCATACACCAAAGGCAGTGGACTTCCAGTGAACGTGCAAATATTCTGACTTTACACTTGTTTCTGTATGACTGAGAGTTGATCACATTGACAGGCTTGATTGCTTAAAAACAAGATGCCAACCTATTAGCAATGCTTTTATTTGCTTCATTTTAAATATTTAAGGAACTCAATAATTAAAGGAAATAATCTTCATTCTAGTTAGCAACTATATATGTAAGAGCAATCTGATTTACAAATGTACCAAGTTTAATAAAACTCATCTTGTTTTAAGTGATTTGAAAAGATGAGCCACTGCAGAACCATAGACTCAAAACCCAGTTTTTTGTTTTGTTTTGTTTTTTGTTTTTGCTTAGAAGGAAAGTAAGAGCTAGAGGAGTTATTCCAGTGTTCTGAAAAGGAGAGGACGAAAAAAGTCTAGAGTAGTGTAGCTTTTTATTGACTCACATTTTCTCGAGCAATAGCTTCTCCAAATTTCCTAACTCCTTCCTGAAAAAGCAGAGGACTCAAGGAAATACATTTCTTCCTATGTTTCATATGAAAAAATATTTATCATGGTTGATATGTGTTGTGAATTAGACTTGGAGGGAAAAGCAGTCATGGCAAACTTTATTTTCATGATGCTTAATTTGATGAATGTTACTTTATTAAGTGTTTATCACCAACTTACACTTGCAATAGGAATTCTACACTTTAATATGGTCTGCTCCTCAAGAATGCCTAGATTCTAGTCTAAATTATTTCACTAGCTATTTGTGTGGTTTTAAGCAGGCTAACTTTTAGCTCAGTTTTTTTTTAATGTATAAAATGTGGTTGTCCATGATAGGCTGTCTGTAAGATGACTTCTAAGTAGAAAGATTTGGTTCTAGGAATTTAGATCTAATTCAGGATAAAATGGGAATCTGTGCAAGATTTTTGAGTCCTGATATGATGAAAGTTCATCTTTTCAGTATTATTAAATAATTACATTGACTCTACAATGATTCTGGGCAATTAGTTAAACTTCTTACTGGAAAGAGCTGGAAGGATAGTTTCTTCACAAAAGCGGAACAATTTAATCCATCTTTGAGTAACAGTATCACTGCCCCTTTCAGTAAAGTTTTCTTTTAAAAGACATAATTTTGCTCTTAACTGGTAACTTTACACACCCCTGCTCTGGATACATCTAATGCATAAAGTAATGTCAACCTTTATCTGGGTAAGTCCTCTATTCTTTTAGAGACAAAGCCCTGACAAGGAAATAAGATCCATTAGGAGAGATTCATGTGACAGAACCAGAGAAAAGCTCTTTGTATTACTACAACAGGCAAAGGCAACTAGCAGCTCAGGCTGAGACATCAGATATGTAAATCAGGCCACTGCCAGATTCTATCGACTGAGTCAACCCAGCCGTCATGGCTGAGTCGTGCTGACTTCCAGGCTCAGGGATTATCTGAGGACATCTTCTCACCTTCTCTGCTTGGCTTTTGCGCTTTGTGTTTTATTTACATCAGTATCAGTTAGAGATCTAGGAAAGAGATGAAACTCAAATCGACCATTTTTTCTCCCTGCAACTTAGATAAATTACTTAGTTGAGAGGAAAATTTGAAATTTTTGACGTAAATTGTGATTTGGATTATTGGTGCATTTTAACTATTCATCTCGTTTGTTTTTTCTATAGCTACTAATAATTGAAAGCTGACTGCAGAAAATAGAATAAATTTATTATTCTCAATATAATAGAAGCTGTTGACATAGAGAAAATCAAATGCCCTTATGAAACAATTTCACATGAGCAATGATTTTATGTTCTGAGAGTATTAATGATGAAATATGTGAGGGCACAATTTGGGACTTTTATTACTAAAAGATTTCAGGTTATTTCTGAGGAATCTCAAAGAGAAGCTTATTTTGAGGTAAAATTATACTTGATTATCTCTTTATGAGGTTTATTAGACAATGAGAAAAACAGAAAGAACTTATACTACGGGGTTAACAAATATTTACTTGGGGGCTTTTGAGAAGAACTTGAACTATAAGGTTTTGGAGTATGTTTTGATCCTAAATTTATTTTACCTCAAATAAGCATGTAATAAAGTTTTAACATTTGTTTTACTTTCTGATATTTGAGTATTATATTTCTATAGGGGTAATCCTGTTAAAAGCTTTATGCTTATTTTTCAGTACTTAATTTGAAAGAGAATTAAGAGCATACAAAATTACAGAAAAATGAGGAAGCCTAGAAGGAAAAAGAGTGGAGAAATCTAGAGACAAAAAGAGAGATGGGAGTTCAAAAAGATAATTACAAGTTTAAGAAGTGGTCAGTAATAAATAAAATGTTTTATTGCACACACATATGTGGGTAGTAGAGAGGGAGAAGAAATAAGTATCACAAAAGTAAAACAGGGGAACAAAATGATTATGTAAATGGATGGATGCATCTGGGAATACAAAGCTGAATAAGATTGAGTCCCTGCTCTACTGGAATTACAATTTACTGGAGAAGCAATAAGATGGAAGAATATAGCTAAAGAATAAATTATAAGATAGAAAATAAAAAATTCCATGAACAGATTAAAAAAGTAGAATGTTTTGGGAATATGGGGAGTGAGAAGGAGACAGAAGCGGAAATCAGGAAACTAGTAGAGAAGAGGGCACTGAAGTGAGCTTTGAGGCCTGTCAGGATTTTGATCAGGGGAGATGGCTTAAGAAGGCTTCCCTAACAGAAAAATGTGTGGGAGGAGGAACAAGTAGGGTGCGTTTAGAGAAGCGTGATTCATCCATGTCAAATGAGACTTAGGGGAACTGGAACACCAGAGCTCTAGGTTAGAAAAATTTTACTTCATTCAGTAAGCAAGGGAGAAAATGACAAAGCTGGGAATTAGTTAGTACTGTACTTTTGGATGATGTTTCTGGAAGTGGCATTTAGGAAGGAGTGAGATGGGAAGGACCAGAGCCTGCTGGTAGCCGACTTCAAACCCACCTTTGAGTGCTACACAGGGAGCTTTGAGAGAATTTGGAGAAGATAGAAGATACTTCATTTTTTTGGTGGGAGTGGGGTGGGGGAGAGACAGGGAGGATAAAATGGAGCAGATAATATTTTCAAAGGTGACTTTGCTGCCTCTGGAAGGATAAACAACCCTATTCTTGTTCTCATTGCTATTATGTTCCAATACCACTTGCCTTGATATTGCAGTAGTCTTTGGTGTTAAGGGAGTGGAATTAGGTATTTATGATTATGACCTGGGACATAAGGAATGTATGTACATTTATTTGACAGCTACTTATTTGGTGCCCACTGTGTGCCAAGCGTGTTACACAAAGGAGTAATCATAAGGAAGGTGACACTAGCCTCAGTGTTAGGATGAATGGGGGTTGGAACAGAGCTCATCCTTCCCATCCCATCTGTTGTGGTGAGACTATGGCTTCCTGTTACTGGAGGTATCACGTGGGTCTTTCTGTATGTCATCTTCCCAATGAGCCAGTTCAAGGATTCTGACAACCACCTTTTTGATGTTTGTTTTGTAACAGATGATTCAAGAGAGCCGGTTTCTCATAGAAATGGCAGACACAGTCCAGGAAAAGATTGTACAGTGTCAGAAAGCAGGTAACTGTTTTTAATATTTTTTCTGTTTTTTTTTCTACTTTGTTTAGAAACTATAATAATTCTTGGTAGATTTTTTTTCAAAAACTTTCTGCTGCTTCTCTTAAAATTCAATTATTTTATGGCATTGCTTAACTATACTTTAAGTTACACTTTAGTCTTTGTTTAGTACAGACGAAATCCAAGTGATAATAGGTGGGTTGTATGTGAGTATACAGGGTTGGGGTGGTATCTGAAGATGTCTAGAGGGATGAGGGTTTCTGAATCTAGTTTTGTTGTTTGGAACCCCATCAAAATCTTCTACTGCTGGTATTGAAGCTATGGTTCCATACAATCCCTTAAAACCCACTTCAATTTTACAATTGGAACCAAAATCCTATTAGTCTTCTAGGCTTGTACCTCATTACTAGTCTTCACTTTAGATTTAGATTTGTTCTTTCTTTTTAAGTATGAGATGAGTCACATATCTGTGAGAGTGCACTTGTTTATTTCTGTTCACCTTCATCCACACCCTTGTGCTTTCATCTTCTGGATCTACAGCCTTCTCTATCCACACACATGATAATGATGATAATGATTATGACGAGGAAGACAACAGTAGCAACTGCTTGATACATATACATATGCTATACCAAGCACACACTGTTTTACTTATGACAACTCTGCAAAGTAATCATCATTATATCAGATTTATAGATGAGGCACCTGAGATTCTGAGAGACTGAGTGACTTACCCTAGGTCCCATATCAACACGTGGTGGAGCTGCCCTTTGAATTCAGACCAAACTTTTAAAATGGTGTTTTTCACTGACTGACCAGCAGGCTCAGATGTTTCTGTTGACAGGAAGCACAAAAATAATAATACCTGATACTTACATGATGCCAGGTACTGCTCTGAGATCTTTATATGTATTGATTCACTTAAACTTTACCTCAATCCCATGAGGTAAACCCACTTGTTAACCACATGTCACCAGTGAGGAAATTGAAGCCCAGAGATGTCAGGGTCTTCCCTAGGCTCACACAGATAGTAAGTGGTAGAGCTGGACTCCACACTCATGTTCTTTACTATGCACTATGCTTGTGATGTTAGCACCAGGAAAGTTAACGTGGTCTTAGGCTGCATTAATAAAAATATAAAAACTAGAACAAAGAGAATGGTGGTAGATCCCTGACCTCATGTGGGCTTCTCCAAGCTTTTGAGTATAGTGTTCACTCCTGGAGGCAGGTTCCCACAGAGCTCAGCTTCAGGAAACTGGGCAATGCAGTGGCCTTGCTTGGATGCCATCCTTAAAGAAGAGTTTCATTGGTAAGCTGAATATGTTCGAATGGTTAACCTAGAGAAGACTTGAAGGGATTTTACCCAATATCTTTCTTCAAATATCCAAAAGCTTGCACTGTAGAAAAGAGTTTAGAGCTTTTTGGTCTGCATCCTGCTAGCACCAAGGAGTAGAAGTTCCAGGGAAGGAGAAGTTGTTCCAGGGAAGCTATGACTCGATATCAGTTATAGCTTTCCGAAGATGGAATGAGCTGTTCATAAGAGAATGTGACTTCCGTCTTTAAGGTGCTAAGACAAAGGCTGAAGAAACATGATGGTGATGGTTTTCATAATCTTCAAGCTCAAGTAGATGGTTGAGCTAAAAATACTTTAAGGTCATTCCCAAATCTGAAACACTTGGGTGTTTCCCAGAATGGTATTTTTTAAAAAGTCTTTTTATTTTTAGTCAACATTGCTAATTACTTATTGTTATCTATGTGGGCTCCAGGGCCTACTATTAAGCCACAGGGATGGTTCATAAAGAAAAATAAGACATATGCATTCCTCACATATGGTTGCCATGGACACAACAGACCATTTCATGCATAAACCAGGAAGAGGACAAATAAGGTCGATGTAACCTGTTGGAATAATTTGCTTCTTACTTATTTACTTAATAATTTTTTTTTAATTTTTAATTTTTGTGGGTACAGAGGTGTATATATTTTTAGGGTACATGAGGTGTTCTGATACAAGCATGTAATGTGTAACAATTATATCATGAAAAATGAGGTATCCATCCCCTCAAGCATTTCTCTTTTGTGTTACAAACATTCCAATTATAATGTTTTAGTTACTTTTAAAAGTACAATTAAATTATTATTGATTATAGTCATCCTATTGTATTATTAAATACTAGGTCTTATTCATTCTTCCTATTTTTTTGGACCCATGGAATTTACTTTTTTACTTCTCCTGACATTTTCTATGGCTCCTGGCTGTTTTAAATGCAATTTAGTCCAATGCATTGACTATTGTCAATTTGTGCATAAGGACACTACTTGGTGGGGTGAACAGAATGAAAAGGATGATTCAATTTAGGGATTTGGAAATTATGAGAAGACAGGAGTGTGAAATTATATTTTACTGATAATATTTTCATTATAAGATGCCCATTTTTCTGAGATATATACTCAGATTTCTTATGCATTCTTTCTTCAAAGGGATGGAGTTCCATGAAGAACTTCATAATTTGGGGGCAAAAGAAGGCTTGAAGGGAAGAAAACTCAACAAAGCAACCGAGAGCTTTGCTTGGAACATTACAGTATTGAAGGTAGATGAAACATTCAGAAGTCCCCTCTGCCTTTGCTTTTCTCCTCCTCATCTCTCCAATGTTTAGAGAAATGTCAAGGATTAAATATGATGGTTTGGATTTTTTAACCTCTACTTTAGATTTAGGGTTACATGTGCAGGTTTGTTATATAGGTAAACTGCGTGTCACAGGGGGCTGCAGTACAGATTATTTCATCACCCAAGCAATAAGCATAGTATGCAGTAGGTAGTTTTTTGACCCTCTGTCTCCTCCCACCCTCCATTCTCAAGTAGGCCCTGGTGTCTGCTGTTCCTCTCTTTGTGTCCATGTGGTCTCATTGTTAGTTCCCACTTACAAGTGAGAACATATGGTATTTGGTTTTCTGTTTCTACATTAGTTTGCTTAGGATAATGCCCTCCAGCTCCATCCATGTTGCTGCAAAGGACATGATCTTATTATTTTTTATGGCTGTGTAGTATTCTGTGGTGTATATGTACCACATTTTCTTTATCCAGTTCACTGTTGATGGACATGTAGGTTGGTTCCATGCTTTGCTATTGTGAATAGTGCTGTGACAAACAGACATGTCCATGTGTCTTTATGGTAGAAGGAATTATATTCCTTTGGGTATATACCCACTAATGGGATTGCTGGGGTCAAATGGTAATTCTGTTTTAAATTCTTTGAGAAATTGTCACACTGCTTTCCACATGGTTGAATGAATTTACATTCTCACAAGCATTGTATAAACATTCACTTTTCTCCACAACCTTGCCAGTATGTGTTATTTTCTGACTTTTAGCTATTCTCACTGTGAGATGGTATCTCACTGTGGTTTTAATTTGCATTTCTCTAAGGATTAGTGATGTTGAACACCTTTTTATATGCTTGTTGGCTGCGTGTGTGTCTTCTGCTGAAAAGTGTCTGTTCATGTCGTTTGCCTACTTTCTAATGGGGTTCTTTATTTTTTGCTTGTTAATTTAAGTTTCTTATAAATTCTGAATGTTAGACCTTCGTTGGATGCATAGTTTGCAAATACCTTCTCCCATTCTGTAGGTTGTTTTTTTGCTGTCTTGATAGTTTCTTTTGCTGTGCAGAAGTTCTTTAATTAGGTCCCACTGTCAATTTTTGTTTTTGTTGCAATTGTTTTTGGTGTCTTTGTCATGAAATCTTTGTTAGGTCCTATGTCCAGAATGGTATTTCCTAGGTTAGCTTCCAATTTCAATCTTCAGCACATGACTAGCTAGTTGTTCCAGCACCACTTATTGAATAGGAAGTCTTTTCTCTATTGCTTGTTGTTGTTGACTTTATTGACGATGACATGGTTGAGGTGTGCAGCATTATTTCTGGGCTCTCTATTCTATTCCATTGGTCTATGTATCTGTTTTTATACCAATACCATGCTGTTTTGATTACTGTAGCCTTGTAGTATTGTTTGAAGTTGGGTCATGTGATGCCTTAAGGAATGTGTGGCTTGATATCTAGGTTCATACTCTAGGAGATGGGGAGCTGCATACTGGAACTGACATGGTTTTTGCCTTAATAAGGCAATGAGGTTTTTGGTGCAGACAGGGTACAGCCCATATGCGAGATTAATTTGCCTGGGGTGTGTGTGTGTGTGTGTGTGTGTGTGTGTGTGTGTTTACTCACATGAACACTTACGTTCAAGTTAATATGGCTGTTCTTATTTGTGGAAAGAATAATGACAAATGCTTCTGGGGAAGGTTCCAACACAAATGATTTCGAAGAGACAAAGTACAGAATATCTAGGGCCATTGAGGATTTTTATTTTAAGAACAGTTCCTATGAATACATTTCTTTTTGCAAATAGCTTTGGAAGTAATTTTCTTGAGAATATGATTTGCTGTCTGCTGCACATTAATTTTAGGATTTTGAAGTAAATATGGTACCTTTTATATTTTCTTACATGAAAAGAGAAATGATTTAGGCAGACGGAATATATTCTTTACAGCTAAATGGGAGAAAAATAGCTACAAAAATTAATAATTGCTGACATTTAAAGAACACTCATTTTGTGCTAGGTACTGTTTTATGAGGTTTATATGAATTAACAATTTAACACTCACACCACCTCAGTATTGTTATTAATCTCATTTTACAGGTGAGAAAACAGAGGCATTGCAAATCTGTATATATTTCCTTAGGCTGCTCAGCTAGTAAATGGTGGAACTAAAGTCTGAGCTCAGGTAGTCTGGCTCCAGACCCTATGTCTTTAACCTGTGCTGCAGAGATACTGCCCATGTTTATGTGAAAGTGTTAGGTTAACTGTAAAACATATTACAAATGTCTATTAAAAATTCAGTCCACAAGTGATAAGCCCCTACTATGCATTGGGCTCTGTGTTAGGCATTGGGGATACATGGAGATCACGAGATACAGACCCTGACCTCATGAATTTAGCAGTCTGAGGCCGGTGGAGGAGGGGGATGGATAAGGCATCATTTGCTTAAGGAGCAGGGATGACCTAGAGCTGTAGTGTTAAAGAGGTGCTTATTATAACCCTAGATTATAATGTGGCAGTATGAACCCTGATATAAACACTTTATATTCAGAAGATTTTATATGGGCTTGTTAATGTACCAATCACAGAAAGGTACTAGGGATTCAAATAACAAGAAGATTACCTGGGTCTCTAAGACTAGTCTATAAGGAGAGACAGACATGTAATAATGGCCATCGATTGTTCAGCACTTAATTTGTGATCAGCACTCAAGGCTAGGTACTTTATAGACATTTCCCCTTTCTTCCTTGCCACAACAGTGCGATCTTGCAACATGTCATGCTGACTCTGGTAGGACTCTCTCCATCTCACAAATGAGGAAATTGAGGCTTGTGGGGGGTTGAAGTTTCTTGCCTGGAGTCACACAGCTAGTAAATGGCCAGCCTGCAATTTTTAACTCATGCCCATGGTTCTATCCACTACACTGTTCTGCCTCCTCTAAAATTCCATCCATGTGGCTGAGTCCCTGTATTAGTCTTTTCTCATGCTGCTAATAAAGACATATCTGATAATGGGTAATTTACAAGAGAAAGAGGTTTAATTGTCTCACAGTTCAGCATAGCTGAGAGGGCCACAGGAAACTTACAATCGTGGTGGAAGAGGAAGTAAACATATCCTTCTTCATATGGCAGCAGCAAGGAGAAGTGCTGAGCAAAAGGTGGAAGAGCCCCTTATAAAACCATCAGATCTTGTGAGAACTCACTCACTATTATGAGAATAGCATGAGGGTAACCTCCCTTATGATTTGATTACGTCCCACCGGGTCCCTCCCACAACACATGGGGATTGTGGGAACTACAATTCAAGATGACATTTGGGTGGGGACACAGCCAAACCATATCAGTCCCGTTGGGTCCAGGCAGCCTAGTGCAGAAATAAGAATGCAGGCCCCATGTGATTACCTGACAGTGGTGAGACTAGCCAAGTTATGTAATCTCCCTCAGGGTGGTAATAATACCTACATCCCAGATTTTGTGAGAATTAAATGAGATAATACATACAAAAGATGTAAGTCACAATGCAGAAAACTAGACAGTATATATGTTGGCTGTTAGTTTTGTTTGTTTGCCAGGTGAGGATGAACATGGAGGAACTAGTTTTTGTTATTTTTGTTTCTTTGTTAGCTTCTGACTTAAGGCCACTTAGTGTTGTCAGAGATTTGTTAATGTGTCTGGTTTAGTGACAGAAGCTTATTGCTAGATGTGAATGAGCAAATGCTGTTCGAATTATTCCAAGAGAAAGCTTTTCAGACAGAATTGATCTTCTATTATTATAACTCACATACTAGCTGCTGGTATTTCAGCTTGAGCACCAGAGTAGTGGACTACTACTCAACAACAGTAGAGAATATTTCCATACTTCCTATAGCTCCTTCTTCTCCTCCATTGAGTTTGGGGCCTGTTAATCTGGTGTCCTTTCCTCAAGAACTGGACAGATGACTTCCTCTGAGTTTGAATCATTAGCTGAGAGAAAAAGAACCTGGGCTCTGTTGAAGACTTTTTATTCCAGTGGTGCTGCTCTAAGAAGACATCTTTTTCTATAAGATTCTTCCTTTAGTTCTTATGCCTTAGATCTGAAACACTTGGTTCCTACCTGATTCTCCAGCCTTGCTATTGATTTTCTGAGCTCCTCAAAGTCTTTTAATAAATACTCTTTGTTTATAAGTTTACTAGATTCAATTTACCCTTGCTTCCAGGTGGTTGAATGATTAATAATCATCCTGGAAAGACATAAAGACTGAATTAGGAGGCTGTGGCATGACTTACCTATACAATTCTGCATTGCCTACTGAAAAAGTTTCCTTATACATGATTTAGACTAGTATTCCCCACTATCTAGAGAGAGAGAGTGGGAATTAACCAATACTAGTTAAATATGTTGGTTTATATTTCTAACAAATATTTAATTCCAGTGTAATTTCCAATAAGTAAGGAAGGAGCTGGAAAAAAATGAGAAATGTGCCCTCAGCCAGTTGGGGGATTGACAGCATGGAGTGGTGCAAAGGGGCATAGGCTTTAGAGTAAATTGAGCTGAGACTGAAAAATAAATTGTTTAGTGTTTTCTGCAGTTCAATATTACATTTATCTGATATTAAAAATGACAGGGAAGCTGGAGAAAAAATTGCAGAAAGAAACATGACTAACTCTACAATATAATGAATAAGAATTATAATTACAGTGTCCAAATTGTTCCAGAGACCAGGACTTAGTATTTAGCAAGGAAACTGAAATCAAGGTGGTTCTGGAAGATCCCATACTTGTGTTTTTCTTTAATTCATATTCTAGCACCTACATGGGTCCAGTGTAGGGACTTGCTTAGCGTATCTTTTGCATTTTTCCACACTTTTGCCATATGTCTATATCCAACTGTAGCAGTCAATTTCCTCTTCCTTTCTTTCTTTTTCACTGTTGTACACAAAATTGGTCTCCTTACATAGCCACTGTATTTATTTAGGATGATAGGATGACTCAGTCCTCAGTACCTTTTCAAGACAATCACTGAATCAAAATAACTCCATTCCATTCCACCCTCACATGTTAACAGACCTTTCCCTCTGTTTCTTCTCCATGATGTCCTTCAAAAATGAGTTTTGTGTCTTAGTCTGTTTGTCCTGATATAATAAAATGCCTGAGACTGGGTAATTTATAAACAACAGAAATTTATTTCTCACAGTTCTTGAGGCTGGGAAATCCAAGATCAAGGCAGGAGTGGGTTTGGTGTCTGGTGATAGCACAGTCTCTCCTTCCAAGATGGTGACTTCTTGCTTCATCCTTCAGAGGGGAGGAATGGTGTCTCCTCAAATGGCCAAAGGGAAAGAAAGGCAAAATAAGGCAAAAGGGCCTAGATAGTTCCCTTCAGCCCTTTTATAAAGCACTTATCACCTCCTAAAGGCCTCACATCTTGATATTATTGCATTGGGGATTAAGTTCCAACATGAATTTTGGAAGGGACACAAACATTCAAACTATAGAAATTTGGTTGTTAGCAAAATATTAAAACTCACAATGGAAATTTTTCCTGTTTTTTTAAGGATTTCAGAAAGGGACACTACAACTTCACTTACATAGCCAACATATTCTAGTACGTTGTTAGTAATTTTGGAAGTGTCTCACTCATGAGAGTTCTGAGGATCTCTTGGGAGCAAGATGTGGACTTACACTATATCACTGATAAAATGCTATTTGCAATGAAGTGGAATTCATCTAAAGTCTTGAACTCTATCCAGAGTGATTTGACTTTTTAAGTAGAAAACCAACTGCATTGTAAAGGTGATCACATCTATAAAACTGAAATCAGAAAGAACCCAAGGGGAGCATTCTAGTGAGCTTTCCCAATATGTATTTTTCTACCTTGTCCTGTTGGCTACTTTAAGAAACTAAATTTTATTACTTTCTGTTTTTAAGGTTTTATGAAAAAATCAGTTTTAGCAGGCTGGAGAAGTGTCAAGTACAGATATATAAAAATAATACTAAAGAAATATAATTAATAAGTATTTTGTTACAAAGGAAAAGCTATGAAGTATGCAATCACTAGGGCTTAAAGAAGAAATAAAAGGGTTAAGAAGTAGCTACCCTTCTTATTTATTCATGAATTTCATTGATTACTAGTTGAATAACAGGCAATAAATAAAAAATGAATGAAACTATTACCCCTTCAATGGTCATTCCTATTAAATATGTATTTACACTTTTCCTGGATAGATTTCCAACTTATAATTTAATGCATTCCAATGTGTGCCACGATTCTGGGCTGCTTTTATAAATTTATGTTTAGTATATGTGACTGTTATTTTTCCCCCTAACGCTTTTGCCTTTTATCACTACTTAAGCCTTTGCTCTTTCTGCTTTTATCTAAAACATTTTCAATTTCCGTGGGAAGAGCCGAGATTGAAGCTTCTCACTTCTCCATGTGTAGTTGCTTTTCTAACCCAGGCAGATTCCCTCGCGGAATTCCCAAATTTCAGGACCTCACAGTTCTGGGTAATCTTGCTACATAGGGGAAATTATATGGATGTCATTGTAATTTCACTGTCAAAGAAATATGCTTTCAGTCAGAGCCTGAAAACACATTTGAAGTCTCTGTTCATTGTTGAGAGACAAAAGAAAGGAAGCAGGTGATGGGCTAATGAGAAAAGTATGAGGAGAGGCATCCATCTCTGAAAGCTGAGTGAGAGTGAGAAGTGGGCTACCCTTCACTTACTGGCCATAGATATTTAAAATCATTCTATGAGATACTGTGGAGAGGGGGCTGTTAGTGTGAATGTTCAGACCAGGCTCTTCTAACAGACATAGTGACTGTGCCTTTGGGAGCTGTCTGAGGGTATATAAAGAAGGAACATGCCCAGTGTCATCCACATTGTCCATTGAGAACTTTTCCAGTGGTGTCTCTGACATCTGCCAGCTGTTGTTGCTGTAGAATCTAGAGAAAGGCTAGGATTCCTTTTGAGTATTCAGAAAAAAGCACATATTTACAAAGTCTAGAAACAGACCTCCAAATAACAGCAATAATGCTTTAATAATAAACCATTCTTAATATTGATATTATTATACTATCAATTATTGAGAAACAGCAGGCAAAGTGATTTAGTGTACAGATGCTGCAACCAGACACTTCCTAGCTGTGTGTCCTTGGGAAAATTTTGTTTTGTGTCTACGCTCTTGTATCAATTGGGGTATGCTGGGTTGTGCTATAGTAACCAAAATCTGAAAATCTGCTGCAATATAACACAATGACTTATTTCTTGCTTTTACTACGTGTCCATCACAGGTAAGTAATGGTCACTCAGGAACACAGGCTAATGGGGACTCCATCCCAGCAAACACTTCTAAAATCCCAGAGGTAGGGATGAAAAATGGGCTTTAAAAGCTTCTGCCTAGTAGAGTCACATGTCCCTTCCACTCACATTTGACTGGTCAAAGCAAGCCACAGTCAAGTCTGATTTCAGTGGAGTGGGACAAATGTAAACCTTCTCAGGGAAGAGGAGCAGATATTGGTAAATACGGTCTACTAGTGACAGGTTCTTCAACTATCCCCACTTCATAGGGTTATAATGAGGACTAAATGAGTAAATATATATAAAACAGTATCTGGCACATGCTATACGAGTGTTTGTTATTTTTATTAATAAAAATGAACATTCAGTGCTTACAATAATCAACATTTTAATTACTTTTAAGGATAACCCTGTAAAATTACTCCTATTATACTCATTTTACAGATAGGGGAAATGAGGCTCAAGAGGTTAAGAACCTTCCCATTGGCATATAGGAAGTGAGTGATGGAGCAAGGATTTAATTCTAAAGGCCGTGTTGTCATCCCACTATGCTATATTGTCAAAATACTTGCACACCATAATAATAATGGTTTGTATTTACTGAGCACGAACTATGTATTAACTATCCTACCAAGTGCTTTATATTTATTATTTTACTTATCTAAGGGAGTGAGTGTCCTGTCCATCTAGTATGACTATTTCAATCACCTTGACAGAATATGCCTACTGTCAGTAGTCAGTGGTTAGTGCGGAAAGCTACGGTGGGAGAGCGTAGCTTGATAATAATTTATTTACACTATATTTACAAAGCAACTCTCTTTTCTCAATCTAGTTTCCCAGGTATACTTTTCTAGTGGGAAATAGAATGAATTGACCAATGACATAACTAGTTCCATCTGCCCAGTAGTCACATTTCTCTTTGTAAGTAAATCAGTTAACTTCCTTTTTTATTGGTCCATCTCCTGTGAGCTTGGTTAGCATGAATCAGCTTCCCAGGGCCTGATCACCCCTGAGCGAATGGATACAGTTGAGTCCTTGGACAGGTATAATTGAGAATCATGAAAGCAAAGCAAAACAGCAACAATACCAAAGCAGAAGACCAGACCCAGGACCCCTGAGAGCCCAGTCAGCCTCCTCTTGTTTCTCTTGGACAGCTTTGCTCTTCATTGGCTTTTAGTATGGACATTGCCAGCTGCCATTTCTTGATGGGACAGAGGAAGTTTAAGAGCCATGCCTCTAGCGAAAACTTTACAAAGGCTATACTCCTTTCATATTCCTTCCTCATGCCCCCTCCTCCACAGCCACAGTTCTACTGTTCAGACCTACAATCTGCCCTTTATCAACCGAGGAGTTAGAGCAGAATCTATTCTGTGTCTTCTCTAGGCAACATTTACTTCTTCAATTTTCATTTTGTTGTAAAATTTATTTTAATTTTTTTTGGTCTATTAAACTTTTAAAAATAATGTTGGAATTTTGGCAAACAGTTATGGTAACAGTCATGCTAGAAACATTTGGTGAATGCAACTGGGAGGGTCAAAATAGGGATGAAGCCAAAATTGAGGGTCTTATTCCAACGGCAGCCAGTTTAGTCTCACTCAACCTAGTAAGCCCTAATCTCACTTGGAATCTTAACCAGCTGCTTTACAATGGATATCACTGATTATCAGGAAGAAGGTGGGTGACAGAAGGGAGAGAATGGATAGATCAGTTCTAGAAAAACAGCTTGAATCTCATGTGTCAGTACCATTATTTTTATACACAAAAGAAAATATTATTAGGCCTTATAAAGTGTAGAGTGTACATTTAGAAGGCATAACATCTATCTGGGGGTTATAAATTAAGTTTGATATATTTATCCCTGGACAGGGTATTTGAAAAGATGCTCCTAGACACATTTGTAGAATATTGTTATTGTTTGGCTAATTAGTGCAAAATAAAGACCCTTTTCTCCCACTTCAAGAAGGTGATTTCGTTTATTTCCATATCGACATTTATAAATAAGGAAGTGCAATACATAAATGAGGCTTCTAATCCATAAATGAACAAATAATAATTTAACAAACTTTTATTTTATTTTTGATGAAACCAAATTTATTTATTTATTTTATTTATTTATTTATTTATTTATTTTTTTGAGACGGAGTCTCGCTCTGTCGCCCAGGCTGGAGTGCAGTGGCCAGATCTCAGCTCACTGCAAGCTCCGCCTCCCGGGTTCACGCCATTCTCCTGCCGCAGCCTCCCGAGTAGCTGGGACTACAGGCACCCGCCACCTCGCCCGGCTAGTTTTTTATATTTTTTAGTAGAGACGGGGTTTCACCGTGTTAGCCAGGATGGTCTCGATCTCCTGACCTCGTGATCCGCCCGTCTCGGCCTCCCAAAGTGCTGGGATTACAGGCTTGAGCCACCGCGCCCGGCCTGAAACCAAATTTATTAATTCAACAAACGTATCTGTTACATCTTTACTGGGTGACAGGCTTTGTGCTTGGGAATGTACTGGTGAATAAAAATGTGGCCTTCTGGTCTCAGAGCTGACAGTCTAGTGGGGGAAGCTGTCGCTTAACAATCACACAATGTGTGTTAAATTTGTCCTTATGATGGGTGCCTTTAAAAAGTGCATGGCACTATGAGAGTGTGCAATGGGGTTTGACCTAATCAGAGAGGTCAGGGAAGTCTTCCATGAGGAAATACCGGTTCAGCGGTGAGTAAATATTCTAGCCTTTCATAGATTCCAAAACCCTGCCTTGTATCTTGATACTTGAGTGTGGTTGTCAAAACAATTTGAAAATAATGGTGAAAAGAAAACACATCAAAATAAAGATGTGCTGGATCTCTTCAACATGGTCTGGGGAGGTCTAAATTTTTGCCTTGCTCATTTAATTACCACTCATTAGCATTATGGCTAATTTGTTATTATATCAAATCTGGCCATATTAATAAAAAATTAATTTAATCATCCACCTTCTAAAATATAATCTGCGGCAAAGTTTTATAACCACGTGCATCCATAAAATTCATTTGATAGCTTATAGTTGCAGAGGAGGATGTTATAAGGTTGGTTTTTGAGAAATTTCTACAATTTAAAGCTGAAAAGATGCAGAGAGAGAGAGAGAGAGTTATATAATATAGAATATTAGTATTAGTGTTAGATATATGGGTAAATTTTTTGAAGTATAATTGATTCATCTATAATTTAAGAAAAGCCACAAGTTTAAAACATTATTTCAAACAGCTCTTATCTAACTATATAGGACAGTTCAAATAGAATGTTAATGCTTCTTAGCAATAGGCAGATTGGTTACATGGTGTCCAGATTTCTGCCTTGGGTGGCTGCATCCCAGCTGTGCTGCCCAGGAGTTTAGTAGAGATAAAAGCCAGGCTGTTGACATGATTATGGAAGCACACACCACTTTATCTCCAGTAGAACTAAATTTAGCATCTCTTGGAGGTACACTTTTTTTTTTTCAGATGAAAGCTGCATGTTATAATGAATCTGAATAATTCAAAAGTGGCAGGATCCTAATGAATAGATGCATCATAGGGCAGAGGACTTGGCTCCAACTTGTGAAGTTATTGAAGGTCTTACTTTTCTTTCAGGAAAATTTTCTTTAGAGAAAATTTGTTTCTTACACACAGAATTTTAGCCTAAGGTGAGTTGTAGCTTAAGTGAGTTTGATGTCTTAACCCTGCATTAACTATTTCTTACAGTGATATAAGTGGAAAGAAAACATTGATAACCAAATTGTTTCATTCTGGTTTCTTACAGCCCTTGTAGGTTTTATAGTCACAAGCTTCTTTTCTGATATTGTTACTCAAGGAAGACAAAAATGGGCTACATCTATCTAATTTCCTTATTGTTAACCCAAATCAGAACAAAATGATTTCACTTCTCTGAATGTGTGTGTGTGTGTGTGTGTGTGTGTGTGTATACATGGTACAAACACAGATATAGTACAAACACAGACATTGTCAAATAAAATCAAATCTGAATTTAGATAGAGAATCTGTTCAAAAGAATTATCACAATAAGGAGAGGGGACTACTGTGATAGGGGAACTATTGTAACAGGGAGAATGCTCCTACCTTAAGATCTATAAGCATTTGAAAGGCCAGGCAGAAAGGATTTTTCTTTTATAGGGAAGGGCAAAGGAGGTCAGAAAGAAGCACATATGAGGGAGTGGGTAGCGTGATCCCACAGTTGATCCTACAGTTAGGAAACATCTTTCCTGTGGTCAGCCATTTCTTGGTAAGAGGCAATTACGGAGAGGCTGTGTGCTGGCTTAGGGTGAGAGTGGGTCAAAGTTCCAGGGCCTGAGGGGAAGAGAGAAGCCTAATTAAACTTTGGCCAAGTCCAGGTAGTAGGTATTTTGTCCAGATTGGTTAGTGGACACAAACAGTTCAGCTAATAATTTATAAGGCAAGAAAGGGAATTTGAAAGGTCTGTGTCTGGCCTTGTTACAGATAAACAAGGGAGATTCCGTGAGTCTTAGCTGAGTCCTATGGGGGAAAGGCATTCTTTGCAGTAAGTAAGGTCTTTTGAGGAACACAAAAGGTTGGGGGGATTTCTTAACCATCCCTGATTTCCTGGAACACAGGGCTCAGATAAAGTTGAACATTGTCAACATATGCATTTATATATTGTATTAGTCTGTTCTCATGCTGCTAATAAAGACAAACCTGAGACTGGCTACTTTATAAAAGAAAGAGGTTTAATGGACTCACAGTTCCACATGGCTGGGGAAGTCTCACAATCATGGCGGAAGATGGAAGAAGAGCAAAGGAATGTCTTACATGGTGGCAGGCAAGAGAGCTTGTGCAGTGGAACTCCTATTTATAAAACCATCAGGTCTCATGAGACTTATTCACTACCACTAGAACAGTATGGGGAAAACCACCCCCATGATTCAGTTATTTCCATTTGGCCCCGCCCTTGACACATGGGGATTATTACAATTCAAGGTGAGATTTGAGTGAGGACACAGCCAAGCCATATCTCATATATATATAAATTTATTAAATATAAATTATTAAATATATAAAATATATACATATAAATATATAAAAATATACTTATTAAATATATAAAAATAGATACATATAAATATACATGTATGCATGTGTATATATAAAATGTTATGTGTATATATGTATATGTGTACATATATGTCAATGTAAAAATCTAAAGGATAATTTAGGTTAAGTATAATGAAATTAGATGTTACTTTTTAAAAGTCACATTGAAAAGATCATAATTATGGAGCAGCAAGAAAGTTACCCTGGAGTCATAAGTGGTTATTTTTGAGTTTAATTAAACATTTCTTATTTAAAGTAGATACAATGTGCTCAAAGAAACATCATATATGAGATTACATACTCATAGTAATAGGCCAGAAGGATATATCTTTTTATCTCCTTATTTCCCACTTTTTATAAAGTGATTTTGTATTATTAATTACTCTCCATACATTATTGATACTTTTAGTATTTGTGGTAAGTGAAGATACCTATCTATGGATGCAGAATAATTAATTTTCCCTTTGAGGAAAAATTCATGGCTTTATGAGATTAATTATAGATTCTTTGAAAAACATATCCCCTTGGAGTTTTAAAAATACTTTTAGATTCATAAAAATTTACACATAACTTTTCAGATAACTATTTAAATAAGACAGGAAATACAGATCATTATTATAATTATATTAATGCTTTGAAAAAAGGTAACTTCTGGAAGGAAAAGACTCTCACAGAACCATGACTTAGAATTAAGTATTAGACTTTGGCATCATTGCATAATATTCTGGAAAGGTTAACAAGTAGTTACGTAGCAGCTCCAGGGTTTCAGAGACAAAGAAGAGAATCCTTCCCTGTACAGTGAAATGCACTAATTCCTCATGATGGGATTTGTAAATCTGCCAGGACAAAGCTATGTGTTCTAAAAATAGCTAAAGTCTTTGAGTGTTTATTTAAAAGATAACTATTCTCAATGGATTTTTGAGTCAGTTGTACTGAGGGATGGAAAGTTTTTAAATTGCTTTACAATGTTTTCCAGGGAAAAAATATTGCGATTCAAATCTCTCAGAGGTATTCCTTAATCAACTAGAATATTCTGGATCTCCCAGTTGTCTGCTACTCAGCGGCTGGCATTATGAAAAAAACTAGAATAAAATTGGTTCGTGAATCTGTTGCCTGGGAATTATCCTTTTCTTGGGTCAAAAAAGTTCCTGATCAATTACAAATAAATCTAGTCTCAGAAAGTTAAGCTCCTTTTCTTAAGCATGTGTTAAGAGATGTGTTTTTCACATACATTTAAAATATACTGGATGCCCTCAAAATATAACTTGGATTTCAGCAACAAATTCTGATTTCCTTGGGTCAGAAATATGAGTCTGTATCAGTCATTTTCTGTTTTTTTTTTTCTTTTTTTTTTTTCAGATTTAATTGGGCTTCACTTTTTTGTAAGCAAAGATATATAGAAAGGGAAAGTTAAATGCGTTAGAATTACTCATGTTCTCTGGTGGTACATTATTGTAACAAGGGTATTCCTCCAAACTGCTTGGATGGGCACAATTTGAACATATGCTTTAACAGTCCTATAGACACTTGAGAGTTACATACAGTTTATTTGCTGGTGAAATCATGGATGGTTACACACCACTTCCTCATTCCCTTACCTTCCAGATGGCTCTTCACACTTACCACACATGTTGCAGGAAACAGGTTCTTGTTTATCATGGGTTTGCTATCAACTAAGAAACTGATATCTAAGACTGCTAAAAAACAAAGTCAGCGTATAAAGTCTTGTATATGAAAAAGTGTGTTTTAGAGGTAGCTATGTCCTAGTATTAAATCTGAGTAAGTGAGACTGAAGCTTCTTAACAATGTATATTGTGTATCCTCTCAGTCAGTCCATGAGTCCTTACATGTACTCTGAAACTAGCAAGGGAAAAAGCCAGCAACTTCCTTCCTGTTCTCCTTTATCAATAGTACATTTTAGCCTGGGAGAGGAAGAATACCATCGAAAGGAACAATTATATGTATGCGTAGTGTGTGTTTGTGTATGTGTTATATCATAGGCTCTGGTTTCTTATATTAAAAAACTCATTTATTAAACCCTGCTTATTGTAAGCTCTGTAATAATACATGTAGATATGATAATAACAATAATAGAGGAATGAAATTTTCCTTGGAGGTTTTGGTTAACTAAATATATTCTCAGCTGTTCTTATGAAAAGCATAAAAATGTGTAAGCAATATAATAATCACAAATGCCATCACGATGGAAATTACATTTTAAATTCTGAAAAATACAGTCTTTGCTACTAAATCACAGTTTTATCAACCATACTGAATCATTCGGTCATCCTCTACTTAATAAACACCACCTTAAAAATTGCTGGGTTCATCTCAGGAAGTATAATTTTGTTCTAGAGATTCTTCTCTAGTCAGAAAGAGAGAGAGAGGACAGAGAGAGAGGAGCAAATAATAAAGTGATTACTACTGTCCTTACTCTTTAAATAACAGCTCCTGGGAAGGTCAGCGCCTTTGGCGGTGTTGTCAGAGATAGCCGGGAAGAGTTTTCATAGAGATCTCTGAACTACAGGAACCTTGAAAATTAATTACATGAAACTTTATGAGTTTCATTGAAGTTAAACATCAGCACAACCAGAATTATTTTCCTGGAGCTTTTGATTAGACATTTCCATACCAGTTTGTCTGTCATTTCTCTTTTGCAGCATAAGGTTTAACAGTCGAATCCCTGAATTGGCCAGAGCTGCTGCATACTCCTATGTCGGTTGTGTACCGCACAACCGTAGGGGGTGCCATTCCCACTGAATGTATGTGTGTGAGTAGTGCCCTCTGGATTTGTCATGTAGTTACCATGAAGTTGTCAGTCTAAGCATTGTTCTATCTCTAGCCTTTTGTTCTCCATGAAGTTTTGAGTGTCTTTAACTATTATTACATTAATTATAATTATTGTCTAATGTAGTGATTTTCCCTACTAAGATTTACATTTAGGATAAATCTTCAGTCATTTCAAAAGGATTCATATGCAGTAGTGTGTCGTCTTGTGAAACTATCGTTATTTGTGTACTGAAGCACAGTAGAGAAGCCCAAGAATCCAGAGTCATACATCAGATGAGGAAAATGTCAATTGTAACTCAGCTAGATCTTAACTTTGATTGGTTTTGACAACCAAACGTAATTGATTCAGTTTGTAACTTGACAACAGAAACTGTAGACATTTGGAAAATAATATCCAGTCCTCTTTTCAAATCTAATACATCCTTCTTGTGTAAGAAAATTTAATTAAATTCATTTAATCTTCTGAAAAATGCTCTAAATTCATTTAAGAGAGTTAAAAATAAATAAATCTTTTAAAAAGCCTAAGACTTGAGTGAGAGAAATGATTTGATGTTAGTCTGTTAGCTTCAAGAAAAAATGCCAAGTTCTTGACCTCGATAGAAGGTCCTCTGTGATGGGGTCTTTGCTTACCCCGGTCTCTTCCCATGTTATATTCTCCGTGCCCGCAGTTCTGTTTCTTAGAAATACCAGGCAGTTTTGGGATTCCATGCCTTCGCACTGCTGTTCCTGCCAACTGTGATGTTCTTTCCCTCCTTAGTCACCCACCAGCCCCTCTTCATCACTCAGATCCAGCACTTAGGGTTATCCATTGCCTTTCTAGTGAAGCCTTCCCTGCTCTTGTCCCTCCATACCCCTCACCCCGCAATTCTCATCAAAACCAAATTATCTCCTGTTTAGTGCCAGATCTGTATCTTATTCACAACTTTATTCCCGTGCTCACCATCCTGACTCACTAAATGTTAATGATGTGTCCCTATGTCTTTTTCTCATACAAAATCCAGCTCCTTCAGGGTGCGGACTGTGCCTTAGTAGAGTGCTGAGTTTTAGATGAGGAAACAGAATTACAGAAGCTCTGCGAGTTGTTCAAGATGATGCGACTAGTAAGCCATGAGGGTGGGTGAACACTTTGATCTGTGTGACTCCAAAACCTGTCCTTAATATCCAAAGTCATGATGTCCAATGTTACTGTACATGCCTGTGTACCAAAGCTTGTTCTTCATATTGGACATTGTGTCCAATGTCACCATTGGATGCCTATGTGTCATTTGGGAGGATGGGCATTTCTGCAGTTCTTGGCAGCTCCATTTTCTCATGGGGTTGAAATTTTGTCCTGTTCTTCCTACTTCAGCCTCTGGGGAGTTTCATTTTTCCTGGTCTACTTTTTTTAAAAAATTAATTTTTGTGGGTACATAGGTGTACATATTTGTGGGGTACATAAGATGTTTTGGTACAGTCATGCAATGCATAATCATCATATCATGGAAAATTAGTTATCCATCCCCTCAAGGATCTATCCCTTGTGTTTTAAATAAACCAATGATACTCTTTTAGTTATTTTTAAATATACAATTAAATTATTATTGACTATAGTCACTCTGTTGTGCTATGAAATACTTGGTCTTATTTATTCTAACTTTTTTTGTACCCATTAACCATCCTCATCTCCCCTCATCCCCCACTACCCTTCCCAGCCTCTAGTAACCATCCTTCTACTCTCTATGTCCATGAGTTCAATTCTTTTAATTTTTAGCTCCCACAAATAACTTAGAACATATAAAGTTTGTTTTTCTGTGTCTAGCTTATTTAAATTAACATAATGATCTCCAGTTCCATCCGTGTTGTTGCAAATGACAGGATCTCAATCTTTTTTTATGGCTGAATAGTACTCCATTTTCTATATGTACTATCACGTTTTCTTTATCCATTCATCTGCAGATGGACACTTAGGTTGCTTCCAAATCTTGGCATTATGAATAGTGCTGCAATAAACCTGAGAGTGCAGGTAACTCTTAGATATACTGATTTCCTTTCTTTTGAATATATACCTAGAGTGGGATTGCTGGATTGTTTGGTAGCTCTATTTAAGTTTTTTGAGGAAGCTCCAAATTTTTCTCCATAGTGGCCGTACTAATTTACATTCCCACCAACAGTATATGAGGGTTCCCTTTTCTCCATATCTTCACCAGCATTTTTTATTGCCTGTCTTTTGGATATAAGTTGTTTTACTGGGGTGAGATGATATCTCATTGTAGTTTTGGTTTGCATTTCTCTGATGATCAGTATTGTGGAATACCTTTTCATATGCCTGTCTGCCATTTGTCTTCTTTTGAGAAATGTCTATTCAGATCTTTTGCCCAGTTTTTAATCAGATTATTAGAGTTTTTCCTATAGAATTGTTTGAGATCCTTATGCATTCTGATTATTAATCCCTTGTCAGATAGGTAGTTTGCGAATATTTTCTTCCATTCTGTAGGTTGTCTCTTCACTTTGTGCGTTGTTGCCTTTGCTGTGCAGAAGCTTTTTAACTTGATGTGATTTCATTTGTCCAGTTTTGCTTTGGTTTCCTGTGCTTGTGGGGTATTACTCAAGACACATTTGCCCAGACAAATGTTCTGGAGAGTTTTCTCAATGTTTTCTTGTAGTAGTTTCATAGTTTGAGGTCGTATATTTAATTCATTTTGATTTGATATTTGTAAATGGTGAGAGACAGGGGTCTAGTTTCATTCTTTTGCATACGGACATCCAGTTTTCCTAGCACCATTATTGAAGAGACTGTCTCTTCCCCATTGTATGTTTGTGGCATCTTTGTTGAAAATGAGTTTACTGTAGGTGTGTAGATTTGTTTCTGGGTTCTCTATTCTGTTCCATTGGTCGATATGTCTGTTTTTATGCCAGCACCATCCTGTTTTGGTTATTACAGCTCTGTCTTATAATTTGAAGAACCTGGCCTACTCTTTTACTCAGTTTCATCTTTTCCTACCAGAGTATTCCATCTTTTCAGAATACAGGCAGGCTCCCATATGCACTGGACTGGTAATTTGCTTTTGGCTTTTTCTCTCAATAGAACCAGTGTCCACCTTTATTTTTCTCTTCCTTCTGGTGGCCATCTTTTGACTCTCAGGCAACTGGTGACTGTTCTCAGGGTTATTTGATATAATTGCACAAGTTTCTAGATCAGTGCTTCAGCTCCTTCAAGCCATTTCCCTCAATTCATACTGTGTACAGGCATCCATATACATAGGTACACAGATATCCTGAGTATACAGTATATACAATTTTTGGTGGCCCTATTCTACATTCTATTCTTCTACTGCCTATGTTTAATTTTTTATTGTTACTATAGAAGAAGCACACAAAATGTGCTCAAGATGTGATTGATGAATTGAATTACATGAATTTAAATCTATAAAAATATTAACAATTATCCCAGTGCTAGAAGACATTGGTCACTATTGCCTTTGGTTGCTCGTAGGAGGATTAAAAAAAAGACACTTTAATTCCTTTTAGGTTTATTGTCTTTTTCCAGCATGGTTCAGATATTAACAATCAAAGTGACTGAACTTTAGATTTTTTATATGATCTTTTCTTAAAATCTGGGTAACTTTTATCTTTGAGTTTCTTCCTTCCTTTGTGAATCATCTCCATCTTCATCACTGCCAATCTTTAAATATTTACCAAGAACTCATCGTATATCTAGTGCCATAAATATATAAAAATGCTCTTAGAAAATGCTCTCCTCCCTGGTATTCACTTATGTTCCAAATTGGCAAACCCTTTGGTCTCAGTTACACTTTTGGAATAATCCTCTCATCTTGAGATCTCATTATTTCTATTCAATAAACTAGAGAATTATTATAAAACAAATTTGGTATACCAGAAAGAAGTGGGACATTTTAGAGAAAATCAGAATATTCACCATAAAGCTGAAATCAAGCATATGACTGATTGGAACTGAATTTGTTCTAGCTTTAAAATATATTTTTAAAATGTAAAATACACTTAAACAACAACAAATAATCACTTATTGTTATAAAATATGTATTCTCTGTAGACAGTGTTCTAAGTGTTTTGTACTTATTAAATCAGTAAATTCTAATAGCAACTATGTGATATATGTACACAGTATTATGATATCCATTTTCTACAGGAGAAAACCGAGGAACAGAAAGGTTAGCTAATAGCTAATGATTGGCAGTGCCGTGATTGAAACCCAGGCAGTGTGGACCCAGAGTCCTTGTCCACAGTCTGACAAGACTGCCCCACCTGGTACATAGCTGTTTAATATACAATGAATGAAAAAGCTCAATAACAATGGTAAATCTACACTTCATAATAACAATTAAACTCCTAAACTTGTAAATATATAAAAGCAAAGAGATAGATGCTCATCTTCAGATGGGGAGGGAAGGGTTTATTATTCATGTTACAATAGGCAAACTCTCCCTCAATTTTAAACACAGAGGGTTCTAGTGTGGTTGGCTGCAGATAACAAATCCACTTGCAACAGAGATCGGAACATTAGGAGGGGTTGACTGTTATGGACTTGATGGTGTCCCCTTCACAAATTTGTATGTTGAAATCCTAAACCCCCAGTACCTCAGGATGTGGCTGAATTTGGAGATAGGGCCTTTAAGGAGGCAACTAAATTAAAATGAGGTAATTGGTGGTGGGGGGGGGTGGATAATACAATATGATAGGTGTCATTATGAGAAGAAGAAATTTAGACTTAGACAGGTAGAGAAGGAAGACCATGTGAAGACATAGGGAAAAGATGGCCATCTATATAAGCCAAGCAGTGAGATCTCAGAAGAAACCAACCCTTCCAACACCTTGATATGGGACTTTCAGCTTCTAGAATTGTCAGAAATAAATTTCTGTTGCTTAAGCTACGGAGCAACCCTTGCTCCGTGACCTGTTAGGAACCAGGCCGTGCAGCAGTAAGCATTACTGCCTGAGCCCCGCCTCCTGTCAGATCAGCAGTGGCATTAGATTCTCGTAGGAATGGGAACCCAATTGTGAACTGTGCATGTGAGGAATCTAGGTTGTTTGCTCTTTGTGAGAATCTAATGCCTGATGATCTGAGGTGGAACAGTTTCATCCTGAAACCATGCACCCGCCTCCAGCCCCCCAGTCCATGGAAAAATTGTATTCCATGAAACCAGTCCCTGGTGCCAAAAAGTTTGGGGACCCTGACTTAAGCCACCCTGTCTATGGTGCTTTGTCATGGCAGCCCTAGCAGACTAATACAGGGACCCAGGAGGAGAAAGCTAAAGTTTGAGTTTCCTAGTGCAAAACTCATCAGGAAACAAAACTCCACAGTTTTCTTTTGATCTTTGGCAAAAAAATGTAATTTAATTAGGATGCATTTTTATGTAAAGTGGGGTGCCCTTGGCCACATGACTTGTTCTTTATGTGGGCAGATGGGACAGTCTTCTTAACCAGCATGATTAGAATTTCATTAGCTTATCTCTCAACAAATACACACACTGTCACTCCACTGGATTCTGCCTTTCCCAGATATACCTGGGAATATATAATATTCCCAGGTATATTATATATTCATAATATAATATAATTAAAATAATTATAATTCCCTCTGACCTTGAAATTACTAATTAGCATAATGGTCAGTCCTTTGGTAATTTTATCCAGAAAACTCTTGTTAAAATGGGCCTGCATAAAATGTTGGGGGCAATGTACTAGTTATAAAAGGATGGGCTAATTTTTGGGTAAGTTGACTATTCCTTGCCAGAATTAAGAAGTTGGAAAATGAGGTTTCTTGGGGGTAGTTAGTCATGGTCCTGGGAAATTGGGACCTAGGCTGAGGACAGTAGGTATTCAGTGGCACTCAATTTATTTTTTCATTCAACAAACACTTTGGAGTCTGACTTTGGCCGGGCCCTGTGCTAATTCCTGGGATACTTCTATGAACATGATACAAGCAGCTATTGCATTCAGAGTTTATGTTCTTATGGGAGATACAGATATTACAAAGTACAAGCCATAATTAGTTATTTAATTGTAATTGTGGCAAGTGCTACTTCTGGAAAGAGGCTAGAGAGAATGAAAAATAATTTTATTTAATTCATTATCTTGCTGAAGGTTGGCACCTTTTAGCCTGTGCTGTCCAATGCAGAAAGCACTAGCCATAAATGTGCTATTTTAAGTAATACAAAATAATTACAATGGAATAAAATTAGATATTCTATTCCTCAGGGGCATTCTTCACATTTCAAGTGCTCAGTAGCCACATGTGACTAGTGACTACCGTGATGGACAACAAAGATATAAAATGTTCCTGCATCACTGAAAGTTTCACCAGAGAACGCTATCTGGGCTCTAGAGTGATGCCAGAACAGTAAAGTCAAGAAAGAGAGCCCTTAACTTAATTCCTTAGAGAACAGAAGATATATATATCTACCAAAATAGTCCACTTTTGGCTGCAGGCCATAGTATAAATCTCGTCGTAGTCTGGCCTTCAAAATGAAGAATGGGCTTGGTTTTCAACCAAGGACAGATTTCCTTTCCTCTTAGTCTTATGAGTATTGGGGTTTTGCATTTTGTGAGTGCTCATTTTCATATGTATGAGCAAGTTGTCCATAGGAACTAGGGGATTCTTATATTTTTTCTTTTTATTTAAAATATCTGACTACATAAAATAAACAACATGTGGTTTACAGATATGAGGAGTGTTGGAATCTGTTACTTTAAAATAGTATAGCAATGTTTGGGCTTTTCACAGCTGAAAGAATTAAAGTCGGCTTCAGTACCACCAATCCCCATTTTTTTTCAAGTACAAGAGAAAAAAGAAGAAAAGAATATGTGGGTGGAGAATACAGAAATCAGCTGTGACGGTTTAATACCCTTGAAGTTGACATTAGTAGAAGACTTTATTAAAACATGCAACCTGAAGCTGAGGATTATAAAATATAATATGTCATGGTGGGAGATATGCTTTGGCTGCCACACCTAAAGGTCACTCTTTGAAGGGAGCTGAGACGGCTGCCAGGATCCATCGATTTCTTTCTAGTGCTAAAACATCCTCTGGCAGGTGTCAGCCTGGCTGTTTGAACAAAAAGATATGGGAAAAGTAAAGCGTAAGCAAGAATGGGCCATGGGATTCTCCTTGTAGACTCAGCAGAATGCTCCAGTGTTTGTTCTGAACAGACATGTGTAAATTTTTGCTTTAGCAACACAACAGACATATGCAGTATTCAAATATTATTCAACATATATTTTCTTTAGTGGAATATAGCTTCTCAAGTCTCTAGGATAACAAAGTTTTAAAATCCTGTCTAGGTGTATATAATTCTTTAATTTGTTTCAAATGGGGCTGCTCCCTCATGTAAAGTAGGACACTTTCCCTACAACAGATTTTGTTTTTCTTTGGTTAGTTTCCACTTACTCCCTCTGCTCCTACCATGGCCATCCCTCTGCAATTCTCCAAATATCCCGTGTGTGTTCTTGCCTCTATGTCTCTGCATACACCATTTCTCTTCTGTGCTTACCCCCCATCTCCTCTACAATCTAGAAGACTCAGCCTTGACATCTTTTTGAACAAGAATTGTATTTATGATGATAAATCTGTGCCTGTCCTACAAAAAAAAAAAAAGCCCTTGTCTCCTTCTGAGGTGATTTTGCTTAGTGGCTAATCTTTTCAGTTTTTTTTGTCTTTAGGCTTTGCAGAAAATCAGGAAAGATGGAAAAAGTGAGAGGTGACATGATTTGCTCCCTGGGCTGTGGGGACCACCCAGGGGCTGTGTGGAGGGAACCACCCCTACTTTAGCGCTGAGCTCATAACCATGGAGATTCCAAATCTAGGTTCTCACATTCATTTTGCACCATTAGCAAGTTAAAAATGATAGAGCCAGGCCAAGCATGTTGGCTCATTCCTGTAATCTCAGCACTTTGGGAGGTTGAAGTGGGCAGATCCCTGGAGCTCAGGAGTTCGAGTCCAGCCTAGGCAACCTGGTGAGACCCCATCTCTACAAAAAATACAAAAATTTGCTGGGCATGGTGGCATGTGTCTGTGGTCTCAGCTTCTTGGGAGGCTGAGGGGACGGTCACTTGAGCCTGGGAGGGTGAGGCTGCAGTGAGCCATGATTGCACCTCTGCACTTCAGCCGGTGTGACAGAGTGAGACCCTGTCTCAAACAGCAACAACAACAACAAAAAGAGCCATTTCCTGAGCAGATTGGCAGGTGAGGGATGCTGGTTTTAGCTAGTATAGTGAATGAGTGTGTGTGTGTGTGTGGAGGGGGGCGGGGTGTGTTCTTAGTCCCTTTTACACTGACAGTTGAAAAACTGACCTTTGCCCTTCTCTTTCCCATGTTATTTCTGATGTTAGTAGGCAGTTTGCAGCACAGCAGGATGGGAGAGTTGCAAAGGGAGGTGTCTATGGTGAACCTTTTCAATGGCCCTTCCATCCACATACCCTCTTCACTGTGAATAATCATAAATGCATAATGATAACATTTTCCACATGCTAAATCATGCTAATGACCCCTACCAAGTAGAGGAAAAAACATTGTCTTATAATACCAACAAATTATTTAAACCTGAGAGCTTTACATCATATTAGACTAAGTTGTGTATATTAAAATTTTCCAAAAGGATAAAGATACTGTCTTATACGTATGATGTATGACTATTTTAACCTGTTTTTTCAATTATATGAAGTAAACTTTATTGGACATATTTTTATATTACCATTTTTTTTCTCCTTTCACCAAATTGTGAGAGCACATAGCTAGATATGCTTTCTCCCTTTGAAGAGGCATGACAGTTTCGGGTTTTACTAAGAAAGATAGTTTCCATCTGAAACTGTGTGTACATAGTGTTTACTTCTGATTTAAATGCCTATTTACACAGGTTGGGGATACACCAATGTTTTTTGATGATGATGTAAGTTTTCAAAATCTATTTGGGGTCATTTTTATATGCTTAGAATGACTTAGGTGCAAGTCTACATGGAAACAGAGGAATAAACCACATGGTTTTAGAAGCCATTTCTGATCACTGGAGCACAAGCTTTTTGTGGACAGCAGGCACTCCCTCCCTAAGTCCAAAGCAGGGGAGCCACCTGCTGGCCTGTGTGAAAAATCTCACAAGTATACATATGTAACAAACCTGCACGTTATGCACATGTACCCTACAACTTGAAGTATAATAATAAATAAATAAATAAATAAATAAAGAAAAATCTTCATTTTCTGGAGGTAGTCATCCCTGCTTTTTTAAAGTTTAGGTAGATTTACTTACATATTGAAATTTATGTACTTTGTGTTTTGCTGAGTAAATTTCTCACTTCACACAAATAAAGGGGCCCTAAAATAAGGAGAAAAAAATTAGGATGCTATGAAACACAAATTTGAACACAATGATCAATCCTAGAAGTAGAGGCTTTTAGTCATTCCATTTCATATTTTGAATTTTTCCTTTTACTCATAGTTCAGCCTAACTGCATTTATATTATAAACCAAAAATAAAATTCTAAGCCCCTTAACCGACTGAATGGACATCTCCTCTGGGGACAAGGGGATTCCAAAAAAATCCAAAAAGCTAGTTCAGACCATGATGGGAACCTGATGGTGTAACCACCCAATGGGTTCACCTTTCACGCTACCTAGAAAGAGCTGATTTATCAAGACAGGGGAATTGCAATAGAGAAAGAATAATTCGCACAGAACCAGCTGTGCAGGAGTCTGGAGTTTTATTATTACTCCAATCTGTCTCCCCAGGATCAGAGTTTTGAAAGACAATTTGTGGGAGGGGAGGGGCAGTGAGTCAGGGAGTGCTGACTGGCTGGGTTGGAGATGAAATCATGGAGAGTAAATCATGGGGCGTTACTGTCTTCTTGCGCTTAGTCAGTTCCTGGGTGGGCATCGTAGGATCAGATGGGCCAGTTTCTTGATCTGGTGATGCCAGTTGATCCATCAAGTTCAGGATCTGCAAAACATCTGAAGTACTGATCTTAGGAGCAGTTTAGGGAGGGTCAGAATCTTGTAGCCTCCAGCTGCATGACTCCTAAACCATAATTTCTAATCTTATAGCTAATGTTAGTAGTCAAGAAGGGGATTTATTTTGGGAAAGGGCTGTTATTGTCCTTGTTTTAAACCATAAACTATAAACTAAGTTCTTCCCAAAGTTAGTTAAGCCTATGCCCAGGAATGAACAGCTTGGCGGTTAAAGGCAAGATGGAGTCATTTAGGTTGGATCTCTTTCACTGTCTCAGTCATAATTTTGCAAAGGCAGTTTCAATGGTAAAAGGGGATTGGACATGCTGCATTATACTCTCCTCCTTTGGGAATTCAGGCTGAACCGATCAGCCTTAAAATTAAAACAGAGATCTTAAGACAAAGTAGACTCTTTGTAGCAATAAGATACCAAATTCCAACCTGACTCCAGTATAGCATCACATGACAGATAGCAGGCCCTGAAAGAAATCAAGTATTTTACCCCAAAATATATTTCTTTGACTTATTTTACAATGGCCCTGCAAAGCTGTCTCTTGTGGGGAAAATTTACATTCTTTAGAGAAGCCCCTTCCCTTTCCAGGTCTTTTTCTGATCCTGAAGAGTTTGGCTGAGAGTCTGGTACCTTTTAAAGGTATGAATAGGAAGCATTCTATTGCCTCTAAGGATGGCCACCTATAAGACTTCATGTACATAGTAAGAACGTTGGTCTTCAACACCCCTTATCTTTGCCCAGACACTCCTTTCTATTGATTCCAGATTTTTAGGTAATAACTCCTTCAACCAACTGCCAATCAGAAAATCTTTGAATCCACCTATGACCTGTAAGTCTCCAGCTTCGAGCTGTCTTGCCTTTCCCTACCAAACCAGTGGATGCTTCACATGTACTGATTGATGTCTTATGTTCCCCTAAAATGTAAAATATCAAGCTGTAACCCAACCTCCTTAGCCACATGTTCTCAGGACCTCCTGAGACTGTGTCACAGGTCATGGTCTTCACATTTGGCTCAGAATAACTCTCTTCAAATATTTTACAGAGTTTGGCTGGCTTTTTTCATCAACAATATGTATATAAAAGGGCTTTTCTAAAGGACTTTCACCCCTCCTCCTGCTCATCTCCTTCCTCTTTCTTTCCCCTGGCCTACATAGTCAAACTTCTTATCAGGGTTGTTTATACTTGCTGAATCTACTTCCTTACCTCCCACTCACTTCTTAGCCAACTTTAATCTTTCTTCTTCCCCTGACACTCCATTAAATCATTCTCGCCAAGGTCACCAATAACGTCCTTGTCACAAAATCTCATGGACACTTTTTCAGTTTTTATCTTTTTTGACTAGTTGGGAACATTCTACATGGCTAATCACTCCCTACTTTTTTTTTTTTTTTTTTTTTTTTTGTGAGACAGGGTCTTGCTCTGTCACCCAGACTGAAATGTGGTGGCATGATCATGGCTCACTGCAGCCTCGACCTCCTGGTCTCAAGCAATCCTCCTGCTTCAGTCTCCCAAGTGACTGGGACTACATGCACATGTCACCACACCCTGCTAATTTTATTTTTTGTAGAGATAGAATATTGTGATGTTTCCCAGGCTGACTCCCCACTTCTTGCAACACTGCTTCCCTTGATTTCTGGGACACCATCCCCTTCTCTCTTCTTCCTACATCTCGAGCTCTTTCTTCCCAGAATCCTTTGCAGGTTCCCCTTCCTCCGCTATTCTGTTAAATGCTGGTATTTCTTAGGGTTCTAGCTTAGACTATCTTCTCACTCCACCTTCTGTCCCTGGAGGACACTGTTCATGTAAAGGGTTTTGATTATCTTCACCATGCTGTCAAATCTCAAGTGTGTATTTTTGGCCCAGGTGTCACTCTTTATCTCTAGATGTTCCCTGCTCATCCTCCCACAAAGTTTATACACCAAATTACCTCCCAGGCATTGTACCTGGGAGGTCACTCAGCCACAGCAATGTCAGCATTTCTCAAACTGTGCTTCTTTATCCATATGTCCTGCTTACCCTCAGTGACACCTCTGGAATTCCTACTTGAATGAATAAATGACAACTCAGAGTTATCCAAGCCTAAATCCTGGGGGTTATCCTTGATCTTTTCCCTAACCCTCCACCTCTAATTGGTTAGCAAGCACTGTTGGGTCAACCTCCTAAATACCTCCCTAGGAAACCTCCATTCCCATACCTGTCACCTTAGGTTATCTTCATTTATCACCTGAGTTAGTGAAAAGTCATTTCTCCTCTTTCCTTGTCCCACCCCATAGCCCAGCAGCTGGAGTGATCTTTTTGAATGTAAAGCTGGTCATGACCATTCTTCCTTCTTAAAGCCCTTCCAAGGCTTCCCACAGCTCCTCTTAACTTCTCTTCTGAAGTTCTTTGTGGCCTGCCTTCTCAGCTCCCCTTCTTCCTTTCCAGCTTCGTCCCTCATTGCCTTCCTCTTCCATGCACTACTTCAGCCACACGGAACTTTGTCCATTTCCTCAGTGGCACCAGGGATGCTTTCGTGCTGCGTGGTCACAGGGACTGTGCCTTCTTCCTTGAAAGTGTGTAACCCTGCTTGTATCCCTGCTCCCTGGGAGCCCCCATCCTGTTGTTTTCACACTGCATGGGGCACTGTTACCTGTGCTACCTGTGTTTGCTCAGGTACGGAGTCTTCAGGATGCCTTCACGGATACCTCCCCTTCTCCTGCCTCCTATCTTCAACAGAGTTAGGTATCCCTGCATGGATTCCCACAGAACCCTGCTATTCCACTATCATAGCACTTTAATTGCTTTTTTATCTTTCACTAGACAGTCTGTATTATTTTAAGCAATTAGGTGATGAATTTTAACATAGCAATTTTAACCTGATCCCTAATTATATAAACAATAGACTTTTAGCATCTGAGGTCAAATCAAAGAACGTCTCATTAAATCCCCATGTTTTGGAGAAAAGGAAACTGCTGCCCACAGGAGTTAGGGACATTTCCAAAGTCACAAAGTCAATTCATAACTTATTAATCATACTTCCCACTGCAGACGTCAGCCATAACCCCAATTCTTTCTATCCTTTTGACTGATGCTGATTTTCTCTACAAGAAGCTTGAAAGCCTTAGCCGGGACATGGTTTAAACTCTATTTTGCCTTGGTTATCAAGCAATCAAATGGTGTGGTTAAAATTGTAGCAGGCCTGTCATTTCTCATTTAAAATAAAATAGGACTCATTCAGGCTTCTTGAAGTGAGACTGCATGTGACAATGCAGGGAACACATCTCCTAGGAAGAAGAGGAGCCACAGAATGGACAGCTTATGGAATCTCAGGCTAGAAGATCCTTCACATTTGAAGCAGGCTTTAGAGGACTGTATTATCTTTTCCTTTTACATTTCCCCTTTCCTTGCCTTCAGAGCGAGAATTGTAGATTTTCACTGTAGTGCTGTGTCCTTACAGGGGCTCAGCTCTGCTGCTCTTTCTTTCCTCTCTGCATTTTCTAGCGCTTTGTTCTGTTCACAACTAAGACTCTTAGAATTTTTCAGTTTCAATCTCAGAAAGAGTTAATCCAATTGCTTTATCTAAATACTGTCATTACTGCCTGACATCAGGACATCTCATGGGTCAGCTACTGATAGGCTGCACTTGGCCCATGTGTGAATCCTTGGTCCAACCAGTTTTAGCTGGGGAAGTTGATTCCAACATTGCAGAGCAGGGCCATTCCAACTCAGGGTCAGCCTGGGGCTATTTTCTTTAGCAGAAGTCTGTGGATGTGGACAGCGTTGCATAAGCACTGTCAAATAAACCTCTGGATTCCCTACATGGTGATAATTTAAAGTTTCTTTAAAAATGTGTTTTTTTGGAGTGTTCACAATTCAAAGTTCTAAGAAATCTCAACTACTGACATATTAAGGAATTGAATATGAATGTCCTTTCCCACTAGATGCTGATAGTTTGACTTTCACAGTAAGATATTCTGGGAAGAAATCTGGATAGGAAGGATTAGGGAGGCCTTATCACGACACTCACAAAGTTGAATGGGTTTGGTGAATGTATGGTGAATTTTTTCCAGGCATATATACTTATAAAGTTGATTTAAAAATAAGAATGTAAGAGTGATGGTATTTGACATTTAGAAGAAATGTTTTGACAAGTGTATGTGATGATTTAATGGTGCATATTCCATAAAGTCGACAGGAGTGAAGCTGTGGAAATGTTTGTCTTTTGAGTGAGTGGTATTTACTGCTGTGAATTTGCTGTTCCGTTTGCCAGTACACTCTCCCTCACTCAAGCTTTTACTCTAACTTCACATAACTGAGTTGCTATTTTCAAAGATGCTAGTAATGTGTGATTGGATTCTGGATTTTTTAAAAAAGTAATAAGATGTTTTGGGACAACTGGGCAAATTTAATATGTACTGTATATCAGATGCAATTACTGAATGAATGTTAATTTCTTTGGGGTTAATAAGAGTATTATAGTTATGTACAATGTCCTCATTTTCATGATCTGCACACTGAGGTATTTAGGGTGAAGTATGCATTGTTAGATAGGGATAGATAAGTTGATCAAGCCAACATGACACAATCTGAAAAACTGGGAAATATGGATGCTACTCATTCAATTTTTGTGTAGGGTTGAAAAATCTTTGAATAATATAAAAAGTTAGAGGAAAAAGCGTAACTAGTAGTCTGGTGGTGTAGATGGCTTGAGTCTGAGATCTGAAATTGTAGCCAGTCTCAGATTAGAGAAAATAGGTCTTGACTTTCCTTGCAGTAACATTAATCTGGTGTTTAAATGAATGCTTTGCTGAATCTGGGGCACCGAGAGTGAATATCTCATTAATGACCAAATCTACAAACCAGTCATTGTGGAGGAAGCTGAGTTGGCCACATCCTTGATTTAACTAAGAACTAGCGTGTTTTATTTGATAGCTGCCTTAGCCTCATTCATTAAAACCTGACTCATTGGGTGGAGGGTGGAAGAAATTGCCCCTTTAGAAATATCTTGCTAATAACTATTTGGCCACTTCAGCTAACACTGAACCTGGAACTCATGTCAGCATAGAAGGGTGGCTACAGGGCTACTGGATGGGCCAGCCATACACATGCCATGATTCATTCTCAAAGAGGATGATTTCAGCCTCTTAAAAAGCATTATGATTTTGCAGAGAATAAAGAATAAATGTCCTTGGTAAAAGGACATATCTAGACCAGATGTAATACAACTGTCATTGGGCTATAGGGAATGCCATGCACGTAGAAGGCAGGGTGAATTGTGCCCCTGGAGTTGTGTAACAAGGGACAGATGCCATGAAAAACCATTTACTTGCTAAAATCCAGCACTGTGGAGGTGATGAAGCAGTTGAAGCCGTTTTTGTGATCAGTTCACTCTATGGTATACTGTTGTTATTGTGTCTGCACTTTTGTTCTGGCATGTTTGCAGAATTACTTTTTGGACGGATCAAGTAACCAATAATCTGAGCAACAATTTAACAGTAACTTTTTAGAGCGAAACCTTACCAACCAAATACCAGAATGTATTTAAAAAATATTCTACTAATATTCGTAACTATCTTGATAGCCTTTGCTGTGGGGTTTGGGCCATCCTCTGTCTTTCAAGCTGTTATAAATGATCTTTTTTGAAACGGGAATAGCATAAATTGGTCAGGTAGAGAGTTCTATAGAAGCTCCTTCTGTGTTCGGCTTATGACACTCATGGCGGTAGTATGAATTCAGATCTCAGGGTCATTTATTATCCATGGAAAGTTAATTTGAGATATTGGAACTTTTAAATAGTGTTTGTTTATTGTGCTAATGATGATCTATTACTAAATCTCATTCGAAATGTAATTAATTACCTTCATCACCTTGCTAAAGATTGACATTAATCTTCTGTCCTATCCTGTTAGTTCTGTTGACATAGAGGGAGATGGTCACAATGATGGGGAGGAAAGAGCAGAGAGCAGGGGAATCAGCAAGCAGTGACTGCTATTATTTTATTGAATGGTTCTTTTATCAAAATGACTGCAAGAAAATTCTTAGAATACCAGTATCATCACACAAACCTAAATTCATAAGGCTTCCTGCAGTTGAATCATATTTTTAAAGTTTAGCTTGGGGTTTTCTATTATTCAGCTCACTGGTGTTGAAGCAATTTTGTTGACATTTTCTGTAAGTGGATTAGGCTTGCAGTCATTTGCCCAAAGCAGACAGATGGCTTCTTAAACAGAGCACCCCCGTAGGAACCTGTCTTATGGTATCTTCAGAAATAAAACAGGTCTGTCACAAAAGATAATGTTTGGCATTAATTTCTTTTGGTGACAAATGATTTCAGTTCATTTTTACTTTCTCCGCTGGCTTAAATGAAACAGCTGTTTTACATTTTTTATTCCAATAGGAGCAATGCTTTTGTGTTTGACACTGAACAATGTTGTAGTCTCTAAATTATGAATAAGAAAATAAACTTTTGAGAGGGGAGGACGATGCCTTTTGGGTTTCCCCAAGGAAAGTTGCCACATTAATGCAATTGTCATTTATTGGACTAATGAGTAATGCAATCCTGGCTTTTATTCCGTCGCATTTTATTCTCTCCACTTTGTCAACTTGTCTTTTTAAGTTTCAAGGTGTTTTTGTTTCCTCACATTTTTACGAGGCAAAGGACAGTGGACTTATCTACAACCTTGTTATTTCTGTTTATATAATAGAATATTAATTGCTAACCATCATTAGAGTTTTCCACATATGGCAGGCATTGTTCTAAAGAATTTAGATGTATTATCTCTCTTAATCTCACAAAAAATCTATGAGGTGAGTACAATGATTATATCCAGTTTATGGATGGGGAAACCGAGGCACCCAGTAATCTTGCCCAAGGTCAAAAAGCTAGTAAGTCTTGGAGCCAGGATTTGAGCCCAGCTACAGTAAGAGTGGAGCTCATGCTGTAAATTCACTTATAAGAATGGTGATATGTTTACGATTCAAAGTCTCTAGTCTAGATTGTTATTCTGCGAGAGAAATGAGGAATCCTTAGAATCAGATTTATTTCTTCATCACTCCTGGGGTTCCACTCCTCAGCTTGTGTGTTCTGCCATCTTGGGCAGCCAGCTTATGTGGAAGGCTTGTGGGGGCTCATGGGTGCTGCAAGGAGAAATCGGTACAGGGGCCCTGAGAATGGACTGATGAGGCCTCATATTAGTAGCATCTTCCAAAATCTTCAGCGGATGCCTGTCATGAGTATGATTCTTTAATAATGTTCTTTTTGGCTCTGATCCGTCAGGGCTTATGATGATACCTTTGAAGTGAAAACTAGTCATTTTTTCCAGCACTTCTCCCACTCATGAATCCTCTATCATTGCTTTTGTATTTCAGTTTTCTGAAAATCTGACTCAGATTAAAATTACTAAATGCTTCCAAACCCTGTACCCACACTGAAGACAAAAGCTAGAAATGAAAATATCAGCACAAGGATAGTATTTATGTCTGGGACATTCATGAAGTTCTATCAAGAAATTCTTTTGTAAACCAAAGAAGTCTTAAGCTAATTTTTTTTCTGCATTTCTAAGATCTATTTGATGACATGTGCACCACATCATGTAATGTACCTAAATTAAACAAAACACACACACACAAAAAAACAATATAGTGATTAACAAAAAAACAACTCTTGGCCCAGGAAGCCGGCATTATTAGTTATTTGCTTCACACTTATTTCTTGTGTGAACCTGGGCAAGGTTTTTTTTTTTTTTTTTTTTTTTTAGCTTTCTTGGGTCCATTTATTCACCTGTAAAGTTATAAAAGCAGTCCTTTGAATAGCTCAGAAATTTGAAATAGTTACTAAGAACTGTTATTTAACAGAACTCAATGATACTGTCACTAAATGACACTTCATTGTGTTCCACTTTCAGTGTTTCTTTCAGTATAAATGTCAAGGAAACAAAATAAATCCTAAATAGAGAAAACATAAGGAAAAATGGAATGTATTAGGCAATTTGGTGCTGTGCCATAAAGGCGGTAACCTTCCAGAACACTCTCCCATACCATGTATATCTGTATCTGTAAGACTGGAGGAGGATTCTTGCCTCTCCTCCAGGCAAGTATCAAAAAAATCCTTGTACTGCATTTCACTGATCATAAGATGCCAAGAAATAAATGAAGATGCCTGCTTATCTTGCAAATCATAGCTCTCTTGTTACTTTCTGTGGGAAGGCTTGTCTAATCTCCTAGTCCTCACAGCAATACATTCTTTTCCCTCAAGTACTTAGCATAATTTAAGGTTAGGTATAACTTTATTTTTGTGGTTATTTTATATATACCTGTATCCCACACTAAACTTAGGTTCTGTAGGGGCAGGGATGATGTCTGTGCTCACTTTTGTACTCCCCAGAGTCCAGCCTGGTGATTCTCAATGAATCACCAGTACTGCCCCCTAGGGTGTGTTCTGGAAAATTGTGGAGGTGATTGGGAGGATTCTCCTGCCATTTATTGGAAACAGACAGGAATATTTGATGTCATGCTCTGGGCAGGACAGTACAACATAATGAAAAATTGCCCTGTGTCCTGCAAGATTTCCAATAATTCCTGCCTGAGTGAACCCTCTATATTAGTCCATTGTCATACTGCTATAAAGAATTACCTGAGACTGGGTAATTTATAAAGAAAAGAGGTTTTATTGACTCAGTCCTCCACGCTGCACAGGAGGCGTGCCTGGGGAGGCCTCAGTGAACTTATAGTCATGGCATAAGGCAAAGGGGAAGCAAGCACACTTCACGTGGTGGCAGGAAAGAGCAACAGCTAAGGGGAAGTGCTACACACTTTCAAACAACCAGATCTCCTGAGAACTTAAGAACAACAAGGGGGAAATCTGCCCCCATGATCCATTCACCTCCCACCAAATCCCCTCCCGCAACACTAGGGTTTACAATTCAACATGAGATTTGGGTGGGGACACAGAACCAAACCATATCACCTGCTAAAATACAAATCAGAATACTTTAGTGTATGATATTAATTAATTATTATTATTTTTTACAAGAAGTTGTTTGAAGGCCAGTACTTGTGTAAAAGGTAGTTATTGAGAGGTATGTCTAAATGAAATAAAGACATTGTTTCCAAACTATTGAATAATTTACTCACCCTGGGTATTTTGTCTACTTGATCGTGTAATTGCTACACAGTAATATTGCAACAAAGTGGAAAGAGAGATAATGGTTTTAACTTGATGCTTTATTTTTTATTATTGATAATCTATGGTAGGCATCCGCCTGGGTCCCACAAGGTATCAGCTGATATTATCAATCACAAGAAAAATGGCCTTTGAAGTACTTTTAAAGATTTGGCAGTTTTGCTGGGCATGGTGGCTCACGCCTGTAATCCCAGCACTTTGGGAGGACGAGGCGGGTGGATCACCTGAGGTTGGGAGTTTGAGACCAGACTGACCAATATGGAGAAACTCCTTCTCTACTAAAAGTACAAAATTAGCTGGGTGTGGTGGCCCATGCCTGTAATCCCAGCTACTCGGGAGGCTGAGGCAGGAGAATTGCTTGAACCTGGGAGGTGGAGGTTGCTGTGAGCCAAGATCGCACCACTGCACTCCAGCCTGGGCAACAACAGCAAAACTCAGTCTCAAAAAAAAAAAAAAAAAAAAAACCGGTTCGGTAGTTTTGATGTGGTGTATGGACATTATTTACTTCCTCATTTATGGGATTATCAGCTTTTTCTTTCCACAGTGAAGGTTTGTATTTGTCTTGGCATGTTATGCCTACCTTAATTGAGGTTGTTTCTTTCCTACTTTTATTCTATGCAAATACATCTATTCTATTGCCATTATTTGTTTTCATACTAGTGTCTATCTGTACATTTGCATTATCATTTTTCTATAAATATGTATTTTTTGTGTGGAATGGCATCTGATCTTATTTCTCTTTCATATCTAATTGCATTCATATTAAGTAGAGGCATCTGCCTACTTCAGGTTTCTGGTGTGCCTGCCTGACCATTCACATATGGTAATACATGTTATTTTATTTTAAATGACCATTCCCTTTTTCTCCTTTATATTATAGCTAGGGTATTATATCTACTTTATTTTAATAAGAAATAAATAGGTTATATTATCTATGAATTTAAGTTTAGGGTAATAAAGGAAACCTTACAAAATATTTGTTTCAAAGTGTTGGTTTTGATAGGTTGAGAACCACAGGTCAAAGTCTGGTATACAGTAAGTGTTTAACAAATATTTGTTTGCTGGATAAGTGAATGAAATGAAAACTAAGGTGCAAGTCCTCATTAATAGCTAAGAGAGACCACCATTGTTCCCAGAGTACAGGGAAGAGATGGGTGTATCCCAGTTCACATATACTTAGCTTTGAACAAGGTATAACAGGGGCAATAAATGGGAATTTGAAACATTAAATTTAGTACTTTTTTTTTTTTTCCAAGATGGAGTCATGCTCTGTCACCCAGGCTGGAGGGCAGTGGCGTGATCTTGGCTCAATGCAACCTCCGCCTCCCAGGTTCAAGCAATTCTCCTGCCTCAGCCTCTTGAGTAGCTGGGATTACAGGCGCCCACCAACACACCCAGCTAATTTTTGTACTTTTAACAGAGACGGAGTTTCACCATGTTGGCTGCGCCTGGCCCATACTTCTTTTTTAAGCTCTGGTCACCAAGTGCATCTCAATGCAGTGGGTTTTATTGAGTGATACAGATGTCTTCCTCCAGTAACAGGACCTGTTGTCAGCATTGTTGCCACTGGATTATTAATAGGTTTTTATTATATTATTATTAGTGAGTAGTGTTTAAATAATGTTGAAAGACTTCACTTATATGTAGAATTCTATATATACAAGGACATAAAAATTGTCTCCTTATATTAAAACTATTTTTAAAAACATGGCTAAAACAAGAGTTTTTTGCTTAAAATGCAGTCATTACTATTTTGAAGTAACTGGGGTCCTTCATTTCTTCAACATTCAAGTTAGTCGACATTTCTTGATAAATAAAACTATTGTAACAAAGAAAGCTTGATAAGAAAGCTATTGTAACAATGCAGGTGTTATTTGAGAAGGAAATGTGGGAAAAGAAGATCTTTCAAATTTAACTTTCAAATTTAATTTTCGTTATGTTGAATTTTAACAGGGTATGATTTCAAAAATTTTTGAGCCTTTCATATGGCTTATTAAACATGTCATCTGCTACATTTAACAATTTTCTGGGGACTCTTTGGCATTAAATTATTCTTAACATTTCTTTAAAGTGTCTTCTATACTTTATAAATTATTTTTTCTTGAGAATTAGATTCTCAGGAACTAAAAAGATGTATTTATATTCGGTTTCCATAGTTTTCAGAGGTATTCAAATTAATCAGAGTTCATGACCAATCCTAAACTACATGTTTTACGTAACTAATTAAAAAATGAACTTTATATACAGTTACAAAATCCAGTGTCTCTGGTGAGCATGTCCAGTGTAATTCTCTTCACGTTCCTATACAGATTATTTTTATTGCATTATATAATAAAGATTTGAAAAGCAGAGTTTCATTTGTTTTGGGTTTAGAGTTTCAGAAGAATAACAGATAAAGCTTCATTCAGCCAAGACTGTTAAAACAGAACTACTCTACGACTATCCATCCATATTTCTTGAGTATTCATGGAGTAAAAATTTAACTTTTTAAATAGCAAGTAGAAGGCAGTTGAAATATTTGGTTGCTGAGGTGTTGCAAAACAATAAATCTGAACATTGATGACTTAGTGCAGTGGACACTTCTATTTTTGTGCAAAATTAAGGTATTTTATATGCAATTTCCTAATAGCTACACCTCTGTGCCTTTTAACTCTTGTTAACATCTTGTATATATTTCCTTCACAGATAGGCTTTCATTCTAAAGAGAAAGAATTCCAGGCCATCTTTAATAACTTCACCCAGTATTCCAAACAGTGTAACATACCAAGAGTGTAACATCAAAAAAAAAAAAAAAAAGTCTGACATGACATCAAAACATTTTTGATCTGTTGTTTTAATTTCTCAAATGGAGGACATTGTAGCAGTTGTTTTTACCTCTTCAGAGCAAAGGATTAAACTTCTTAAATGATAGAGTCGCAAAGGATGGTTTTTGAGTTAGTAAGATGGCAGTTGTGCATAGCCCTCCACAGTATGGTCCACCAGTGTGGTCCACCAGTGGACCAAATAAAGAACTACTCATCCCACTATGATGTCCGTGACTGGTTTCTACTGCAGCACTGTCCAAGGGTGATTCCACTGTGGGTATGGATTCTCTCATGGATAAAAGAATATCAGAAAAATCAGTCTGCTGATGAGTGTGGGCTGAGAAATACCCACACGAGTTGACCTGTGGACAGAGCTGCATTTGTTTATGTGTGTAGTTTTGTATATGTGAGGGTTTTACTATTCCCAGAGTCCCAATTAGCTGCTTTAAATATTTGTGTTGTGCTCTGAAACAACCCACTCATTTCCTTTACACGTGATGAGAACACTAGTTATGATGTTCTCCTGCTCTTTTGTGTACTAGTATCACAAGGGACAGTGCGGTTCATGGGAAAAGTGGGTGTGAAGGAGCCAGGGATGTCTTTTGTGAATAATTCTGCCAGATTTGTAGCCAAAACCATTTTCAGTGGTGGTGGGAGGAGGACTGCATTTCTTGGTAAAAATGGAAGTCACAGAAATCCTAAACAACTTTTGATGGATTATAAGATATATAACTAAAAGATAATTTACATGTAGAATTCTACCTTATTTTGTGGTTAGGATATAATGAGATGTGTGTGAATTGGTTTATGTTTAGTATATTAAGTGTTCAATAAATGTTAGCTGCTGTTTAGTGTTGTGACAATATTTCTTGTCAGTAGTAAATTTATTAGTAGTAATCAAAATTGTGGAGATACATCACCACAGCAGTGCATGGCAGCCCAATTTGCAATCTAAATTGCGTCAGTTATTTCCTGATTTCTAGATAATGTATTTTAATTATAAGTTAATGCAGCTGGAAAGATTTAATAAGGAATGCTTAATGTTTGTTTTTTAAATATTCACTAATCATCACTCATTTTAAATTCAGAATTTCTATAATGATCTCTGTGGCTGTGCCTGAGTCCATGTCACTTTCTAAATGTGTTGGACCTGCCAATGGAGCCTTACATCCAGAAGCCAAATCACTGTGGAAGCTAAATGGTGGACATTGCTCTTGGGAGTTCTGTTAGTCTTGCTGTCCCGTCAGCATCAATCTACCTGAGCTGCTCTCTATTACCCTTACTTTCTTTTGAGTTAAAGCATCCTTCTCCTTTTTTTTTTTCTTGAAGGATCTGCAGTACCAGAGGATACTTCAAATCCCCATGAGATTGCTAGTATAGAAATGCCGGCAGCAGCTTGACATTTTTTTTCAAGTTGAGTGTTCAGTGATCAACTCATACATTAATTCTGCATTTCATGTCATAACAACCCTAAACTTATTTTAGTATACAAGAATTGTTTCCATTTCTATATCGCCAAAGAAAATGAATTCTCCCGGGGTTCCTCTTCTTCCCCTAAGACCTCTGTTTAGGGAGAATAAGGTTAAAACACTTTCTTAAGAATGACTTGTTAGATTATGTTTTAAATATATACTACAGACAAATACCTTTACTTGGCTTGGCTGACCTGAATACCGTGGGGGTGTCGGGGGATGGTTTGGGGATGAAACTGGATCAACCTCGGATCACCAGGCATTAGATTCTCATAAGGAACACACAACCTAGATCCCTTGCAGGTGCAGTTCACAATAGGGTTCACACTCCTATGAGAATCTAATGTCTCCGCTGATGTGACAGGAGGTGGAGCTCAGGCAGAAATGCTCACTCACCCACCCCTCACCTCCTGCTGTGCAGCCTGTTTCCTCACAGGTCACAGGGACTGGTATCAGTCCATGGTCCCAGGGCTGGGGATACCTGCCGTACCTAATACATTTTGGAGGAAATGATATATAGGACAAAGATGTTTAGAGGGAGATCTGGTATAAGCTGGCTGGTTAAGAGAAGTTTGGGTGTGTTTGTGACAGAGTAGAGAGAAAGAGATTGCTAGATGATTAGGGAAAGTTGCTGCGTATAAAATGGGAAAAAAGTCAGCATGCCAAAGGAAAATGCCAGGGTGGTGGTTGTTAACAATCAAATTCGCCCTCTCTACGATTTTCACCAGAATGTGTCTTTTCTGGTTCTGGTGCCTTGATTAGGAAGATCCAAAGAAGAGATGCAGGTTGTGATTCCTTGAACCACAGAACAGAAAGATGACTGCTATTTCTCCTTCACAAAAAAAGGGAAAACAAAAGTTTATATCAATGTTTCAATGTACACTCTTCACAACACAGCCTTTCATGTTTGCTTCTTTTATTAGTTAATAGTTTAACGACTTTTTTCTGCCTGTATGGTACAGCCAGTATGTGTTGTCTCCAGGGTTATCAGGAGATGATGTAGCTGTGTTAGTTATGCACTGGTACAAACTGTTTTCTCCCATTGGCCATTGTTTTCTACAGAGACTGACTTCTATTTACCAGAAATGGCACAGTCTGGCATTTGGATGCCACCTCATAGAACCATTGAGATGACATTCTGGATTATTAAAATATGTTTCATGCAATGTTGTGGGAAAAGGGGATGTGAGAACTTTATGCATTAGTAGGATAAAATGATGTTTTTGCATGTTTCACTGTTCTCTTGCAATTAGGAAAGTCGCCAGTTTTTCTACTGCTATGCTTTTAAAATGCTTGATGAAACTTTCAAAATAAATGAAAAGGAAACACTTAAAAGTAATACTCTGAAAATGAAGGAGGATATAACCTCATTACTAATAGATTATTTTTAAAGGAATCTTTCCATTTGTAAAAATAGTAGTACATATACGTTATACATATCTCTGTAAAACAGACTCCAGTAGATGCATTTTAAATATTAGTCAAATTCTTGATAAAATATAGATAGTACCAAGATACTTATTATATATAGTAGCAGATAATGTTAACCACTTTCCAAATCACCTTATAGCATTGTGATTCCTATATTTATGATCATTTAAATCATAAAGAGCTCTTCAACATATTGTCTTTAATCTTAGAACTGTGAGGAAGGCTGAAGGATATTTTCATCATTTTTGCAGAAGAGAAAATGGCCCAGATAAAAATTGGTGGAAGATGTTCTGACCCTCGTCCCCGCCAGTGTGTTCTTGCTCTGCCCTGTCTTCTGATTCCGGATGCTATCTCTAAGTTGTGTCAGGCTGTGTCACATGGGCAATACTTTTCTTTTTATCTGCATTGCTTCCATGGGTAACAATGAATAGGAGTCTTTAGGGTGCGTTGCAGAGAGTGCCTGCTTTGCTGTTAAAAGATGCCTATCAGGTAGTGGTTAAAACCACAGACCATGGAGCCGGCTGCTGGACTTTAAGCTCCAGCTCTACCACTTAGCAACTGTATGACTTTGGGAAGGGTGATTGTGCTCTCGGCCTCAGTTTTTTTAATCAGTAAATTGAGAATAATGAAAGTACCTATCTCATAGGGATGTTGTAATGCATGATTGAATGCACATATATAAAGCACAAAGAGTGACCACACTGAGCAAGTGCTTCATATGTTGGTCTGTTGTTATTATTGCTGAAGAGTTGCACTTTTCAAAGTGGATGTGACTTCACTTATTTTTTTTTAACTTTATGTTCTGGGATACATGTGCAGAATGTGCAGGTTTGTTGAGCAGACTCATTCATGATGTCTAACCTGTTAAGAACAGACTTCCCAAAGTCTGCTGGTATAGTGAATGTTTTTTCTTTAGAAAATATATCTCTCACTGACAGAGTCTTTAGGCTCTAATCTCTAGTCTTTAGTCTCAGGCTAGATTGTGAACATGGTGTGGGGAATAGAGTGCTGATCCAGGAGGCCGAAGGCCTGAACTTTAGTCCCAGCTCTGCTATTAACCAGCTGTGACTTGGGCCAGTCAATTAACCTTATCAGGCTCAGCTTCATTTCTCCTCATGAGAAGGCAGAACTATCCACCTCCAACTCTTCTTTCAAAATCCCACACCATAATCGATGTACTTGAGAAGAAGTCTGCTTTACCACAAACATCAGGCAAAGCCCAACTATTTAATCATCCCATATAATTAAAAGCTGCTATTAGAAGGATTTAGCTTTTTTTTTTTTTTTTTTTTTTTTTTTTTTTTTTTTTTTTTTTTACAAAGGATAGAATTGGCAAGTGCACGTTTAGGTTTTGAGAAATAAAATATTCCAAGCTTTTGTAAAATACAAGTTTCTTCATACATCCTAAGGAAAAAACATTTATCAAATTAAAAATATAGAATGGCCTTTCATAAAATAAGTGAATTATCCTTTCTCTGACCCTCTGCTTTGTAGAATAATGCTCCAGCAATCGTTATAACCCCACATCCTCCCATATTGTCCTTTACTTTCAAGGTCACACTTCCAGGCACTGCCGTGAGAATGGAGAGGAGAGGGAAGAAGCTACTTCCTCCTCTGTCTATGCACCGTAGACACCTGTCCCCGCTCCCCCACACTCAGTCCTTCAGCCTTTGGGCCAGTACCAGCATATGCACTTTACCATTGTAACAATGAAGTAAAATAAGAAATAAAAATAGCAGGAAAAGAGCTCTGTTGGGCACTGATGTAAATGACAGCTAATGTGTTCCTGCAATCTTCATTTCCTTTTTGTTTTGATTAACATGTTGAGCTTCTGTAGACGACTCTTCTCCATCTGCCAGGTGGGAACATCATCTTCAGGATGATGGGAAAGGCAGAAGTAATGTGGGTAACTAATAATTTAACAACAGGCAGATTGCAAGGATGACCCAGTATATTAAAAACCAGCTCACCAAGCATAAGGGTATGTGACTTAACAGAAGACACTTTGCTTTGTAAGCTCTTGTACGCAGAGGGGGAGATTTTATTTTCACTTCTTTAAGGAAGAGCTTCTTTCCTTGTTTTCTCCCGAGACTAGGAATGCTGGATCTGGGTGGGGTAGGTATTGCAGCAGTGTGCAGAGTCTCACACCATATGGTGATGGAAGAGTTGATGTCCTCAGCACATAAAGAGGAGGGTTCCTCACAACAAGAATCTCAACAGACTCCCAGCAACCGCATAGCCAGTTGGTCAGGCTCAGGTTGAGGTACTTGGCTTAACAAGCAAAGTCACTTAATAATGTTAGAAAAGAACCTTGGGTTAAACCCTGGAAAAGTGAGCTTGCAGGTCTGGGTCTGTTTCCTTATTCAGCAATGGGCAGTAAGAACACAGAGTGATGTCACTCAGCACATTCCTGGCCCATAACTGTCTTCTTCATGCCTATTTTTTTCTGTTTGTAGGGCCAAGGAGATCTGTTGAAGAATGCCAAGAATGAAGCTTTAGAAAACATGAAGCAGATCCAGCTGGCATGCTTGTCCTGTGGACTGAGTAAAGCCCCCAGCAGCAGTGCTGAGGCCAAGAGCAAGCGCAGCCTGGAAGCCATAGAGGAGAAGGAAAGCAGTGAGGAGAATGGGAAGCTGTGACTGGGCGTTATTGACACATTCACCCATCTTATCAAGGACTCTGGTTTCTCATTCTTGTTTTCTTTCTTTAAATGTTTTAGAAGTTCACAAAATGATGCCCTCTATGGGGTATTGGATATAGATCTTTTCACAATGTCAGTAGTTTAGTGTAGTTAATTTATCTAAATTAAAGCCTTTAGTATCAGTATTTTAAATTCTGAGACAAGTGTCAACACCCCTGTGTGGATGCCTGTGGAAGAGGGTATGTGTGTGTGTGTGTGTGTGTGTGTGTGTGTGTGGGTGTGTGGGTGTGTGGCAGAGAGAGAGAAATTCTGTTACAATGTATTCCGTGTTGCATTATTCATTTAGTGAGTTATTCCTTGATCATTTTGGGACAATTGTGTTCATCTGAAATTCTGAAGAGCACTTACTGTAACCTGCCGCTGTGTTTAATTTTACTTCTCTGCCTTTGACATTTAATTTAGTGATCATAGCATAGCTTATTATTGAAGGAAGCCAAATTTATCAAAGCATAGATATTTTGGTAGATTAAAATATAGATTAGAAAAATTCCTAAGAATCAGAGTAGAAATAAAAGTGAATGAAAGATTAAACAGATGATCAGAATTTCTAGAAAGATTAGCAAAGTCATTTATTCAGTTAGAAAACTTTAAAACATATTTATTAAATAAAATCAAATTTTAGGAAGTTTTCTGTAGTCATTTACTAAGCATATGTCACTAGAAAAGCTGATCATAGGTGAATTTATACCTACCTGTGTGGTACTCTGAAACACACTGAAAGCTCTGTTGCAATTAGGATTTTGATGTGACAATAATATTGTTGTATAATTTCAAGATTTGTAGGAAGGTCTCATTCTTCCAAACTGAGAGTCTAGCACTCATTTTCTGTAACAGATATGGCAGCTTAGAGGTCTTGGCTTTATTTGGTTGTAATTTAGGGTACTAAATTTAAATTTAAAGATATTGTTCAAAGAATATCATGTCATCACATTGAGCTGATATAAATTCTATGGGTCAGATAATATCTTTGTGATAATTGAAGAACTAACCATTTACTAAACATCTATGATATAACCCTAACACACGCAGAAAAGCATATGTGTAAAAAGAAATGACAAATTAGGGTACATTTATAATTGCATCTAGATAATTTTTACCCTAATGTCTTCATAAAGTACTTGAGTGTAATGTTTGTTACCTCCAACAGAACTAGATGTTCTATGGTTATGAAAGAATATATTTATTTAAAACATTGCTTTTATTTTGAAAAGCTTCTTAATTAATTTGATTAACAAATATGCTAATTTGGGGAAACCTAGAGAAGATAATTGTTGAAATTTTGCAAATATAAACATCTCCTATAGCTTCTGTGTTAAGTTATTTCTGACTTCTTAACACTATTACGTTCATGTTGCACATTACTGAAAGAGTAAAGATATGATAAAAACACTTATTGTTTTCTTTTATTGCAAATTGAAAAAGCAAAGCTAATGAAAATGGGTTACTACATCAAAAATGTCTTAAAGAGTTTGCTATTTCCATGGACCAGATATGATGAAATTATTCCCTGGGTTTAAAACTGGGCACTCGAGGAGGAGGTACCTGAAGTCATTTGAAGGCAAGTTTCCAATGATACTACAATGACCTGAAAAAATTTATTTACCCTCTATTATATTTAACTTGCTGGTGGGAGGAATAGTGGAATGCAGTTGTTAAGCCCTTTGTGGTGAAAAAGAGGTTCTAAAGACAGAAACAAAACCCACCTCACATCAGCTGATTGGTTGATTTGACTAGTGTACCTCTTCATCTACTTGAATTCCATTTGGAAAATCCATGTCTTTACTGGATATACAGTTAGGCGGGAAGAGAAGATAAAGGATGGCAAATGCTCAAACGATATTTATACATTTATTTACTCCAGAGTCAAATCCAATCCTTGGAAGTAGCTTCCCTAGTTTGTTTTATTTGTCCTAGAGCTCTACTCACACTTAGGACCTACCCAACACTTCTCGAAAACATAACATGGATTCTGCCTCATCTGATGCTACTGCTGGCAGTGGGTCGTCAGCCATACTCTGCTTCATTCCACTGGGTGTCCTTGCTAGATGAGGAGTGAGATGTGGAACAAGGAGGAGCTTTGGATTCTGGGAGTGGAGCAGTGGCAAGGGAAAAGTCTAGCCTCCTGTGATGTTGCTGTCTCCAGATAGAATAGCAAAAACAAACAATGTTTTTGTGTGTGTATTATGCCTCCATGACATTGTTACATTCTATGAGGAGCATCTGCCTCCTTTCTAGACTTGAACTGTGGTAGAAAAAGCCCCCTTCTCTCTTCTATCTACTTAGATTTGGTGATGCTAGGAACGTAGTGTTTTAGATATTAATTCTATTTTTATTTATTCATTTTTACATCACCAATGGGATCTGAGGTGGTGATGACAGGTATTATCACTGGCATTTTATAGGTGAGAAAGCCCAAGGCCACTGAGGTATAAATGGAATAACTGATTTTGAACTCGGGTCTGTCCGATTTCATGTGCAAGATTATATACTTAGTGATTTTGATTTTAAATTTATTCTCAACATTTTAAACCGGACTATTAACTCTTACCTTTATAACTACAGATACAAAGAGCTGTATCATTTATTTTCTGAATATAAAATATCAATGGTCAATATAAAAATACAAAAATAGAGAACTATATACAACAGAAAAGCAAAATTACCCACTATTAACATTTTGATTTATATCTGTTTAGACACTGTTTAGAGTTTATACATACATGTAAATATGCTTTTATTTTAACAAAATTGAGATATTATATAAACTGTTTGTAGCAGGGTGTTTAAAATTTTAACAATATGTTATGGATATCTTTCTATGTCAATAAATGTGTATTTACATTAGAGTTCCAAGCCTTTGAACTGAATCTAGTCCAAAAACGATGTGTTTTATTTGGTCATTGAACATTTTTTAAAAAAATGTTTAAGCAATAGACAGCTTTTGAAATTCAGAAAATGTTACGTACAATTCAATGTCCTGCGTGTTTTAAAATACTAGATAATCTAACAACAGAGGACACCTCCCACTCCCCACCTCACAACCACCACACATAGACTTTCTTGCTTGGCATCAATTAATTGAAACTGCCCTCTCCAAAAGGGTCATATGCTGTCCAATTTTCTAGAGAGTCTTTTCATTCATTTATGTTACATCTGGACCCTGTGGACATGATAGGTGGTGAAACTCGATGAAAATTATCATTTATTGAGAGGCAAAATGAAAGAATTGCTTGAGGCCAGGAATTGAGACTAGCCTGGGAAACAAAGTAAGACTTTGTCTTTAAAAAAATTAAAAAAAATTTAATGATCATTTATAATAATTACATAGTATCTTATTATATGGCTTACCAGAATATATTTAACCGATCTCCTATTGTTAGACTTTACTCACCTAATACCTTGTTATATAAACATTCCAGTAATAAGATCAATTTTTGCAAAGTTGTTCAACTTTTTCTTTGGGATACATTTCTAAAAGTGGAATTCTTGGGTCAAAGGATACAGAGATTTTTTGTTTTGTTTTGGTTTTGGTTTTTAGGGATTTTGAGATACATTGCCAAATAGTCTCTGGAAAACTTGTTCAATTTAAAACCCCACCAGGAGTTTAGGAGAGTGCTCAAATCTTTGCTAATGATAAATTTAATTTTTCTTATTTTCGTCTTTGCCAATCTTCTAAGTTACAAAAATCTTATTTCTCTTTATCTTTAATCTAGAATGAGATTGGATGCATATTAATATGTTCATTGACTCTAAATAATCTCATTAAAAGTAAAAACTTTCATACTCCAAAGGATACTACCAAGAAAGTGAAAATAGAAACCACAGAACAGGTTTGCAGGTCATATATCTGATAGAGACTGGCGTCCAAAATTTATAAAGAACTACTACTTATTAAAAAGAAAACCAAATTTTTAAAAACTGGACAAAGGATTGGAATAGACTTTTCTTCCAAGAAGATATGCAAACAGGAAATAAGCACATAGAAACATGATAAAGATCATTAACAACTAAGATCGCATAAATCATAGCCACAATTAGATATTACTTCACACCAAATAGGTTGGCTATAATAAGAAAAAGACAGATAATAACAAGTGTTAGCAAGGATGTGGAGAAATTGGAACCATCCTACCCTGCTGGTGGGAATGTAAAATAGTCCAGCTGCTTTGGAAAATAGCTTGGCACTTCCTCAAAAGGTTAAAAAAACACAGAGTTACCATATGACCCAGAAATTCTACTCTTAGATTCTACCCAAGAGAAATGAAAATATATGTCCACACAAAAGCTTGTACACAAATGTTCATGGCAGCATTATTTATAATAGTCAAAAGTAGAAACAATCCAAATGTCTATCAACTGATGAAAGGATAAATAAAAATTACATATTCATACATTGGATTCCTCAACAATAAAAAGAAATGAAGTACTGATACATGCTACAAGAGTATACCTTGAAAACATTATGCTAAGTGAAGGAAATCAGGCACAAAGGCCACATATTGTACAGTTCCATTTTTATAAAATATCCAGAATAGGCAAATCAATAGAGATAGAAAGTAGACTAATGATTGCCAGTGGCTGTGGGGGTCTGGGAGTGACTGCTAATGGGTATGAGTTTTCTTATTGGTGTGATGAAAATGTTCTGGAATTAGAAATAATGGTGATGTTTGTTTACATAATTTGTGAATGTACTAAAAGCTATTAATTGTATAGTTTAAAGAGTGAATTTTATGGTATGTAAATTATCTCAGTAAAAGGGTTATAAAAAGAGAAATAAAAAAAGAATTTAAACAATGAACAGGGTATCAGAGAATAGTGAAATAGCTTCAAGAATCTAATACATATGAAACTGGAGAGAAGAGCAGGAAAGAAGAAAATTTGAAGAAATAATGGCTAAAAAAATTCTCTTTTGTAATGAAAACTATAACCCCAAGATCCAAGAATCTCAAAAATTTCAAGGACAAGAAACATGAGAAAAACAAGTTAGTCTGTTTTGTGCTGCTGTAATAGAATGCCACAGATTGTGTAATTTACAAAGAAAATAAGTTTATTTGGTTTACAGTTCTGGAGGCTGAGAAGTCCAAGAGCATGGCTTTGGCATCTGCTGAGTGTAATTCCATGCCAGAAGGGGAAAAGGTGGAAGGTCAAGAGAGCCCATATGAAGGAGGTTTTGCTATTATAACAAAGTCACCTCCTCTACAACTACCCCACTCCAATGATAACACCCTTCATGAGGGTGGAGCCCTCATGACCCAATTACCCCTTATTTGGCCCCACTTCCCAACACTCTGGCATTGGGAATCCAATTAAGTTTCCAACACACGAGTTTTGGTGACACCTTCAAACCATTGCAACAACCAAGGCATATCATAGCCAAATAGTTCAAAAGTAGTGATAATGAGATAATCTTAAAAGCAGTCAGTAAAAAAAGACATGCACAGAGAAAATAAGAAAGATAGCATATGTCTTATTGTTACCATGCAAATGAGATGCCAGCGGAGTAACTTCTTTAAAGTATTGAAAACGAAGCAAAAACTGTAATCCTAGAATTCTATACCTAGTAAAAATGAATTCTAGAATTCCATACCTATTCAAAAATGAAGGTTATACAAAAAATTTTTCAAAAGCTGAATTCATCACCAATAGACTTACACTGTAAGAAATGTTAAAGGAAATCCTTCAGGCTAAAGGAAAATGATGCCAGGTCAAAATATGGATGTACAAAAACAGATGAAGAGAGAGAGCTAGAAATACTAACTGCAGGGATAAATATGTCTGGCCGTTTGTATTTAGGGGTTGTGCATCTGTGGATTCAACCAACAATGGATTAAAAATACTTTAAAAAATTGATAAAAATAACAATACAAAATTAAATACAAATAAAAATACAGTACAATAATTTACATAGCATTTACATTTAATTGGGTATTATAAGTAGTCTAGGGATAATTTAAGGTATACAGGAAGACATATAAAGGTTATATGCAAACACTATGTTATTTTATGAAAGAGACTTGAACATCTAAGGATTTTGGTATTTGCAAGGGGTGAATGGGGTATTTGCAAGTGGTGAATGAGGAGGCCTGGAACCAATCTTCTGCTGATATTGAGGTACAACTGTAAAAGGTGTACTACTTAAATCTCTTATTGTATTGTAACTTGTATAAGTAATGAAATTAAAAGGCAGAAATTGTCAGACTGAATAAAATGAAAAGGCCAAATAATATGCTGCTTACAAGAAATGCAATTCAAATATAAGGACACAATTAGTTTAAAGGAAAAGAATCGGAAAAGATACACCATGACAACACAAGTCAAAAGAAAGCTGCTGTGGATATATTAATATCAGATGTAGCGGATTTCAGAGCAATGAATATTACCAGGGATAAAGAAAGGTATTACATAATAATTAAGGCATCAATTAATCAAGAAGATGTAATAATCCAAAGCATTTATGCAACTAATATCGGAGCTCCAAAATACATGAAGCAAAAACCAGTGGAATTGATAGGAGAAACACACAATTACACAATTATAGTCAGAATTTTCAATATCTTTCTCAATAGAGAGAACAACTAGACAGGAAATCATTAAGGATATAGATAATTTAAATTATATGATCAACTACCTCAACGTAATTGACATTTATGGAACACTCCACCACCAACAACAGCAGAGTACATATTATTTTCAAGTACACAGAAAGCAGTTACCAATATAGACCATATTCTGGATCATAAAACACATCTCAATAAATTTAAAAGAATTAATGTTATATAAAGTATGTGCTCTGACCACAAAGGAATTAGAGATCAATAAAAGAAATATTTTTGAAAAATCTCAACATATTTGAAAACTAAATAACTCACTTCTAAATAACTCCTGTGTCAAAGAAGAAATTAAAAAGGAAATCAGAAAGTACTTTGAATTTAGGTGTCGAACATCAAAATTCATGGGATAACACTAACACTATACTTAGGAAATTTATAGCAATTAACACCTGTATTAGAAAAAAAGAAATTTCCCAAACCAAAAACTTCCATTTTCATCTTAAGAAACTAGAAAAAAAAGAGAAAATTAAGTTCAAAATAGAAACAAGAATAAAGATTAGAGTAGAAATAAGATAGAAAACAAACAATAGAGAAAATCAATAAAACAAAAAGGTTGAATTCTTGGGAGGATCAATAAAATTAGTAAACCTCTAGTTAAACAAGGAAGAAAAGGAACACTCAAATTACCAATATCAAGAGTAAGATCAGATACCATTTCAATATTGAATCAAAAAAAGGAGTGAGAATATATCACTCCAAATTTTAAGGATATTAAAAGGATAGTAGACAAACATTATGAAGACTTTCTGCCTATAAATTCTACAACTTTGTGAAATGGGTAAATTGCTTAAAAGACACAAATTGCCAAATCTCAAAATGATGAGTTAAATAACTCAGACAAAAAGTACATGCTGTATGTCCAGTAATACACATTTCTGGAAACGCAAACTGATGAATAGTAACAAAAAGTAGATAAGTGGTTACCTGGGGTCAGTGTGGAATGGGGAGGGTGAGATTACAAAGTGGATAAGGACGTATTTGGGAATAATATATGTGATTATTATTGTGGTGGTGTTTTCACATGTTAGACATATGTCAAAATTTAAATTGTATAGTTTGAATATGTGCAGTTTGTTTTATGGAATTATATCTCAATAAAGCTCTTAGAAATACATAGGAGCACCTCTAAGTTAATAATTTTAAGGCAGCTTTTAAAAAATATAATAATTGGCCAGGCATGGTGGCTCACGCTTGTAATCCCAGCACTTTGGGAGGCCGAGGCAGGTGGATCACAAGGTCAGGAGATCGAGACCATCCTGGCTAACACGTGAAACCCTGTCTCTTCTAAAAATACAAAAAATTAACTGGTCATGGTGGCAGGCACCTGTAGTCCCAGCTACTCGGGAGGCTGAGGCAGGAGAATCAGTTGAACTGGGAGGCGGAGGTTGCAGTGAACCAAGATTGCGCCACTGCACTCCAGCCTGGGTGACAGAGCAAGACGATGTCAAAAAAAAAAAAAAAAAAAGCAAAACAAAAAGAGATAGTTGAATTTTTCTTTTGTCTTAGAATTAGTGAATTCATAGATTAAGCTTTTTTCCATTTATAGACATTTTCTTTTTCATATTTTTAATTTTTTTTGCATGTGCTGTGTGCATGTTTGTGTGTATTTTGAAATTAGAAACATACATGCACACAGCACGCACATGGAAATATATAAGAATATGAAATATTTGCTTTTGTTGCAGCTGCTTTGGATTCTTTGGGAACAGCAGTTGGCCATGTCATCATTATATCCTTTCCCTCATCTTTTCTGTAATCATGTTGATTTTCTTCACTTTCCTTTGAATCATGGGAAGTATTCTTGTACCTTTCCCATGCAACAAAAATTCAACTTCCTACACTTTTCCTTTATGGTACTTGACCACATTTTGCATGTCAAAGCATTTCTTATTTATCTCCTCATCCAGCTCCTTCTTTTTTCTTATGATTGATTGATTACATCTTTAATAATTAACATTTACTATGTCTTCTATATGTGAAGTACTGTGTTAAATGCTCACATACATAATCTTAGTTAGTTCTCAATACAGCCCTAGAGGCCAGGTGTGGTGGCTCATGCCTGTAATCCCAGCTCTTTGGGGGCCAAGATGGGAAGATTGATTGCTTGAGCCCAGGAATTCAAGACCAGCCTAGGTAACATAGTGAGACCCTATCTCTATAAGAAATAAAAACAATTAGCCATGCATGGTGGTGCACACCTGTAGTTCCAGTTACTCAGGAGGCTGAAATGGGAGGATTGTTTGGGCCTGGGAGGTCAAGGCTGCAGTGAACATGATTGCACCACTGCATTCTCTGCATTCTAGCCTGGGCAACAGAGTGAGACCCTTGTGAAAGGAAAATATCTTGGACCCCCAAAATCACTAAGGAAAACTCAAGCTGGAAACTGCTTAGGGCAAACCTGCCTTCCATTCTATTCAAAGTCGCCCCTCTGCTCACTGAGATAGATGCATATCTGATTGCCTCCTTTGGAAAGACTAATGAGAAACTCAAAAGAGTGTAATCATCTGTGTATCACCTATCTGTGACCTGGAAGCTCCCTCCCTGCTTCCAGTCTTCCTGCTTTTGCTTCAAGTTGTCCTACCTTTCCAGACCAAACCAATATACGGCTTACATATATTGATTGATGTCTCATGTCTCCTTAAAATGTATAAAACAAACCTGTGACCCAACCACCTTGGGCACATGTCCTCAGGACTTCCTGAGGCTGTGTCATGGGTGCATCCTCAACGCTGGAAAAATAAACATTCTAAATTAACTGAGACCTGTCTCAGATTTTCTGCATTCACATTCTGTTTCAAAAACAAAAACAAGAACAAAAACAAAAACAAAACTAATCTTAGAGGTTGGTATTTGATAAGTTTTGGCTCTGTCCCCACCTAAATTTCATCTTGAATTGTAGTTTCCATAATCCCCACATGTTGTAGGAGGGTCCTGGTTGGAGGTAATTGAATAGTGGGTGTGGTTACCCCATGCTGCTGTTCTTGGGATAGTGAGTGAGTTCTCACAAGATCTGATGGTTTTATAAAGGGCTTTTCCCACTTTTGCTTGGCACTTCTCCTTGCTGCCACTATGTGAAGAAAGAAATGTTTGCTTCTCCTTCCACCATGACTGTAAGTTTCCTGAAGCCTCCCCAGCCCTGCAGAACTGTGAGTCATTTAAACCTCTTTTCCTGTATAAATTACCCAGGTTCAGTTAATTTATTAGCAGTGTGAAAATGGAGTAATATGATAAATTGATGCTGCAGAGATGCTGCTATAAAGAAACCCAAAAATATGGAAGCAATTTTGGAACTGGATAACAGGCAGAAGTTGGAACAGTTTGGAGGGCTAAGAGGAAGACAGGAAAACGTGGGAAAGTTTGGAACTTCCTAGAGACTTGGAAGGCTCAGAAGACAGGAAAATGAGGGAAAGTTAGGAACTGCCTCGAGACTTGTTAAATGGCTTTGACCAAAATTCTGATCATGATATGGAAAATAAGGTCCTGGCTGAAGTGGTCTCAGATGGAGATGAGGAAGTTGTTGGGAACTGGAGTAAAGGTCACTCTTGCTATGCAAAGGGACTGGCAGCATTTTGCCCCTGCACTAGAGATCTGTGGAACTTTTAGCTTGGGAGAGACGATATAGGGTATCTGGGGACGAAATGTCTTAGCGGTGAAGTGTTGAAGAGAAAGCAGAGAACAGAAGTTTGAAAATTTTGCAGCCTTATGATGTGATAGAAAAGAAACCCATTTTCTGGGGAGAAATTCAAGCCAGCTGCAGAAATTTGCATAGTAACCAGGAGCCAAATGTTATTCACTAAGACAATGGGGAAAATGTCTCCAGAGCATGTCAGAGACCTTCACAGCAGCCCCTCCCATCACAGACCTATCAAATACCAACCTCTAAGATTGCTTTTGTTTTTGTTTTTGTTCTTGTTTTTGTTTTTGAAACAGAATGTGAATGCAGAAAATCTGAGACAGGTCTCAGTTAATTTAGAATGTTTATTTTTCCAGGGTTGAGGATGCACCCATGACACAGCCTCAGGAAGTCCTGAGGACATGTGCCCAAGGTGGTCGGGTCACAGCTTGGTTCTATACATTTCAAGGAGACAGGAGACATCAATCATTTTCCTAGGAAGAAAAAATGGTTTCATGGGCTTGGCTCAGGGCCCCCCAGCTGTGTGCAGCATAAGTACTTGGTGATCTGTGTCCCAGTTGCTCTAGCCATGGCTAAAGTGGGCCATGGTACAGCTCAGGCCATTGCTTCAGAGGTGCAAGCCCTAAGCCTTGGCAGCTTCCATGTAATGTTGAGCCTGCAGGTGCACAAAAGTCAAGAATTGAGGTTTGTGAACCTCCAGTTAGATTTCAGAGAAGGTATGGAAATGCCTGGATGTCCAGGAAAAAATCTGCTGCAGGGGCGGGGCCCTCATGGAGCACCTCTGCTAGAGCAGTGTGGAAGGAAAATGTGGGGTTGGAGCTCCTACACAGAGTCCCCACTGGGGCACTGCCTAGTGGAGCAGTGAGAAGAGGGTTACCATCCTCCAGAAACCAGAATGCTTGATCCACTGAGACCTTGCACCATGCACCTGGAAAAGCTGCAGACACTGAATGCCAGCCCATGAAAGCAGCTGGGGGTGGGGGTTGGGGGGACTGTGCCCTGCAAAGACACAAGGGTGGAGCTGCCCAAGGCCATGGGAGCTCACCTCTTATATCAGTGTGACCTGGATGTGAGACATCGAGTCAAAGGAGATCATTTTGGAAATTTAAAGTTCAATGACTGCCCTATTGCTTTTCAGACTTGCATGGAGCCTATAGCCCCTTTGTTTTGGCCAATCTCTCTCATTTGGAATACGTGTATTTGTGTAATGCCTGTAGCCCCATTGTGTCTAGGACATAACTAACTTGCTTTTGATTTTACATGTTCATGGGCAGAAGGGACTTGCCTTGTCTCAGATGAGACTTTGGACTTGGACTTTTGGGTTAATGCTGGAATAAGTTAAGATTTTGGGGGACTGTTCAGAAGGCATAACTGTGTTTTGAAATGTGAGGACATGAGATTTGGAAGGGCCCTGGGGCAGAATGATAGGGTTTGGCTATGTCCCCACCCAAATTTCATCTTGTAGTTCCCATAATCCCCACGTGTTGTGGGAGGGAGCCCATGAATCATGGGGATTCCACCCATGCTGCTGTTCTCATGATAGTGAGTGAGTTCTCATGAGATCTGATGGTTTTATATGGGACTTTTCCCCCTTTTGCTTGGCACTTCTCCTTGCTGCTGCTATTTGAAGAAGGACATGTTTGCTTTCCCTTCTGCCATGATTGTAAGTTTCCTGAGGCCTCCCTAACCCTGCTGAACTGAGTCACTTAAACCTCTTTTTCTTTATAAATTACCCAGTCCTGAGTATTTCTTCATAGCAGTATGAAAATGGACTAATACAGTCTTATTATAATTCTCATTTCAAAAGAGGAAACTGAGGCTGAAGGAGTGCTCTGCCTATCTACTGCTACATAACAAATCACACCCAAACCTGAAGCCCGTTATTTTGTTTACAAATCTGCAATTTATGTAGGATTCAACTTGGGTGCCCATTTCTGTTCTACTGGCATCACTTGGGAGACAATTTGAAGGAATAAGCCTGGAATTATCTGGAGGCTTGTTCTTGCCCATGCCTGGCAGTGGATGCTGACTGTTGGCTTAGACCTTAGCTAGAAAACCTATAAGTAGTCTCTGCATGTGGCCAGGGCTGCTTCACAACATAGTGGTTAGGTTCCAAGAGTGAGTGTTTCTAGATAGAGCAAGCCAGGAAGTACTTGGTGATCTGTGTTCTATGTATTATGAGCTACATAGCTTTACAAGTCTCATAGATAATTTCTATCACATTACATTCATTGAAACAGCCACAAAGGTACACCCAATATCAGGGAGGTGGGTGGGATAAATATTAACTCTTCATGAGGTAACGGCAAGGTTCTGGAAGAGTATGTAAAACCAGAAATGTTGTGGTTGCCATTTTTGAAAATTATACTATTCCACAAATAAATTAAGCAATTTTTAAAAGGTCATACAATAATTAATGGCACTGGAATTTCCTATTTCATAGAAATCAGTTCTTCTTAAATTTGAGTATAAAAGAGATGCTAATTCAATTTAAAACTTTTACAAGTGTGACCTTACATTACTCTTGTTTCTTTATGTTACATGGTCTTGTATTACAGTATCTTACTTTATATTACAAAATAGTTCTGTAAGATTCATTCTGATTTTTTCTGATTACTCTTGTAATTTTTTATCTAAACCTGTTTTTTTCTTAAAAAATGGCAATCTAGCAAAATCTTGCTAGATTTTCTTTTTGGGTTTTATGTTATTAAAATTTTTACTTAAATTTGAGGGAAAAATTAAATATGTGGTCTTAAGCTGCAGGATCTGATGTTATTTATTTAGTGATCTTCTTATTTTAGGGGTAAGGACCTAAAACAAACCAAAGTGCAAGTGTTTCACTTCCTAATTAAAAAAACAACTATATGGTAATAAAGGGGAATGACTTTACATGGTTTTCAAATACAATTTTATTATTATTTTTAGAGATGGGATCCAGCTACATTGTCCAGGCTAGTCACAAACTCCTGGGCTCAAGTAATCTTCCTGCCTTAGCCTTCTGAGTAGTGAGGATTACAGGAGCAAGCCACTGCACCCAGTGGTTTATTTTATTCCTAAATGGTGTAATAATTTCATTTCAGTGGATAGTATCTATGAAATGATTTGTTTTGCAACACTCCTAATGTTTTACAACAGTTTTTAACATCTTCATTTGGCTACTGGGGAAACTAAAGCATATTTGTTTTTCTAGTAGATCCTAAAAGTTATACTGACTGGCTCCTTATTTAGTATTCATTCACAAGAATTTTAGTAGTATCTTGTGAACAAGATAAAGGAAACCAGAAAGTAAGTCATTCAAAATATCTTTAGGTCATAGCTGATTTCAGTTTAAACTCAAGGAAGTTCTGAGGATGTAATGATAGGCATTTGGATTCCTTTCTTTATCATAGTGATCATAGTGAGCATGTTATTGGCATCATGGTGACATTACATAAAAATGATCTTCCAGGCTCTAAATTATTTCTAAAGTCTTCAAATTTCCACAGGCCCAGATTGGGAAAAAATGAATACATATATTGGATATATATGTGTATGTATATCCAATACATATATATATATATATAAAGATATGTATTATATTGTAGTCTTATTCTATCTGTGAAATATATTTTTCATAATTGTTTAGAAACTGTGGAAGAAGGACAGAAGTAATGAATGAATAGTTTCTTGCTTCAAAATGTATTTTAAATCTTAGAAGAGTTATATATATTCTATTCAATTAGCCTCTCAAGCAAGAGAAATGCCAAGCTGTCTGGAAATATATATATATAATATATATATACCTACATACATTATGTATATAATGTATATACATACATGTTAGAAAATAGATATGTAAGTTGGAATATATACCTATAGGAATGTGTATACAGTTGGCCCTCTATATTCATGGGTTCCACATCCTTGGATTCCAACCAACTACAATGGAAAATATTTGGAAAAAAATTGCATCTCTAATGAACATGTACAGACTTTTTTCTTGCCATTATTCCCTAAACAAGATAGTATAACAACTATTTACACATTTACATTGTATGAAATGTAAGTAATCCAGAGATGATCTAATGTATATGGGAGGATGTGCATTGGTTACATGCAAATACTATATCACTTTATATCAGAGGCTTGAGTATTTGCACAGTTTTGTATTCAAGGGAGGTCCTGGAACCATTGCTCCTCAGTTGCTGAGGGACAACTGTAGTTTGTTCGTTTGTTGTCTGTTGTTTGGTGAATTGGATGCTGCTCTACTGATTTTTTTGTGTCTGCATTGGTCCATTTCCAAATGTGCCACATAAATATTGTCATCTCCTCTGTACTATGTCTTCATAAAATATAATATATAAATGTTTAGATTTTAGAATTACTGAAATAAACAAACATACTAACAGCTTCTGACATATTGCTTAGAAGTCCTTTTAACTGTCTTTTATTTATGTAACCACAAAATTCAGCATTTCTCAACAAGGAATTCACAATTACTTGTCGAGAAAAACAAACCATTGACATAGGCGAGAATAACAATAGCTTTTATATAAATATTGTACAGCATCTCTTATCTCTAAAGAAAGTAATGAGACACAGCTGAATGGAAAAAAATTTTGTTCACATAAAATCTTAAGGGCATTGCAGCTATTCAATGATTAAAAGTTTAGCTCAGTAGCTAATATTAATGTCTATATTTTTAAAGTTCTCTTTATCTGTTTTACTTAGAATATACAGTTGCTACCAATCAGTGCATATAGTATAAGTAATTTGACCTTGCAAGCTGGAGAGTCCAGATTTTAGATTTTCTGCCCAGAGTCTCTCATCAGTATATCTATACTTGAGACACTATGTATTCTGATTTTTCCTTCATAGAATATAACGACTTAGGTTAAAAAAAAGGCCTAAATAACACATTGAATTTGCAGTATTCCAACCTCTTTGCCATCAGATTTGGGTCAGGTTTCAGTGGATAGTACCTATGAAGGCCTGTATTCCTTTTGGCAGAGCAGCAGGGGGACACATGGTAAAAGATCCTGGTTTACAATTATAGCTGCTTATTCTGAATTTCTTCTCTCCCTTCTCATGGCAGTCTTCTTGTTGCTGCTCCACTACACTTTGGATATTTTTCTTTGTTTCCATGATCTGTTCATTGATTCCCCCTCCTGTGCTCAAATTTTCTATTAGCCTTTCAAGCAAAAGAAATACCAAGCTGTCTGGAAATATTTAAAAACATCACTCATAGACCACCATACAAAGATAAGGCAATTAACACTCTGCGTTTGTTCCTCCAACAAATCAAATCCTCTATTATCCTTGTGCCATCTTTATTGGATTTTTAACTCCTATGTGCCATTCTAACTTCTAACTGATTAATTCTTCTAGAAGAAGACATGTTTCTGAACCTGTTCCATGGGCCAGACATTTCCTGGTGAACCACCCTCCATTGTGAAAACAAAGGGCTTTCACACTGAAGCTGTGTATTGTAGCAGTCACCAAGTGAGGAGGCTTTTGTTTTGGTTTAAATATCACAATAGGGTTCTTTACTATCAATTTCTCTGTGCTGTCAATTCAATTTAGTTGTGAGGAGGAATTCAACATGACAATTTGAGGAATTACAATTCTGCTACTTTAAAAATCAATGCTATTAAAATTTGTTTCTATATTTGTTCATTTGTTACCAGTGTCAGATTTTACCAAATTTTGTTTGGAGAGAACATTTTGACACCTCTAAGATTTAAAATAAATTTCTGAGTAAGAAAGTGTTCATTCATTACTTCTGTCCTTTAACAGTTTCTAAATAGTTATGAAAAATATGTTCCATGGATAGAATAAGCCTCATGGATTATGTGCTCATTTTTTATCAGTGATAGATTGTGTTGTTTCCTCAAGGTATGTGCAGGGAATGCCTCTTTGTTGCAGTTTACAAAATAATGCCTTCTTTCTTTCTTTTTTTCTGAGAAGGAGTCTTGCTCTGTCGCCCAGGCTGGAGTCTAGAGGGGCGATCTCGGCTCACTGCAACCTCCACCTCCTTTCTTAAGTCATAAACATGGCGGCAGTATTCACTACCGTCATAACTAGAAAAGTTTAAAGTCAAAGCATCATGTAAAAAGTCTTTATTTCTCAACAAGTACATGCCTGTTACCACCTGTCCTTCCCCAAATCTTCTCCCTCTTCCTCAGCTGCATCGACATCTTCCTAGAAGCTCAGGCTTGAATCCCAGAAGGCCATCTTCATGTCACTCCTCTCAATGCCCATATCCAATCTATGACCAATTTCTGTCAGCACCTCCTCCTAAATATCTCCTGGGATCTTCCTGCTTCTTTCTATCTAGAATTCTGTCATCTACTTGTATCACCTAGCATTGCCTTGTCAGGGTTACTGAAAAAGCTTCCAACTAAATTCCCTTTAGTCTGTTTTTCTCTGCAGTAGTCAGAGTGAATGAAACAAATGTACGTATATATGTGTATATCTGTATCTGTCTAATGATACGTGTGTGTATAGTTGTGTCATGCTTCTACTTAAAACCGTCAAATAGCTTCTGTTTGCATTTAAAACCCAAATTCCTAAGCATGATCCTTATGACTCATAAACTTTGGTTCCTGCCTACTTGCTGCCTTTAGCGTCTGCTGGTCCCTCTGCCATTGTATTCTAACCTCAAACCCACGAGATTATACCTGCCTCTGTACCAGATCTTTCTCTCCCAGTGACTGGTTTCTTTGGGTCATTCTGGTCTCAGATGTTGCCTTTTTGGAGTGACCTTCCCTGACCACACAATCTGAAGTAATGTCCCCAAATATTCTCCAGCTAATTACTGTTTTATTTCTTTGGAGCATTCTGTTTATTTGTTGGCTTCCTTGTCTGGTATCTGCCTTCTCCAAGTAAAATATAAACATGCAGAGACCTCATCTGTCTTATTCACCAAACTATCCCTGGCTTCTAGTACAGTACCTGGAATATAGGAAATGCCCTATAAATATCTGATTCATGAAGGTTATAAAGCAACTAACATAGGATAAATTAGCTAACAGAAATTGCATAGGGAAGATCAGACTTCGGGAAAAGCTGACTTTTCCTGAAAAGGATTCATTCTGGAATTCTTTAGTCTCCACTGGAATATTTTTGCAGGTACAATAATTCTACACTTTAAAACTGAACTTCTGGCTGGGTGCGGTGGTTCACGCCTGTAATCCCTGCACTTTGGGAGGCGAAGGCGGGCAGATCACCTGAGGTCAGGAGTTTGAGACCAGCCTGGGCAACATGGTGAAACCCCGTCTCTACTAAAAATACAAAAATTAGCCAGGCGTGGTGGCGCACACATGTAATCTCAGCTACTTGGGAGGCTGAAGCAGGAGAATTGCTTGAACCCAGGAGGCAGAGGTTGTAGTGAGCCAAGATTGTGCCTTTGCACTCCAGCCCGGGTGATAAGAGGGAAACTCCATCTCAACCACCTCCCACCCCCGCCAAAAAACCGTGAACTTCTTCTCAAGTGTATCTGTTGTTACTGTGTATCTTATCTCTGAAAAAGGGCATTATTATAATTTGAGTTTAATATAGTAGGCTGCCCTTTGTCTAGCAAGGGTAGCTGATGTTTTTCATGTTTATGTACTCAAGACAATGTAATCTCTTTTGCCTTATTTCCAGACTTGGTACCTTGCAATATGGCTAATGTTAGCAAGTGAATTTACTATCATTCTGTAAGGGTCAGCTCTGGGCTTCCAGATTACTTTGGTGAAAAGTGTGACATAGTGAATAATAAAACTCTCTGCCTCTAGTCCTCTCATGGGAAAAATTTGGGAGATACTTTTTATGCTGCTCGGGAGGTCCTGGTGAACTCAAACCCTTGCCATCACTGTTGCAACAGCAGTGACTCGCCTATATTGTTGTTGTTGCCTTCCCCCTTTCTTACTCTTCCTGGTGGCTCATTGCTCTGTCCTGGAATCAGCTCTCAAATAGACTACTAACACACAGGTCTTGTTTCAGGCACTGATTTGCTGGGAAGCTAAGGCAAGCCAATTGGTATCAGGAATAGCTTTCGAAAGCAGCGGGTTAGGATAGATTCTGGAACACTCACTCACCTGTCAAATAGTAACAAGGACCTGTTGCTGATTCCTGATGTAACCTGTGGCATGCTGACATATCCCCAAAACAAAGACTCACCTGGGTAGATTCAGATGAGGTACAGGTGGGAGGCGAGGGATTTACCCACACAATAGCTCAAGCACCGGAATAGTAGGAGGGGCGTGGTAACTTAAAGGATTATGGCACTGGCTATAAAAGTCCTCAAGAAAGAAAACCCCTGGGTCAGTTTAGCAATTTACTATCAACTCAGAGTGAGTGTAAAATCTGAAAGTCCTTCAAGGTAGCATTTAAAGAGATTCTCTTCTCATAAAGCCGCAGGCAGACTGTGTTGAAAATCAGGCCTGCATTGTAGAGATAAGGGGATAAAACGCACGGAGTGACAGGTTTCCTGCGCAGAAAATGAGGGCCCTGATAAAGAAGACTTAAGCTGGGAATATTTGGATGCATGAGTCCAAAAATGCTAGAGCCTCCAGATTCTTCTGGACTATCTCAGTCAGCAGAAGCAGCCACTTTCTCCATGTCTTGAAGTGGAGAAAGCAGACTGGAGACCATTACAACGCTGACCTGAGAAAGATGCCATGGGAGGTGAGGCTTGTCTTCCTCAAGATTCATCATCACCTTGCCTTATTCCTCCAGACCAGTACCTGAGGTAAGGGCTCAGCATAGAGGGGATTAAGTCCCCGCTCCTGGAGAACATAGCTTACTCATGGAGAAAACTGGCTAATGTATACTGGTGAAACCAGGAGAACCGTGTGGGATGGGCTGTTGAAAGTGTTGGATCAGGGGAAATAGAATACAATGCTTGCAGAAGGGGATGTATTGACCTGGGGGAATTCTCCCATAAGACATGCTTCCTGGAGACAGCAAGAACTTGCAGCTGGACATAATGTGCTGCTGCGTGACTCCTGCAAGCAGGGACACAACAGTGCCCTACAATTTTAAAAAGGTGTAAATGCCCGGTGGGGTCAGTCTCAACAGTCCCTGCTTTCTCCAAACAGACCAAAGCAGCTCTGTTCCCAGTGCTTTATCACTGGGAGTTCCACATAAAGTTTTGCTTAATACTAGCTTCCTGCTGCTGTTAAAAAAAAATGAAGAAAACTCTAGATTAAATGAACCCCTTCCCGGCCCCAGCTCACCATAGAACCAGATTGGTTATGCTCTGGAGTCTGACTGCCCAAGGTCAAAGTCTCACTTCACATCTTCTGGGCTATAAGAAATAGGACAAAATATTCCACCTGCTTTAGCCTCAATTTGATCTTAAAATTGGGTAATAATTTTATCTACCTCATAGTTATTGTCTTAAATTATAAAAACCACACATAGTTCTTAGCACAGTGCCTGACACATAGTAAATACTCAGTACTTACTAAAAATATAGAAATGTCTAAAAAATAAATTCCTTTAGCCAGGTTAGATAGGGCATAAATGATATAGTTATGTCTATACAATTATATAGATTTTAAATCATACAGCATTTTAAATATCAAATATAAGTGTTTAGTAGCTGCACTCTAAGTACAGCCTAGCAGAATAACAATTTATTAGGTGGAAATTGCCATTTTTATAGGTCAAAAGAGGCTGAAGATAGGCAATTCCTTATTTTTAAACCTAATATCCAAAATGCAGCAACTTTTAGAAAAGGATGGACCTTCCTGAGGTACAGGCTGGTAGGGGTGTTGGCCAATGACTCCCTACCCCTGTGAATGTAGCACTAAGCTACCTATTTCTTGGCGATGACCTCACAGTGTCCACAGACTGCTGATTAGGCCAACTTTCATCATGACTTCCAAACATGAGTTCCGTGACGAAGGACAGAGTTATATGAAGTCAGAATAACTTCCTGGTTCAGTGTCAGTTGCAGCAAAACCAGTCAGCTTAATCCTTAGGACGCTTATTTGAAACCCAGATTAAGACAAAATGTGCACGAAGGTAGGCAATGGAGTGGCTACAGGCCTCATGATTGTGTGAATTGCAAAGCTTAGTACTGCTTGTCTTGGGAAAGAGTTAGAGACGTGAAAATGAGAAGTCTACTGGTGTTTTCAGTGAGAATGTTGTTATCCCGTACATTATACTTCAAGCTTTCATGGGATTACAATTTAGGCAATCTATTGTTATTTTCTCTCATTTTGCTTTTTTTGCAGTTTGTATAGCAACTAAAAAGAACATTCAGATAGAAATTTTGTAATGCCTGAGTCACATAAAGACTACTTACATATTCCTTTCATCTTGAGTTTTTCCTTCTCTAGAATTTTACCAGGTAAATATATGAGCACAGGGTTGATGTCTAAAAGGAGTCCTTTCCACTCAGCTTATGTGGTCCCTGGAAATGTCATAGAATCTTTGGACTCATTCCCATGGCAACAGGCAACTCTGTCACCAAGAACACTGCCAGCTTTTCTTAAGGTTTGCTCTGTATTTGAGATTCAAAGCTATCTGCTTTAATAATATTTATTTTTGGATGCATTATGATGCACCGTGACTGCAGAAATGGCTTATTTGTTATACACGCTTGAGATGGGAAGATAATCAATGCCTCTTCACTAAGGAAGCAAAATATGGATTATGTTTAAAGGGCTTTGCTATGCTGCATTATTGGAAGTTTTTGTATGGCTAGGCACTGGAATAAGCTAAAGGAATGGGGATAGATATAAAATAACAAATTAGGTATTGCTAACTGGAACACACACACGTACATATGTGCATGCACATACATACATGCACACCATCAACAGCAAAACAGTGGACATATGATATAATAAACAGCCACTGCATGCTCAAGCACTAAAGTGGAAGGGTTTATTTTCAGCCACCTTAACTGTGAAATTTGTCATGGAGATAAAAGCTGTATTCAGTGGTGTCTTGTCACCAAGTGTCTGTGCTGTTAGGGATATTAGCAAGGGTCACTGGGGCATGACTGTTTTTCTGCAACTGAACCTCATTCTTTTGTCCCATTTTCTATGATGCGACATGAGGGGAGGAAATTATTGGCGACATCGGTAGATACGATCTATTAAAAGAAGCATGTCTGGTGAAATGAAAACAAATTTGAAACGCTACACAAGGGAGACTGAAAAAAATTAGCAATGCCTCCCCCACTCACAGAGGATAGTTTGGGGTGGGACTTACATAGGTTTAGAAAGATCTCCAGGTGATTCCAAAGTTTGACCACGACTGATTGGCTTAATCACCTTAGAGATTATTAACATTTAACTTGGTAAATGTTTCCTTTTGCACAATATCACTCTGACACATGGGCCTACATTCCAGTTTTAATCAAGATACACTAGGTTATTTTAAATCTTTCAAGATATCCTTATGCATATCATCTCACTAAATTATCAGAATAATCTCATTAATAGGGAATGTACTACTTTTTGCCAGAAAAAGAAGCAGGCATCGTGTAACTCAGTAACAGTCACATTTGTGGCATACAATCTGATTCTAAAGCTGGTATTTGACTATTCCACACTGTCTTCATCAACGTCTATCAGATTATATTCTCGGAACCTGAGGTTACCATCCCTTTTTCCTAAAAGGGGATGGCAGAAAGTGAAGGACAGGTTTGGGCATATTAAGGTTGACTGTTTCTCTGTGTATTTGTTTCCTAAGGTTGCTGTACAAAGTACCCTAAATAGAGTGACTTAACACATTTTTTTGTAGTTCTGGAGGCCAGAAGTTTGAAACCAAGTTTCCCTGCAATCCTGGCATTCCTTGGCTTGTAGCTGACTCACTCTAGTCTCTGCTTCTGTCTTCACGTAGCCTTCTTTGCAGCTCTTCTATGCTTCTGCTGCAAACCTCTCTATTCTTTCTCTTCTGGAGACACTTGTCATTGGATTTAGGGCCCATCATAATCTAGGATGGAGATCTCATCCAGAGATTCTAAACTAATTACACCTGCAAAGACTCTATTCCCGAATAAGGTCATAGTCTGAGGTTCCAGGTGGCCATGAATTGGGGGTGGGACACTATTTAACCCCCTATACTCTGCAGTTGACATTTGGATCTACTAGTCATTCCTCTGTGAGGAAAGCAGTGCTTCTGTCTCGTGAGATTTGTACAGAATGGAAAACAAAGGGTGAGAACGGGCAACGGAGAGGCAGGCTTTCTGGGAGCCCTGGAAAAACCCAGGCAGGTTCTACAGAACATTTCTAGGAGATCTTCTGAAGGATTACAAAGCAAACTGTGGAAACCTTTTGCTCTCAAGGCAATTAGTCACTGATGTAGAGTGGCATAAGAAGGCTTGTCTTCCTATCTATGCTGGTTGGTTTAACAGGAATTACTGGGTACAGTATTTGCTTTTTTAAATTTTTTTTTCAAGCATTAAACAAAATTTGAGGGCACAGAGAAAAAGCTATGGACTCTGATCTGGAGGAGTTGACAACTTGGAGTATGAGGTAACTTTGTCTCCTACCAGAGGAGCTGAACAGGCTTATGGGAATACCAGCTAGCTTGTCAGCTAATGACAAGAGTTCCTAATAAAAAGAAATAATCCATGAAGGAAATGGGCAAAGACTTTGACCAGGCAAACAGAACCGAAACCAGTGTCAAGGTACCCTGGGGATATCACGCTGTACATTCACAGAAGATTCTTTCCACAAAGGATGGATCTGTGGCACATGGAGGGTAAGTGATGTCCCTTGTTCCCTGGAATGTAGCAGGGATTCAGAGGTGTTGGTGGATGGGAAGAAACCTCTGACTATTTCCAGGAGGAGCTGCTTTATACAGACAGGTTTTTGCTGGAAGGTGATGGAGGTGGAGAAGCTGAAATTGCCTTGGTTAATTGGAAACACTGAGTCTCACACAGAATTCAATGTCTGCTGAAACTTATAAACTCCACAAGGTAGAATTTCACCTGTTGTCGACCAAGGTTAGGTAACCCACTGAAGTATGTTTTCTAGAGAGTTTCAGCAGCTTGTGGGTGGTCTTGTAGGGCTTGAATGTGTACCAGTCGTGTCTGGGTCCAGTGATCTTTCTCCACTCTACTTGAAGAGAAGTTTGTATAAACCATGATTCTTCCTCCTCAAAACCTCTTGCTTATTCAAGTTAAGCTAAAGTTTTGCTTTTAAGAGGTTTTAGAAAGAAAAACCATAACTTAAGAATACAAATTTTTTCCAGAAAAGCTTGTTCTTTTATTTCATTATCTGCAAGTAAAGCAAGTACAGGACCTTAAAAGTCACTTGCAGTTAAGGAAATACCCTAACCTCACTATGTCTACCATGTTTCCCAAGGCGTCTCTCTTTGTCTTCCTGCCCCCTTATAATTCTCTCCTTGGACTATACCCTGTGGCTTTCCTTGCACCTATTCACTTGTACACGTGTTCCCATTTGCCTATAATGGCATCCTATTTTAAGATCCTTGTAGAGACTGAGACTAAATCAAATGAAACAGTTTAAGATAATGGTGTTAGTTCAAACAGCACAGGTTTTTCCACCGGTGCATTTAATTACTGTATTAGGATTCAGAGCTGATGGTGAATACACTTTCTTCCTAATTAAAATACACCAGGGAAAGTGACATTGAAAGGATTTGACCCAATTCACTTTGGAAGTCTTCTGTTGAGGAACCTTAGAAGACTTTCAGTGTTGAATATTCAGGGCCAGAGGTACTTTATCAGTATTTTGTTTCTTTGCATTTTTGTCTATGGGAATCTCTATAGACGTCAGGAAGTAGTATAGGTATCAGGATGTTTCTTCAGCTCCATAGCTTACGAATACACATGCAGGTCACGTTAAACAAAGTAATCCATACTTTTATCCCTCTAACCCTCATAACTGTGATAGGACTTGCAGTCCCACTTAGATGAAAACCTCACCCAGTTACGGCTAAGAGTCCTCAGGGAACATCTCACATGCTCACAAATACCTTTCTCATACTGTCTTCTGTTCTGACCCCTCTCTGAGAATTTGTTTGGGAGCAAGAGGTGATGTCATGATTGGAACGGAAGTGTCATGGTCACAATAATGTAAATAGCAGTGGTTACATCAGTTTGATATGAATTTCTTTCTGGAAACCAAAACTTAGTTTGAGTTATATAGGATATAGTATAAGTACAGCTTTCTTCATCCAAAAATATTCTGGTTAATTTAAGAAATGTGTTATGTGTTGTAAGTCTCTAACTTCGTGTATAAATTTCATAACCTCAGTATTTCGATATTTGATATTTCCACATTTAAAACATTACTAAAACAAAAATTAATTTTGCCTTAAAGTTGAAATAAGAAGAATATATTTAACCTTGTAGATGTTGGTAGTATCTGAAGCCAGGTTGAATCTTGTGTCGGGAGGAAAGTAAGATGGCTGAAAATCAAGGCACTGATTCTTAAATCACTATTTCTCAGCTCTCCTTTGAAAGTTGTTAACAGGCCAGACATGGTGGCTCACTCCTGTAATTCCCACATTTTGGGAGGCTGAGGCAGGAGGATTGCTTGAGCCCAGGAGTTCGAGACCAGCCTGGGCAATAAAGTGAGACCTCTTCTCTACAAAAAATAGAAAAAAATCAGCCAGGAATAGTGGTATAAGCCTGTAGTCCCAGCTACTTGGGAGACTGAGCTGGGAGGATTGCTTATGCCCAGGAGGTTGAGATTGCAGTGAACTGTGATCATGCCACTGTACTCCAGCCTGGGCAACAGAATGAGACCCTGTCTCAAAAAAAAAGTTGTTAACTATCTTTTCCTTTATGCTACTCAAGAGATTTCTAGAATTGTGATGTTTACCTTGCATAATTTATTGTTACAAAGACATTTGTATTTATACTTGACCTTTATTATGCTCTTCTGGAATAGAGAGAGCCATGGGTGTCACCCTCCTTTTCCATTTGAAGACTTGGAGGCTCAGGAAGGCACTTAAGTGTCCCAAGATCATACAGCTTTTGTGTGGCAGAGCTGAACTTTGTAGCCAGGTCTCCTAGCTCCAGCCTTGGCACATTTTCTCACGTGGCCTTTAGTGGCATGAGAACAAGTGTCCCTGTTCCTGTTTACTCAGCATCAGGGATTCTTTCTATGGTCCTGGCTAACCTAGGCTGCCCAGGAGAACACATGGCAGTCTCAGTTCATGGCTTTCTGTCTTGGAGAAAAGAAACTGACTTTTGAGAGCCTAGGATGTGCCAAGCATCAAACAGTTCTTGCAGCTACCCTATAAAGGTAGACATAATCACCAGTTTTTACAGATGAATTTTAGATTCAGAGAGGTTTAACTTGCCAAGCACCTCATTCAGATGATGGGAAAGTCAGGATTTAAGTCCAGGTCATCTTGTTCTTTCTATTGTATCAATTGTCTTCTGATTATATCTAAAGAGAATAGACAAGGAAGCAGGAAAAGAGTCATGGAAAAAAAATACTGTGCTCAAAATGAGGGGAGATGGGAGGCTCTTCATGCTTAGATGAACTTTATTTAGTGAAGGTTAGATACTGTGCTAGTCTGACTACTAGGCAGAGATGTAACTGCTTAACTTGTGTGACTTGAGAATCCCTGGAGGACTCCTAAACAACCTGAAAATGTTTCTCTCACCAACATGCGGGAAACTATATCTTGGAGTCCTTTTTAAAGAATCAAAATGCTCCTACAAGGATCATATACATTAGGGTTAGTTTGTTTAACTAGAGATTAACATAAGATTCAGTAGCTCTCTGCTGTAAACTCTAATTAAGATCCTCTGGGATAAAAAACACACAGCAGGTGTGCTGGAAAGCAGTCGGTGAACAGGGGCTGATCTGGACAGAGTAGGCTGAAGAGGGGTCTCAAAGAGGAAGATGATCTGTAAGCTGGCAGGGACCAAAGCTCCACATGAAGTTGTGAAAGTGACCAAAATGGAGAGGAGAGAAAGTTCCAGAGGCCCATTTTTGCCCATTTGTACTATGTATTTCACTGCTACTGTTGCTTACATTTGTCCCCTGCTTTCATTTCTATGGAAATTCCTGAAGTTTTCCTTCATCATTAAAAGCAAGGGTATTTTATTTTCATAGACCAGCATTTCAAACATTCTGTGAATTCCGATTCATTATTTTTCCATACTCTGCAAACAGTACCATTCAACAGCAAAATATTATCACTTGATTCATAAAAGCTTACTCCTGACAGTTCATTTTTGAGAAATACCAACTCACACTCACTTGTCTGTATTCGTGATCCTGCAGCACACTAACTTTTTTGCTCTCAGTATTTGGCAAAATCTTACTATCGCAGCAACTGTTCCCCGAAATTCTCCTGTTGTTCATCACAGACCTGACAGCCCACGTGCCTCCTGCTGCTCTTGCCGACACCCATTTTAAGCTTGGTGCACCATAAATAGGATCCTCGGCCCCTGCTGGCTGCCTCATTATCTTCATCTGATTTCTACTCCTTTACACCTATCGGGTTTTCTATAGCCAGTCAAGCATACCCATAATTAACGAGTGGTTTTCTACTTTCTCCTTCTGAATATAATACACAGTTTCTTCCTAACAGGTCAGGTGTGTGGTTTTACTTTTTAATTTTTTCTTTTCAGCTAACTCGGAAATCTGCCATCCAACATCATCACTCACAATGTGACAAGGCTTGGAAACCTCGGGCAGCACATGAAAGGGACAAAAGATAAATTAGTGAAGTTGATCTGCCTGTAATTAGAGGACCCAATTTCTTTTCTGTTGTCTTGTGTTTACGGCTAGTGAAAATGGTCAAGAGACCACATTTATATTTTGCACACTGATTTGTTTTGGCCTGTGTTTTTTAACGACAAATGAGCATAGTATGATTATCTCAAGTCACCCTGACTCTACAGAGACCCTGCGATCCAGATGACAGCATCTAGCCATTAGCTCCTTCAGGATCCACCTTAGCTGCAGAAGGGGTATTCAGTTTATGCTGACCCTTTCCTGGTCAGCTGCATGTAGTGAGTCAGTGTGGCAGGGGTACAAAGAACCAATTGTCTGGATGTGACTTGGGACGTACTTACCAGGGACACCTCAGAGTTCCCCTCCAAGTTGACCAAGGCTTTGCTGGCCTTGGCCACAGTTTGATTATCCTTCTGCCCAACCCTCTTTCAGTCCTGTCCCTTTCCTTTCACAGGCTGGTTCCTCATAAATCTCTTGCCCCCAACTCAGTATCAGTATCTGCTTTCAGATAACCCAACCTGTGACAGTGAATGACACTATTTATTTTAAATAAGTCTGTGCTTTCTGGGTTCTTGGAGTCTCACAAATAGAGGTACCTAGGTTTCTCTTAGGATTTCTGAGACGCTCCACCTGGGCCCGGTCAGGCAGTCAGGGTGGAAGGGGAGGCGTGGAAGGCAAGGACGCAGGCTTATTCCTGGGAAGGCCTGTGGCTCTGACTCTGACTGCAAAGCTCCTCTGTGAAGAGGCAGCTTGTGTCTTCCTAAATAGCCTCACTCCAAGATCAGAGCATGCAGGATTAAAACATGGCAGGCTGTTATTTACAGCTTGGTGTCAGTGGTTAGACTTTCCATGCTGCAACTCCTTCCTGTCATGCAAGAGAAGGTAGAACATCATAGTGAAATGTGCAGGCATTGGACTCAATGCAGGTCTGGGCTTTTGATAGCTTTATTGAGAGACAATTAACATATAGTAAACCACATATTTAAAGGGTTTGACTTATATAGCATTTAAAAAACTGGTCTGTTTCCTGTGTGTGTGTGTACACAAACATACCATTATCACGATCAAGATAACAAACATCCATCATCCCTAGAATTTCCTCTTGACCGTTTGCAATCCTTTCCTCTGCCTCTCTGCTCCAGCCCCCATCTCCAGGCAACAACTGATTTGCACTTTGTCATTATAAGTTTTCCTTTTCCCACAACTTTATATAATTGGAATCATTCAATATGTACGCTTCATTTTTGTCTGCCTCCTTTCACTCAGCATAATTATTTTGAGATTCATGTATTCATTATTTTTCATTATTCATTATTTTGTGCTGTTTCATGTATCAATTATTCATTCCTTTTTATTGCTGAGTAAAATTCCATTCTATAGATCTACCACAATTTCTTAATCCCTTCACATATCAAAGAACATTTGGGTTGTTTCTGGTTTTTTTGGGGGGGGGGGCAATTATGACTAAAGCTGCTATAAATATTTGTGTTCATTTCTTTAGGGACAGATCAACAACTTTTTTCTGTAAAGGGACAGATTATAAATATTTAGGCTTTGCTGGCCATATAGTTTCTGTTGCAACTCCTCAGCACTTCCCCTGAAGTATAAAAAGAACCACAGTCATTACATAAATAAGTGTGGCTGTGTTCCAATACAACTTCATTTTCAAAAACGTGTGACTCTTACTTTAGAGTAAATACTTTCGAGTGGAATTGATGGACCATATGGAAAGTGTATGTTTAATTTTATAAGAACTGCCAAACTGTTTTCAAGAGCAGCTCTATTTTGCAATCTCATTAGCAACATATGAGAGTTCCAGTTGCTCCTCATCCTCGTCAACACTTGGTATGGGTAGTTCTTTGTTATGTATTTTTTATATTTAGCCTTTCTTATAGGTATACATTGGTCATCTTTGTGGTTTTAATTTACATGGTTGTTGTTGTGGATTTTGTTTTTGTTTGTTTGTTTGTTTGTTTGTTTTGAGACAGAGTCTTGCTCTGTCACCCAGGCTAGAGTGCAGTGGTGTGATCTTGGCTCACTGCAAGCTCTGCCTCCTGGGTTCAAGTGATTCTCCTGCCTCAGCCTCCCAAGTAGCTGGGATTATAGGTGCCCGCCACCATGGCTGGCTAATTTTTGTGTTTTTAGTAGAGACAGGATTTCACCATCTTGGCCAGGCTGGTCTCAAACTCCTGACCTCATGATCCACCACCTTGGCCTCCCAAAGTGCTGACTGATGTTTCATGTGCTTGTTGGCCATCGGTATATCTTTAGTGGAGTGTTTGCTCAAATTTTTGGTGCATTTAAAAAAATTGGTGTGTTTCCTGATTGTTGGGTTTTGAGAGTTCTTGAACCTGGATACAAGTCCTTTGTCAGATTTATGGTTTGCACATATTTTCTCCCAGTCACTAGCTTGTCTTTTCATTTCTTAACATTTTTTTTCAGAGCAAAAACGTTCTAAACTGTTATTGTCTAATATGTCAACTCTTTTTGTATTATAGACTGTACTTTTGTCGTTATATCTAAAAACTCTGCTTGGCCAAATGTCACAAAGATTTTCTTCTATATTTTCTTCCAAATATTTAATACAATTTTATTAACTATAATCCTCATTTTGTACATTAGAGCTCTAGACTTGTTTATCATACATATATGTTACTTCATATCCTTTGATGAAATCTGCCTGTTACCCCCTTCCCATGATAACCCTTGTTCCTTTATCTTTGTAGGTTCCATAGTTTTTTTTTTTTTTTTTTTTTTTTTTTTTTTTTTTATAAATTACACATATAAGTCAGGTTACGCAATATTTTTATTTCTGTGTCTGGCTTATTTCACTTAGCATAATGCCTTTCAGTTTTATCTATGTTGTGGCAAATTGCAAGATCTTCTCTTTCAAGGCTGGGTAATACTCCATTGTACATATATGCCACATTTTATTTATCCACTCATCTGTTGATGGACACTCAGGTTGGTTCCATACCTTGGCCATTGTGAATGATGCTAGATTGAACACGGAAGTGCAGATATCTTTATGAGGTGGTTATATAATCTCCTTTGGGATATACACAACAGAGGGATTGCTGGATCATCTGGTGGTTCTATTTTTAATTTCTTTGGGACCCTTCATACTGTTTCCGTAATGGCTGTACCAATCTGTATTTCCACCAACAATGTTCCAGGGTTTCTCTTTCTCTACATCCTCACCAACATTTGTTATTTCTTATCTTTTTGAGAATAGCCATCCTAACAAGTGTGAGGTGATACAGTGGTTTTTACTTGTATTTCCCTGATGATTAGTGATGTTGAGTACGTTGTGTATCTGTTGGCAACTTTTATGTCTTCTTAGGAGAAATGTATGTTCAGGTCCTTTGCCCATTTTTTAATCTGGTTGTTTGTTTTTTGTTATTAAGTTGTAAGAGTTCTATATACATTTTGGATATTAACCCCTCATACAATATGTGATTTCTGAATACTTTTTAGTTTGATGTAGTTCCATTTATTTATTTTTGCTTTTGTAGCCTGAGTTTTTGGTGTTATCAAAAAAATCGTTGCTAAGGCCAATGTCAAGGAGTTCTTCCCCTGTGTTCTTTTCTAGGATTTTTATGGTTTCAGGGCTTACATTTAGGTCTTTAATTAATTTTTGAGTTGATTTTTGTGTATGGTGTAAGATAAGGGTCCCATTTTATTCTTTTGCATGTGGAGATTAGTTTTCCCCACACAATTTATTGAATACACTATTCTTTTACCACTGTGTTCTCTTGGTACCCTTGTTGAAAATTAATTGACTATTTGTTTGGATTTGTTCCTGGGCTCTCTATTCTGTTCCATTAGTCTATGTTTCTGTTTTTATGTCAGTACCATACTGTTTCGATTAATGTAGCTTTATGATATAATTTTAAATCAGGAAGTATGCCTCTAACTTTTTCTTTTTCAGTATTGCTTTGACTATTCAGGGTTTTTTGCTGTTATTGTTGGCAGGCAGGGTCCTATACAATTTGTAGGATTGTTTTTTCTATTTCTATGAAGAATGCCATTGGAATTTTGAGAGAGATTACATTAAATCTGTATATTATGTTCAATAATAGAATATTTTAACAATATTCTTCTGATCCATAAACACAGAATCTCTTTCAATTTATTTTTGTTTTCTTCAATTTATTTCATCAATGTTTTGTAGTTTTTAGTATAAATATCTTTCACCTTCTTGGTTAAATTTATTCCTAAGTTTTTTTTTTTTTAAATACTTTCATAAATGGGATCATTTTCTTGATTTCTTTTTCAACTAGGTCTAATTTGTATACAGAAATGCTACTGATTTTTGTATGTTGATTTTTATACCCTGCAACACTCGTGAGTCCATTTAGTAATTCTAAGTTTTTTTTGTAAAATCTTTAGGGTTTCTATATGTAGAAATATATAGGATCATGCCATCTGCAAATAGAGGTTATTTTATTACTTCATTTTCAATTTGGATGCTATTTACTTGTTTTCTTGTCTGATTACTCTCGCTAGCACTTCCAGTGCTGTGTTAAATAGAAGTGGTGAAAGTGGACTTGCCTGACTTGTGCTGGTTCTTAAATATCTTTTAGTAGTTCCCTATTGGTTATGGTGTTAGCTGTGGGTTTTTAGTGAATGGCCTTTATTATGTTAAGAATCTCCCCTTCTATACCTAAACTGTCCAGAGTTTTTATCAAGAAAAATGTGCTGAACTTTGTCAAATGTTTTTCTGCATCGAGTAAGATGAGCATGTGGTTTTTATCTTTCACTCTATTAATATGATGTGTTATCTCAATTGATTTGCATTTGGTAAACCAGCCTTGCATGCCAGGGATGAATCTCACCTAGTCACAATGTATAATTTTTTTCATGTGTTTTTAATTCAGTTTGCTAATATTTTATTGAGGTTTTTTGCATCAGCGTTCATCAGAGATATTGGCTTGTAGTTTTCTTGAGGTATCTTTGTCTGGCTTAGGTATCAAAGTAATACCTAATTGTTTAGGTATTACTGGCCTCGTACATGTGTTTGGAAGTATTCCCTCTAGCTCTATTGTTATGAAGAGTTTAAGAAGTATTAGTGATAATTCTTTTTAAAATATTTGGTAGAATTTGCTATATTCATTTTTGGTTTTGAAAGATATATTCAATGGGTAAAGAATTCCAGTTGCCCACTTTTTTTCTTTTTGTACTTTCCAGATGATTCTCCACTGTTTTCTAGCTTGCATTGTTTCCCACAAGAAATATACTGTCACTCTTATCTTTGTTCCTCTGTACATAGCATATCTTTTAAGATATGATACTTTTAAGATTTCTCTTTATCACTGGTTTTAAGAATTTGATTTTGATATGCCTTGGTGTAATTTTCTTCAAGTTTCTTGTACTTCAGATTTGTTCAGCTTGTTGGTATGATCTGGGAGGTTATACTTTTCATCAAATTTGGAAAAATTTTGACCATTATCTCTTAAAATATTTTATGCCGCATTCTGCCCTTTCAGGACTCCAATTACATACATATATATTTAGCTGCTTGAAATTGTCCCACAGTTCATTGATGCTCTGTTCATTTTTTTTTCAGTTTTTTTCCCTTGCTGTTTCAATTTGCATGGTTTTTATTGCTATCTCTTCAAATTCACTAATCTTTGTCCTGCAACATCTAACTGCTATTAATGCCATCTATGAGGTTTTCATCTCAGACATCTCTAAAAGGTTCAAACCGGGTCTTTTTTGTGTCTTCCATGCCTCTACTTAACAAGTTTAATCTTTCCTGTAATTTACTGGGCCCATGGAATACAGTTACAATAACAGTTACGGTACATTTACAATAATAAAATAATACAATAATACTGTTTAATGACTTTACTAATTTTATTTTCTATATAATTTCTGGATCCATTGTGATTAATTGATTTTATTCTTATTATGGGTTGTATATTTTTGCTTTTTTATCTGCCTGGCAAGTTTTGATTGGATGCCAGAAATTATATATTATATATTTTAATAATATATAAAATACTATATATATTTTAATAATTGTATATTATTTTTGTATTCCTTTAAATATTCTACATAATTTATTCTGCAATACTCTGCAGTGCAGTTAAGCTTTTTAGAAACAGTTAGATCTTTCTGTGTCTTGCACTCAAACTTTGTTATAGTGTTTAGTCAAGCTTTAACTTTTTCCTACTACTTAAGCAAAAGACTTTTTAGTTCTCTAACCAATGCTCCATTAATGAAGTTTTCCACTCTGGTTTCAGAGCAGGAGCTATTCTTGATCCTATGTGGTCTTTGGGCACTATTCTTGCCAATCCTTTCCAGCTACCACCCCACCCCGTAACCCAGCCAAGACCTCAGGTTGTTTCCTTAAATACGTGTTCTGATCATTACTCAACTGAGTACTTGAGGGGGACCCTTCGAGTTCTCTCTCTGTGTAGCTATGACCTTTCCAGTACCATGTCCTTTGAATTTCAGCCACCTTGTGCTCCTTAGATTCTCAGCCTTGTATATCTTCAACACAAAGAGATCACTGGTTCTGCCTCGGTTCCTGCTCCCTAGATCACAGTCTGGAAAAAACTTTCTTTAGGCAGTAATCTGGGGCACTCATGGGGTTCATCTATTCCCCATCTCTTATATATCACTGTTCTTTGTTACCTGATGTGCAATGTCATAGGAGATGTGCAATGTTTAATGTCAGTGTTTCATATATATATGCATATTTTGGTTTTTTAGTTGTGTCACACAGGAAGATAAATCTGGTCTCTGTTACATCATATTGGTCGGAAGTGCAAGTGCAACATCTGGGCTCCATTCCTCTCCTATTTCATTTTCTTTACTCAAAAGTCTTGAATGCTGCCATGGTTTTAGAGATGGAACTAGAAGGACATCGTGGAAATAGCCTCTGGCCTATAGGCCCTGAGAATGTGTTTGGCTAATTCATAAGGCTCTAGTATGGCAAGGGCCAACCTTCCTGCAGTTCAAACCTTTCCCATTTGGCCTAATGCTGTGGGCTCTGATGTTGACCTTTAACTCTTTGGAGTTGCCGCCAGGCTATTATCCTATCCAAGACTGGCATAGGTGTTTGCATGTTGCTGACAGCCCTGTAAGTGAGCGAGGTTCTATTTGGTTTCTCCTGAGGCCTCTCTCCCTGGTTTGCAGATGGCCACCTTCTTGCTGTGTCCTCACATGGCCTCCTCCTTTGTTGACTGTATAATGAATGATGCGGTGATTCTGCCACATACAGTGACTATGTATGCACATCCCTGGTGTCTCTCCTATGCCCGAGTCTCCTCTTCTCATAAAGACACAAGTCAGATTGGATTGGAGCCCACCCTAATAACCTCATTTTAACCTACTGATCAACCTCTTTGAAGGATCTATCTCCTAATACAGTCACATGCTGAGGTGCTGGGGATTAGGGCTTCAACATGTGAATTAGGGGGAGACATAGTTCAGTCCACAACAAACAGGATGTTGATCTTTGTGATTCTGTATGATAGATACATGGGAGTTCATCATATATTTCTCTCTACTTTTGTTTTATGTTTGAAATTTTTCATAATGTAAGAGTTAAAAAATACTGCATCCTTGAGCTAACACATGGAAACATTTTGCTGAAACAAATATTTCTTCATGAAAATGTTTTGTTTTATTTATTGTCCTCTTGGGACATGATAACACATTTGCATATACACACACTCACACCCACAAACACACATACACACTCCTACACATAGCATTGTAACCTTAAGCTCTCTAAGTTCTTGGAGCGCAATTACCTCTGTCCTATGTTTATTTACACATACCCACTTCCTTTATTGCTCTCATCATATTGGGCCATGACTATCTTTCCAAGTATACTGTAAGAGCCCTGAGCAAAAATTGTGCCACTTTTCCTTGAATGTTTAAAACTTAGCACCACATCTAGCATGAAGCAAAAACTCAATAAATGTTAATTGAAAGAATAAATAGAATGCAAGAGTTACTGAATAATTACTGCTATTATTTACCTGATTCGCAGAGATAGCTTCATCTCTTGGTTGGCCTTCCATCCCAATTAGCATTTGTCACCTTCTACATAATTCACAACAGCAAAACAAATAGATCCATAAAAAAAATTTTTAGTACTCAAACGTCAACTATTATTTCTACATAGTACAGAAATTTAACATTTCTTAAGATTTTTTAAGCACCATATCTCAAGTACTATCAAAACTGGCTTTGACAACAATAACCACAATGGTAGTTAGCATTTATATATTGAAAAGAGATTGCACATATTTTTCACATATTTCCCATTTGAGCCCCAGGGAGGCAGGCAGTGTGGGTGATAGTATCTTCAACGCAGGGGTGAGGAAAGGAGCTCCTGGGCCAGCAACTTACCTCCACTCCCCCAGGTGATATTTGCAATGCCATCAAGTGCCATGGCTTCTACTCCCCCAGGTGATATTTGCAACCATCAAGTGCCATGGCTTCTGACTCCAACTGCAGTGAACTTCTCTGTGGATATGTTCCCTTCATTATGGAACAATCAGTCTTAACTCTCATATTATTTTGCTCTGTCTATATTACAAAAAACTATGGTTGAATGATTACACCTCTGGAAATGACCGCTTTTAAATTGCTGTCAGTTTGTGTTAAATGTTACTGCTTCAAACTAGCACTTTCATCTATCAATATCAAAACCTGCTTTCATGTTTAGCTAATTGTGTTTAATTTCTGAAGTGCTGAATCTTATGATGTTTTTATATTTTGGGGAAGATTGAATTTACAAAATGGACACATAGGACAACTTGATGCTGTGTGGTATATTTTGCTTTTTAATGAAATAGGCACTTCTAAGTATCATCTTTGTTAGGATTACTGCTTTCCCGGGTCTATTAATTATCTTGATGTGAACTGAAATACTGTTCATTTCAGAGGAAGGCTGGGCTATAAATAAGGAAAACCTTTTCTGTGAACTTTTTACCTTCAAATCTGTCCTCTGAAATATACTTTCATCATTTTAGTTCAAGAAACAATTTAAATGTACTCCAGGAGTTCAGAATGATTTTTCCCCAAGGACGAGAATACCAAGTTCTCCTTTCTCAAATACCATGTGCGATAGGATGAGATATTAATAAAAAGAAAATAAAAACTGTTATTCTCCTTCTTGTGAACTATTTCCTTTCACACCCAACCCCCACCCCAGAAAAGAGAAATCTGACCTTGCTCCCTGGAGGTGGGCCTCCTTTTCCTCCTGCCATCCTTACCTGTCAGTCCTCTGGGTGGAGCAGTTGAAGGGTTTTTAGATTACTGATTTGGATTAGCCTGGATTGTCCCAAAGGTAAATGGCTGAGGGTTAGACAAGGCAAGGGTGGACAAACCCAAGAGACAGAAAGTCATCTTCAGAAAAAGGGGGGATGATGGGGACTGAGGGTTTCCTTCAGTGGTAGCACCAGGCCCAACTTGCATGCAGTGGACAGATAAGTAATGGCTGGACAATGGCGGTGGCACTAGACACCAAGTGCCTTGAGAGCATCAGTGAGGGTCTCTGTGAACATGCCTGAGGTTGAGGAGAGAGCTGTGGAAAGGGGTGCCTATAAGTGTACTGAGAGAGCACACTCAAGGGATAGGGCCAGGCCAGGCACAGCACAGCCGTGTAGGGTAGCAAAGGGAGTGGCAGCAAAAATGACAATCACTGTGGACTACCAGTTTCCTGCTCTGTTTATATCCTATCCATTCACTCATTTATTGTTGGTCTACCTCTGTGGTAAGTTTCTCATTATTTTTTGATTGTATAATGAATGATTCAGTGAGTTTTCCAACTATTATTTAAAGCTCCTCAATTCTTATATGACAACAGAGAAAGCTCCAAAACATGTCTAGTTCAAATTTCTTGCCACCCTGTGATTCCTGTTATTGTTTGGATCTGTGTCCTCACCCAAATCCTATGTTGAATTGTAATCCCCAATGTCGAAGGTAGGGCCTGGTGGGAGGGAATTGGATCATGAGATTGGTTTCTAATGGTTTAGCACCATCCCCCTAGTGCTGTTCTCATGATAGTTATTGTGAGATCTTGTTGTTTAAAAGTGTGCAGCACCTGCCCTCTCTCTCTCGTGATCCTGCTCCACCATGTAAGATGCCTGGCTCCCCATTCACCTTCTGCCATGATTGCAAGTTTCCTGAGGCCTTACCAGAAGCTGAGCCAATTAAAACTCTTTTCTTTATAAATTACCCAGTCTCAGGTATCTCTTTATAGCAGTGTAAGAATGGACCTATACCCTTGTTTATATGTTAAGCCTTAGCAGCACCCTCTCTCCTGTTGCAGTGGTACAGGTCCTTTGAGTAGTCCTGGTACTCTTTTCATTATGTCACTTCAACATTTGAATTCCTCAGAAGATACTTGTGTGCAAATAAATTTGTTCATATCTTCTAGATATTTGTATCACTTGGAATGGTTTTGGTTGTGCTTTGGTTATCTACTGCTGCATAAAAAAAAGTAAACCTTGGTGTTTTAAAACAATTTGTTATATCTCTCATGATTCTATAATTTGTTGGGGCTCAGCTGGGTGGTTCTTGCTTGGTATATTTTGTGTGGTTGCAGTGAGATGGCAGCTTGGGCTAGAGTCATCTAAAGACTTAACTGGGCTGGATATCCCAGGTGTCACTCATGTGACTAGCAGTTGATGTGGCTGTTGGTGACAAGGAATCCGTACTTGAACAAACTTCAGTCAGGCTTCTCCAAGCCATCTTCTTTACCAGACCTCATCCTCGGCCTCTCGTTCTTGGTCTGCCTAGCCTAGTTTTATCAAGAATCCTGCCAAGCAAATTTAGCAAGAATATTCTACCTTTACAGCTTATCAAGTTCACCTTATTTTTTTTCCATCCACTGACTTCCTTATCCTGCCTGTTAGCTCTAACCCCCCAGTTGCTACTGTTGTATTCAGAGTTCAGTTCTATCTCTCTTCCCTATTGCAGTAGTTTTGAATAAAGTCTTTCTTGCCTGCTTAACTTTTTCGATGCAATTTGTCTTTGAAACTGGCTAGGAAGTCAGGTTGGGCTGTCAGTTAGAGTACCTATGTGTTTCCTCTCCATGTGGCTTGGACTTCTCACTGCATCACGGTCTAAGGATAGTTGAATTTCTTACATTGCCACTACTGTCTTTCAGAGGGAGCCTTTCAAGAAAACAGTATGGATGCCAGGCATGGTGGTTGACACCTGTAATCTCAACACTTTGGGAGGCTAAGGTGGGAGGATTGCTTGAGCCCAGGAGTTTGAGACCAGCCTGGGCAATATAGTGAGACCTCATCTCTAAAGAAATAAATAAGTAAATAAAAAGAAGACTATATGGGAACTACAAAGCTTCATGTGACCTAAGCTCATAAGTCTCCCATTGTATTCTATTGATCAAGCAAGCCACTAGGGTTCACCTGGATTCAAGGGGAGAGGAACTGGATAATACTGCTCAATAAGAGAAGTAAATAATTTATGGACATCTTTAATCTACCATAGACTATAAGGAATAAAAGGAAAACACATCAAAAAGTGACCTAAGTAATAAGAATACTTACTATACTGCATACCTAGAAGTTTGAAGGCAGGGCAATTCTAACTTTGCCTCAAATGTCAACAGAGACACTTTTATTTATGTCATCCTCTTTTGCTGACTCCCACAGTGGCTGCTTAGTTCCAAGTAATCTTATGAAGACAAGAATATCCAGAAGTAGAAAAGGGGAAATATTCCTGTTTTTGCTTTTTTGTTTTGTTTTGTTTTTTAAGAATAATGAAAACCTTTCTAGAATCATCCCAGTTGATTTCCCCTCACTTATAACTGGACAGAATTATATTATACATTCATATTTAAACCAGTTACCTGGCAAGAGAATAAAACAACCATGAATGGCTTGAATCAGTCATGATTCAGTTCCTGGGCTGAGGGTAACCTCAACAAGAGAACATAGCTACTCAGAGGAAAATGAACAAAACTAGGGCTTCATGAGGAATAGGTCCCTGAGCAACATCAGGTCCCTGATTCTTTCACTTCATCCCCTGAAAGTGCTGGGATAACAGACATGAGTCACAGAGCCCAGCCTACTTTCAGTTCTTTTAGTCTTCTAACAGAAAGCTAGCTCAGGCACAGCCCAGGCCCTCCTTGTCTCTTACTCCTGTATGCATACCACCTTCACCCCTGCTCTTTTCTCCATCGCCAATGCTAAATGTCTCCTGAGGTTAGACACGAAGCCCAGCCCCTAAGGTCAAACCTTTGAAAATCCATTAGGAAGGTGTCATGGTAGAGATCAACATACCATCTCTTACAAGTCTGACAAAGTATTAGAATGGATTTCTGTTTCTATAATTTAGCACTAGATTAAATACCTATGTTTAGATGCCTTACTCTACAAAAAATTAAATGTTTGAAGAGATGAGTTCAGCAAGATGTTTATATTGTGAGAGGCATGTGGGTACCAAATGGCTAAGGGAACAATGGATATATATCTCCCATTTGGAGGTGCTCAGTGCCTGGAAAACAATGTAGCGATTTCTCATTTATTCTTTCTTTCTAGTCTCCTCTCTTTACTCCTTCTCCTCAACTCCTACCCTCACTCTCTCACTCCCTGTTGTGGAGCAGAAGTAGGTGAATGTGTGAAAGCTAAGTGTATATACCGTGCAACTCTACTGTCCACCACGTGGTTGCTAGATCCCTCTAGAGTCCCAGCCATCTTACCTCTCTGGAGAGCCTGGGCTGACTATGCTCAAGGAAAGCTTTGCTTTGGAAGCCCCTTTATTTCTCTGTCTCTTGATTCTGGCAAGCAGCCAGCTTTCTTTCTTCTCTGCCCTGCTCCAGTTCCTTTTAGCTCTTCAGAATCAAAAATAACCTGCAGACCGAAGGTATCTCTAGCCCCCAAGTGGACCTCCAGCTGACAAGGTGGCCACTAGAGACCCTGAAACAGCTTCCCAGGGCTCTTAAATCAGCTTTTCCACTCAACAAGCTTTTAGTAAACTTTTTATGGTGCCAGGCTCTCTGCTAGGTAACAAGGACACTGTGGTAAACAAAACTTAGTCATAAATCACATTCCTTCTAAAAAACAAACAAGAGTTTAACCTAGTGCCACCTGTCTTTGTACCTCATAGAGCACATAGGAAAATTATATTTTGTGTTACACACCGGGACTTGTGCTATATTGTAGCCTTTATAGAGGGCTCTCTGTAGATTGCTATTCATCCAAGCTTACCAGCAAGATAAGAATTCATGAGTTCAGGAAACATCCAGAGAGACCTTTACAAAAATACTTGTCAAGCATAATTTCAACTGTTGTAAATTTGGAAATGACTCAATTTTGTCATCACTGAAAAAAAGTACAAACATCAATATCTTGTAGCACACCTGTTATCTATTTGCAGAACCTCTAGTTTAATGAATTCTTTCATTTTTCCCTAAAATCCGACCCACAGCCCTCTAAAAATTTTAGGGAAGGAGAAAGAAAGAATTCACCGCCTCCAGGCTGGGCACTGTCCTGAAGCCCTCGTTGCCCTTCTCTACGGTGGTCTTTGGTGTTTGTCTTCATTATAGGTTGTTGACTTTCATTTCTTTTTTTAAATTTTTATTTTTTAAGAGACAGGGTCTTGCTTTGTTGTCTAGCCTGGAGTACAGTGGCGTGATCATTGCTCACTGCAGCCTTGAACCTCTGGGCTCAAGTGATCCTCCTGAATAGCTGGGACTTCTGGCAGAGGCCACCGTGCCCAGCATATTTTTTATTGTTTTGAAGAGATGGGGTTTTGCTATGTTGCCCAGGCTGATCTTGAACTCCTGGCCTGAAGTGATTCTTTCACTTCATCCTCTGAAAGTGCTGGGATAACAGACATGAGTCACAGAGCCCAGCCTACTTTCAGTTCTTTTAGTCTTCTAACAGAAAGCTAGCTCAGGCACAGCCCAGGCCCTCCTTGTCCCTTACTCCTGTATGCATACCACCTTCACCCCTGCTCTTTTCTCCATCGCCAGGCTGCCAGCCTTCACCTGTCTCTGCTGTATGGCAGTACCTACCCTCACTGCATCTGTGTCGAGTGGCAGTGACCTTTGTGGTGGGCACACATGCTGGTGGGGGACTGACCATGGTGTAGTTAATGTCTGTGTGAGTGGGAAGGAGTTAGGAGCCATCAGAATCTTGTATTTCCCATTTTCATCCAGGACAAAAAAGACATTGGATAATATCACTGTTGTAAGCTAAGACCACTTTAACGTTTTCTTCTTCCTTTCTGGCAGCACTTGCTTTTGGAAGTGAGGAAAAGGTCCAGATAGTCCCTTCAGTCACTCATGGATGCTGCAGGGTGAGCAATACATAACTCAGGTTTTCTCTGCCAGCTTCCCCAACATCTTCTGGCTTTCAGCACATTTACAGTTGTCTCTGGTCCAAGTTACTGGAAAGAGACCTCCTCAGCGTTCCAGGTTCTACGAGGAGCTTATTCTTATTTAAAAACCACAGACATGTTGCTGCCATGGTTTAGTCTATCATAATTTCTCATTATTATTGTAATATAGTAGTTCACAATAGTTTTCTAAGTGATCCTCTAACTCTCCTCAACCTCAACTCCCTGTCACCACTCCAAGCCATTAGCCAAAAGTGGCTTCCAGAAAAGGAAATCTTATCAAATCACATCCTTACTTAAACTCCTTCATGAACTGTCCCTGCTTATAAAATAAAGGCTTCCTTCATTTGCATTCTCTGTGCAAATGCCTTATCAGACAACACCCTGTCTCAAATAGCACCCACCCCTCACTCTGTGTCTCCTTACATTGGTTGATTTTCATCCTTAGCACTTACCACTGATACAGGACGGGGGCAGGGCAGTGCTGGGTAGAGAAGGGCAGGGTCCCTGGTGAGGGCTCCACCCTCAGGCCTATGCCCACAGACCTAAGTGAGGTTAGGCACTCCTGTTTCACGCCCAAATGTTGCATTTTTCCAAGACCGCTCTGACCCACCATATCCCTCATCCTGTGACTCTAAAACCCCCAAGACCCTAGTGGGCACACAAATAAGCAACTGGAAGTTGAGAGAGGAACACACAAGCAGAAGAAAACACTAGCAGATGCCGGCAGGCCATCCACGGCAGAAAGAGGCAGACGCCGAGTGGAATTTCACTGGAAGAGAGTCTAGTGGCTGGGCGGCCCGACTCCATGGGAAGACCACCTTCCCACTGCATCCCACTTCTGGCTTCCCCATCTACCTCTCAGAGAGCTGCCTTCACTCAATAAAACCTTGCACCCATCCTCCAAGTCCACATGTGATCTGATTTTTCCAGTACACTAGGGCAAGAATCCCAGGATACAGAAAGCCCTCTGTCCTTGCGGTAAGGCAGAGGGTCTGATTGAGCTGATTAACACAAGCCGCCTGCAGATGGCAAAACTGAAAGAGCGCACTGTAACACACGCCCACTGGGGCTTCCGGAGCTGTAAACACTCGACCCTAGATGCGCTGTGGGGTCGCAGCCTCTATGCTTGCCCCTCTGCATGTTCCCCCTAGGGGTTTGAGCAGGAGGACGCAGAAGAAGCGAGCCACAGCCCCATCGCATACCCTGTGAGGGGGATAAGCGAAAACTTCTCCTGTTTCATTACCACATGCCACAATATACACGTTTATTGTCTGTCACCTCCACCCCTAGGATGTAAGCCCCATAAAGGGTTTCTGTGTGCTTTATTCATGGCTGTGTGCTGGCATGTAGTAGGTGTTCAGTAAATAGTTGATTGTGAAATGTTGAATGAATGTTTCTTTTACAATCAGTTCCCAGACCACATTCAGAGTCTCTATACCTGCTCCCCTACTCCACCCCTTACTACCTTCTTCACACATGGAATTCGCCAGGTGCTATCAGATCTCTATAATTTGGGATAATTTTTTCTCTTTGCCTGCTTGTTTTCTTTCCCACCTGCACAGACTATGCCTTTTCTGTTCCTTTCGCACTTGGAACAGAGTTCTCTTTGGGCATGGAACACTGTAATTATCTGTTTATTTGGAAGGTAGTAGAAAGTCCTGGATATGAGTATGGGAACTAGACTCAGGTTGCTAAGGTTTAAATAATGACTTCATCATTTGCTAACTGTGACTTTGGGCTAATTGCATAATCTCAGTTTCTCAGTGTACTCTTAGATAATAATGAGAAGGATGATGGCAACTGTTTATAAAGTAGGGCCCGACACATAGTAAGTGCTCAGTGAATGCTATCGGGGTAGCAATGCTGTTGCTCTTTTCCATGTGTGTGAGTGGATCATGGGCAAAGATTTTTTTTTTTTTTTTCTTGCGTCTAGCAATGTCTCTGTCGTCAAGAGGACCAATCAGTATTCTTTCTCTCTTTTTCTTTCCCTTCATTTCTCTCTTTCTCCCCCTCTTTCATTCATCCACTATTATCTATGCAGGCACCATGTTAGATACCATTCATAGATACATGAATAGAATTTTAGTACAATGTAAAAGGTATGTTAATAGAGGCAGAAACAGTTTGGTGCTTTGAGAATTGTCTTTGTGGATGAAAATACTGTGTGAGCGGAGGACTTGGTGTCTTGAAGGGCAAGTAGAATATAGATTGAGGTCATTTCATTTAGGAAAGTGATAATTATGTTATTTTGTAATGATAGCTTAAAAGGCATATTTAATGAAAGAATAAAAATATATACAAATAAAATTTCATTTTAATATCTTCAGTTTGTAAATAAACCTAATACCATTATAACTTAAGACCCATTAACTTTGAGTACGTGTTGGAATTTACTTCTGAACCTAGTTAAGGCTAACTTCATCCAAGCTTTTCAGCAGCTGAAGGATAAAAAGAGGTACTCTTTCTTCCTCCCCTCTTCTTTGTCCTTGTGCCATTTTTACTCTCTAAATTTGCACTCAATTTATCTAAGTAGTTCTGTGATCTTTAGAAAATAGATTCTGAAGTCAGTCTCATACATATTAAAATCTTTAATAATTCATATCTTTATTTTTCATATTTTAATGGGTGGAAATAATTCTTTTTAAAGGTACCTGCTATAGGTTGAATGTTTGTATTATCCCTAAAATTCATATATTGAAATTCAAATCCCCAATATGGTGGTATTAGGCAGTAGGGCCTTTAGGAAGTGATTAGGTCATGAGGGTGGAGTCCTCATAAATGATTAGTGCTTTTATAAAAATACAGGAGAAATCATCTCTCTCTGCTCTCTGCTTTCTGCCTTCTGTTCTCTGCCGTGTGAGGATACAATGAAAAGATGGACATCTAGAAACCAAGAAGCCGGTCCTCACCAAACACTGGATCTGCTGGTGTCTTTACCTTGGACCTCCCAGCCTCCAGAACTGAGAAATACATTTCTGTTATTTAAGCCTCCCAGGCTTAAACAACATTTTAAAACTAGCACCTTGCACTAAGACTACCAGAGACAATTCCTTTTAACTCAGGTCCTTGTGCATTTATCTGCAGTAGAAAAAACACAGATAAGTTAACGTCTTTACTACATGTTAGCAATTTGATTTTCAGCAAATTAATCAGTCTCTCTGAATATTGATGTCCTTATTTGAAAATTGGGGCTAATTATACTTACTTCATGGAATTAGCTTTTTGGAGAAGTAAATCTAGTCCTAAACATAATGTCCTTAACACAGTACCTGACTCAAAGGCAAGCAATTCATGAAAGCTTGCACCTTCAGTGCCTATGTGGAATTCACTGTAATAGTTCAGAATGGTGGTATCAGCTATTTATTTTTTCCAGAATAGATAATCAGGTTTTATTAACCACTTCTTATCCCAGTCTATCCAAACTGCTCCTCTTCCCAGCTGGGCTTCAGTAATATTTTCAGAAAAATCTAGAGACAAAACCTGGAGGGAAAGAGGGGAGCAAGTTCATAAAAATCCAAAGATTCTTCTAGTAAGGGATGGGCCCTAATTTTGTTCTGTGCACATCTATCATGTCCCGTGCTGGTAAATTTCTGGAGAACAGGCACCATATCTTAACTGGATTCCTCACTACCTTTCACCTCATTTGAAAGTGAGACATATTAAAAGAGTAACTACAATACATGGCCACACATAATGTTTTCGGGACCCCGGAGTGATAGGAACATAATGATAATGATATCTCACCAACATGGAAGTCACTTAAGCCTCTTTTTTTTTCTAATCCGTTATAATTTATTGTTATCCATTCCATTTAACCATATGCTACCATCACCCAATACATTGTTGTTATTACATCTTTTGCATCAATAACAAAAATATTTTTTAAACTTGACCCTCATGTATACATTCTGCTATATTTCTCCTTCTTTACGTAGATCTGGGTTGCCAATTTGTATTATTTTTCTTCTCCATGGAAGATTTTTAAAACTTTTTTTGCATAGTGGGTCTGTTAATAATAATTGAATGTCATAATTTTTTGATTATCTGAGAATGTATTTGTTTCTCCTTCATTTTTGAGACAATTTTATTGGATACAGAATATTAGCCTGGTAGGTTTTCCTTTCAACACTTTAAATATTTTATTTGTATTTTTTTTCTTGCTTATATGGTTTCTGATGATAAGTCCATTGTAATTTTTACCTTTCAACTCTATCAGTTAGATGTTTTCACTTCTGAGTTCTGACAAGACGTTCTCTTTATTATTGGTTTTCTGAGTTTGCATATGATATTCCTAAGTGAAGACATTTTAGTGTTTATCCTGGTTGCTGTACTCTAAGGTTCCTTCATTTGTGGTTTGGTGTCTTAGATATAATTTTCGAACAACCTTAGATAATATTACTTCAAATTTTACTTCTATTCCATTATCCTTTTCTTTCTTTCTTACTTTTGCAGTGTTGGGAATGCATGTGGAAAAATCAGAGCTGGAAGGAAGCCAAACTCAGTGAAGTTCCAGGCTGTCTCCTTCTATTTCTTCCTTCCTTGCTTAGTAATTAGATTTTAGGAAGAGTGACAATGAGGAGAAAATGAACAGAAAGGTGGCCACAGAAAGGTTATTTCAGGGTCATGTCTATAGATTAAAAAAAAAAAGTGCATGAGTGAAAATGAAATAAAGCTGCTAAGAGAAATGAAATATGTTTCCAGTCCCAGAGTTATCTCACAGTCTTTCACAAGTTTCAAAGTCAGGAAGCTTGCTCTTATATGATCAAATCTCTCTGGTTTAATCAGCCAACATATTTCAGTGTTTATCATTCTCTCTTGGTGAATTGATAGAACTAGACGTTCTCAGTTGTTTATTATAAAATAGGTAGTAGAATGTCAATTATATAATACGGACTCAGTACATTTAGCAGGGTTATATGATGGAAATTTGCACAAATAATTACTGAAGTTTGATCAAAGCTCATACCTTTGCTGGAAAAAATAGCAGCTGGACAAGCAATGCCGAGGAGATAGCCTTGTATGGTCTATTGCATATGTAAGCCGATATGTATCAGCAATGATTTCAGGTTTTTAGGTATTAGTAAGACTTTATTTGGAAACAGAAAAGTCCATTCTCAGTTCTGTAGCATGAGGACCAAACATGCACAACTAAAGAACTGAGACCCACTTTCCCAAAATTGACCATTGCCATGGTGACCACTTAGTTGTCCACTAAAACTATTTTTACTTTTATACTGAGCACGTGGCTGGACTCCATTTCCTAGTCCTCCTTGCAATTAGGTGCATCCACATGACTAAGATCTCATAGTGGAATGTGAGTGCAAGTGAAGGTGCCTCCTTCCCTGGGCCCGAACACAGTGGGTAATTCTCCTCTAGTGTTCTTCTCCTCTATGCATTCTTCCATGTTCCTTTCTCCTCTGTGATGGTCAGTTCTATGTGCCAACTTGGCTAGGTGATAGTCCCCAGTTAATTTGATAAAATGAGAATTGAGGTATTGATGTGAAGGCATTTACTTATTTATTATTAATTAATTAATTAATTTTAAATAGAGTCAGAATCTCACTATGTTGCCTTAGCTGGTCTGGAATTCTTGGGCCAAGCAGTCCTCCTGCGTTGGCCTCACAATATGTTGGGGTGACAAGAGCCACCACACCCAGCCTGTGAAGGTATTTTATAGATACCTTCTGTACCTGTGATTGATATCTGAGTTGGATTTACGTAAAAGATGTTATCCTTGCACTGGGACCAATCCAGTCAGTTGAAAGTGCTTAAGAGCAGAAGTGAGATTTCCTTGAGGAGGAAGAAATTCTATCTGTGAATTTTAGTTTCTGTTGTAGAGTTTACTACAGCCTGCCCTTCCTAAGGTGCCTGCTCTATAGATTTGAGATTTTCCTAGCCATTATTCCTTGGATTCCTACCCAAAATCTCAGAAGCCAATTCCTTGCAATAAATCTCTTGATATATGTATTAGGCTATTCTCACACTGCTATAAAGAACTACCTGAGATTGAGTAATTTATAAGAAATGCAATTTAATTGACTCACAGTTCTGCAGGCTGTACAGGAAGCATGGCTAGGAGAGGCCTCAGAAAACTTACAACCATGGCAGAAGGGTGAAGGGGAAGCAAGAACATCTTCACATGGTGGCAGGAGAGAGAGAGTGAAGGGGGGAGTGCTAAGCACTTTTACACGACCATATCTCCTGAGAACTCACTCAATATCACAACAGTAAAGGAGAAATTCACCCCCATGATCTAATCACCTCCCACCAGGTCCTTCCCCCAACACTAGGGATTACAGTTCAACATCAGATTTGGGTGAGAACACAGAGCCAAACCATATTATTTCACCCCTGGCCCCTCTCAAATCTCATGTCCTTTTCACATTTCAAAACCAACCCGTCATTCCTGACAAGTCCCCAAAGTCTTAATTCATTCCAGTGTTTACTCAAAAGTCCAAGTCCAAAATCTCATCTGAGGCAAGGCAAGTCCCTTCCACCTATGAACCTGTAAAATCAAAAACAACTTAGTTACTTTCATGATAAAATGGTGACACAGGCATTGGGTAAATTGTCCCATTCTAAAAGGGAGACATTGGCCAATACAAAGTGGCTATAGGTCCCATGTAAGTCCAACACCCAGCAGAATGGTCATTAAATCTTTTTTTTTTTTTTTTTTTTTTTTTTTTGTTGAGACAGAGTCTCACTTTGTCACCCAGACTGGAGTGCAGTGGCCGGATCTCAGCTCACTGCAAGCTCTGCCTCCCGGGTTCACGCCATTCTCCTGCCTCAGCCTCCCGAGTAGCTGGAACTACAGGCGCCCGCCACCTCGCCTGGCTAGGTTTTTGTATTTTTTAGTAGAGACGGGGTTTCACCGTGTTAGCCAGGATGGTCTCGATCTCCTGACCTTGTGATCCGCCCGTCTCGGCCTCCCAAAGTGCTGGGATTATAGGCTTGAGCCACCGCGCCCGGCCGGTCATTAAATCTTAAACTCCAAAATAATATCCTTTGACTCCATGTCTCACATCCAGAGCATGCTGATGCAAGGAGTGGGTTCCTATAGCTTTGAGTAGCTCTTCCTCTGTGACTCTGTGGGATACAGCCCCCGCAGCTTCTCTCATGGGCTGGCATTGAGTGCATGAAACTTTTTCAGATGCATGGTGCAACCTGTTGGTGGATCTACGATTCTGGGGTCTGGAGGACAGTGGCCCTCTACTTATAGCTCCACTAGGCAGTGCCCCAGGGGGGACTCTGTGTGGGGACTCCAACCTCACATTCCCGTCCACACTGTCCTAGTAGAAGTTCTCTATGTGAGCTCTGCCCCTGCAGCAGACTTCTACATGGACATCCATTTGTTTCCATACATCTTCTGAAATCTAGGCAGAGGCTCCCAAAGCTCAACTCTTGTCTTCTGTGCACCTGTGGGCCCAACACCACATGGAAGCTACCAAGGCTTGGGGCTTGCATCTTCTGAAGCAACAGCATGAGCTTTAACTTGACCCCTTTTAGCCACTACTATAGCTGGAGCAGTTAAGACACAGGGAGCCATGTCCTGAGACTGCACAGAGCAGCAGGGCCTTTGGCCCAGCCCACAAACCATTTTTCCCTCCTAGGTTTCCAGGCTTGTTATGGGAGGGGCTGCTGTGAAGATATCTGAAATGTGCTGGAAACATTTTCCCCATTATCTTGGCTATTAACGTTTGGCTCCTCTTCACTTATGCAAGTTTCTACAGCCAGCTAGAATTTCTTCACAGAAAATGAGTTTTTCTTTTCTACCACATGGTCAGGCTGCAAATTTTCCAAACTTTTAAGGTCTGCTTCTTTTCAATATAAGTTCCAATTTCAGACCATCTCTTCTTGAATGCATATGAGCATATGCTGTTAGAAGCAGCCAGGCTACATCTTGATCACTTTGCTGCTTAAAAATTTCTTCCACCAGACACTCTAAATCCTCTTTCTCAAGTTCAAAGTTCCACAGATCTCTAGGGCAGGGGCATAATGCTGCCAGTCTCTTTGTTATAGCATAGCAAGAGTGACCTTTGCTCCAATTCCCAATAAGTTCCTCGTCTCCATCTGAGACCTCATCAGCCTGGACTTCACTGTCCATATCACTATCAGCATTTTGGTCAAAACCATTCAAAAAGTCTCTAGGAAGTTCCAAACTTTCTCACATCTTCCTGTCTTCTTTTGGTCCCTCCAAAGTGTTCCAAACTGTGCCCAATACCCAGCTCCAAAGTTGCTTTTACATTTTCAGATATCTTTATAGCAATGTCCCACTTCTCTGGCACCAATTTTTTGTATTCTTCTGTTCTCACACTGCTATAGAGAACTACCTGAGACTGGGTAATTTATGAAGAAAAAAGGTTTAATTGACTTACAGTTCCACAGGCTGTACAGGAGGCCTCAGGAAAGTTACAATCACGGCAGAAGGGTGAAGGGGAAGCAAGTGTGTCTCCACATAGTGGCAGGGGAGAGAGAGTGAAGGGGGAAGTGCAACACACTTTTAAACAACCAGATCTCTTGAGAACTCACTATCATGAGAACAGCAAGGGAAAAATATGCCCCCATGGATCCAATCACCTCCCACCAGGTCCCTTCTTCAACACTGGGAATTACAATACAACATGAGATTTGGGTGGGGACACAGAGCCAAACCATGTCAATATATGTCTATCCTACTGCTTCTGCTTTTCTGTTAGAAGGCAGGCTGATACATGCTCCTTTCTTTTGTCTCTTCCATGTTCTCTTCTCCTTTTTCACTGGCTAGAACTCATGGTGACCTAGTTTTGACCATGTAGATGGTGGCACAATCCCCAAGAGAGTGAAGGAGCTGTATGAGAAAAGGACTCAGGTCCTTGAATGTCCATATGGACAATAGTTGCTCTGCCAACCTGGACAACCCACATTCGAACTGTAATGTGAGTGGGAAATACATTTTTTGTTTTAAGCCACTTTCCTTATGAGTCTCTTTGTTACAGCTATGTACATCCTTTTCTTCTAATATAATTACTATTTTGAAAGTACAGTTGATTTTGGTGTTTCTATTTATAGATATTAATGCGAAGAGAACTCTGACATGTCTTTATATGGAATATACATGTAGGTTTTGTCTGCGGTCCAACCAAACTTATTCTATCAATCACTTTAAAAGTATTGAGCCCTCACTTATACCAAACACTCTGAAAACACAATAGCATAAAAATTAAATGTTGTCACCACCATTATTCACATTAAATAGGCAGTAGCAGAGAGAAGAACAAAGTTTATAATATGTTCGAGGAACAGAACAATATTCAGCATGGTAGAAGATTGAGTATAAGAAAAAGTGGCACAGATGTTGGGGCTAGAGAGATACACAAGGAATGGTTAATACTGGACTTTTTAAGCCTGGCTAAGGTAGATGAGCTTTATTCTCAGAATATCAAGGAGAATAGTAACATGATTATACTTACACTTTTCCAAGACAAATCTGATTGCACTATGGAGGACAAATTGGAGAAAAGCAAGAATATAAGCAGGGAAATCAGGAGTCTATTGCAGTAATCGAGCCAGGTGATGATGCCTGGAATGAAAGTGTCAAAAGTGGGCATAGAGAAAAGTAGTTGGATTCCAGAGAGCTCTTGACAATTAGCCTTGTATAACACAGAAAAGGAAGGACTCAATATTGACAGATGTCCCTTTTTAAAAATTAGGTGGATGAGGTAATAACTGAGAGAGATCAGAGCTATAGGAGAAGGTTAGGTGGGAGGTTGGTGGGGAAGAGTAAGATGATGAGCTTGTTTCGTGTCTGGTTGTATTTAACAAAGCTGCGGATGCAATTAAATATGTGGGTCTCAGTTAAGGTAAATACTGTTAGTTATTGAAACAGACAACCCTTTAGTACAGTAGTCCCCATCTTATCCATGGGAGATACATTCCAAGACCCCCAGTATCCACTGAAACTACAGTTAGTGTGGAATTCTATATATACTATGTTTTTCCTATACATATATACCAAAGATAAAATTTAATTTATAAATAAGGCATGGTGAGAGATTAGCAACAATAGCAATAGAACAATTATAACAATATACTGTTATAAAAGTTATATAAATGTGGTTTCTCTCTCTCTCTCTCTCTCTCTCTCTCTCTCCCCCCCCAAATAGCAAATTGTATTGTATTGTTACATTGTGGGTAACAGAAACCACAGAAAGCGAAACCGTGGATAAGGGGAGAATGCTGTGTTAAACTAAACACAACAAAAGCTTATTTGATACTCACTTAAAAGTCCAGTGTGGGTGGGAGTGGTAGAAAAGGAATCTGCTCCATATGCTAATTGGCTCCTTTCATCCAGGACTTTTGTCCAGGTCTCTGAAACTCTTTTATTCACCCGGCAGAATGAATATTGCCCATGGGAGGATTTTATGGGCCAGCCCTAGAAGTAGTAATTTTACTTCCAGAGTAATATCAGATAATCACTCTGAACAGCACAAATGGCTGAAAAATATATTCTAGCTTGTACCTGAGAACTAAGAGGAGAATATGGGTTTTGGTGAACATCAACAGTCTCCGGCATGGTTCCTGGAAGAACAGAGCAGAAGATGCACAGTTAGTAGTCATTTGGTTATAAATAATATGTAACGTCATGAATGAAGAAGAGATTGCCAATGTAAAATATGCAGAATGAGAAGGGGGTTTAGGGCAACAATGTTGAGAAATACTAACCTAAGGAATGAACAAAGAAAGAGAACTCACAAAGGAAACTGAAAAGAAAGGCCAGAGATGTAGGAGAGTAGTCACAGAATCGAAGGGAAGAGAGTATTTCCAGAAAGTGGAAATGATCCTCCAGGTGAAAGGATTCTATGAAGTGTAAGTTGTGGGTTAAGGAGGATATTTCCGCTTTGGGCAAGAAGTATTAGGGTTGAAAACTATATTTCAGTAGGTAGAGGAATGTTTGGGAGATTATAGTATACGAGTAGTAAGACTATTAAACTCTTTCTAAAAGATACAAACAGCAAACACAGGATATAATTTTTTAAAAATAATATACTACTCACAGGAGAATTAAATACTTAGTAATAAATCTAACAAAGGACAAAGGATTTTAGATTTTGTAACAGAATTTTTTGTTTACCATATAGGGAATATATATATTTTCACTGTACCAAACCCAAAACCGAAAGTATTAAAAGAAATCTAGAAATAGAATGTGTTTCTCTATATAGTTATAAATTATATATATTTATAAATATATTATAAATGTGTCATATATTATGAATATTATGAATATGTTTATAAATATGTATAATTTATACATAAATGTATACATAAATTATACATATTTATACAATGTATATTTATAAATATCTATATATCTACTTTTAACACCATGGAATGACATTATACATTTTTTTTACAAGTCATTTTTTCTACTCACAGCATTACAGACATCTACGGCAGGAACTGCTTGTGGCATAGCCAAAGGCCATTCATTTCTCCCCTTCACCCTTGATAAGGAATTCTGATTTGGTTCAGGTACTCATCTCTCCACCACAGGAACATGTGCTTCACCAAGCTATTTGTTACAATTTTATTGTTTTTTCCAGGGACTGATTTAGGAATGAGTGTTTACAATGTCGATGAGAGACGGGGGGAAGACGATTAGAAAGTGTAGAAAAGGTTTTCTTTTTCCTAAAATGTGACGCAAGGCTAGGCATAATGGTGTGTGCTTGTAGTCCCTGCTACTTGGAAGGAAGGAGAATTCTTTAACTCAGGAATTTGAGACCAGCCTGGGCAACACAGCAAGATCCCCACCTCTAAAATAAAATAAAAAAATTAAAAGTGACAACCCCTTTTCTGTTGGACACAGCTATACTGGCATGTGACAAATGGAACTCTAGCAGCTACCTTGTAACATGAGGAGAACCAGCCTCAGGACAGGCTGTTGTGCTGCTGTTGTGCTACTGTTGACACCGTGGAAACAGGAATAGCAACTGGATTTTTTTTTTTTGAGAGTGTCTCATTCTGTTGCCCAAGCTGGAGTGCAGTGGCATGATTAGCCCAGGCAGTCAAGACTGCTGTGAATTGTAAAGTGATCTTCCCAGCTCTGTCTCCTGAGGTGCTGGAACTACCAGCCTGCACCACCACGCCTGGCTAATTTTTTTCTATTTCTTTTGTAGAGATGAGGTCTCACTTTTTTGCCCAGGCTGGTCCTAAATGATCTTCCTGCCTCAACCACCCAAAGTGCTGGGATTACAGGCTTGAGCCACCATGCCTGACCTGGATTTTTTTTTTTTTTTTTTTCTAACTATAGCTTCTCTCCTTAAGAACTCCTTATATAAGAATTTTTTATTTTACATGTCTTATTGATTTTGGAATTTTTCTGTTATTTGCAGCCAAAACACTAACAACATAACGTATTTTCATATCAATTCAGAGATTCAACTATTTGCTTTAATCGCTGTATGGTATTTCACTGTGTGAATGGCTCATTACCTATCCATCCACCCAGGCTTTCAGTCATTCAGCATAAACACTGTGGGCCAAACACTGGGGATAAAGCAGTGAACAAAACTGACTTTGTATCAACCCTCTTGGAGCTTATTATTATTTATGTACTATATGCTAACCATGGGGAAAATGACATGTAGGACATAAAATGAACTATAATATTTGTAATCCTTTTGTATCCCAATTTAACCCGACCCCTCTGTTTTTAGGTCTTCTAGTAGTTATAATTTTAACATGTTTATACCACTATGTCTTGAGTGAAGGGATGTTTGAGGTCTGAGTAATCAAGGTAGGTTTTCTTGGGCAGTGCATACACAAGTGAGAAGCAGGTGGGCAGGCTGGGACCACCACAAGCATCAAGGTATAGAGGACATTGGCAGTGTTTCATTACTGGGTAGAGCTATGTTTGCCTCTTTCTGCACCCCCTACCCCATGTCTACTAGAATAGTGCTAGTTAGACATGGGGGAGAAAGAGAAGGATAGCAGAGTTACCTCTAGCTCTGCGTTTTTTCTCTTTCTCTTTTTTTTTTTTTTAAATTTATTTATTATTATTAAACTTCAAGTTGTAGGGTACATGTGCACAACGTGCAGGTTTGCTACATATGTATACTTGTGCCATGTTGGTGTGCTGCACCCATCAACTCGTCATTTACATCAGGTATAACTCCCAATGCAATCCCTCCCCCCTCCCCCCTCCCCATGATAGGCCCCGGTGTGTGATGTTCCCCTTCCCGAGTCCAAGTGATCTCATTGTTCAGTTCCCGCCTATGAGTGAGAACATGCGGTGTTTGGTTTTCTGTTCTTGTGATAGTTTGCTGAGAATGATGGTTTCCAGCTGCATCCATGTCCCTACAAAGGACACAAACTCATCCTTTTTTATGGCTGCATAGTATTCCATGGTGTATATGTGCCACATTTTCTTAATCCAATCTGTCACTGATGGACATTTGGGTTGGTTCCAAGTCTTTGCTATTGTGAATAGTGCTGCAATAAACATACGTGTGCATGTGTCTTTATAGCAGCATAATTTATAATCCTTTGGGTATATACCCAGTAATGGGATGGCTGGGTCATATGGTACATCTAGTTCTAGATCCTTGAGGAATCGCCATACTGTTTTCCATAATGGTTGAACTAGTTTACACTCCCACCAACAGTGTAAAAGTGTTCCTATTTCTCCACATCCTCTCCAGCACCTGTTGTTTCCTGACTTTTTAATGATCGCCATTCTAACTGGTGTGAGATGGTATCTCATTGTGGTTTTGATTTGCATTTCTCTGATGGCCAGTGATGATGAGCATTTTTTCATGTGTCTGTTGGCTGTATGAATGTCTTCTTCTGAGAAATGTCTGTTCATATGCTTGGCCCACTTTTTGATGGGGTTGTTTGTTTTTTTCTTGTAAATTTGTTTGAGTTCTTTGTAGGTTCTGGATATTAGCCCTTTGTCAGATGAGTAGATTGCAAAAATTTTCTCCCATTCTGTAGGTTGCCTGTTCACTCTGATGGTAGTTTCTTTTGCTGTGCAGAAGCTCTTTAGTTTAATGAGATCCCATTTGTCAATTTTGGCTTTTGCTGCCGTTGCTTTTGGTGTTTTAGACATGAAGTCTTTGCCCATGCCTATGTCCTGAATGGTACTACCTAGGTTTTCCTCTCGGATTTTTATGGTATTAGGTCGAACATTTAAGTCTCTAATCCATCTTGAATTAATTTTCGTATAAGGAGTAAGGAAAGGATCCAGTTTCAGCTTTCTACTTATGGCTAGCCAATTTTCCCAGCACCATTTATTAAATAGGGAATCCTTTCCCCATTTCTTGTTTCTCTCAGGTTTGTCAAAGATCAGATGGCTGTAGATGTGTGGTATTATTTCTGAGGACTCTGTTCTGTTCCATTGGTCTATATCTCTGTTTTGGTACCAGTACCATGCTGTTTTGGTTACTGTAGCCTTGTAGTATAGTTTGAAGTCAGGTAGCGTGATGCCTCCAGCTTTGTTCTTTTGACTTAGGATTGTCTTGGAGATGCGGGCTCTTTTGTGGTTCCATATGAACTTTAAAGCAGTTTTTTCCAATTCTGTGAAGAAGCTCATTGGTAGCTTGATGGGGATGGCATTGAATCTATAAATTACCTTGGGCAGTATGGCCATTTTCACGATATTGATTCTTCCTATCCATGAGCATGGTATGTTCTTCCATTTGTTTGTGTCCTCTTTGATTTCACTGAGCAGTGGTTTGTAGTTCTCCTTGAAGAGGTCCTTTACATCCCTTGTAAGTTGGATTCCTAGGTATTTTATTCTCTTTGAAGCAATTGTGAATGGAAGTTCATTCCTGATTTGGCTCTCTGTTTGACTGTCACTGGTGTATAAGAATGCTTGTGATTTTTGCACATTAATTTTGTATCCTGAGACTTTGCTGAAGTTGCTTATCAGCTTAAGGAGATTTTGGGCTGAGACAATGGGGTTTTCTAAATATACAATCATGTCATCTGCAAACAGGGACAATTTGACTTCTTCTTTTCCTAACTGAATCCCCTTGATTTCTTTCTCTTGCCTGATTGCCCTAGCCAGAACTTCCAACACTATGTTGAATAGGAGTGGTGAGAGAGGGCATCGCTGTCTTGTGCCAGTTTTCAAAGGGAATTTTTCAAGTTTTTGCCCATTCAGTATGATATTGGCTGTGGGTTTGTCATAAATAGCTCTTATGATTTTGAGGTATGTTCCATCAATACCGAATTTATTGAGCGTTTTTAGCATGAAGGGCTGTTGAATTTTGTCAAAAGCCTTTTCTGCATCTATTGAGATAATGATGTGGTTCTTGTCTTTGGTTCTGTTTATATGCTGGATTATGTTTATTGATTTGCGAATGTTGAACCAGCCTTGCATCCCAGGGATGAAACCCACTTGATCATGGTGGATAAGCTTTTTGATGTGCTGCTGAATCCGGTTTGCCAGTATTTTATTGAGGATTTTTGCATCGATGTTCATCAGGGATATTGGTCTAAAATTCTCTTTTTTTGTTGTGTCTCTGCCAGGCTTTGGTATCAGGATGATGTTGGCCTCATAAAATGAGTTAGGGAGGATTCCCTCTTTTTCTATTGATTGGAATAGTTTCAGAAGGAATGGTACCAGCTCCTCCTTGTACCTCTGGTAGAATTCAGCTGTGAATCCATCTGGTCCTGGACTTTTTTTGGTTGGTAGGCTATTAATTATTGCCTCAATTTCAGAGCCTACTATTGGTCTATTCAGGGATTCAACTTCTTCCTGGTTTAGTCTTGGAAGAGTGTAAGTGTCCAGGAAATTATCCATTTCTTCTAGATTTTCCAGTTTATTTGCGTAGAGGTGTTTATAGTATTCTCTGATGGTAGTTTGTATTTCTGTGGGGTCGGTGGTGATATCCCCTTTATCATTTTTAATTGCGTCGATTTGATTCTTCTCTCTTTTCTTCTTTATTAGTCTTGCTAGTGGTCTGTCAATTTTGTTGATCTTTTCAAAAAACCAACTCCTGGATTCATTGATTTTTTGGAGGGTTTTTTGTGTCTCTATCTCCTTCAGTTCTGCTCTGATCTTAGTTATTTCTTGCCTTCTGCTAGCTTTCGAATGTGTTTGCTCTTGCTTCTCTAGTTCTTTTAATTGCGATGTTAGAGTGTCAATTTTAGATCTTTCCTGCTTTCTCTTGTGGGCATTTAGTGCTATAAATTTCCCTCTACACACTGCTTTAAATGTGTCCCAGAGATTCTGGTATGTTGTATCTTTGTTCTCATTGGTTTCAAAGAACATCTTTATTTCTGCCTTCATTTCGTTATGTACCCAGTAGTCATTCAGGAGCAGGTTGTTCCGTTTCCATGTAGTTGAGCGGTTTTTATTGAGTTTCTTAGTACTGAGTTCTAATTTGATTGCACTGTGGTCTGAGAGACAGTTTGTTATAATTTCTGTTCTTGTACATTTGCTGAGGAGTGCTTTACTTCCAATTACGTGGTCAATTTTGGAGTAAGTACGATGTGGTGCTGAGAAGAATGTATATTCTGTTGATTTGGGGTGGAGAGTTCTATAGATGTCTATTAGGTCTGCTTGCTGCAGAGATGAGTTCAATTCCTGGATATCCTTGTTAACTTTCTGTCTCGTTGATCTGTCTAATGTTGACAGTGGAGTGTTGAAGTCTCCCATTATTATTGTATGGGAGTCTAAGTCTCTTTGTAAGTCTCTAAGGACTTGCTTTATGAATCTGGGTGCTCCTGTATTGGGTGCATATATATTTAGGATAGTTAGCTCTTCCTGTTGAATTGATCCCTTTACCATTATGTAATGGCCTTCTTTGTCTCTTTTGATCTTTGATGGTTTAAAGTCTGTTTTATCAGAGACTAGGATTGCAACCCCCGCTTTTTTGTGTTCTCCATTTGCTTGGTAAATCTTCCTCCATCCCTTTATTTTGAGCCTATGTATGTCTCTGCGTGTGAGATGGGTCTCCTGAATACAGCTGTTCCTATTCGGCCATCTCTCTTTCTCTTTTAAGCACTCATAACTGTCAATAGAATGACTATAAGCAGGCAAGTGAATATGAAAAGAATATATAATTTTATTATTCAATAAACAGATAGTGGTGAAATAAAATTTTGCCATCAAGAAGTCCAGAATTCTACTCAAATGGAACAGCAAACACTGGTAAAGATAAAACTTGACAGATACCTTGCATATTGACTTGGTTGGCAAAATACATTTTAACTAAAAGGTGTGGACTTAGGTTTGCTCATTGACATCACAGATTGTGAATAACTATGAAAAAAGGGCTCATAGTGTTCACCTGTGGCTTAGGTAGACTCATCCTATAATTTACCTCAGATCCCATGTCTGGCCTAGAACTTTTGACAGATAAGGCACCTATCACCATCCCAGGCCTTCCACCCAATGACCTCAGTTTTGTTGAGATGGTAAATCCTCTCCATTTATAACAAAAATATTTAAGCACTAATGGAGATGAGTCTTTTCTCCATTGCTTGTTTTCGTCAGCTTTGTTGAAGATCAGGTAGTTGTAGGTGTGTGGCCTTATTTCTGGGCTCTCTATTCTGTTCCATTGGTCTATGAGCCTGTTTTTTTATACCAGCACCATGCTGTTTTGGTTACTATATCCCTGTAGTATAGTCTGAAGTCAGGTAATGTGATGCCTCCAACTTTGTTCTTTTTGCTTAGGATTGCCTTGGCTATTTGGGCTCTTTTTTGTTTCCGTATGAATTTTAAAATAGTTTTTTCTACTTCTGTGAAGAATGTCATTGGTAGTTTGATAGGAATAACATTGAATCTGTAAATTGCTTTGGGCAGTATGGTCATTTTAATGATACTTATCTTTCCTATCCATGAGCGTGGAATGATTTTCTATTTGTTTGTGCCTTTTCTGATATCTTTGAACAGTGTTTTGTAATTCTCATTGTAGAGATCTTTCAGCTCCCTGATTAGCTGTATTCCTAGATATTTTATTCTTTTTGTGGTAATTGTGAATGGGATTGCCTTTCTGATTTGGCTCTCAGCTTGGCTGTTGTTGGTATATAGGAATGGTAGTAATTTTTGTCATTGATTTTGTCCTGACACTTTGCTAAAGTTCTTTATTAGCTGAAGGAGCTTTAGGGCTGAGAATATGGGGTTTTGTAGATATAGAATCATGTCATCTGCAAACAGAGATAGTTTGACTTCCTCTCTTCCTATTTGAATGTTCTTTAGTTCTTTTTCTTGCCTGATTGTTCTGGCTAGGACTTCCAATACTATGTTGAATAAGACTGGTAAGACACGGCATCCTTATCTGTGCTGGTTTTCAAGGGGAATGCGTCCAGCTTTTTCCCATTCAGTGTAATGTTGGCTGTGACTTTGTCATAGATGGCTCTTATTATTTTTTAGGTATATTCCATTAATACGAGTTTATTGAGTGCTTTTAATATGAAGCATGTTGAATTTTATTGAAAGCATTTTATGCCTCTATTGAGATAAGCATGTGATTTTTGTCTTTAGTTCTGTTCGTGCAATGAATCACATTTATTAATTTGTGTATGTTGGACCAACCTTGCTTGCATCCTGGGGATGAAGCCTACTTGATCATGGTGGATAAACTTTTTGATGTGTTGCTGGATTTGGTTTGCAAATATTTGTTGAGGATTTTTGCATCAGTGTTCATCAAGGATATTGGCCTGAAGTTTTCTTTTTTGTTGTATTTCTATCAGGTTTTGGTATCAGGAGGATGCTGGCCTCGTGGAATGAGCTGGGTTGGGGGAAGTTCCTCCTCCTCAGTTTTTTGGAATAGCTTCTGTAGGAATGGTACCAGCTCTTCTTTGTACATCTGGTAGAATTCAGCTGTGAATCCATCGAGTCCTAGACTTTTGTTTTTGTTGCTAGGTTTTTTATTACTGATCCAATTTATTTATTCAACTTGTTATTGGTCTGTTCAGGAAATCAGTTTCTTCCTGGTTCAGTCTTTGGAGGTATCTTTTTTATAAATTGCCTTGTCAGTTAATTTATTATTGATCAAATGTGAAACTTTAATATGTTAAAAGGAAAAGTTTTGACAAATTTAACAGAGTTTATTTTAGCAAAAAATGATTCATAAACTGGGCAGCACTTAGAACCAGAAGAGGTTCAGAGAGCTCTGCTCTGCAAAGTACACAATGAATGTTTACAGATGGTACATGGAAGTAAAGTATAGAAATATGGTACAGAAATAGCTTGATTCCTTAAGCTAGGTGTTTGCCTTATTTGGACATGGTCTGATCAGCTGACTGCCTGTGATTGACTGAGGCTCAGCTGCTCACTGACTGGACTCTGCTGTTTGTTATACTCCTCAGTTAGGTTTTCAGTTTTAGGAACTCAAAGTATGGAGAATGCCTTGGGCCAATGGCCTCCTGCTCATTTAATTCAACAATATAACAATTATTAAATTCATAAAAATTTAAAGAAATTGTAAGTTGAACCTAAAGGCTTAGAAATAATAATACTATACACCCAAGCATTAAGAAAACAAACAAACAAATCAACAACTCTCAAATTAATAGAACCTTCCTCAGGCAGGTCGCTTATTTTCTTTGGAAAGCAGTTCTCTTCCAAGCTATCATCTAAGACAACTTAGCCAAGAGGCAAAATTTAGCCTCCATTACTGTAGCCTTGCTTGAGGATCCAGGTGCAGCAGGGAGTGGAATCACCCTCACAAGTTGTTCAACCTTTACTCACACAGAGGGCAGGATAAGTTGTATCCTTTTTCAGCATCAGTTCCTGGATTGGTACCTGCCCAGCGGGAATGATGCCACCAAAGAATTTGCATGGATCCTTTTTTTTTTAAATTTCCCATTCATAGTGTTCCATGTGGATCTAGAAGGCTTTGATTTATGGAAGGACACATGACTTAAATTGATTCAATCAGGACTAATCTGGAACTTTTGTGAAGTTGTCTTGAAAGACTGGCTCTTTCTTAGGGCTACTGAGATTATTGGCTATCAGCTTGGAGTTCCATTCTGTGAGTAGAGGACTTGCCTTGAAATAAAACCAATATAGAGCAGTAAAGCTGAAGGATGAATAGAGTAAGATCTGCTGGCTGATGCCTGATATTTGAGCTCCTGGATCTACCTAGCCTAAAAATTTATTCTTAAGTTGTTCGGTTACACAAGTCAGCAAGTTCCATTTTATTTCCTCTTAAGCTAATTTTTTTTAACTGATCACAATTTAAATGGAGCTTATGACAGTTGCAATTAAGAGATCTTAATTTGTAAATATATCAGTAAGATTTGACTATTATAAGAACAAAGGTAGAAGGGAATATTTTCCTTCCTAAGAAGAATTATAACTTTACTGTTAGGTAGGGCTTGCTCTGTCTATTGCCAGTGTAGGTTGACCTACAGCAAGGACAAGAAAAACCACCCATCGCCTTCCAATGATCTCTGCACTAGCCTATTTCTCATATGTAACATCCTATAATTAGACATTTATTATTTTGCCTTAAGGTGGTACTTTCCAAGTGTACTTTATTATTTTATATTATTATTTTATTTAATTAACACTAGTATTTTGTTAGATTATATTATTTAGGTTTGCATTTCATTTATATTTTAACAGAAAAAAAAAGCCTTTAAATTAATCCAAATAGAAGTCCAGTATATAAAACAAATGGGAACAGAGGTACTTTAATAACTGAAAGAATAGTGGGGATAAAACAGTTAAAACAGTTAAACAGCTCAAACAGTTTAACTTTGTCTGAGTCAAATAAGCACATGTTTTAGAAAGGTATATAGAATTTAAGGATATATAACAAATTTGAAGTCAATGAGAAAATGACTTACTATTTCTGTCTTCCAAGCCATTCCACTGCCTCATTCACACACACCCTGGTCCCACTCACCAATGAATAAACCATTTTCAACATTTTAAACTATTTCTTGTGATACTACTTCCACATTTTAATATAAAATGCTTGAATTATCACTTCTTGTAGTTAATTGTAGACATAATTTGTTATATTTTATTAGTAGATGAGAATTTAGTATTATTTATGTAACTATCACTTCCAATTCTCTTCCATCTATCTTCCCAATATAGTTACAACACAGTTGTTCCATAGCCAGTATTTATTTGAATTATTCTGGCTATTTAATATTAGTCTCTGCTAGTCAAATACTGTAGTGTTATTCTCTTTTTTCATGACTCTTTTCTTGGACTTAACTGTTTCCATTTTTTCACATGCTTTTTTGGGCTATTATGACAACACATCATAAACTGCATAGCTCATAAATTACAGAAATGCACTTCTCAGTTCTGGAGGCTGGGAAGTTTGAGATTCAGGAACCAGCAGATTCAGTTTCTGATGAAGATCTGCTTCTGGTTTATAAATGGTACCTTCTAGCTCTGTCCTTACAGGGTGGACAGGGCTATTTAGCTCTCTGAAACCTCTTTTATAAGAGTACTAATTCTATTCATGAGACTTCTGTCCTCATGATCCAATCACCTCCTAAATGCCCCACCCACCTACTAATACCATCCCATTGGTAATTACTTTTAATATTAATTTTGGGGAAATAAGCATTCTGACCATAGCAACCTATTACTAATTAGGACCCGAATTGGAACAGATCTGTCATCCTCTGTCAATACTATTTTTCAAATAGTATGTTTAAATAAAACCTATCAGTTCTCCCTCCCTCCTCTCCCACTTGATCTCTTCCTTCCAAGTCACCACTTCTTCTCTCCATTCTATAATACATGCTTTCATGACCTTCTAAGTAGTTAACCTGAGATTTCTTTAACCATCATCTTAGAATTTCTCTCTGCTGATCAGTTATGTTGAGTCTCCTATATACTATGTCTTATATTTTTTTCCTTTATATATTCGTTTGATTTGCTGCATAGCTTGCTGGTAGTTTTCTCTAGAAGGTGCTTGGCAATTTATTTTCTAGGAAATCTATGCATATTTGAGAATGTATTTATTCTACTTCTAAATTAAGCTTTTTATTCTGAGATAATTGTAGACCTATGTCAAATTTTAAGGAATAAAACAGAGAGATCCTGTGTACCCTTTACCCATTTTCTCTCAATGGTAATATTTTGTAAAACCATAGTACAATATCACAACCAGGATATTGATATAGTCAAGATACAGAACATTTCCATCACTACTAGGATCCTTTAACTGGTCCTTTATAACTACACTCACTTCCCTTCCCTAATGCTCGGACTAACCCCTAGCAACCACGAATCTGTTCTCCAGTTCTATAATTTTCTTATTTCAAGAATGTTATAAACAAAGTCATAAAATAGATAAATTTTTAATTTTTTAAAATTCAACATAATTCCTTTGAGATTTATGCAAGTTGTTTTGTGTATTATTTGTCTGTTCCTTTTCATAGCCAAGTAGTATTACACAGCATGGATGTTCCACAGTTTGTTTAATCATTCAACTGTTGAAAAATGTTTGGGTTGTTGATAGTTTGGGGCTACTATGAATAAAGCTGCTATGAAAATTCTTGTACAGATTCTTGTGTGAACATAAGTTTTACATATTCCTGGGATAAATGCCTAAGAATACAAATGTTGGATTGTATGGTAGTTGCATGTTTAGTTTTACGAGAAACGATCAAAGTATTTTCCAGAGTAATGTATCATTTTGTCTTCCCACCAGCACTGTATGAATGATCTAGTTTTTCTACATTCTCACCAGCATTTGATTTTTCACACTTTTCAAAATTTAATTCACTCCAACAGGTATGTCATGACATCTCATTGTAGTTTCAATTTGTATTTTATTGTGGTTTTAATTTGCGTTTGGCACTTAATTTGTATTAATGGAAATTAAATATCTAACGCTGTTGGACATCTTTTCATGTGCTTGTTTGACACCTGTGTATGTTCTTTGGTGAAATGTCTGTTCATATCTTTTGCCCATGCTCTAACTGAATTATTTTTACTGTTGAGTTTTGACCAGTACATAGTTTAAAATTTTTATTTTGGTCACTCTCTATTTCCATGGGATATTTCTTATCCTCTGAATTCCAAAAAAAAAAAAAAAAAAAAAAAAGATCCTGATCCATTTTCTAAATGGGATACAATGGCTTCTCTTACCTTTCTGAGATTATTAATTAATCATATAGATTTCTTAGAGGGAGCTTTCTTCTGACATCTGCATTTATCTTATACCTGAGAAATTCCTTTCCTTTGTTTTTTATATTCTTTCTTCATTTTTCTATCGAGGCTTTCCTCAGACATCCTGGGAATTATGGTTCAGGGCTGCCCCTAAATTTGTGGGGCCCAGTACAAGAAACAAATGTAAGCCTGTATATCATATACCTAAATATTTAAAAATTATGATTCAAGCTAACAGACTGCAATTCTCCTATCTTGACAGTTATAATTCCAAACAATGATGATGATGATAATAATAATTATAAATTTATGTAAAGCTAGCTTTTTAGGACTAGAAGTCATCAGAGCATCAAAGACAATTGAATTTAATTATTATAGCTCATTTCTGGGTGTTCTACAGATCTATAGATGTGTGGATGAGTAATAAAATAATTTGTATATTCTATTTATAAAATGTAATATGATATTATATAATATATAACAGCATATTGTATATAGAATATATTTATATTATAATTTATATATTCTATAAATTATTTTTCTTGCCTTTAAGCAAATGCACTAAATATGTTATAAGGAAGATTTTTACATAACTTGTTATTGACAATAAACATTTTAATCGAAAATTTAAGTTAAAGTGAATGTAAAAGAAGTAAAAATTGTATTTTTCATGTGTGTTGTCAAAAAGCTCATTTTTGTTCAAGATATTTAGAGGGCATGTTTAAAGTTATGGACCATTATATTAGCTTTGTGATAAGTCCAGAGTGACTGTGTTCTTTCATAAATTAAATTTTCTACTAATGATATATGGGGATCTCTAAAATGGAGGGCTAGGGAAGGGGCTACCTCTGTTCAGGTCCAAGAGTGGTTCTGCTCTGGCTTTTCACTCGTCATGCAACAGGGGACTAAGAAGACATTTTTCAGATGAGGCTCATCAACCTGCAGGGTTCTCTGTGTGGTGAACAGGCGTGCATCCAGCCGTTTGTTAGATTTCCAGTTGTCAGTATTTGAGGGTGTTCTCTCTGAGTAGGTCACTTTCTCCAGAGGAGAAATCTCCGATCCCTTCTGGCTGCTGGAATTCTGGAGGCTGAATAGATGTTCAGACTCCCACACAATCCCCCCGAGCTCAGCCACACTTGATAAGTCTCATCCTCTGCTGATCCTGGTTACATGTCTTCAGCGCAAATGAAATTCTGGATCTCCTGGGGACTGGAGAAGGAGATCCAGAATTTCAATAACGTCATATACAGGCTTTCAAGCTATCTTCCTCTTAAAGGCAAAAGTCTCACCCAGCTCCCCACCTCCCACCCCACCTTTCCCTGCTACTTCTAAGTCCTTACTTTTTCACACGTGTGGCGAGGGGAAATCAGCCTGTTGCCTCTTAGTATTGTCTGCCAGATTGCAGTTTTCTGTGCTGTATTTATTTGGTTATTATTTCTCTGTCCACTTAGTATCTTCTAAATTTTGCTTCTCTAGTTCACTGTTGCCTTCTCTTTCATTCCTTTATTCTTATGGATTGGTACCTGTTAAATGTTTTAATTCTGTCATTCAGTGGAATTTTTGATGCAAAGGAGATACATCTACCATGTTTACCTGGAAGTGATATCTTTTGGAATTTTCAAACCTCTGTAAAAGGCAGCATGTCTAAGTTAAGTAATGTTTGCTTGCAAGTGCCACAGCTCAATCATACCAATTTAAACAAATTCTACTACTAGTAGTAATAGGAAGTTGTACTGGAAGGTGTTAGTCTGGCTTCCAGCAGGAAATAGAATTCACTCATATGGTTCAAATAAACATTAATGAGAAGAATGCTTACAGAGGTTCAGCAGTGCTGGTTATAATTCTGAAAGACACAATCCAGAATGCCATAATCCCAAATGCTGAAATCCTGAAAGATAAAAATCCCTAAACTCTAAAATCTCTAATGTCTAAAATTTTGAAAATCACAGCTCCAAAATACTAAAATCCTGAATGTTGAAATCCTAAAAGCTGAATTCTGGGGAAGGGGTTAGTGCATTTTTAGCTGCCTGATAGTTGCATCATGTTAGTTGCATCATATTAGGTGGAATTATTACTCTGTTATTGTCTTTACTTGGAAATTAAGTACGGTTTAAGGAGATGTGTATGGGTGCCCAGTTGACAAGGGGTGAACTTTCAGACTTAATTTTAGGCATCAACTTGATTGGATTAAGGACTATCTAGGGACCTAGTAAAACATTATTTTGGGGTGTGTCTGTGAGGGTGTTTCCAGAGGAGATTAGTGTGTGAATCTGAGTGGATTAGGCCGGGAAGATGTTGTAAATGTTGCCTGGCACCATCCAATCAGCTGGGGGCCAGGAGAGAACAAATTCAGAAGGCACAATTTTCTCTCTCTGAGAGCTGAGACAGACTTCTCTTCTGTTGCCTTGGACATCAGAACTCCAGGCTCACTGGCTTAATTATTATTGGTGTCATGAAAGCAGAAAATTGCTTAATTGGAATGGCTGAGCAATAACCAGACTTTCAAATGGGCAGCATAGACTTATAAGATTTATAGGCCACAACCACTCTCCAAATACAAGTGCAGTGAGGGTTTTGAAGGTCATAGAAGTGAAAACACAGGCAGAAAATACAAGAAATTTCGCCTGCCAAATTATTCAATCATGTCCCTTCACATAGTGCCATGCTTGCCTTCAAAAATCACTCTTCATTAGAGAATAAAAAGAATTTGACAGGATCAGCAACCTTCTGAACCAAAGACACTTGCTGACATAGAGGTTTTTCTAATATTAAAAAGTACATTAAACACAACTAGTTTTTGTTAGAATTTGTTGAAGATAGACTTTTTAATATGTAACACTAAATCTAACATAGAAAAACTAGTGCATGCTTCACTCTGACTAATGGATAGCACTTTAAAAATGGTCCCCACTTCGCTGGGCAGGGCGGCTCATGCCTGTAATTTCAGCACTTTGGGCAGGTGGATTACTTGAGGTCAGGAGTTTGAGAGCAGCCTGGCCAACATGGTGAAACCCTGTCTCTACTAAAAACACAAAAATTAGCTGGGTGTAACCCTGTCTCTACTAAAAACACAAAAATTAGCTGGGTGTGGTGGTGCCCGCCTGTAATCCCAGCCACTCTGGAAGCCAAGGCGGGAGAATCGAGGTAGAGGTTGGCAGTGAGCTGAGATTGTGCCAATGTACTACAGCCTGGGTGACAGAGCAAGACTTTGTCTCAAAAAAAAAAAAAAAAAAAAAAAAAAAAAGGTCCCTACTATTTTTTTTTGTCAACTATATGCAATTCATGGCCCTGTAGGATCCAAAAATTCTGTAACTTATTTGCTTGTTCATGTATCAACAGAAAAAGTGAAGCACTTTATAAACTCTTACTTGAAGAGTTGGTGAAATTTGCAGAAGAAAATGAATTTCAGAGAGTCCCCAAATGATAATGACAGATTTGGAATCAGGTGCAATCGAGGCTTCCAAAAGCAAATTTCAAAGTGTTACCAAAAAGTTGTTTTTTCTGTTCAGTCCAATGAATTTGGCAGAAAATTCAGATGAGTGGATGGGCCACACGACACAGCAATGATAGAAACTTCAGTTCAAAAATGTGTCATTTTTCTGAATGAGCATTTCTTCCAGCTGATGACATTCTAAGAGCTTTTAATAAATTAAAGCCACATTTTCCTGAAGAAGCCAGTGAAGTTACTGACTGGTTTGAAAATAATTATGTGGCCTGGTGCAGTGGCTCATGCCTGAAATCCCAGCACTTTGGGAGGCTGAGGCGGGTAGATCATGAGGTCAGGAGTTCAAGACCAGCCTGACCAACATGGTGAAACCCTGTCTCTACTAAAAATTCAAAAATTAACTGGGCATGGTGGTGCATGCCTGTAATCCCAGCTACTCAGGAAGCAGGAGAATAACTTGAACCCAGCAGGTGGAGCTTGCAGTGAGCCGAGATCGTGCTATTGCACTCCAGCCTGGGTGACAGAGAGAGAGACTGTCACAAAAAAAAAAAAAAAAAAAAAAAAAAAAAAAAAAAAAAAAAAAGAGACAAAAGAAAATAATTATGTGTGTGGTAGGAATAGTAGGATAAAAAGACATGTTATGCAATGGTGTTGCTGTTCCATCACCAGTATTCTTTCTGCCAAATTTGTGGTTTGTATATGAGTGTGAACAAAATGAATTTCCGAGTACCCAAAATAACATAGAAGCATGACACAGAAGCTGAAAAAATTTAATAAGGAATGCTCACATTGGTGTATGTTAAATTGTAGAAGAATTTCAAAAAAGTAGAGTCATGTAGAAAATGAATGTGAATGGGCCGAGTGCAGTGGCTCACACCTGTAATCCCAGCACTTTGGGAGGCTGAGGCAGGTGGATGACTTGAGGTCAGGAGTTCGAGACTAGCCTGACCAATATAGTGAAACCCTGTCTCTACTAAAAATACAAAAATTAGCCAGGCGTGGTAGCAGGTGCCTGTAGTCCCAGCTACTCAGGAGGCTGAAACAGGAGAATTGCTTGAACCTGGGAGGCGGAGGTTGCGGTGATCTGAGATCATGCCACTGCACTCCAGTCTGGGTAACAGAGTGAGACTCCGTTCCCCCCACCCAAAAAAAAAGAAAGAAGGAAGGAAGGAAAGAAAGAAAGAAAATGAATGTGAATGTATTCTCTGAGGAGAGCCACACTCTAAAAGGAAAAAAAAAAAAGGCAGCTATTCACTGGGAGGCAGGACTTCAAAACAGTTGATGTGAAAGTTGGCCAGCTCCTATGGATTCTCTCTGTGCGACTGCCCATAATCTAGCCTGGTAATCCACTTTTTCTTATGGCACATTTTCATTTTAGGTGTTTCTTTCTTTTTTTTTTTTTTTGAGGGTTTTTTAAAAAAATTTTTTCCCATTATTTTAAATTGTCAGCATTATTTTTCACAATTTGCTATGCCGGGTATTTCATCTTCACATCATTTTCAATACAGGAGATACAAAACTATGTATAGACTTTTAGAGAGTTGCAATTCATTTTATGCATTTTTTTTTTTTTTGCAAATGTGACTCCATGAAAGTGCATTATCACAAGGTTGACTGTGTGTGTAAGCATTGTGCCTGTATGGGAAAACGTTGAAACTTCCTCAGTAAATGAAGAGATGTCTTTTTGCATATCTGTATTTATGAAAGATAAAATTTCTCAGGATCTTGGATCTTGGAGTTACTGGTGCAGTGGTGATGTGGTGATAACTTATCCAGGTTTTTGACTGATCTCATCAAAAGACTGGGGTTGTGCATCACTATTTCATGTCACTGCAGTTATAAAGCTGGGTGCACACAATTACTAACCACAGTGATACGTGTTTATACATTTTGCTTTTAGGCCTATTTCTTTTTTTTTTTTTAATGTTTTATTTTTTTATTATTTATTTATTTATTATTATACTTTGAGTTCTAGGGTACATGTGCATAACGTGCAGGTTTGTTACATATGTATACTTTATGAATATAGTTTGTTCGTAACTGTGTGACTGTCAGTATACTCATGTGTTTATGCTTGCAAAAATATGTATGTTATTGCCAATTTTGTGCAAAGTGTCCTGTGAAACTTTCTATTGTGTTTTTATGTTTTTCAACTAAATTTCCTTTTACAGTGTAAATAAATGTCTTTTAAATAATTAAAAAGATTTTTTTCCAGGATTATATTTTTGAGATTTTCATCTTTCAAGATTTTAACATTGGCCAGGTGCAGTGGCTCACGCCTGTAATCCCAGCACTTTGGGAGGCCGAGGCAGGTGGATCACGAGATCAGGAGATCAAGACCATCCTGGCTAACACGGTGAAAACCCATCTCTACTAAAAATACAAAAAATGAGTTGGGCGTGGTGGCGGGCACCTGTAGTCTCAGCTACTCCAGAGGCTGAGGCAGGAGAATGGCATGAACCTTGGAGGCGGAGCTTGCAGTGAGCCGAGATAGCACCACTGCACTCCAGCCTGGGTGACAGAGACTCTGTGTCAAAAAAAAAAAAAAAAAAAAAAAAAAAGATTTCAACGTTGTGGATTATGGCATTCAGGATTGTATATTTTAGGATGAGGGCCCAAAACTCAAATGCAGGTTTAAAGAAATAAACAAGGGATGGTGAGGCAACAAAGCCCAGCAACAGTGTGAAATCATTACAGCCTCTAGGGCTAAAGGGAGGAGGGAGAAAATAATATTGCTAGAGCTTGGTGAAAGTTGAAAGCTTTCTAGATAGCCTGATGGGGGTTGTAGTTGTAGAGGAATGCAGCTACTAGCAGAGAAGGCACTGAAGCATGAAGGAAGGGAGAAGGGAAGCAACACTCTGGTTTCTTTTTCTTCCACCGTTTGATGACCTGCGAGTACCTCCCATTGGTCAACTCCAGGGAAGTCAGGTAGCAAGAGAACCAGAGTGATACAGAGTACTTTCGTCAGCTCCCGGAGCAGGAAAGAGGGGGGACAGGGAAAATTGGTCTGGGGAAAGCAGAGATAAATGTAATATAACCAGTAAAGAAGAACAGACTGTCTTGTAGATCAACAGAAGCTGCCAGACTTCAGAAAGAGTGGTATCCCAGCCAGGTACAGAAACTTTAGCACTTCCTTGGACTCTACTGCTAATGCTTCACACTGATGATGATTCAGTTCCTAATACTTTCAGTCCCCACATTCTTAATTCAAATTCTTGATAGATTTTTGTTGGCCACAAGTCAGCCAGTCTAGCCTCTTTTCTTTGTTTGATACTCCTTATAATCTAATTAGCTATGACCAGAGGTTTAGATCATGTAGTATGGATATGACTGTAGGAGTTTACTTCCCTGAGTAAGAAGGCAGTTTCAGACAGGAGCTGTGGCTGGGCAGGCGCCCCCAAAAGTGTCGGTTCTCAAATATAAGATGAATAGTTATCCTACATTGCATGAAGTCATGAGCATATCATCAGAGCTGTTTCTTTAGGACAGAGGGTTTGATGGTTAACTCTAGGCACTGTCAACTAATGGCTACAAATAAAAGAAAGTACTAAATATATGTGTGTAGCTGGTGAGTGGGTTACTGAGTGGGCTGTACAGGCTGTGTGCAGCACAACTCCAGACACCACTATTCTGCAACAATGTGAATCATGCTCCCCTGGAATTTTGCTGTCACATCCTTGTCCTCAACTTCGCTGAAGGCTTATTCTATCATGAAATCACTTATATAGCATTTAATACATTTGTACCTGAAACTAGGGGGATTCTGGAATCAAGTGTTATCCTCTCCCCATGTCTACCACTCATGGAAAGCGACAAAGCCAAACAGAGGTTTCAGTAGCTTCACAGGGGGTGTGTCCATAGACACTAAATGGCAACAAAACAGAGGTTTCAAAACTCAGCTGTTTGCAAAAAGCATGGTATTATTAAAATATCAATTGGGGGCTTTCTTAGGATAATATCCTTTTTTAATCTATTCACTACATACTGCATCTATGAAAGAAAGGAGATTTTTTAAATGATTGATAATTTTAGTCAAATTACTTGGGAAAGCCTGTTCTGGCTTGTCAGACAGTCATACTAGGATTTAAAAAATACTGTAAAGAAGTGGTCCCCAGACCGGCAGCATCACTTGGGAACTTCATAGACGTGCAAATTCTCAGGCTGGCTACAGTTTGAGAAAGTGAGAGAACTGCTGCATTGGAATCACCTGATGTACTGGTTAAACCCAAGATTGTTGCCCTCCCCACATTGTTACTAATTTAGCAGGCCTGCCATGGGGCATGGGAATATGCTGTAATTGGAGAAAAAGTTTTCTTAAACAGTTTCCACCCAAAGGCTGGTAAATGTATTAGGAGAAGTTTTTTTGGACTAGTGAGAGAGTATCTGTCTCATGTAATCCTTGGGAGGACACTTTCCAGACAGTTGGATTGCCTACATCAAAATACAAAAAGTTTGGCAAGATTTCTCATTTCTAACGTTATTTGCTTTGCGATGGTAGAGTCTTAAGAAATCTTCTATAAAACATTAGCCCAGAAATAACTTCAAGAACTTGAAGTTTCAAATTTTGGAAGAAAAGTCAAGTCAGACCCTGTGTTTTACACATGTAACTAGTCATTACTGTAATTAAGTGAATCTGAGAAGTGATTTTTGATGAGTATACAAATCAAAATTGAGTTCATATTTCAGTGTTATTTGAGAATCTTCTACCTTTAAAATCAAACATAGCAGTATCCCTAGACAAAGAGAAAGTGAAAGAAGCTTCTGGATAACATATCTCACAAAATTGTCTCCCAGTTCTTTGGTATTTCTATGCTGCTCACAGACCCAGCAATTGCTATCTACGTGCATTAGAAGGCTGTGCAGTTACTAACACAGATGTACCACACTGGTGAAATGACTCTGGAAAAAACATCAGTGAGTCTATTAAGACACTGGGTATTACCATCGCACCTGTTACTGAACTGCTCTAGTGTCATAGTAGATGCAAGATTTATGTTTTGGATCCATTGGAAGCAGTCATGACGCATACTTTCCTCTCTTTCCTAATTTAATGACTGTCACCACATATGATTATCAGACATCCCCACAGATTCCAGAATGTGGAAAGTCATTGGAGCTAGAGCAGAGGAGACAAGAAAAATACCTGCAAGGGATTTCAAAAGTGATTACAGTTCAGTTGCTGTATTCTCAGTGAGAGATACAGATGATGAAGCAAAGAAGCATCTGCCTTAGTTTCTTCCAGTTCTGTGCAACATTGTGGCATGCACACCCTGCATGACTGCAATCAGTCACTTCCTGGAGCGCAGCTGTAGTCATTCACATATGTGTTCATTCAACAGACACTTATGTCTGATAAATATTTACAAAGAAGTATGATCGATGTCTGTTAGCAATAGTTTGGGGAGCAGATGTTTTGGGAACTTGGTAGTCATTACATGGACGACAAGAGTGTAACGTATTTTTACGCTAACACTTGACAATGATATGATTTTCCTCAAGTTCATAAGGTGGCTTCACACACAGTGTTTTACGTTCACAGTTCCAATTCTGGGATTAGATCAGAAAGAAATTATCCCCACAGTGAGGCAATGAAACCTATACTGAGTGATTTGCCCAATGTCTGGAGCTAATGAGTAGTGGGGTGGGTGGACACTTATGTGTAGATTTTTAATTCTCAAGTTCTGCATTTAAGAAATAACAAAAGCAAAGATGTTAGGGTTTGGTATTATTTTTCCCTTTCTAGAATATTAAGGGTTAAACTTTTCCCTTTTTCCAGATGTAATTTAGCGAATGAAAACAGGTGTTTCCTCCACCCCTCCCCCGCAACAATTTCTTTCCCAAGGTACAGCTGACTATACCATTAAGGATGGAGGTAAGGCTAAGCTTGGTGGCTCACCTGTAACCCTAGCACTTTGGGAGGCCAAGGCGGGCGGATCACTTGTGGTCAGGAGTTTCAGACCAGCCCGGCCAACATAGTGAAACCCCATCTCTACTAAAAATGTAAAACTCCCTTAGCCTGGGCAACAGAACAAGATTCTGTCTCAAACAAACAAACAAACAAACAAAAAGCCTAGCAGCCTAGCCATGGTACCCAAAGTTCAGGCACATTACAAGTGTTGGGGCCTGAGGCCTGGGTGGTTGGAAAACTGTTGCCATTGAATGGGGGCTTCCTTTCATTGCCAGCACCAGTTCCAGCTGGTCCAATCCTGCTCCCTTCTGTAACATTAGCTTTAAAGGCTGGTCACTCCTTCCTTAGATGGTAAAAATGACTGTTTTTAGCTGGAAAAATAAAGCAAGTACCTTGTAAGAGGAGTGACACGGTTTGTATCTCATACAGCATTATGGCTGCTGATTTTGCTGCAGGGGAATATGAGAAGCTTCCTTGAGATTCCTCAGATTCCATCGCTAGCTTCATATAAGCTAAAGTAAAACTGTACAAACAAAGTATATTCCATTTTAGCTCGGAGTATAAAGTAAAACAAAACATGATTCAAGGTTTCACTTGAGGTGCCTGCAAGTCTTGCACCAAGGATATGAGTATAAATAAAGTCATATTTGTGCCTACTGATGTAGATAGGCTATATTTCCAAGCGTTTTGTGTATATAGCTGGTAAGCGATATCGTTGCCTGTTTAGTTTTAAAAAGCTTTATTTTTTACAATAAATTTACTAGCCATGAAACATGCTAGACACCAAAGTCTTATTTTTAGCAAAAGAAAAAAATAAATCCAAAAGCCTGCTTACCCTGCTGCAGAGGGGCAGATTGCTCTTCTCCGGTCCGGACAAGTTATTCCCAAGGCTTCTTTTTCAAGATACACAATAGTGTTTGTTTTGGTCAGGGCAGGGAACAGAAATGCTACTTAAGTCTGGGCAGAAATAAACTTATTACAGGGTAATCAGCTTACAGAATCATTGGGAAGGTTAAGGATTGAGCCTTCAAAAATTGATTTAGGAACCCAAAGGGGGCCAGGTGCTGTGGCTCAAGCCTGTAATCCCAGCACTTTGAGAAGCAGAGATGGGTGGATTGGTTGAGCCCAGGAGTTGGAGACTAGCCTGGGTAATATGGTGAAACCCCATCTCTACATAAAAATACAAAACTCAGCCAGGCGTGTTGGGTGCACACCTGTGGTCCCAGCTATTCAGGAGATGGAGGCAGAAGAATCACTTGAACGTGGGAGGTGGAGGTTGCAGTGGGCTGAGATCACCCCCTGCACCCCAGCCTGACTGACGAAGCCAAATACTGTCTAAGAAACAAAAAAAACCCCTAAAGGCTACCAAGAAGCTACTTGTATTGGGAAGTTGCTGGTGCCAGAATCAAGCTGCCCTGCCACAACCCAAAAAGCCCTTCTGATTAGGAAGCCCCGACAGCAACACAAATACATCTGATAGAGTAGCATCAATCCATTAACTTCTATTTTAACTTCTAGCTGCAAGAGACTCTGGGAAATGCAATTATCTGGCTTTCTAGCATAGAACTCAGTAATATGCATCCACCACATTTACCTACTTTTTTTATTTCTTGTTTTTTGGAACGGAGTCTTCCTCTGTCACCCAGGCTGAAGTGCAGTGGTGCTATCTCGGCTCACTGCAAGCTCTGCCTCCCGGGTTCAAGCAATTATCCTGCCTCAGCCTCCGGAGTAGCTGGGATTATAGGAGCTTGCCACCATGCCCAGCTAATTTTTTGTATTTTTAGTAGAGATGGGGTTTTGCCATGTTGGCCAGGCCGGTCTCAGACTTCTGACTTCAGGTGATACACCCCCGTTGGCCTCTCAAAGTGCTGGGATTACAGGCAAGAGCCACCACACACAGCCCTTACCTACTTTTTAACTTATCTACTTCCCTAAGATGGACAACCAGATTGCTTGTTTTCTCCTGCCACAAAGCTCCAATGAAGATTCTTCTAGACTGTGTGATGTTTTTTCTGGGATGGATACCCAGGGGGAGGGACAGTAGGGTCATAGGGTATATGCACACTTTTTTTTTTGACTAAGTACTCTCTAGAATATCTCTATTAGTCTAACTCCCAAAAGTTTAATGTAAAAATAATTTTATATTTATATATAATATTATAAACTGAATAGTTTCTACTGTCAAGCAAGAGTTAATTTATATTTAAAAGCCAACAGCATGGTTTAAAAAAATTTCTTAAACATATCTAAAACAGTATAATTAAGTAGAAGATAAATCAGTAGACAGAATACTTTATTAAAATTATTTTCATTCATAAAAATGGGTGGGTAGGCTGGGTGCGGTGGGTCAGGCCTATAATCTCAGCACTTTGGGAGTCTGAGGCAGGAGGATCACTTAAGCCTAGAAGTTTGAGACCAGCCCAGGCAATGTAGTAAGACCCTGTTTCTAAAACCAAACAAACCAAATAAAAATTAGCTGGACATGGTGGTGCATGCCTGTAATCCCAGCTACTTGGGAGGCTGAGGCAGGAGAATCGATTGAACCAGGGAGATGGAGGTTGCAGTGAGCCAAGATCGTGCCATCGCACTTCAGTCTGGGCGATAGGGCGAGACTCCATCTCAAAAAAGAAAAAGAAGAAAAAAAAGTTTTTAAAATAAAAATGGGCAGTAGCAGGGCGGTAGAGAGAATACTGCAACCTCTTGCATCAGACAAAACAATTCAAATCCTGCTTGTGTGAGGTCAGGCAAGTTCCTTAACCTCTCTTTGAGTCTAATTTCTTTGAGCATCAGTAAGATGGTGGTAATGAAAATAATGATATAATGTTTTTGAAAAATAGAAGTTAATGGATATGAAGCAATCAGGACAATGCCTGGCATATAGCCCTTCTGCAGGAAATGTCATTATTATTCTGATAAGCACCTGTGGATTTGGCCCTGTGATTGCTCATTCACACCTTCCATCTGAATGAATTTTTGTAGCACACAGAGACCTAGACTGTCTATTCGAGTTTCCTCTGGCTGCCCCCCGCCCCACCCCAGGGGCTGGAAGACAAGGCAAAAGTTTCCTTGTTGTTCTTGTTGCTGTCTTTGGAACTCAGAACGTAAAGAAGACAGGAGAACACACACACACACACACTTTTTTTTGTAACTTCAAGGATGACCACAGAGAATCACCTAGAGAGGGACGGCAGAGTGCAGAAGCAGCACTAGATGGTGCAGGCCTCCTATCTGAATGTGGAGAGTGCAGGCCTGAAGCATCACCAGCCCCTCTTGAACAATGACTCTTACACAGGTGCATGGTGGCCTCCCTTGGCTGTCTTTGACTGCTCTCTGTCTTTGAGGGCCCTTCATCTGACTTCCCATAACAACCTACGTTTCCTTTTAATAAGACTTACCACACTGTGCCGTAATCTTCACTTTCATCTTATGAATGATTAAACAGATGTGTTCAGTTATTTGGCTACACTCAGGCTTGTTCTTGCTTTCTGGAAGGTTCTGAGAATTTCAGGTGGCATGTTTGCATGATTTATCGGTTTGGGTGTAGACAGGAGGGAGAAACCAGACCAGTTATTTGGAAGGTGTGAATTTCATATAGAGAGTTATATGGAAAGATAACTGGAAAGGAAAAAAGAGAACACCGTTCCATCTCAGAGGTAGCAACTGCAGCTACTGCCCTCCACTAAGGCTGGGGACAAAAGGCACAGGTTGAAATTTCTGAAAGGCAGAAGTTTGGAGGAGGGACCTGTACAGGTAAAACTCAGGCAGGTGGCAAGAGCCTGGTCCACTGAGGGGAGTGCACTAAGGCTGGTTCTGCAAGTGTTAGGAAAACTGCAAACTGCATTGAGCTGCTGCTACTGCACAGAAGGGAACCGCCCTGCTTGGTGCAGTATACTGCAGGAGTGACACAGGAACTACAAGAGTCCAAAAAGTAATAGGGTAAAGGAGACAGTGCTTTCCTCCTCCCCCAGCAGCACTCTTCCTGCGCCCCCTTACTGACAGAACCTAACTGGGAGTCAGCCTGCAAAGCAGAAATGAAATTCACAGTCTCAGGTCCAATAGCCTGAAACAGTTTATAGAAGGGTCAGTTTGAAGCTAAGAAATAATAGCATTATAACTGACACACTTTCTGAAATACTTTATGCTTAATTTTAGAAAATTAGAGGGCATATTCAAATGTCCATCAAAGGATGAATGGATAAAAAAATGTGGTATATATATACAGTGGATTATTATTCAGCCTTAAGAAGAAAATCCTACCACATGCTATAACAGGGATTAAACCTGAGGACGTTAAGTGAAGTGAAATCAGCCAGTTACAAAAAGACAAATACTACATGATACTACTTATATGAGGCATCTAACGTAGTCAAACACAGAGAACCAAAAAGTAGAATGGTGGTTGCCAGGGGCTGGGGGGGAGAGGAAAATTGGGAGTTGGCTTAAGAATTACAGTGATTCAGTTTTACAAGATAAGAAAGTTCTGGAGATCTGTCATACAATAATGTCAATGTTTTTAACACTCCTAAACAGTTAAGATGGTCCATTATATGTTGTGTGTATATGTCTTTTTACCATAATTAAAAATTTTTTAAAATTAGGTCATATAGGCACTAGCTATTAATATTTCTAAGGCACTTTAAGTCTCTTCACTAACTTCTCGGCCTGCTTTTCCTAGGTTTTTCTACATTGCTTTGCGGAGAATCCTTGATCCTTATCCCACCGTTAACTTGATTATCCCATGCTTATGCTACGGAATAATCTTTGATCTCTTCTTCATTGTTACTTTATGACAAGTATTTACTTAATTCTTAATATTCAGAATCAAAATGATAAATACAAGTGACTACTTATGAGATATGGTTGCAAAATAAGATATAGTCATCTTGCAAAGAGGCCCAGCTCTATGGCCACTGTTAACATTCTATATCAAGGCTGGGTATGGTAGCTCATGCCTATAATCCCAACCCTTTAGGAGGCCAAAGCAGGAGGATCCGTTGAGCCCAGGAGTTTGAGACCAGCCTGGGCAACATAATGAGACTTCTGTTTCTACCAAACAACAAAAAAAATTAGCCTAGTGTGGTGGTGTGCAACTATAGTCCCACCTACTCGGGAGGCTGAGGTGGGAGAATAGCTTGGGCTCAGGAGACTGAGATTGCAGTGAGCGGTGACTGCGCCACTGCACTCCAGCCTGGTGAAAGAGTTGGGACCCTGTCTTGAAAAAAAAAATCCTATATCAACAGAATGGTCCAAAGTAAAACAAATTGTTTAGGAGACCAGCAAAAGCATTTTAATTAGGTTTACAGGACACAATGAAGTTTCTTTGTTGAAATTTGTGTGTAGTAGAGCCAGGGCTATGCTGTTCCATGGTCCATTCTCTTTGTTAAATTGCCTGCTGGAGCCAGTCTTTGCCATGTTGCCTCATAAACTTTTACAATAAATATCCCATTATTGGACATTGGAGTGGGGAGTGATAGAAGGGAATGTAATTGTTTTGGTTTTAAACTTACCCTTGTCTAAATTTGTCTTTCACATACAGCACAAGGAGAGCCTGTAAGTCATGAAGGCATTCACCCTTCTTAAGGCTGGATTGCATTTAAACCATTCCAGAGAGATGAGGGAAGCACCCCTTAGGAGAGGGAAGAGGTAATCCCACAACCTCTCTTAGTAACTCATCTCATGTTTGACAAATCTTGCCACCAGGGTCTTTGTAGTTAGTCCGTGTCTCATCTGCTGCAATTTCCTCCTTCCCCTACCCCCTTTTCTGGTTACATCATTAAGGGATATTAAAACCAGCTGGCCTCCTCCTTCTGTATAAGAGGTTTTATAGATATAAAAATGATTCAGTTTGTCAACTACTTTGCTAAACAATACTTTCCTCTAAACTTGCCCCATAAATTTTATTTTTCAGGTCCTTTAATTATCTTTTTGATACTTCTCTGAATCATTAGTAAGCCTACCATACTACTATAAAATCGTGGGATTCAAGTTTTCATGGAATGCTAGTATATTTCTAAACATTTTTGAGATTAGTAGGAGAATTACTCATTCTTATATAATATTCATTACAAAAATCATGGTTAAATCACCTCCTTTCAACTCAGAAAATCAACTTCTCTGTGACAGATTTTTAGTCTCTAAGGAAAATAGATGGCAATAATAGAAAATATATAATTATATGTTGGTAAAAATGAGAATCAGTTAGGATGAGCATGTATAACTACGAGAAGCTCTCCCCATATCATAAATCTTTAATTATCCTCTTATTTTCTTAAAAAAATATAATGAACAAAGTTAAAAACATCTTAAATCACATCATTTTGAGGTATCAGGATTCCACATTTTAGTGACCATCTTTTTGTGTTTCTCTTTATATTTATTTTCACAAATTTATAATTTATCTTAAATGTGATTATGTCATTATTTTATTGGTCATATTTTAAAACATTTTCTGTATATATTCTTGTCTTCACCTACTCTCCCTTCTCCTCCAAGTAACTAATGTATTTATCCTGCCAGTCCTTTTCCTTGGATATTAATTATATTTGAGTATGTATTGAAAGGCTTATCATTGTTTATTTTAGAGAAAATTATATAGCTTTTTATGCATCTTGCTTTCTCACTAAACAACTCTCTGTAGAAATTTCTGCCAGGCAACCTGTATACATTTAACTCATTTATTTTCATGGCTGCATTATGGTATGGATGGAACACTATTAAATCAACCAGTCTCTCATGTGTTTGTAATGTTCTTAGTTTCTATATCAGGCTAGATCTTCAGAATGTGCTTTTATTGCCATGAGTATATCAGAACAGTAGTACACATCCTGGGCAACATAATGAGACTCCTGTTTCTACAAAAGCATTAAATAGCTATGCCAATAAAATGAAAGTAAATGAATGGTATACCTTACACAAAAATCTAGAGAATTACAAAGGAAACAAAAAAGGAAGCAATTAATAAAGATGAAATGGGAAAATAATGTATTAGAAAACAAAACAAAAAAAGGAGTACTAAAAAATAAGTTCAGAATCTGGTTCTTCGGGAAATATCAACAAAATAGACAAACCACTGTCCAAATTAATGAAGAAATAACAGAGGAAGCTCAAGAATACACAAATTAGAAACAAAAAAGTCCAGAGGAGAGAAAACTTTAAAAATTATGAGACTACTTTGCACTACTCTCTGAAAATAAATTTGAAATGGGTAAATTCATGGTGTAATATAATTTAACAGTAGATATAGAAAGCTTAAATGGACCAATTAAGAGATAAGAAATAGAAAAGTCAAACAACACTCCACTATGAGGCCCAGATGGTTTCACACAGGAATTTACTACAACTTTAAAGATCAGTTAATCCTAACAGTATTTAAACTATTCCAAAACATGGTTTAAAAATAAATCTTCCAAATTCTTTTTATGAAGTAAATTGATCCCAAAACCTGACAAAATTTGCTCCAAAAAATAGAACTACAGGTCACTCTTACTGTCTTGTTCCTTTTGGGCTGCTTTAACAAAATACCCTTAGATTGGGTAAATTATAAACAAGAGAATTTATTGCTCACCATTGTGGAGGTTGAGAAGTTTGAAATCAAGGCACCACAGATTTGGTGTACAGTGAGGGACAATTCCTCATGGAGGGCAACTTCTTGTGGTATCCTCACATAGCAGAAGTGGCGAGCAGGCAACCTCATGCCTCCTTTATAAGGCATGAATCTTATTCAAGAAGTCTCTACTCTCATGACCTAATAACCTCCCAAAGACCCCCCACCTCTTAATATTTCACCTTGGGTGTTACTTTCATCACATGAATTTGGGGAGAACACTTATATTTGATCATAGCACTCATCGCCATCAATTAAAATATTCTAAATATTGTCAAAAAGAACCCAATGACCAATTAATGAAATAATACATTATGACCAAACGAGTTGTTTTCCTGCAAAGCAAAGCTCATCATGAGAAAATCAGCTAATATTATCTATCATTTTAATACAAATAAGGAGAAAAATTATATGATTATCTCCATAGATGCAGAAAAATAATTTGACAATATTAGACAACAGTTCAATAAAATAGAATATGGTGGATACTTTCTAAACAAGATAAAATATGTATACTTCAGACTACTAAAGCCAGTTTTACTTAATGGACAAGCATAAGAGGACTTCCTGCTAAAATGAGAAACATTGCAAGGTTGTGCATCTCTACATTATGTTAGAGGTAGTAGGCAATGAATTTAAATCAGACAAAGTAATTAGAGAAATAAGAATTAAAATGAAAAAACAAAGCTATATCTACTTGCAGATAATATGATTATGTATCTGAATAGCCTCCAAAAATCAATGTGGAAAGTACCATAAACAAAAATTTAGTAAAGTAGCAATTTATAAAACAATATAAAAATTAAAGAAAAGTGAGTATTACAGGTAAATATGTATGTAATGCTCAACAACAGTCATTTTGTGCCTGTCTCTCCAGATTCTAGAAAAACTCATTTTCTAGAATTCTTAGGAAGTATTGATGGGAACAATATTTACTCAATTCTTATATATTCACAACACTTTTTCTGTGGTTTTATATTGAAAGGTCAATATACCTACATATGAAATACTTGAACTGGGCACGGTGACTCATGCCTGAAATCCCAGAACTTTGGGAGGCCAAGGCAGGTGAATCACTTGAGATCAGGAGTTCGAGATCAGCCTGGCCAACATAGTGAAATCCCGTCTCTATCAATAATACAAAAATTAGCCAAATATAGTGGTGGGCGCCTATAATTCCAGGTACTCAGTCGGCTGAAACAGGAGAATCGCTTGAACCCAGGAGGTGGAGGTTGTGAGCTGAGATCGCACCACTGCACTCTAGCCTGGGTGACCTAGTGAGACTCCATTTCTAAAATAAAATAAATAAAATAAAATAAAAATACTTGAGTCATATTTTCTTTTCTTGAGCCAGTTTGATGTTATTCAATTGTCTTCTGGCATAAAATACTGCGGTTTTAAACTGTCTGGTCAATCTGATTTTTCTCCCTTATAAGTGACTTGGTCTGTTAGTCTGAATCCTCACATCCCCTATTCTTTTGGGTGATAGTTTTATTAGACAATGTTTTGATGTTTGACTGCCTGGTATAATTTTTTTTCCAGGTAGACAAAATGCCCTTTAAATATGTACCTTTCTTTTTATTTTAGGAAATTTTATTGAATTATAGATATTTTGTTAACTCCTATTATATGTATGCTGAGGCTTCTTTGCCTGTCTTCTATATTACTTTCTTTCAGATCCTTTTAATCTTTTCTATCTTCATTTCCTTTTGGTTTTTAAAACTTTCTTCCTTTCATCTCCTATTTCTTTTATGGTACAATTGTTTTCTCTTGTGTTCCTTCTAGTTTGTCTTAATTCCTGACTTACCTTATGATTTTTCTGCTCTGTCAGCTCTCTTTTGCCCAAACATCTCATTTCTGAGATTTGAAAGTTATGATTTAGGTTGTACTTTTATAGCTTCCACTATTACCTTAAATTATTTTAACCTGCTTAAAATATTATATATTTATATTTGTACATACATTTCTGGATGACTTTGTTGTTTGCAGTAATATTGTTCTACTCTTTATTCACTTTTTGCTTATAACTTTATGGGGAATTCAATTACAATCATTCTGTTGCTAGTGTTTAGGTGAGATGTATTTTCCTGAACTCCTCAGAAGGGGAGAGGTCAGTATAGTTTTCTTAGCTTCACAAATCTAGTGCTGTCTTTTGCTATCAAGAACTGTTTAAAATTTTTAAATCATGTACTCTCTGAGATCTATCTTCTCCACTGCCCTGCTTTTCCCCTTCCCACTCTGCTGTTGCTGCATCCACTGTTGGGGTGTCCACCACTGGTTTAACTCCCTCATACTTTTCCCATGACCTGTGGATGAGAGGTCTCATTCTGCTGACTCAGCTGACCCAGCTCTTGGTGAAGCTGTAAGTTCCCCAAGGTCTAGCTGTGACTCTCATTTGAAACTTGATTTGGGTGGTCAGTCCACTAGCTCTCTGCTACAGAGTCAGTTTTTCAGCCCTTCGTAGCCCGTTAGAGTTTGTTTTGACCTGCCCTTATTGCTTTGGGATCTGGGTGTGTTTCCTGATGTATCACCCCCTCTGCCGTATCTGTGTTTTAACTTTGGTTGAGGTCAGGGATAGAGCCCTTTCAGAAATAACTCCATGTATCTAATTTGATCTCTATTTCTACCATTTTTTTTCCTTTTGGTGGGAATATTGCATCTTGCATCTTTTTCTACTCTCAGTGCTCCAGATTCTAAAACTTTGAGTTCAATACATGTTTGGTCTTTCAAAAAGCCGAGTTCTTACAAGAGGAGGTCTGGCTTTCATGGATTAACTTTCCATGATTGCTTTAGCTAGGTATTTAATAATAATATTTAGAAATTCATCCATCTTACTTTTTCATATTCCTTCCCTCAACGGCAGCACAGATGAAAAGCTGTCATTGTTATCACTTAAATGCTTGGGGAGAGGGTAATGAACACAAATAAATGTGTCCATGAAGACTGTAAAAGAAAATTGCCCCAACGCTCATCTGGGACAGAACTTTTGTGTGATGTAATTCACAGTCTCCTTTGAGCGGGGTGGGAAATAGCATTCCTGAAAAAATATTTAAGCAATTTCCTGAGGGATTTTAATGGGATCAAAACTTGTTTTGGGAATCCAGTCACTCACCTAGCCAGCTGATGTCTGTCAAGAATTTAATCACTTTTAACAAACCATTCGTTTTTGTTTTTGTGTTTTGAGTCTAACAATGTTAATCTAACTGTGCTTTTTAACCAAATGCAATTTTGTCCCCCAGGGAACTTGGCAATGTCTGAGGGTATTTTCTGATTGTCACAACTTGGGGTGTTGGTGTTACTGGCATTCAGTGGTAGAGGCCAGGGATGCTACCAAATGTCCTGTACATCCTGACAATGAAGAATTATCAGGTCCAAAATGCTAATAGTGCTGAGGTTGAGAAACATCCATAGAGTCATTGTTTATTCCTCCAAAATACCCTAGTGAATCTTTCAATTGGTCTGCTAAGGACTTTTCCCTTGAAGCAAGATTTAGTACAATTTTGATATATTTTCATAACTAATTTGTTTAAAGATTATTGTTTGTTTTTTAAAACAGGGGATAGGGAGAGAAACCTCAGTTAATCCCTAAACATATTATCTTACTATACTGGGTAGCTGTCAGGCCGCTGCGACCTGACCTGCTTTTCATGTGTACATAATTCCCAGGCCCGGCAGGAAACGTCAGTCTTTTGCCTTAAACAAGGACTTCTAGCATAAGAGCTGATAATAAACTGGTATTGACCTTACTGATGTTGACCACTGAGGTTAAGCCCAACAGCATGTTGTTTAGTACTGTCTCCTAATGTTTTAGTTTCTAATTCAGCATGGCTCACAACCCATCAACTTGTCTCCTGGTTGTTTGAGTGCTTGAATTTATTTTTTGTTCTTAAGCAACGGTTTCCAACAGCATTTCTCAGTTGACTACTTCCCCTATCAGCAAGGGGAGTCTGCTTTACTGACACAGTTTTTCTTTTTGACTAAACGTTGTATTTGTAGAAACTAGCCTTCTTATCCTCTTCTGCCACTAGGAAGGGGGAATATAAAGATCTGCTGGTGAGATGGGGAGGAGAAAAGTGGAGAAATACCAAGAGCACTTCCATCCTGCCTGTGACAGAATACGGAGTGCAGGAAAGACAGCGTGTGAAAGAGACTACAGCCTTGTCTCCGCGTTTTGACAAATACCTAGGAGAAGAATGTATGTACCAGATCTTCATTTTTGCAAGACAGATGGAGGTATTGGGAGTCAAGCATGTGTTCACAAAATGGAGAGAGCAAGAAGAAAAAGAAAATTCTATAGAACTCTTTGAAAGAGATTTAGTAGGTTTTTTTCCTCCTACATTTTCATGGAAAAGGGGCAAATTTTTAAAGACGCAATTAACTTAGTGGAGGCTTTTAGTGCCTAGAAACACAAGATAATTTGTCTTTTTTTTTTAAAAAAAAAGAGATAACATTAGCCAAACATTTATTTATTCAAGGCTGTAGGAAATTGATGTAGAAGCTGGGAAAAATGTATTTTTAACAAGATATTTTTTCTTTAAAATAATGGCTTAAATGTACCTTTGCTTTGCTTGAAGAAAAGTGAGAACATTTGGAAAAGTATGAGATTCTAAAAATATACATTCCATTAGACATCTCCTTCTACAATAGTAAGACAAAATTAGGAAGATTTTTAGGTATTTGAGATTATTACTTTGTACTATTGGCTCACATCTTGTAACGTTATTTTTTTCAGTAATAACAGACTGCTGATTATTTTCCAAGCACTCCCAACCACTAAGAGTGTAAATCTCCGCCTAAATGGCCTGTCATCATCCAACAATTCTCCCACGTGTCAGTCAGCAGGCTCCCCTTCAATTCACCTCTGATGCTTGTGCTCACTCTTTGACTTACTTTCCTTCAAGTTTATTTTTCTTTTTCCTAGAAATACATTCTTGGAGTTTCTTTCCAATTTGGGCTACCTTCCTCAGTCTTACTCAGTTGTCTGTTAAGATTTGTTTTTATAAATTAGTAGACCTGGTTTAAACTCCCAAGTCAATTCTGAAGGTGTTACTATGTATGACGACAGTGACAAGGATTTGAAGGAGTTCATGTTTCTATCGTGTTCCCTAAAGTATTAAGTAGAGTGTGGTTTTTAAAAAGAGATATTAAGATATTTGACTCCAAGCATGCAAAATAAATAAATAAATAAATAAATAAATAAATAAATAAATATAAAAAGAAGAAGATAGTCACTTGATGAAAGTAGAAGAATAGCTATCTATCTCCTCTGCAATGTGTACCCTGCCTGGCATTGGCGAGACAAGGATGAACAGGAGAACAGAATCCCTGTTTTACTGGGTAATACCAGGACAGTATAAAACAGGATGAAATGTGATCTGATAGGGAAGTAGAGGGAGTGGCAGAACCATACGAAAAGGACTTGAACTTAGGGAACTGGGACTTTTTCCTGGGAGAAGAGACATTTAAATTGCAAACCAAATGACCCGCTTGTATAGTTCATTCTTATATTGCTATAAAGAAATATTGGAGACTGGGTAATTTATAAAGAAAAGAGGTTTAGTTGACCTGTTCCACAGGCTGTACAGGAAGCATGATTTAGTACCTGCACAGCTTCTGGGGAGGCCTCAGGAAACTTACAGTCACGGTAGAAGGCAAAGTGGGAGCAAGGTGTCTCACATGGGGAGAGCAGGAACAAGAGGGAGGGGGAGGTGCTACACACTTTTAAACAACCAGGTCTCAGGAGAACTCGCTATCCTGAGAACAGCACCAAGAAGGTAGTGCTAAGCCATTCACAAGAAACTACTCCAATGATCCAATCACCTCCCACTTGGCCCCGTGTCTAACACTGAGGATTACAATTAGACATGGGACTTGGTGAAGACACACATCCAAACCATATCACCTCTTTTCAGTTTCTCCATCAGTGAAATGAGGAAAATTATATAGCCAATGTCCTATTGCTCAAAGTAGGACTTGGGCTAAAACCAGCAAATTTATCTGTGGTTTTTGTGTTTATGGATATGTGCCTAAATTTTATTACAGATGTGTCTTGGGACTAAAAATTAACAAAGCCAAGACACTTGTGGAGAAGTGGGGTAAATGATTTGCCCTTCTTGAACTTCATTCTGTGTTGTGGAAAGAGGTCTTAGGCTGCTGCCCAGCCACAGGCTAAATTGACCTTGTTGTCTTCAATTCTCCTTTTGAGTGGGTGATAGTTAAGCAAAATGTCTTTTTAAAAGTGTCTAATATTAACAGCTAGAAAATTCCATTTAGTCTTTGCTTTGAGGCAGAGAGGCAGAGTAGCTATGATCCCATCCCCAGCAGGAGATTCATGTATGTGCATCAGGGAACACTTTCAGAAATAAACTGTTGGTGGTCTTTGGCCTAGTCCTCACGGGGGGTGATCTCAAACCCTGGCTGCAATTGACAAGTAGAACATGTGGATAATTTCTAGGCATGGGATCCTGGTATTGGTATTAAAACATGCTTCCCTGCTTAATTTAATGGGCAGTCAATGTTGAGATACTTTGTACCAGGGAGTAGCATGCCAGGAAAATTGATTTTCAGTTCATCTAGTCTCTTAACCATTTAAGAGGCATTTGGGAATGGGTTGGCATTGTTAGTAGTTAGTTACATCTACTGTTCAAGCAAGCAGGTGGCCAGCATCTGCAGACAGCGCCACGTGACTATAAAAACACTATGAGAATGGTGAAGGAGAGCCTTCCTGATGAGCCCACTGGATTCCACACTACCTTCCTGCTTTCCCCCAGTAACGTGGTATATTCACAGGGCTTTGGAAGTTTGGACATGCTACTATATGACCCTCCCTATTTGTGTATTCATCTGCAGTAAACTGTCTCCTTTATATATATTTGCATGTAACTTTGTCCATCAGCACCTTTCTGTCAATTGCATCCTGCCAGCCTTGTGAGAATCTTGCAATTACACTTTACTCTTCCATAGGGAGCAAATATTTGAACCATGAGAACTGTGGCAGAATGAAATATTCTTTTTCTTCAACCATTATTTTACTTCCACTTTTTATCCCTGGAAGAGATAAAATCTTTTCTGAGAGTAAAAAAATCAGTTATGTTAACACATTGACATGTTAATATTTTATTCTTGAGAAGCAGCTAAGAGTGGCAAAAGGAAGGTTTGTTTTTCCTTGCAAATACTCCACCCTGGAGAATTTGACTTTATTTCTCATGATGGATTACACCTACATGCCCTCCCAGGCAACATGGACATGAACAACAATACGGAAAATTTTATGAAAGCAGAGTGACTTGTTGACCAAATATTTGCAATTCCTTTTTTAATAATGTAATTCTTTAAAACAATTTGTAATCTTTAAAAAATAACTTTAGTAGGCCGGGCGCGGTGGCTCAAGCCTGTAATCCCAGCACTTTGGGAGGCCGAGACGGGCGGATCACGAGGTCAGGAGATCGAGACCATCCTGGCGAACACGGTGAAACCCCGTCTCTACTAAAAATACAAAAAACTAGCCGGGCGAGGTGGCGGGCGCCTGTAGTCCCAGCTACTCCGGAGGCTGAGGCAGGAGAATGGCGTAAACCCGGGAGGCGGAGCTTGCAGTGAGCTGAGATCCGGCCACTGCACTCCAGCCTGGGTGACAGAGCCAGACTCCGTCTCAAAAAAAAAAAAAAAAAAAAAAAAAAAAAAAAAAAAAAAAAAAAAAAAAAAAAAAAATAACTTTAGTAATATATATTCATTGAAGAAAAATCAGAGAATAAAAACAATTAAATATAAGAAAATAAGACTATTATAACCCAGAAAGACAACAACATTCTTCTGTGTAGATGAACTTCTAGGAGTGTCTCTGTATATGTACATTTACACACATACCTCCAAGATCTTCTGTACCAGACCTTGACCTATTTGTGATCAGATCCATTCTTTCTCTGCTCTATAGGCAAAGGATGGTACTGGAGTGACAGCTGCAGACAGTGCTTCCTGTTGTCCTCAATTTCCCACTTATCTGGCTTATATCGGGGTTTGACCAATGGGACACCTTGGTGAGAGATTGGAGGGCTGCAGCGAGGAAGGAGCCACAGTATTTTGACCACCACTCCCTGCATTCGGCTTTGAGGGACATCTCTTCCAGTTTCTATGTGACAGGACCATCAGGGTCCTCACTTCAGACAGCATCAGCCTTTGGGCTCCACTGTCACCAACTTTTCCTTTGTTCCCCCAGCCTAGGGTTGGGGTAGTAGCTTCTTGCTTTTGTTAATCTCTTATCTTCCTCTGATTTTTCAACTCTTTTATCTCCTGTGTATCCAATTCTCTGACTTAAATTCTCTGTATTTAAATGTTAGTGCGGTTCCTGTGTTTCTTGCTGAACCCAGATTGATATGGGTTCAAAATGATATAAAAATAATTTTATTTTATTTTTTTAATTTTTAGAGATGGGGTCTTGCTATGTTGCCCAGGCTGGAATGCAGAGGCTATTCACAGGTGTGATCATAGTGCACCACAGCCTGGAGCTTCTAGGCTCAAGCACTCCTCCTGCCTCAGTCCCACAAGTAGCTGGGACTACAGGTGTTCACCACTGCATTGGGCAAGAAAATATTTTACTCTCATCTAGGAGATATAAAACATAATATTGAATTTCATCACAACTGGCTCTAACTGACTGAAATCAATTAAGGGCTATGAACTTTGGACCTTCCTGGAACTAACTGAAGCTCTGGTCAATGAGCTATGGGTCTTTTTTACAGACCAATGGAGTTATTTTATCATATCCAACTGGGTAATTTTCAATGCTTACTTAGCGTAACCGCTATGAACACACCTCCTTTTTAGCAATCTCAGTTGAGATTAAGCTGCAGAGAAAATGAGAACCAAAAGAAAAGGTAAATGAGAAATAAATAATAGTGGATCTCTTCAGTGGCCTTTTCATCATCCAAATCCTCCCTCCTCCCTTTTGGTCAGGTGTTCAACCCTGCCTGCCTCAAGACTCCAGGGGTGGGCCTATACATAAGCTTATCCCCCTTTCTGAGGACGGGTTCAGGAATTGACATAGGACCTAATTTGTGCCAATAAGCACTAAAGAGTGCTGTGCTAGAGATTATGAGGAAAGTGCATCTTTTCTCTTCTGGGAGAGTTTTTTGTTCTGTTTTGTTTTGTTTTTTCTAATCTTCCTCTGAATGTTGTTGGCAGCTGATGTGTGCCCAGAAGTGCTGCAGTCACTTCATAAGCAGGAAGCCACACACACCAGAGGGCAAAACAGCAGGACTTGGAGCCAGAGACACAGACAATATCAACTCTGAAACCTGCTGAGTGTTCTAGACTTCCAGTTATTTAAGCCAAGGAACTCCCTTCATTTCAAAGGCAGGTTGAATTAGGATGTTTGTTACCTTGTAGTATAAACTATCCTAATTTGTACAGAAAATTAGGAAAACAAGTGCTAGAGGTAAGTGTTCTGAGTCTAAAGGTTAAAAAACAAAGGAAGAAAAGAAAAAGGAAGAAGGAAAAAAAATACCTAAGTGATTATATGTCAGCCAATTAAAATTTTTTTTGTATGTGACCAATCACCTGACAAAAAGTCTAGAGACACATTATTTTTTAAACAAAGATGTTTTAAAAGAAGTTCTGACGTGTTTGTTGATATTTTATGTTAGCAATTCAGATGAAAGTGAAATTGCTATGATATATGCTGTTTCATCAACGAGATGAGAAGAATTTGCTGACTTGGAAAATAGTTTTAGAATACTGGAAAATGTTTCCTTAACTTTGTTGTGCTCTTTATGATGTAATGGTTACATTATATCACAACATCCTTTTAAACGTGATGTGCATGAATATTTTCTCCATCACTTTGTTAAGTATGGAGCGACAGCTGCAGACAATGCTTCCTCTTGTCCCCTTCATCTGGCTTTTCTTAGGATTTGATCAATGGGATACCTTGGTGAGCAACTGGAGGGCTGGAGGAGGGAAGAAGCCAGTGTATTTTGACCAACCCCACTTTGCCTTGAGGGGCATCTCTTGAGTTTCCATGTGACAGGACCAGCTTCCATGTGACAGGACCAGTTTCTATGTGACAAGACCATCCTCATTTCTTTCAGCTGACCTCAACCTTTGGGCTCCACTGTCCATGGGTCAAATCTGGCTGCCATCTCTTTTTGTAAATAAAGTTTTGTTGGAACATAGCCATGATATTCATTTACAAATTGTCCGTGGCTGCTTTTTCACTATGACGGTAACATTGAGTAGTTACAACAGAGACTGTATGGCCTGTAAAGCCTAAAATATGTGCTCTCTGAACTTCTGTCAAAGATGTTGGCCAACCCCCAGTTTAGACAGTCAACAGAACAGTAATTCAAGCCCTGGTCTGTAGCATTTGCTGTTTTCTATGGTGTAAACCTGACCATCATGGCTGATTTCAAGCTACCAACATGATGTCACTGAATTCGAGGCTGGAAAGAGATGTATGTTATTTTGTTGTATTTCCACCATACAACAGATATAATGGATATAAATCACCCCAAGAGTATAGACAATAGTAAAATGTAGTAAAATCATTAGGAAGTGATGAGTTTTGAGTATTCATCATCATTACTTGTAATATAATTTTATTATAAATTTATATAGTTTAATTTTTAAATTATGGCTATATTTAACAACTGACTTGCAAAATTCCTGAAAATTTAACAATTGAATCTTGTAGGCTTATATTAGCCAGCTCCAGCATACCTCTATTTATGCTGCATGTTGTAGTATAAGCAACTTAGGTGAATGAAGTAGGTACTGGTAGTTGCCTTTCTATATTCATCCTCTACCCCAGTCACATAACTTGAAGATTGTAGAATGTTGACTCTCCTCTAACACCTGTAGCACAGAGATTTCAGACAGTATTTCTCAATGAATATTTGTAGAAAAGTTCTAGTGATTCTAGTACATAGCATACTTGCCCAAGTATCTGAGTGATTCTATAAGCCAGGGGTCCACAAACCCCACAGCTGTGGACTGGTACCAGGCCATGCTGTACCAGGCCACACAGCAGAAAGTGAGCAAGGGGTGGGTGAGCATTACTGTCTGACCTCCACCTCTTGTCAGATCAGCAGAGGCATTAGATTCTCCTAGGAGTGCAAACCCTATTGTGAACCACGCATGCGAGGGATCTAGGTTGCACGCTCCTTATGAGAATCTAACTAATACCTGATGATTTGAGGTGGACCAGTTTCATCCAAAACCAGGCCCCCCTCCCTGCCCTGGCTGTAGAAAAATTATCTTCCATGAAACAAGTCCCCCCTGGGAACCACTGCTACAAGGTAACCCTTGTCTTCTGATTTATTATGTGTGTTACTTTGGCCATAGTAATTTTATGTGAGCCTAAGCATCAGATACTCTTTCACTAGTGAAAATTATAATAACTGCATTCATTTTCCCTCAAAAGAGTGAGGGAAAAATGGCTGAATTCATTTGAGATCCATTCATGACTAGAAACAAGTGGATTTAAAAGAGAATCGAGCTTCAAATGATCCAACGGCTAGATTTTTTTATACCTTGAATTGTGTTCAAGAGAACATAGGATGTGCTGTGGGATGCTATAAGAATCAAAACATCCATTCCTCAATATATGCATGCTTCGAAACATCATGTTATACACGATAAAAGCACACAAGATTATCTGTCAACTTAAAAAATTAAAATAACCTATCTAAAGGAGAATTCATGAACAATTTCTAAGGTAAATTTATGTAAATAAACAGGTCATTCACAGTGTTCAGTGTACTGAATTTAGGATTCCTAGTTAAGGCAGAAAGCACCTTCTAGAATATGTCACCTGTAAACCAGGTCAGTTGCTATCAGGTTGAGTCTGAAGCCAGTTTCATTGGGCACAGTTTTCTGGTTCTTGTTGCTCATGTCTTTTCCCACACTCCACCTTCAGGTTGGGCTATGGTGGAATCTTTGAACATTGAAGTGGATGTGAGTTTCCATGGAACCCATTGGATCCGAAAATATCTTTGTGCCTGGGGAGGTAGACCTATCAAATGAAAATCTCTGGGAGTACAGTCAAATAATCTGTACCCCCAGGTAGTTCTCATGAGCTGTCAGATTGGGCGCCACTGCAGGCTTGTTTTTTACAGACAGAAAACCAAGATTCAATAGTTTTAGTGACCTAGTTGAGCCTACCTACCTAGTTAGTAGAACAGTGAAAGCCAGTGGCCACATCTCCTGACTCCCAGATTAGTGTCTTTCCACTGTCACCTGCCAGTGGTCCCTCCCTGCCAAGTTGTCCCTTCCTATGTGGACTGGCTGACACTGGATAAATACAGGGCTTTGGAGGAAATCAGGGAGACTTTTCTCAACTCCAGCTTTGTCTGCCTTTAAAAGGCAGTCACTTTAGCCTAGGCCTTACAATTTTCTAAGTGCTATTTATTTTACTATTTCATCTCTAGGATTTAATACTTTTCTAAATAAAATGTTTATTATAAACATCCTTTTGCTGCCTCCTGAATAATTACAAACACTTTAGCTGCCTGTGAGCCATGCTTGTAGCAGCTGTAGCTCAATATGAGTTCCAAAGATTTGTTTCTAATTTAAAACAAGAATATTATAGTGAAGGTACTTGGCAAGAGACCTTCAGGCTACTGAAGTCACAGGTAGCTGCTGCCACTGAAGACAGAAGTGACTGAGACCTGCAATTAATTATCTGAGTATTTCTCACCTGCATTCAAATCACCGAAGGGGAGGTGGTTGTTAAAATTAAGATTTCTGGGTCCTGACCCAGGCTCACTCCACTAGAACCTGTGATCCTAAGGCCATGTGAACTTTTAACAAGCATCTTTGATCAAATATTAAGCAAACATCGTGAGCTTCTGTGTGACATTGAACAAAGACTTCTTTGGGTCTCACTGGTAAAATGAGGGGTTTCGCTTCTCTGATTTCATGAAACACATTAAAATTGATTTTTTTCTCACAGTGAGGGAAATTCATATGAAGGAGGCATGAGTAATAATTACAGTTTAAATTCTGCTGTTTGTTTAAAAATACATGCACGTACCCCTTTGTGCTGTAAGCATTCTAACACACGCTCTCCTCTTGCCATGCATTTTTGGCAGTGATAGGCATTCGTGGCAGGACTACTGTTTATACACAGTCTTGGCTGTCAAATGGAGCATCATTAAATCCAGATATGTTCTGGATGAGAGCATCCACCCTGCACTTGGTGCAGGAGCTGATGAAACAGCAGGAAGGCCTCATAGGACAAGTTAAAGATGGAGTGTGCTACCTAATGGGTGCTGTGAAGGCTGTGAAGGTTGTGAAGGTTGCTCTCCAAGTAGTTACAGTGGATTGGCTCCTCTTGGGGCAGGTGGCCTGCCTCAATTGAGGACACCAGGTGTAGCCTTTTACAAAAGGCCTCTGCTGCCAAAGATGAATCAGACGGGTGACATGGGAAATAAACAACATGAAGACTTTAATCCAGCTTGTGTTTACTGACCAATATCTGCTCTTTTTTTCCCTACTGGAACGCCACAAATTATTTGGTGACCAAAACTTTCATGGTTTCTACCAATACTTGAAGATCCAAAAGCGTAGAAACCTATCCACAAATTAATGTCATGGTAGCTAAAAAACATGAGTTGAACTACACAAGAACACAACATTATGTTCCCATTGTAACATTTCCAAATGGAGACATTTGCCTTTTTAATGTCTTTGGTGGGAGAATGCGGATCATCTTGCCAAGCTCTCCTTCATAAGGCACTTAATTTTTATGTTTCACTGCTTGTTTGCTTGGAACTGTACATCCTATTCTCCTACTCCTGCTTGTTTCCTGAATGCTTTAGCAAAAACATATTAACTCAAAAATGACAAAACCCCTTAGCCTGTCAAGGGAAAATCAGTTGCCACAAGGAAAACATGTGGTAGAGGCAGGCTAGAAATAACTTGGACTCCTAAGTTGCTCTTAAATTACTGCCGGCTTGCACTCAGACTTTTCCAGACACAGCCTGTGGAAAAGACTCATTCGTGCGTTTTTTCCAAGGAGCATTTCACAACACAGTCTCCATATACCAAGACTGCCCCCATGCAGACCAAAGTCAAGTCCAGACCATAACGGGATTTTGCCCACCACCTCTCTCTGCTCCCATTAATACTCCTCACTTCGCTTTCACTAAGACTCTGAGAAGTTGGAATTAAGTAAGAGGAAATGAATTCCGAGACCCTAAAGAAAAAGAACTTTCCAGGTAGGAAGAAATTTCTAAAGTAGTGTTAAAACTAGGAACAATTTCTAGCTAATCATCTCTAAAACAAAGTAGGCATGGTGGTTCCAATTGGATGGTTTCAACAGCAGATATTTATTTTCTCACAGTTTTGGAGGCTAGAAGTCAGAAGTCAAGGAGTCAGGTTTGGTTTATCCTGAGCCTCTCTCCTTGCCTTGCAGGAGGCCACTTTCTTGCCATGTCATCAGGATTGTCACTCTGTGCACCCACCTATGGTGTCTCTGTGTGTGTGTGTGTCCTAATTTCCTCCTCTTATGAGGACACCAATCAGATTGGATTACAATCCATCATATGACACCCTCATGTTAACTTAATTACCTTTTTAAGTGTCCTATTTCCAAATACCTTCATATTCTGAGGTACTGGGGGTTAGGGCTTCGCCGTAGGCATTATTGGGGGCACAATTTAGCCCATAATACCAAGTAACCCAGATTATTAGCAATTCATGAAAGAGATCAGCACAGGAATGATTTTAATTTTCTATCTAGTAACACTTATGAATTGGCTTTTGGTATGTTAACAAGGCAAAACTATAGGATTAGCTGGAATAAGCATGTTTAGAAACAAATGTTTTACTCTAGTTTCCATGGCCTGCATCTGTCAACAAATATCAACCTAACTCCTTTTATTCAGTGAATTACCTCTTTCCAGCTTTCTTAATCACAGCAATTCCTGAGTGGCCCCTTTGAACCTAATCAGTGTTCTTTCACCTCACCTCAGCACTTCTTTTCTGTGGTCACATCTTTGACCTCATGATTTTATGCTTCTGAAATCTTGAGTCCTAGCATCTACTAGTCTACTTGAGGCATCTTATTTAGCAATGCTTTGACACCATCCAGACCTTTAGCCCATTGGCCTTACTGCTGTCTCATTATGAATCACCCTCACCCCCATCAATGTGTCTTCTCATTCTTTCTTATCCAACTTAGATTTTAAGGTCTATCATTGTAATTATCTTTAGCTTGTTTAGTCCTCTCTCCCTCCAGGGTTGGCAGCGTTACAATTGTGGTAAAAACCAAGCTCTCTGCTTCTTCCATGGCTTCTTTCCCATCAGCTGTAGAAAAACACAACTTTTTTGACTATGTTCACTTCTCAGTCATCGTAGGTGATAGACAGAGTAATGCCCCCACCAAGGATGCCCGTGTCCTGATCCCCAGAACCTGTGAATGTGGGACTTTGCAGATGTGATTAAATTACGGCTCTTGAGATGGGGAGATTATCCTGGATTACAGGGTGAGCCCAATGTAATCACACGGATCCTTATAAGAGGGTGGTAGGAGGTTGAAGTTCAAAGTAGGAATTGTGAAGATAGAATCAGAGGTCCAAGAGAGGGAGAAATTTGAAGATGCTACCCTGGCAGATTTGAAGATAGGGAAAGGGATTATGATCAAGGAATGTAGGAAGCTGGAAAAAGCACAGAAATGGCATCTCCCTTAGACTCTCCAGAGGGATATGGCCCTGATTGTACCTTGATTTTAGCTCCACAAAACTGATTTCAGAGTATTGACTTCTCAGACTGTAAAAGTTTCTGTTGTTTCAAGCCACAAGTATGTGGTAATGTGGTAATACAGCATCAATAAGAAGCCAATACATAGAACAAATCTTAGATGACCACTCACTGACCACCATCTGGCCATAGCCCTGTTCCTCCTAGTGTGCTTGTTTCCTACCGAAATAGTCATTCCCAAATGATTATTTCAAGGCTACCTTCTTCACAAATCTCCTCTTATACCTCTCCCTACCTAGTATCTAACATTGCCTCATCTTTTGTTGAGAATATAGAAACTTTCCAAAAAATATTATAGACCCTCCAGCACCATTTTGACCTGCTGTGTCTGCTTTGTCTCTAGTTACAATAGTTTCCATCCCCCTGTAGAAAGCATACTCCTCTTCACGTGTTCTGGGTTCACCCTCTTCTTACCTTCTGAAGACGTTTTCTCTCCTCCAGTATTGTCATATATATATATATATATATATATATATATATATGCTTTCATATGGGTAAAACAAGGCTTTTTCCTTTAAAATAAAAATCTACTTTAATATTTTAAAAAGTCTTCCTTTCACTTTGTATCTTCCTCCAATTTAATTTATATGTAAAAGGAATGTGGACTCACTTCCTTATAACGTAATTAACTTAAGTGTGAAACATTTTATTTTTCATTTGAGTTAGGTTTACAAAACAACTTAGATTTAAAACATTTTTAAAAGTTAATTTATTTTGAAATACTTTTAAACTTTCAGAGAAGTTGCAAGAACAGCATGAAAGTTCTCATGTAACCTTCATCTGTATTCTCCAACTATTAACATTTTGCTACATTTGTTTAATCTCTCACTATTATCATTTTTCTGGAACATTTAAAAACAAGTTTTAGACATAATGCTCAATATCCTTAAATATAACAGTGTAAATTTCTCCAAACAAGGACTCTCTCCTATTGTAGCAACCACAAAAAAAAAGTGTCACTTAGACCTCCTGTTTCAGATCTTAACTGACAAACCCAGCTAATTTAGTACCACATTCTTACTAGTCAAGGCTCACCCTGGCTGCTCCCAGCCTATGACTGAACATGTTAGTGGTACCAGTGCAGGACACAAGATTCCTCTAATGGATGACTTTGAAGTCCTCCCATCCTGGCCAAAATTTTCTTAGAACTGTGATGCATCTATTTCTTGAGGATCTAAACTAAAGTGATAGTACTGGACATGGGGAGGTCCAAGAAAATTGACAATAAGATGAATATTTGGGAACTAGCTTACTCACTCCCATCGGGCAAAAAGGCACCACCCTGAATAATGTGTAGGACATTGATTATTTCTGGTGCATGGTGGTGGTCCAATTTCTAAAGGTTTCACTGGAGGTGATCAGAGAAAATGGCCCTGTGGATGAGAACACCCTTGCAGGTGCCATAATTCAGGTAATTAAAAAATAGAGGGCAACAATGCCTATAAAGACAGTGGAGGTAGCTGGTTATTGCTATGATTTATTGCTCCCAGGCAGAGGGATAAGAAACTGAGATTAATAAGTAGTTGACTGAGATTAGTAAGTAGATTAATAAGTGGTGTCCACAGAAGAGGTATACGGAAACAAAAAGAATAAATTCTAGGTGGGAGCCAGAGGCATCCTTATAATCCAGTTGTAGAAGATTCTTCTATAATCTTCTTCTTAAATATTAAGGATGTCTTTATCATCTGCAGTGGAAGAGTGCACACAGTTGAAAAGCAGACTCGGGATCTGAGTTGACATTCCTATCTGGAGAACAGATTCATCATGAGACCCCCAAGTGGAGACCTGTGGAGACCAGTAACAAATGCAGTCCTGACTAAAGTCAGGTTCACATTCTGCAGACCTACCTAGTGGTAACATGCCCTGCCTCTCTAAATGTATAATTGGGATTAATATATTTAGCAGATGGAATAATACCCACATTGCAGCCTTTGGCTATAAGAAATAGCACAGTGGAGAAAGCGCAGTTGAAACCTCTGAAACTGACCTGCCTACTTTGGCCAAGATGAAATTAAAAGTGCCTGGCAGAGAGTTGTGCTGCTCATTGCGATCATTAGTCATATTGTCAATTATTTTAAAGTTCTACCATTTCAGAAATTTTGATAACCATTCTAATATGAATCAGAAAGATGTATAAAGGAAGAATGAGATGGCTGAGTTTTATCTATAACTTATTCTGTTTAACAGGGTTATGTTAGTGCTGTGGACCGAATTGTGTCCACCAAGAACTCATATGTTGAAGCCCTACCTCCCAGTGTGATGGTATTTGGAGATGGGGCCTTTGGGACATAATTGGGCTTAGATGAGATCATGAGTTAGTCCTTCATGTAAGGATTAGTGACTTTAGAAGAAGAGACACCAGAGAACATACACTCTGTCTCTCTCTTCACCCATGTGAGGACACAGGGAGAAAGGACAGCTGTCTACAAGCCAGGAAGAGTGCCTTCACTAGGAACTGAATCTATCAGTACCTTGATCTTGGACTTCCCAGCCTCCAGCACTGTGGGAAATATTTGTGGTTAAAGTCACCCAGTCAATGGTATTTTGTATAGCAGCCCAAGCAAACTAATATAGTAAGAAACTGATATTCTACCAGCATGAATTCATCTAAGATGGCCAATGAATATATTTAGAATTGTTTCTCATACAACAGATATAATTCTTTCCAAATGACCCATTATTTAGGGGAGAGTGAGGAAGCACTTCATTTTCCAATATGTTGATTACACTGAAATCTATTTTACCACAGACAAAAGGGTGACTCCATAGTATTTAAAAGTAGGACAAGAGGAGATAACGTTACTGAGACTGATCTTTAGACCAATGTGTGGGTCTTGGGAAAATAAATGTAAATAAGAGTTGATGTAGAAAAAGAAATACTAAAGGTTTTAGAAAAGAAAAAGTTGAAGAAAAATTAGGAGATAAGAAGTTTTATTATTGTCTTGCAGAAAATCATTTAGAAAGGTCTTGAGAATAAACTCAAGAAGGTTCACAAGGGATGTGAGTTTAATGAAGAGAGACTATTTCTGTGTGATCAAATTATACTTGTTACTATTTCAGTGCAAATTCTGAAATGGAAAACTAGGAAAGCAATTCTATTTGAGACATCAAGTGTTGCAGATGGAGGGTGAATTGATCTCTAGAGGAAAAACTACAGAAAATCATTCTGAAAAAAGGATTTATTTCCTCAGTGACAAGATGTGTTGAGAGAGAGAGGATCGTGCCTTTGACTAGGAATAGAAGCAGGAGTAAATACAAGAAAAAGATGCAGGAAATACTCATATTATTTAAATCAAGACAATTGTGTTTAATTAACTTACTCAACACCCATTTATCATTGACTTTATGCCAAACGTTGTACTAGGTAAAAGGAGATAAAATGACTAACGTAGGTGCTGTCAGTTACTTGACTGTATATACTGCATTCCGGGACAAAGGCTGAATTCACTGTTATTTTCAGACACGCATTGGCACATTTGAAATACTTGTAAAGAGAGCTGATCCGACATAGATTGGCATGAGTGATCAAATTGCTGAGGTTAACACTGATTACTGGTTTTGTTTTGTTTTTTCTGCTCTGTCACTCAGCCTGGAGTGTGTCTTGACTCACTGCAACCTCTCCCTTCCAGGTTCAAGTGATCTTCCGCCTCAGCCTCCCAAGTAGCTGGGACTATAAGCTTGCACCACCACACCCAGCTAATTTTGTATTTTGGGTAGAGATGGGATTTCACCATGTTGGCTAGGGTTGTTTCGAACACCTGACTTCAAGTGATCTGCCTGCCTCGGCTTCCCAAAGTGCTGTGATCACAGGTGTGAGTCACCGTGCCTGGCCAATATTCATTACTTCTTAAGGGTATTGCTTCATGTGTTCGAGTAAATAAAACATACACAAAGTACCCTAATGCATTGACTACTCACGTCCTTCTAGATCACTAGTAGTCATGAAGAAGCGGAGGATTTTCTTTACATTGGTGAATTATCAGAGAGTATCTTATTTTCAGGTTGCTGGTATTACACACTGTTACATTAAGAATCTCTGGCTGGGTGCGGTGGGTCATGTCTGTAAACCCAGCACTTTCGGAGGCCGAAGTGGGCATATCACAAGGGCAGGAGTTCAAGACCAGCCTGGCCAACATGGTGAAACCCTGTCTCTACTAACAAAACACAAAAATCAGCTGGGCATGGTGGCATGTGCCTGTAATCCCAGCTACTTGGGAGGCTGAGGCAGGAGAGTTGCTTGAGGCAGAGGTTACAGTGAGCCAAGATCGCGCCACTGCACTCCAACATGGGCTACAGGGCAAGACTCCATCTTAAAAAAAAAAAAAAAAAAAAAAAAAACTCCAATTACTCCATTATAGGCTTTTATATATATAATTCATTAGTGAAATTTAGTAACGTATTTCAGGTGATTCATTAAACCAGTCCTCACTGAGCCCTTCTCTTTGCTGGTTACTGTGTTGAGTGTCAGGGATACAGAGATCCATGAGAGGTGCTATTCCTGGAGGAATCAGAGTCTAGTGGTAGTGGCAGCCATGTGGGCAGATAATTACTGGATAATATGACTTGTACTTTTCAGAAATAAAAGTGGAAATGGAACTGCCAACGAGGGAATGACCAGTTTTCAGGATATCAGAAAAGGATTTATAGAGGACGATGTATTTTGGTTTTAAAAGACAAGTAATCCAGACAGGTTAATGGAGCTACTGAGTTAGAAAAAAATGAAACATCCAAAGAGCCCTGTGGTAGGATTTCTAGGAGTAGAGGAGGCTGATTTGAACACAATTGTCAAAGATAATCAGACTGAGGTCAGTATATCCAGATGAGCAAATGAATATAGCTAGTGCTTGATTTTTAAAAAAGCATCATCTCTGCTAAAGATGAGCAAAGCCTATACTCAGAGCTGTCAAACGATGAGCATCTTTTTCTGAGGTGTATTCGCCTATGCAACTATTAGGAGTTACTGAAAATCTGATGTAAATTTTGGAAAATGGTTATAGTTAGTAACTTCTTTCCACCTTCCTAGTGACCTCTCTTGATTCTTACCTGATGGACCAATAAATACATTTAGAGAAAGAACATAAATTACATTATGGACATATGCTTAGATTCAGAGAGACAGAATTGCATCCACATTTCAGTTCAAAATAGGAGAAGGTGTACTTTTAAATCTGCTGTTTGGTTACCTTAAAGTTTAATAAGTGTTTATCAATTCCCATTGATGTATAAAATATATTCGAAGCAAATTCAGAGATACAGTCCCATTTTTAGTTTGGAATAAATTGAGGATCAAGTGTTTCAACTCTAAGATAAGGGGAGCCATAATGGGAGCATAAAGTTCCCATTAGGCCACAAGGTATAAATAATCTAAGATAGGTTGGTTTTGGCCAGGAGTTAACTGCCAATGACTTTCAGGTTTTTAAAGTCTGAGTACATCTTAAGTTCTCCTTCAATTTTGAAGCTAGTTATGTTGGATGTAAATTTTTTGGTTGACAGATTGTTTTTCTTTCAATCCTTTGAATATCATCATCCCATGGCCTTCGGGCTTCAACAATTTTTGATCAGAAATAAGCTGTCAATTTTATTGGGAATCTTTTGTATATAATGAATCACTTTCTTGCTATTTCCAAAATTCTCTCTTTGCTGTTGTCTTTTGACAGTGTGAATATTGTTGAAAGAAAAACGTTGGACAGATTAAACTGAACACAGTTTAATTGAGCAACTAATGACTTGTGAATTGGGCAGCCAATCAGAACCAGTAGTTCAGAGAGCTCCGCTTCATAACATGGACAAGGAGTATTTATAGACAGAAAATGGAAGTGAGGTACAGAAACAGCTTGATTATGTATAGCTTGGCATTTGCCTTATGTCGACATGGTCTGATCAGTTGGCTGTCTGGGATTGGCTGAAGCTTGACTGTTGTTATTGGCTGAGACGCAGCTAGTTGTTACCAAAAATATATTCTAAGTTAAGTCTTTATGTACTAAGTTAGGATGCAGTTCCTTATGTAGGGCGTAAAGATATGAAGACAGCCTCAGGGTCAAATTTAGCATAATTTAACTGTATGATATGTCTAGGTGTGGCTATCTTTGAGTTTATTCTATTTGAGAATTGTTAAACTTCTCAGATGTGCAGATTAATCATTTTTATTGAATTGGGGAAGTTTCAACCATTGTTTATTTAAATATTCTTTATTCCCTTTTCTGTCTTCTCTTTTTGGGCTTTCCTTATGCATATACTGGTACATTTGATGGTGCCCCATAGATCTCTGAGGTTCTATATATTTTAATTCACCCTTTTTCTTTTATATTCCTCAGGCTGGATAATATTAACTAGTCGGTTTTAAAGTTTACTGGTTCTTTCTTCTGCCAGTTCAAATATGCTGTTGAGCCCCTCTAGCGAGTTTTTCATTTTAGTTATTATTGTATTTACTGTTTTGTTAAACCATATACTTGGATATAATCCAATGCAAGTTTAGCACTGAAAAATGTACAACTGCTACTGGATGGGGTGACCTTTAGAATCCAGAGAACCAGACTCGTGTTCCTAGGAAGTCTTACCAGGACACTCATGCTTAGCTCTAGAACAGGTAGGGCTGCTCCCCAGCCTACCTCCAGGCAGCTGACAGTGACTTGATCCTCATTACCAGGAAAGCAACAGGAATTGTTTGTTTTTGTAGGTTTATTATAAATAGCCATAGGGCAAGAAATAGGTAAAAGGGTTTTGCTCTCACCAAAGGCTAAGGGTTTGTGAAACTGCCTCTTCACAGGTAATTGACAGTGGGATATCCACTGGCTTCTTCAAGGACTGTCCCAACTCTACTTACTGGGTGTGGGTGTGACCTCGTACTCTGGCCAATAAATTAATGACCTCAGAACATAATGATCTAAAATCAGCATATTTCTCAAAGTCTGGGTTGTCTCAGGTGAAGCAGCACAAAAAGAACATTAACAGTGTGTTCCTGCTTGCAAGTCATTAGGTTTTGTCCAGTCTTTTCTGAGTCCCTTTTCTAATTTGATTCAAAGAAAGCTTTATACATGCTTTTCCCAGGTTTTCTGATTTTAGCTTCTCATCTCAGAGTTTCTGCTCAAACAAAAATACAATCTCTTCACACAAATGAGGGATAATTTTTAGGTGTAGTATACTCTAAGTTCCAAAGGAAAAAAAAAAAAAAACATTTTCTCTTCCTGACTGCCTGTCCCATAAAAAAAGCAACAATGTCTGCAGAGACTCCATCCAGTTTATATCAGTGCACTGAGCTGATAGTTTCTCATTCCTAATGCCAGCTTCAGTGTTTATGGAGCTTCAGAGTTATCCCCAAAGACAATGGATTAATACTTATTTTTTATTTTTGTAGCTAAGGGAGCCCATTCACTCCTAATCAAAAACAAAGAAATAGCAAGTCTCATAAGAGAACTGAAGTGACTTATGTCTTGCAGGATAAAATATTTTTACAGGTTTTAAATGTCAGTTTTTAGTTTTTTTCCGGCTTCTACTCATGATAATTTCAAAATTCTCGAGGATCTGATTTTAAAGGGGTCATCCTATTGCAAATGCACTGTTTTCTTAAAGTGTTTCTAAACACACACAAACATAAGAAGCAGGGTGACCCTTGGTTGTAAATAAAATATTGAGTGTGTGTTCTCCAAAATCACAAAGATAACTATTTGTGAAACAGTGATTTAACGGAGGAAAATTCTCTCTCCTATTTCTGTTTGGAGGCAGGCAATTCAATATGCCGTCTCTCCTATTTCTGTTTGGAGGCAATTCAATATCCCCACAGCCATAAATTTCTGGTTGAGTGTTTGATATTATAAGGCCTTAAAGACTTGACAGATGGAGACAGAAGTATAAACTACTGCAATACAAGGAAAGAGTCATGTAAGTTTTCCTTTAAAAAGAACAGAGAGAACCTGAAGTTGAACTTAGCAGGGAACAGTTACAATGAGCTTGGATATCTAGTTGAGCACAGGCTGCCTGTGGACAAACAGATGATGGTCTTTTTATAGTGATAAGCAGGGTTACCAGCACAAATTTGGCACAGCCCTGTCTGCCATGACTCCATTTTCTCTATATCAACGTGGGACTTCTTGTCCTGAGTAGAGAGAAGCTCCAACAAAGGCACTTAGTAAAAACACAAAAACCCTAATTTTAGAATTGAGAGAGAAACTGGTTACATTTTTGCTTTACTCTGTAACCTACTTCACATAAACGGAATGGAAAGTTTTGTTCTGATTCTATCAAAAGTGATAGAGTGCTTTGATTCTGGACTCATCTTCAAAATTCTTGCCGCCTCATCCATCATTTCTGGGACCTGCACTATAATTAGTTATGGCATGCTAATATCCTCAATCACAAAGTGGAAATTAATACCTGATATTTCTGCATATGAAGATCAAGTGGATAAAACAGATATGTAAGTCTTACAGGAATTACTTTGTTTTCTATGAGACTTCAGTTTTGTGAATTAAAGAAATAAAATATACAGATCAAAAATATTTGTGACCATAATTGTCATAATGAGGAGTCCATGGTAAGTACTTAATACATATGTGTTGAATGAGTAACTGGAATAAATGTCAAATCACTGCATATCCTAACCATAATTATAATATACACAGAATTCAAATATAAAACTATTTGTCTTAAAAAAAGAAACAGAGAAAAAAAGCCTTGTTTTTTTTAATGAACCCTGAACGATTAAATGTATCCCCCCCTTTTTTTTTTCTATGAAAAGGCTTCAGCAAATCAGTCTCTTCAGGAATATTTGAAAGAGTTTACTTTCAGAACAATATGCTCAATTTTCTAATATCAATGATACCAGAAATCTTGTGAAGACCGTAACCTAATAAATAAGGGGCTGTTGATTTCCCTAACAATTAGTTTACTTACGCCCTACAAGATATATTGGGTATGCGTGTGTGTGTTGGGGGTGCTGGGCAGGGTTGTACTGGTGGTGGAAGTCAGGAGATGGTTGTTGATTTACTCCTTCCAGTAAAAACAAGCTGTTACCTTATTTTCCGAGCAGTGACAACTCCTGGTTCTGGGCACAGCTTTTATAACTCACGAACAGCCAGTCAGAAGCAGTGCATAAAGACCTAAAAATAATAAAATGAGCTCTTGTCTGCCACCATGTAAGTCATGATTTGCTTCTCATTTGCCTTCTGCAGTGATTGTGAGACCTCCCCAGTCATGTGGACCTGTGAGTCAAACAAACCGCTTTCCTTTATAAATTTAAAAAAAAAAAAAAAAAAGTTCATTTATGAATGCTGGAAGTAGTGCTGGAAGATCATTTATGAATTTTATTTATTAAATATGAATTATGTAGTTCATGGAGCCAGTTTTCAATATCAATAGGATATTGAAAGTATGACTAATTCCATATTGAATTTTCTTGAAATCTCACATTACCTTCTTCCAGATGACAAAGAGGGTTGATTAACTGGAGTAGATTAAGGTTTGGGAAGAAAGGCTGTTTTGTGATTTTTCAGGGCCTATGTTCCTCAATGATCTTTCCATTCCAGTCTCTTTGGGTCTGCAGCCCTTGCACACTGAAGCTCTTTTCTGCCACAGGGCCTTTGCACATGATATTCTTTTTAATCAGAATATTCTTCCTACCCCCATCACCTAGTTTACTGCTATTCTTCAGATCTTTTAGAAAATCCTTCAAAAATCCTAAATGATTTTATATCACTATATTCCTCTTCTTATATAGTTTTAATTTATATTTGGGATATTAATTAATGTCTTACTCTCCATTAAACTGTGTGCTCCACAAAGGCAGAGCACATTATCTCTGTCTGTTTTGACTTCTCATTGTATCCCCAGCACAGTACTTGAAATAAAGCCTTTACAAGATCCAGAAAGAAAATGATTAATTTTGCCTGGAAGCGAGTGAGAGATGAAGTAAGCATGAAGCCTGACACACATAGCATATCAGTTGAGCTTGGTGGGAGAGAATGTGCCAGATAAGGAAAGTGTTCTAATCATAGGAACCACATGAATAAAGGAGTAGAAGTAAGTGCAAGATGCATTCAGAAATCAGCATGGATGTAGAGAAGGGAATGAGTGGAGACAGGCTTACAAAGGCAGATTGGGACCAGATTGTTTTGAGCCTTGGACTTGTTAAGGAGTTTGGACATTTTCTAGGCAGTGCCATTTGAAGACTAAGCAGTAGAATAACACAATCCCATCTGTGTTTCAGATATAACTCTAGCAGCAGTGTGGCAGGCAGTGAATCTAAAAATAGGATAATAAGTAATGTGCACATCACTTTTCCCCTGTTTGCACAGTAACCCAATTTTTAGCCTTGACATACATTCTGTTTGTGCAGGGAAATTCCTAAGCCTAAAGAAGCAGCTCCTTGTCCTACCTTAAGAAGAGTTTTGTTATAAAGCAAAAGGAAAAAGTGGCCATCAGCCATTGTATTGTGTCATGTGCCAATAAGTGTTCAAAAATGAAATCATTTAACAAAAATAATTTACTTAATACATGGAACTGTAAAATTCAAGTATTGTTCAGACATTCTCAGAAACTGACCTTTAGGAAATATTGCAGGTAAATAGCTTAGGGAATCAATTCTGAAGCTTCCAACAAAGTTCCAAGTCATCAGGAGAAGTCTATGAATTCTAAGACAGTGATCAGCAGTTTCCTAGAAAGAGCAAGCTATGGAAACCTATAATATTTCTTCATCTTACTAGACATCTTGCAAATGACAACACTTATGTACCAGGGACATAATAATATTTATGAAGACCCTCTTATGCACCAGATGCTGTTCTGTTTAAACACGATTAGCTTATGTAATCTTCACAACTTGATGAGACACTATTATCATCTCTGTTTTACATATGAAAAAATAGAAATGTAGAGGGGGTAAATAACTTGTACAAAGTTTCACAGGTAATAAATGGTATAAACTAGGCAGTCTGACTCCTAGTCCTCACTCTTAACAAGGCTAGCTCTATCTCACCATGAAGAAATATGCTTCACTTGGAAAGTTCCCTCTGTCTTTTATATCATCACACCATGTCCCATCTTTTTTTCTTTACAACTAAAGAGAATATATTAATAAAACTGGGGTTATATTTGATTCTCTTTCACTGTCTTACATAAAATCACATGGATTTTTGCTTAGTAAGATTTTGTAAACATCTGATATTAAACGTGGTCATTTAAAAAATTGATTCAGGCTAGTCCTGGCTCAGGAGGTAAGAAGTACTGGAAACAGAAGCTGTTAGAAATTCTGACTCAAAATGTGTCTACAGAGGCTGTAACTCTAACACAGAATCATAATTATCCTACCTCTTGGATATCGTCTTAAAGTTCATTATTTAACCCTTGAAAAATTAGTTTTTTAAAGAGTGCACAATTCAATTTTCTTTTCCTAGTGCTCTGTTCCTGGAATTTATGCCATTAAAGAAAAACACAAATAAATATACATTTCCTTATGTCTCACTTTCACATATCATTCATCTTGTAAAACCTCTACAGTAACAGGTACATCTGAACTGCGTTTTGTATGATATTCTCGGTGTTGTATTTGAAAGTATTCTTAAAAAGATCCCTACGCCTCTTGGTGGGCTTGAGTAATGGAAAAAAATTTAGCATACTACAGGACATGAGCTACTTTGATATAATAAAAACTCATGAATGAGAAGATTTGAAGCAGTTATATATTAATAACTTAAAAAAGATTCTCACATGGCAATACTCTTTTGATCATGATAGCCTCCTGATTCTATGCATGCCTTAGTTAAGTGACTAAACATAGTCTGAAGAAATCAATAGAAACTATTAGAATACATTGTCTTTTTAAGTTGTAGACCTCCATTACATATTGGTTACATATGGTTACAATTGGTTACAATTACATATGGTTAAGCTTCGAGAATAAATGCTGTTGAGTGATTCTTTAGAGTCAACCAGCTATAGGCTCCTCAATGATCTTTCCATTCCAACCTCTTTGGCTCTGCTGCCTTCTGCCATGGGGTCATTGCACGTGATATTCCTTTTTGTCAGAATACTCTTTCTGCCCCTCTCAGTTAAACTGGACTTATGTTTAAATACCATATTCCTCCCTGACTCTCCGTCTGCTCCCTAAATCAGTTGTGTGGCAGTTTCTGCAGGATTTGTAAACTCAAATGCCTACAGGGATCAGACCATGATGTCTGATGAGCGCAGCAGTACCAGAGATCCTTCTCTCCTCTTTCTTGAAACAGGCAATACTCTCTGCTATCTTTAGTTTTTCTACTTTTAATAGAATAGAAAAGATTTTCTACTTTTCATGCTTTTTAGTCATCAGCACAGGAAAAAGTTTCTTTACTGTGAGGGAAATTATGGTGTAATTTGAGGAGATAAATGGCAGCTGACACAGCCTTTGGGTAGGGATCACCAACCTTTAGGTTGGGACACTGGGTTGCACACTGCCCTCTGCTGGCCTGCTTCCTCTCTGCCAAGTCTGTCTTTAAGAGGTTTATTTTCTATTCTTAGCACTTAATTCTATATGCAATTCTAGAGTTGCACATGAAGGAAAATGTAATTAAACTGGCTTTAATAATGAAGGAGTTACATGGTTTACATAACTAGAGGTTGCACTGCAGAGGTTTGATCCAGTCTGTCTCCATGTCAATGTTTCTTTTGGCTCTGTCCTTCATGTGTTGACCACATTCTTGTACTGACTTCTCTCAGCTAGTCAAATGGCTGTAGCAGCCTCGGGTGTCCCAGCGATACACCATATTGTCCAGAACAAGAGAGGGGTTCCCTTTTACCCTAGTCACCAAACAGAAATCCTGCATGTTACACTGATGGGCATGGTCACTGTGGCCAGACAGATGAGAATATAGTTATGAAACTTTGTGTCCATCCCTGGAGCTGAATTTTGCCAGTCCTCTATACCATGGGTCCTATTTAATTGGGAACAAATGCAAAGGATTCTGAGACACTCTAGGCTTCAAGGTTCTCCCAGGTCAAAATCTCAGGGAGAAGAAAAAGACTCACTCAGGATCCATATATTCGATATCAGAGTGCGATCCCCTACTTTGGGGTTTGATCTTGTTTGATCCTTGGATCGATCGCAGTATGGAATATCATAATTGGGAAGCCAAGGATTGGATCATTTGCTCACTCTTGTGGCCAGATGTCAGGAAAGATCCTATAATTATAATTGACACTTACTCCCATATCACATGGATCAGGAAAGAGCATTTTCCTCGTGGAAAGAGAGAACCTATTGGATAAGAACAATAGATGCTCATACTACCTTATACTTGAGTTTTCTGCTCTTCAACAAGGAGCTAATATCTCCCAGCAATAATACCACATCCTCAGGTATTAATTTTTAAGAACAGAATCATAATGACACATTAGTGTATTTTTAAAATACTGTGAGAACAATACATAGAATTTATGTCTAAATGTATCTAACAACTAATATTGTTTGGATATATTATACATTATAAGCTTGCTGAATGTAATCCATGAATCATTTTATGGTATACATGTTCCTTAACATGTGTCCCCATTTCAGTTCTGAGCACAATGTCCCACACCACCCTTTCTTCCCGTACAGCATAAAAACTCACTAGAGAATCAAGAGACAGAATCTGGCCTCATTTCATTTCTGTAAGAATTTCTCTTTGCCTAGTAGGAAGGGTGAGCATCATGCAGGCTCTGGACATTGGTTTACATTGACCAACCTCCAGAGATCCTTACTGAGTGGGTTTAGGGTGGAGACCAGGCTTTTGAAAAGCTCCCCCCAGGTCATCCTGATAATTAGTATTTTTGCAAACCTTTAAAAATGGATGCGCTATTTTCTCTTCACCAAGATATTTATAGCCCAGTTCACAGGTGACATAGTGCTGGTCTCTTCAGCCTTGGAAGTTAGTGAGCCTTCTATGTAAGACATTTAGAAAATTCCTTTTTGATGGGGTCTTGAGCTTCCTAACATCACCAGGTGACCTTTTCTGTTTGTGATGGAAACGGATTTTACTGGAGGATAATGGAGATGGACTATTCTCTGTCTGGGTTTATTCACATCCATGTTCCCTTCCAAGACAAGATCTATGTGAAGAAGGAACACATGTGACTTTGGCTAAGTTAATACCTATGCCTCCTTCTTGGTTTAGGAACCATGCTCATTTGCTTCCTGTGTTTCTAAAAAAGAAGGCTGCTCTCCCCTGTGTTCCTGATAGAGTAGTGGGATGTTATAATGGGGCCACAGTTTCTGTCCCTTGGAAAGCAATAAAGGGGTCAGAGCTACTCCCATCTCCTCACCCGGAACATTGCCCAGGTAGGTTTGTGTCCACATAGGCTTGGCTACAAGCCGTAGGCAATTCCTCTGTCCTCTGCCCAACAACAGAGTGACCAGGTCAATTCTAAAGCTCAGGACTCCATAGAGCAGCGGTCTTGGCACCAAGGATAGGTTTCATGGAAGACATTTTTTCTATGGACTTGTGGGAGGAGGGGGTGGTGGAGATGATTTCAGGATGATTCAAGAGCATTGCATTTATCATTAGATTCTCATAAGGAGTGCCAACCTAGATCCCTCGCATGCATGGTTCACAATAGGATGTGCGTTTCTATGAGAATCTAATGCCTCTGCCAATCTGACAGGAGGCAGGGCTCAGGCGGTAATGCTCACTTGCCTGCCACTCACATCATGCTGTGCTGCCTGATTCCTAACAGGGCATGAACCGACTGGGCACTCTTGTAAAAGTTGAAAGGATTCCACCTTCCAGGGAAGGGCAGGGCTAAGGGAGAATGAGTAGGATTTAGATCAGCACTATCCAACAGAAATACAATGCAAGCCACAAATGTGAGCCACATAGGTAATTTTATATCTTCCAGTAACCACATTAAAAAAGTAAACAAATATAACCCGAAGTTGATTTTGATAGAGATTAAGAGAAAAGTGCAGTGTCTTTTTTTTTTTTTTTTGAGATGGAGTCTCGCTCTGTCGCCCAGGCTGGAGTGCAGTGGCCGATCTCATCTCACTGCAAGCTCCGCCTCCCGGGTTCACGCCGTTCTCCTGCCTCAGGCTCCCAAGTAGTTGGGACTACAGGTGCCCGCCACCACGCCCGGCTAATTTTTTGTATTTTTAGTAGAGACAGGGTTTCACCATGTTAGCCAGGATGGTCTTGATCTCCTGACCTCGTGATCCGCCCATCTCGGCTTCCCAAAGTGCTGGGATTACAGGTGTGAGCCTCTGCGCCCGGCCAGTGTGCTGTCTTTTTTGACTGATCTCTTTTTTGATGACCTACAATTTTTGTTTCACTTTGATCAAATAAAGGAAAAATAATCAAGAAAGGTCTGTTCTGATGAAGAAAGGATGCAAATCTTTGTTTGGTAAATGCTGAGACAGAGTCCCAGTATCCATCACATGGGGTGCAGAGAGGGAAATAGACTGTCTGTTGTTCCTATTGCTTGTACTGAAGGGCACTGTGGGATGATTCACTAGTGCATTGGAAGTACAAGGAGAAGAAGTGAGTTATTAATACATAGATCTGAAAGTTAAGCTTCAAAAGCTTTGTCTTATAAATATGTCTAAAGTGTAAGAGATTAAATAGTTGGAAGGTTATGTGTTTGTATTATCAGGAAATGGTCAGATAAAAATACTTGTTAGCTCAAAGTGATATTGAAGTTTTTTTAAGGGTTTAAATCTACACATGCACAGAGCAGCAGCCTCCTTGCACAGTTACAATTAGAAATCACAATCTTTGTGATATTATCCTTGTCACAGTTTTTTTTTTTTTTTTTTTTTTTTTGGTGATAAAATGAATGTCTAGGTTTGTGTAAATTAGGGTTCTCAACAAAGATTTGCATGAATTGAATAGCTAATCTCAACTAAAACTGAAATATTGAGAATGATAGTGATTCAAACATCTACAAATTGAAATACACTTAGTTTAGCAATGATGACTACATTTCCAAGTGTAATTGAAAATGAACATGAACAATGTACCTTTACCTATATGAACAAAGGGTTGGCAAAACATGTTAGGTTCTCCTAAATCAAACTAAAATTTCCAAAAGCTATCTGCCTTGTTCAGGGAGAATATGCAAATACATCATGTTCAAGATTTATTGTAAAAGGTACTGTGTGGGACGAAAGGAAATTGAATGCTGAGCCTTCACGTGATTAATTGTTTTCGCATCTCTTTTAGTTGTCTTATAAGCTTGTGTAGATTGGGAAATGTAGAATAATAATAAACCTATAATAAACGATAATTTAAAAAGAAAAAAAATCCCCTGAGTTATAAAGAGAAGAGAATAATAATAATAAAATTGAAGAAATGGTTCATTATGACTTTGAATTTTTCCCAATGGCCAATAACTAGAGTGCTACTGCGAATGGTATTTGACTTTTTAAAAAAAATTAAATTAATTTTTGCAAAGATGGAGTCTATCTCTGTTGCCAAGGCTGGTCTCAAGCTCCTGGGCTCAGAGGATCCTCCTGCCTCAGCTTCCCAAGGTGTTGGGATTACAGGCATGAGCCACTGCATCCGGCCAACATTTTTCTTTAAATAAACACCTATATGGTATGAAACATCATCCTCTTTCAATACCTACAATTGAATTGTTCAGTTCCTAACAGATGCAGACACTCTGAGGCACCCCCTCCATTTTCTGCCAGCTCCTAGACTTGCTGTGGCTGAGGTATTCGTGATCAGAAGGTGGATGTGCCTCTCTTATTCGATACCAAGCTCTGGTATAGATGGTATGTCTGTAGTATATAGTACTAGCTTTTATTCATGGAAAATATTTCACTTTTCATTCTCACTCAAAATATTTACTGAGCACCTACTGTGGGTCAGGAACCATGATAGGTGCTAAAGGATACAAACAAGAATAAGATGAAATCCTATATTTGAGAAGTCCACAGTCTACTTGAGGGTAAAACAGGCTATATCTACAATGTGAGGTGAAAAGTGTAATAGCAAAGGACTTTGGAAACATTTTATACCAGTCAGCATCAACCATCGTTCTTACTGTAATACTTTAAGTTGATAGTATCATGTTTCTTCAGTATTCCATTCTAAAACCCCATGTGCATTAAGTTGTACTAGTTCAGCGGTCCCCAATCTTTTTGGCACCAGGGACTGGTTTTACGGAAGACAGTTTTCCCAGGGATGAGGGCGGGGGCATGGTTTTGGGATGATTCAAGTGCATTACATTTATTGTGCACTTTATTTCTACCATTATTACATACTTAACATAATGTAGAATCAGTAGAAGCCCTGGACTTGCTTCATGGAACTAGATGTTCCCATATGGGTGTGATGGGAGACAGTGATAGATCATCAGGCATCGGATTATCAGAAGGAGCCACCTAGATCCCTCACATTTCACAATAGGGTTCAAGTTCCTATGAGAATCTAATACTGCTGCTGGTGCAACAGAAGGGGGCGCTCAGGCAGCAATGCCTGATCACCTCCTACTGTGTGGGACTTTTCCTAACAGGCCAACAATCAGTACTGGGGTCCATGTCCTGGGGGCTGGGGACCCCTGTACTAGTTGGCAACTGAAAGAAGAAGATCGGACTTACAGGCATTTGTACCCAGATGGAGACAGGAATAATTTAGAGGCATTAGGCCTCATCGAGTGGAGCAGGCTTAGAACAGCTCTGTGTAGCCAAGTGGCATTTTAAGATGTCTAAGAATTAGGGAGGATGACCAGGCAGGGTATTGAACAGGGGAAGAAGGGAAGTGCTTGTTTTTACAATTTTAATCAAAATTGGCCCTAACTTGGTCCTTTTGCTTTATTTTGCTCCCATGTGCTCCTCAAACATAAAGAAAAACTTAATAGAGTCAGGGAACAGGTCTTGTAGAGAGCAGTAGCTAAACACTCATTAACATGCACTGAGCCAGTGCAATGATGAATAAGCTGTACTCGAAGTCTTTTAGGCTAAGAACAAGAGGAGCCAGGACCCAGCTCATTACTCTGAACCTTGATAACTAAAGGAAAATAATGAAGCATTCATCTCAGCTTTCTGGTATAAACTATTTTTTTCAGGACAATCAAATGGCATTGGTTGATGAGGAAAAAGTTTTCAGTGCAGAAAAACTCTGGCTAATAAATGCAGAAGGAATAATAGAATTTGAAAAAAATTATTTTGTAGGCTCTAATAAAATATCTGGTGCAAGTAATAGTCATTGAGATGGTGGTGGAGGCCGGGCGCAGTGACTGATTCCTGTAATCCCAAGACTTTGGGAGTCCGAGGCTGGTAGAGCACCTGAACTCAAGAGTTTGAGACCAGCCTGGCCAACATGGTGAAACTCTGTCTCTGCTAAAAATACAAAAATTAGCCTGGCATGGTGGCATATGCCTATGATCCCAGCTATTCGGGAAGCTGAGGCAGGAGAATTGCTTGAACCTGGGAGGCAGAGGTTGCAGTGAGCCAAGATTGTGCCACTGCACTCCAGCCTGAGCAACAGAGTGAGACTCCCTATTAAAAAAAAAAAAAAAAAAAAAAAAAAAAAAAGAAAGAAATGGTGGTAGAGAACTGAACTCTGATTAATCTTAAGCATTACTAAAAGTGAGAAAACCAAACAAGAGATATTCCCGATATGATGTAGGGTGAAATACATGGCACCATCTGTGAAGTAAAAATCATGTAAAAATAAAGCCTGACTGAGCACAGTGGTTCACACCTGTAATTCCAGCACTTTGGGAGGCTGAGGCAGAAGGTTCACTTGAACCCAGGAGTTTGAGACCAGCCTGGGCAACATAGGGAGACCCCATCTCTATAAATAATAACAAATAGCCAGGCATGGTGGTGCATGCCTGTGGTCCCAGCTATTCAGGAAGCTGAGGCAGGAGGATCACCTGAGCCTGGCAGGTTGAGGCACCAGTAAGCTGAGATTGTACCACTGCACTCCAGTGCTCTCGGTGACAGAGTGAGACCCTGTCTCAAAAAACCTGTCTCCCCCCTCAAAAAAAGAAAGAAATCAAACTTGAGTCTCATTAACATTAGTTAGAAATCTAATTTCCAAATCATAGGAAACAGGATAGAACAAGTTAAACAACATCTGACAAAGGTGATCAGCCAGAACTAGGGTGGGGGACCTTTGCTATGTTGACTGACTCAGTTTCAAGTTTTAAATAGACTTTTCACAAAGGATGGAACATTTTGAGTAAATTAATGTTAGAAAAACTGACTATGCTTCTATAAGTTTGTGTATTCTACAAGTTGTTAGTGGTGGTACACTAATATACATTCAAAATTTTAAAATCCTGCAATTTTGTAAAGTTGCAGAATCTGAATTTGAAAGATTTGTAGACAGATTCATTTGCTAATAGAGAAACCCATAGAGATTCTCTTCACAGACTTTTCTGATTTTTTTTTCTTTGGTCAGAAATCAGTGTAGTGACAAAGAAGAAACTTGATGCATATCTGAAAGAATGAATTGGTTATTCTGTCCAGTCTGCCAAATTAGTCTCCTGTTGATTTGCTAAACTACTATTTGTGGAGAGATTTCAGTGAGTTTAGAATTAAACTACTTTAAATCAATTTAAATGATATAAAGATTAGGATTAACCACTTTGAAAATGCACCCCCTCCAAAAAATTATAACACATATTTTATTTTATTTTATTTTATTTTATTTTTGAGGCAGAGTCTCACTCTGTCCCCAGGCTGGAGTGCAGTGGCACAATCTCGGCTCACTGCAGCCTCTGCCTCCTGTGTTCATGCAACTCTCCTGTCTCAGCCTCCCAAGTAACTGGGATTACAGGCATGTACTACCACACCTGGCTAATTTTTGTATTCTTAGTAGAGACGGGGTTTTACCATGTTGGCCAGGCTGTACATACTTTATTTTGATACCAGAGATTATGATCCCTTGTGGTCTATCACTTAGGATATGGTTTGGCTATGGTGATTGAGAAATAATACTAGCTTAAATAGCAAGGTTTCTTTCTCTCCCAGAAATAAGGAGTCTGGAGTTAGGGAATTCAGAGCTGTTCTGGCATCTCCCTGGTCTCCTTCTTCCTACCCCACTGTCTTAGCTGCATCTTATCCATTCTGTTTGTACCAGCTGCAAGAAAGAAGGAGATAAGGGCCGGGCGCAGTAGCTCACTCCTGTAATCCCAGCACTTTGGGAGGCTGAGAGTGGCATATTACTTGAGGTTAGGAGTTCGAGACCAGCGTGGCCAACATGGTGAAACCCTGTCTCTACTAAAAATACAAAAATTAGCAGGGTGTGGTGGCTCGTGCCTGTACTCCCAGCTACTTTGGAGGCTGAGGCAGGAGAATTGAGTGACCCTGGCAGGTGGAGGTTGCAGTGACCTGAGATGGCACTGCTGCACTCCAGCCTGAGGACAGAGTGAGACTCCATCTCAAAAAAAAAAAAAAAAAAAAAAAAAAAAAAAAAAAAAAAAAGGAAAAAGGATGAAAGATCAAAATATTCCTTCTCCCAGCTGAGTCAGTTCCCACTAAGAAGCCTTCCCAGATGTTCCACACAGGAGTTCAATTTCTATCTCTGACCACTGAATTGCACAGGTAAACCTAGGTGCAAAGAAAACTAGAACTTCAGCCTTGTAGCTAAGTGCATTGCTGAATCAAAGAAAACGAGTGCTGATGCTAAGAAGGAAGGGGCATGTGGATTGGGGATCTCTATCAATAAAGAAAACAGACATATAAAAGGAAATTAAAATTACTGTTTAAATAATTTCATTTCTGAAAAATGCTACAAAGTAGAACATTGTATTAGATCTAATTTATATTAAATTTATATTTTGTGTGTGTGTGTGTGTTTTTTGAGAAGAAATCTCACTCTGTCACCCAGGCTGGAGTGTAGTGGCACCATCTTACCTCACTGCAACCACTGCCTCCCAAGTTCAAGAGATTCTCCTGCCTCAGTCTCCCCAGTAGGTGGGATTACAGGTGTGTGCCACCATGCCCGTCTAATCTTGTATTTTTAGTACAGATGGGGTTTCACCATGTTGGCCAGGCTGATCTCGAAATTTTGACCTCAAGTGATGCACCCGTTTTGGCCTTCCAAAGTGCTGGGATTACAGGTGTGAGCCACCCTGCTGGGTGTTATTTTAAACAATATGCCATATTCTGTGATTAAAGAGGATTTAAATCTGTTGCATGCATTATTTTAAAGGTTTTTTGGGAAAGCCCACTGGCCCTTGTTAACATATACCATTTTATCTGTGTGTTACATCCACCTTGATAACTTTATAGCTTATTATTTTGCTACAAGCTCTTGTGTGATTTACTGAAAAACGTGTAGAACCTCCATTAACTTCACCACTGTTCCCTTTTCATCCCATCTCCATAATGCGTGTTAGGCCAGAACAATGACGTTTGTAAATCAGAGGTTGTTTAATAGTTGAGTAGCACTGTTCTACTGTCTTGTCTAATAAATCATAATCGAAGCTGGCAAACTGGTAATTGTCTGGTCTGTGGCTTGGTTTATCTATTTCCTTCAAAGGCCAGTTGTCTGAGGAAAGTGCACACAGATAAGGAAGTCTGTATAGACTTCCAATCTTTGAAATCTTGTGGGTATAGGACTGGTTAACCTTATTTTGCAAAACTTCATTCATGATTGGGATAGCTCATGATTTTAACTGATCCAAGTCAGCTTCTCTAGAGGTAAGTTCCTAGAGAACAGGACTATGCAGAGTTCTCCTGGCCCCAAATGCCACATATGACAGCAATGTGTTGTTTTGTTTTGTTTTTTGAGACAGGATCTCACTTTGTCACCCAGGCTGGAGTGCAGTGGCGTGGTCATGGCTCACTGCAGCCTCAACCGCCCAGGCTCAAGCGATTCTCCCATCTTAGCCTCTTGAGTAGCTGGGACCACAGGCATGTGCCAACTATGCCCAGATAATTTAAAAAAATTATTTGTAGAGAAGGGGTCTCGCTATGTTTCCCAGGCTGGTTTTGAACTCCTGGGCTCAAGTGATCCTCCTGCTTCAGCATCCCACAGTACTAGGATTACAGGCAAGCACCACTGTGTCTGGTACCAATGCATTTTGTAAAGTTTGATTTATTATGTCAAAAGATAAGTTATTCTCCTAAGCCAATCTCTCTCTCTTATTTATATATCCCAGCTTTATTTGAAATAACTGACCAAAACTATAAACAGACAGAATGAAACATCATCTATACATAATATTGTAGTGAGCTTTTAAAATGTGGGCTTTATAGACTGAGGATAAAGAGTCCTAGGTCTGCTCCCTTCTGACTTTCTGATACTAGGCAATATAATTTCTCTGACCCTGTTTGCTCACTGTCACTTCTAACTGGATCCTATTTTGATGACTAGACATTGCTATGTGCCGACGATTGTACTAAGCACTGGGAGATAACTGTGAACAAGATAAAGGTAGTTTTGGCCTTTATCTAAGTTGAAACTGGCGTTGCAGATTCCATTGCTTTCTTAGGTCAGGCAGGTAACATAAATGCCTGAAGGAAGTGAGGATGGGGGAAATAGAAAAATCAGGGAGAGATGATGATTGTGACTGAATTTGAGGCTGTTGCTCATCAAAAGGTATTCAGATTCAACAATTTTGAAACTCTAGATAGTTCTACCACTACCCCTACTACGGGCACTTTTCTTTAGCAGTCTACTTTATGGTTCTATGTTAAGTATGGAAGGAAAACAGGCAATTTTCATATACTCCATAGGCACCTTCTCTGCTTGGGTGCTCTAGCCTGGAAATTAAGAGGAAGATTATGAAAGCCACTATGTTTGGATCCCAGTTTTGCCATTTGCTCAGTAATCACCCGATGGGCTTTTCCCGTCTGCTGCAGAGCCATCAATTCACTGAGACCAAGGCACTGCGGTAAAGAAAGAGTTTAATTGACTAGAGATCAGCCACATGGGAAAACTGGAATCATTACTCAAATAAGTCTCCCTGAAGGCTTGAAAGTTAGAGTTTTTATGAACAATTTGGTGGGCAGAGGGCTAGGGAATGGGTGCTGTTGATTGGTTAGAGATAAATCCATAGGGGTGTGGAAAATGGTCCTTGTGTGCTGAATATGCCTCTGAGTGGGGCCACAGGACTAGACCACAGTTGAGTCATGAGTCTCAAAGCTGAGTTGGATCCATCTGAAAAACATCTCAAAAAAAAAAAAAAAAATCTTAGGTTCTGTAATAGTAATGTTATATCTAGGAGCAATTGGGAAAGTCTCAAATCTTGTGACTTCTAGCTACAATGACTCCTGAGCAGTAAGGGAGTATAGAAACTACACCTATCTCTTAGCAGAATTCAGGTCCCTCCCATAATCCTAGTATTATGGACTTTCATTAGTCTTACTAAGGCAGTGTTAGCCCCTGAACAGGGAGAAGAGTACTTTTAGGGAGGGACTGTTATCATCCTTGCTTCAAAGACAAACTATAAACTAAATTCCTCCCAAAGTTAGCTTGGTCTATGCCCAAGAATGACCAACGACAGCTTGAAGGTCAGAAGCAAGATGAAGTCAACTATGTCAAATTTCTCTTACTGTCATAATTTTGCAAAGGAGGTTTCATAGCTGTGGCCACTTGCTCAACTTAATAACTTTGGGTAAGTTACTTCACCTCCAGGCACCTCAGTTTTCTCCTCTTCAAAACCGACTTCAAAAGCAGTCAGTTTAGTGGCCTTGCAGCTAATTGGCTCAATAGTTAATGCATGTAAAACAGAGCAGTGCCTGGCACATAATCCACAGTTGGACACACATTTGTCTAAGTCAAATAATGAGATTCAGAGAATACAGTTAAGTAGGGTTTATTGGAACTCAAAGCTTGAGGATGGCCAGCCCGAGCATAGATTCAAGTTGCCCTGAATTAATAGCAGTTACAAGTAGGTTTCTAAAGGAAAAAAGAAGAGGCAGTTCCTAAGTTGTTTACCAATAATTTATATTGAAACAGTTTAAGTTATTGATTGGCTATACATTCTCTGTATCACAAATTCCAGGAACATAAAGACAATGGGTAAGGCAGCTAGTCAGGAAAATAATGCCTTTAAACAGTTGCCTCCGGCTTGAGTGTAGGGGTGGAGGTGACTGAATTCCCATGCTTATGTCTTATGTCTTTATGTCTGATAAATTTTGCATACTTTACATAGTTCAGACTGCTCTGAGATATTTTTCTTTTCTCACACTCAATAAATAGAAGCTATTATTGTGGGAGTACACGAAAAAGGACTCCTCAAGGAAGTTGTAAAGGGTGAGTTGGAGTTAGAAACACTATGGTGGAAAGATTGAAATGAGAATGTCTGCTTTCTGGCTATACCAGAGAGGGCAAGTTTGATGAGAGTGAGTAGATATAAGTATAAATGAATTATTGAGACATTTTGACTCTTTGGTAAGGTAACAATCTGATGGTAAATTTTATGTGTCAACTGACTGGGCCATGGGGCCCAGCTCTTTGGTCAAATACCATTCTGGATTTTTCTGTGAGGGTGTGTTTGGATGAAATTTACATGTAAATCTGTGGGCTTTGAGTAAAGCAGCTGCTCTCTTATATCCTGCATATATTACCCTCCAAATTGGGCCTCATCCAATCTGTAGAAGGCCTGAAAAGAACAAAAGGCTAACCTCTCCCCAGAAAGAGGAGGAAATTCTGCAGCAGACCGCCTTTGGACTCAAACTGTGATTCTTTCGAGTCTCCAGTCTCCCAGCTTCCCCCATCAGATTTTGGACTCACCAAACCTTCACAATCATGTGAGCCATTTCATTAAATCCCTTTATGCACCCAACTGGTTCTGCTTCTCTGGAGAACCCTGACTAATACAAATGCTTTGGAAGGCAGAATAATGGCTCCCTAAAGGTGTCCACATTTTAATCCTGGAACATGTTATATTACATCACAAAGGAGAATTAAGGTTGTGGCTGGTATTAAGGTTGTTTATCAGCTGACCTTAAAATAGGAAGCTGGGCCTATATTATCAGGGTGGGTCCAATAATCACAAGGGTTCTTTAAAGTAGAATAGGAGGCAGAAGAGTTTAAAGTCACAAGGAGATGTGAGCAGAGATGTAAACTAAGAAATGGAAGGCATGGCTGGGTGTGGTAGCTCAGGCCTATAATCCCAACATTTTGGGAGACTGAGATGGGTGGATCATCTGAGGTCAGGAGTTCAAGACCAGCCTGACCAACATATAGTGAAACACTATCTTTACCAAAAAAATACAAAAATTAGCTGGGCATGGTGGTGCACGCCTGTAGTCCCAGCTACTTGGGAAATTGAGGCAGGAGAATCACTTGAACTCAGGAGGTGGAGGTTGCGGTGAGCTGAGATTGTGCCACTCTACTCCAACCTGGGCAACAGAGTGAGACTCCATCTCTCAAAAAAACAAAAACAAAAACAGAAACAAAAAAGAAAAACCACAAAGAAATGGAAGGCAGATATGGTCAGTTCTCACACCCTTCACCCTCTCCCCTTTCCTATTCTTCTTTCTGGTGTTGAGGCAGAAGAGATGGCAGACAAAGGCTGAGATCTCCTTGTGTGATGACTCAGTTGGCCTCTCCTCTGGCTAATACTGACTTCCTATTGGATGCATCTGTGAGGCAAGCATTGTCCAAAAGGAAGGCCTATGTGTGGTTCTTGAGTAGAACCTATGGAAGATCTTGCTTGAGATCTAACCTCTTTGTCCTACTCCCTAATCCCCACCTTACATGTTCTATTCTGTGATCTCTTGCTGTTGGGTTTTACTTAACCAGCAGTGGGACATCTTAGTTGGGCACTAGCAAGACTGCTTAAACCCAGCCACCTTCCTCTGGTCTACTTGCCCACAGGAAATGAATGGCTTATTTCCTTACCTCCCCGCTAACTCCCTCAATGCCCTGAAGTGGCAGTTTCAGCAGCATCAGATGATCTAGGGTTTTAGTGATGAGATAGCTTTCAGACAAGAGAGGCAATAAATCATCATTAGCCCTTGACTTATGGAGTAAAGGCACTGCCATTCTTTGTGAGTCATTCTCTTGGGCCTCCCTTGGATTTGGGGATCGTAACAACTCCTTTTACTCCCCTTAGAGTTAGCTTAGGGAAAGGATAGTATATTTATTTTCTTTTCTTTTTTTTAAGTCAGAGTTTTGCTCTCGTCCAGGCTGGAGTGCAATGGCACAATCTCGGCTCATTGCAACCTCCACCTCCTGGGATCAAGCGATTCTCCTCCCTCAGCCTCCTGAGTAGCTGGGACTACAGATGCCCGCCACCATGCCTGGTTAATTTTTTTGTATTTTTAGTAGAGACAGGGTTTCACCATGTTGGCCAGGCTGGTCTTGAACTCAGGTGATCCACCCACCTCAGTCTCCCAAAGTGCTGGGATTACAGGCGTGAACCACCGAGCCCGGCTGGGATAGTCTGTTCCACAGACACTGCAGTCCTCTAAAATGCAAACTTTCTCTTTACTCAGTCCTTTTATTATTAAAACTTGGCTGTGGTGACAGTGGGGTGAAGGTTTTATGCAGAAATAGCAATTTCTGTCAGCCCTGAGAGTAGGCAGAAAGCCCTAACAATGGGCAGTTCTCTGGGTCTCTGATCTTACAGTGTGAGGTAGTTAGTTCTTTGGTGTTTTACAGTTTCCTGAAAACTGGGAAAAAATCACCTCACTGGTATTTGACAGCTTTCTTTACTGTAAAGCTACAGAGGTGGGATGAGACCAGACTCCTTTGGGTCTCCCTGTTCAGTTGAGGTGGGTATGAGGGAAGCTATCTTGTTGGCCATATAGAGGAGTTTGATCTTTTTCTTAGGAGCAATGAAAAACTATTGAAGGATTTTAAACAAGGAAGTGATATAATCAAATGGTAGCATAATCTTAAAAATTTGTTTTCTCCCTTTCTTTACTCCTTTATTCAATGATTCTGATATCCTAGTCTTTTTGTCTTCTTGCCTTGGGACTTTTGGTGGGGACAGAAGGTGAGTGAAGGAGAAGCTGCTTCAATGACACAGGCATGCCTAGAGTTTGAAAAGCTAAGGTTGCAGGAGAAATGATACTTGACTTTGAGTAGAGGAGAAGGGCCTGTAAGGGTATTAGTCGGGGAGAGAATAATTTCTCCAAGTCTGGGAAGGACCTGTGGTCCGTGGGTTCTGACTCTACTGAGAGTTAATGCGTGGACCTGTACTAGTGGTGAGTGGATAAGAGGGACTCCAGGCGAGGTTGGCTAATCACGGGGGCTCCTCGCCTGTTCCTGGGCACAGGAGCAACGATTCCTCAACTCTGGGGGACAGGAAGGCTGACACTGGGTGTTTCAGTAGTGAACCCTGTTGGCTAAAGATGAAAGAAGCTTCCACCACGAAGGGTCTTTGTGTGACCCCCAAAAAGGAGAAGGCACATTTATGACTGAGATTGAATTTCTCCACAGTATGTCTGACTATGGGCTCAGAATGAAATTTACACACAGTTAAAGAAACATGGTATTTCCTGTTTATCTGAGTTTATGGCTATAAATTCATATGGGCAATGGTCAGATACGCATTTTAGAAAGAAAATTATGACTGTAGTGTGTGTTGGAGGAGACCAAGATGAGATACAGGGACTCCTAAGTTATAATCCTATTGTGATCAAATTCTAATGGCACTTTTCAACTCATATTACTCAGCACTGAAGATAAGATTATATATTTATCAAATAATATGTGTGAATGTCTTGGTGGAATGCCTAGCACGTAAAAGTCACTTAAAACAATTATTTTCTTTAATAATTATTTCAGTAATCAACAATGAATATTCTTCAGTATAACTAACAAAGTCTTTACCCTAATAAATATGATGAATAAGTGTTGAGCATCTACAGTATGCCGGGCACTGTGCTACGCAGTGGGGCCACGATAGTGAACAAAGGCAGAAGTAGTTTCCGCTCTCATGGATTTTGTGAGGAAGTGCCACACCAAGCTTAGGAACAAGGAACAATAATATGAAAAATACTATAAGCACAAAATATATTTCTTTGTGTTAGACTATGGGTTCCTTGAATGCAAGGAATATTTCTTTAATTATCTGTGTAGCAGATACTGTTTCATGGGTCAGATGCCTAAGAGTGTACAAGTAGAATTTAACTTAATTCTCTGTAATGACCCAATCTCTATTTTGAGATGACATTATTCTTGATACAGAAAACCCATTCTCTTTACTTCCAGGTAAACTTTTTTCCTTCAGTGATTTTTCTTATTCAAATTCAAGATATTCTCAGTCAATTTGGGTTTTCTCTTCCCTATTCTTCTTTCTCTTTTGTATCTGTATGTGGAGGGGAACTTGCTGTCCCTGCTGTGTTCTTAGGTAGGACCTCTAGACCAGGATGGTCCTACTGGTCTTCCTGGCATCTTCTGGCAATGCAAGTGGTCCACTGTTTGTAGTGATCAGCGACAGCCCCCAGTGGTACCTATTAAGGCAGCCCGGTCTCCTTTTGAGCTCAACTCACCCAATCCATGTGCCATTTGGGCTGTGTACTCTCACCAGAGTCTGTGACTTCTCACTAGTAATGTAAGATTCATACCTGCCTGCTGCTTCTCAGTATCCCATTTGCATTGTTCTTTGCTGCCAGGGGAAACATTGGGTTGCCTCATCACATCTCCTATCATCAACACATGGACTTCCCAGGTAGCTTACCAAGGCCCTAGCACTCCATGTAAACATCTCTCTCCCATGCAGGGTGGCATGGGGAGTGCTGTGGGACTTTCTGTTCTTGCAAACCCAGAGAGAAGTGTTCTGTTTCCAGGACTTGCTGTTGTAGGGATCTTTGCCCCTGAAGTTCTCCATTCTCTAGATTTCACCCAGGAAGCAAGGCACAGGTGCCTTGGTGCTTATTGTCATAACTAAAGAAAGTTCTATGGTGCTCCTCTTCCTCTGGGATTAAGTCAGAATGGGGCTGACCAGACACAACCTATAAGCTGTTCTTTTCACCTATCTGAAAGTGCTGCTCACGGGTGTGAACAGACTGTGTCTGCGGAGGTGGGATGGCCTGACTTTTCTCTCCTTCCAATCTTTTGTCATAGCAGGAACTCTGGGCCTAATATCCTTTATGGCCAAGCTTTTTAAGTTCCAGGATGCTGGATCTTGCAAATCACAAGTCTTGGCTTGCAGCATCATTACCTCTCTGGTCAAGAGGAGGATCCATGTGGAGGAGGAAGACAGCGTTGAAACATGGGTTGGGTGAACCATAGTGAGATCTTCACAGTGTAACCAACTAACTCAGATCTTCTAGACCCAAACCCTTAATAGGCCAAATTCATGCTAGACTTTATAATTACTTAAGTAAATGAAGAGATTAATAAGTCCGCAAATCAATGAATTAATCAGAACCCAGTAGAGGAGTTGAAAATCTGGCTGCCAGCTGTCTGTCTGATTCTCAGGGTGCTCTGCAGTCTGCAGGAACAGTCTGAGTGGTCACAGTGCTTCTGGTGCTGATTAGAGCACTGCATTATATAGTCTTGGATTCTACTCAAAAGAATTCCTAGAGGAGAGAAAGGGGCCAAAGCTGATTCTAGGGAAAACATTCGGTTAATATAACCCCTAGGAAATCAGTGATCTCCCCCTACCCACAGTCTTAAAGAGTGTTTTGGGATTGTCATAAAGATAGAACAAAAGCCAAGCTACTGGGAATTTTCTCAGTGTGCATCACAGCTGCCAACTAAGCAGTGGGAAATGAGTCGTTTGAGCCTGTCCTACCCTATTTGCTTTTGTCTAACAAAATTCTGACTTGCTTACTGTTGAGTATCTGTTTCAATTTTTTCCCCATATGTTTCTGAAGCATTCAGAAGTGAAAGTGGAAAGTACTCTACTGGAATGAGATGCCGATGATAAAAAATTGGGGAGGAATTACAAATAGTTTGAGAGATGTTCTTAAAACGCAATTTGATTTTGATAAATGGGATACATGAAGGGAGGAGAAATAAAAACATAGCACTCAACTGGGCAAAATCTATTCTCCATAAAACTGCCAAGCAAGCTTTTGGGGATTTGGCTATTAATGTAATGATTATGAATCATGTGAGGTGTGTTAAAATAACAATAGGTATATTGTTTTACATCAATAGAAATATCACAAATAAAGTAATTTTTAAAAGACCATACACGAAACAATTAAGTTGCTGCTTTAATTGAAGCAGGAAGAATAGCAGATTTCAAAAATAGCCCCCAAACAACTCATCTTGGTAGACTGAATATTCTCTGATGCCCAGAAAAAGGTAAGAGGAAATCTCATAACTGAGGATGGCATAACATCTCTCTACTGTCTACAGAAAATGCTGGAACTACCTTACTTATAAAGACAGAATAATTTTTCTCTTTAGCTTCTGTCTTTGTAGCAATATCTTTTCCTCTGCCTCAACTGTTATGTTGGAGATGGCTGTGTATTTTTATGGAAGCATTTTGTGAGTGTCTTTAGATCATTATAGAACTAATCAACTGATTTCTCCCCTATACTTGCACCCTGGCCATCAAGCCTGAGTGCAAACACCTATATTAATCATGAATGTGATTCATAAGATACTCCCAATGTTGATCTATTCATGGCTATTTTTTTGTTTTACAGTGTAGTAATCGTGTATAAATCCACTTCTTGAAACACAACCTGGGAACCTGCAATGATCTTCATCTTAACCCCAGGTTCCAGGATCCACTCCATCTTGTCATCACCCTGCATCTCTGACATGAGATGACATGAGATGACCATCACCCAGAATTCCATGTTCATCATTTCCTTTTTCTGATTTTACATAATTTTATTGCATTTATTTAGAATCCTAAAGATCTATTTTTAACTTTATAAAGAGCATAATAAGGTATGTAATTGCTTGGGATTTACTTTTTAAATATATTTCCAAGATTGAGCCACATTTCTGTGTTACTGCAGTTCATCCATCTTCTGTATAATATTCCACTGCGTAAATATACCATAGTGTATTCATCTTCTCTTCTGTTGATGGATACTTGGTTTACTTCCAGGTTTTGGCTCTTGTGGGCAATACTATTATGAACATTCTGGTAGACTTATTCTACTAGAAAGATTTTTCTGGATCTTTTTTATAATCTTTCAGTCTCTTATGCTAAATTCACTTGTCCCTATCCTTGTCTCATATTCCCTTGCCACTACTGTTAGATATCTATGTTCTCCTTTCCAGACTCTTCTAAGAGTGGTACATAACTGCCTCTACTGTCTCTACTTCCTCAGTTTGTATTCACTCTTCAACTCATTCTCTTCTTCCAAACGACCTTTACTGAGATTATCAATGATTTCCATATTGCCAAATCCAATGAATGATTTTCAGCAATCTTATTAGGGCTGCTAACTATGTTTGATGCAGTTAAGCATTCCTTTTGTCTTAGTTCATTGTGTGTTGCTATAACAGAATACCACAAACTGAGTAATTTATAAATAAAATAAGTTTATTTCTCATAGGTTTGAAGGCTGGGAAGTTTATTATCAAGGTGCTGGCATCTGCTGAAGGCCTTCTTGCTGTCTCATCCCATGGTGGGAAGGTGGAAGGGCAAGAGAGCACTGGCATAAGAGAGGGTGGAGAAGAGAGCTGAACTCCTCATTTAATTAGCAAAACACTCCCATGATAACTAACCCACTTCCACAATAATGGTATTAATCCGTTCATGAGGGCAGAATCGTCATGATCTAATCACCTCTTATAGGTCTCACCTTGCAACACTGTTGCATTGGGGATTTAATTTCCAAACTATGCTTGGGGAATTTGAGCTCTTTCTTCTTCACTTACTGCCTAATGATAAATAATGGAATTTGTCAGAGGTCAGTTCTAGGTCTCTCTCTCTTTTCCCTTAATACTCTCCCATAGTTATGCCTGTTGTCTCAGCAAAATTCTTAATAGCATATCCTTTTACTCTCAGAAGTGTCCTAGTTTGGATGATAAATTATATACATTCCTTACTTAGAGACCAATGGTTTCCAGCTCATCCATGACTTATTTATCAAATCTTCTACCAGTCATCTTTCCTTAGCTATTTTACAGGCACCTCAAACTTAATATTTCTAAAACTGAACTTTTGCTGTTTCTTTTAACACCCATTTCTCCCAAGTCTCCATCTCAGAAAAGGGTACTTCCACCACTTATTTGCTCAAGTGCTGAACCCTGGAGACTGTTTTTATGTGTATGTGTTTGATTTTTGCTTGCTTGTTTGCTTTTTAATTTCGTATTTCTTAGCCCATCTGTCTCCAAAACCTGTCAATTCTAACTCCATCACTGGCACTAACTCCATTGTTCCCTTTTGCCTGGGAACTGAAAAGGCTCTTATCTGACTTCCTGGCCTCCACTCTTCCCCAGCTTTCTCACTTCCATCTCTTCTCCTACCCTGATATTTAAAAAACATGAACCAGATCATGTCACTACCTGCTTAAAACATTGTGATGGTTTGCCATTGCAATAAGAATATAATAACACGGCTTTTTTAGCCTCTGAGGCTCTCTGTGCTCCTCCCATGACTGCTGGTGTAGTCTTAGCTTGGGTCATCTGCTTTTTTAACCCCACTTGACCTGCTCCATTCTTTTCTTGCAACTAGCTCTTCCCTGTCCTAGGGCTTTGGCACATGGAAACCTCTCCCAGCCATTCCCACTTTTAACTCAGATAACACTTTTTATTCTTTACATCTCAGCTTGAATATCATTTCTCCTGGAGTGTGGCATCATTGGGGGAGGGGGTGAGATTTAAAAATATTTTTATTTTGAAGGAATCTATTTTATTTCCTAAATTAGGTAATGTAGGTAAGCATAAAAAAAATCATCCACAATCCCACCATTCAAAGAAAACAAAGTTAACATTTTGGTGTCTATTTTTCCAACTATTTTCTTTGTCTGCATTGCATAAATATCAATTGCTTAAATAACCCAAGTCCTATAACTGGTGGGAGTCATTCTGTTCTGGGAATTTTACATGTAATTCACCCCAGGACCTCCTTTACATTGGAAAACTTTTTATTCCTCACCATATCCCCAGGGATTCTTGGAGGCTGGGCAGTTTTCATGGTCACATCTTGCTTCAATTTCCTGCTTCTGCCGCTGTCTTGATCTCCCTTGTGTCTAGTCACTTGTGTAGATGCAGACATGGAACACAGCTCCTAGTCCTTGATCCTGAGATTCCTTTTGCCAGGGGTAGAGTCAGGGGCTGGAAAATGTTACAGAGGAACACAGCATGCTTGCAACACATCTCCATTTTCAAAATTCCTTTAGCTACTTCATCCTGAGGATGCCTTGCTATACAAGAGTGAAAGCCACCTGTTGCATTGCAGGGCTGGGCAGTCTCTGTCTGTGTCTGTCTGTCTGTCTCTCTCTCAGCTAATGTTTCTCTTCACTCAGCCCTCCTCCTGCTCCAGATCCTGTGACTGTCCTTGTCGGGAACAATTCAATGTTTGGTCTGTTTTGATGGTTCTTTCCAGACCATTTTCTGGAGTGTCTCAGTTGCTACACCCAAGCCTGCTTAGGCATCTTCCTAAACAACGGGTATTTCAGGCTAGAGAGAAACCATGCCATTCCTCTGATGGGCAGAAATAGTTCTGACTGGCTGGGTGTTTTAAATAGTTTTCACCTTCTCTTCTTGGCATATAAGAAATGCTTTTCTTCTCCCCCTAAATGGTATCCTACAATATATACTATTAGAAATCTGCTTTTTTTACTTAACAATTGATGATGAACATCATCTATGTCAAAACATGTACAAATTTTAGACAGTGGGTAAAGTATAGCATTTCATAGACTGTGGTGGACAACATACCCTGAAGCATTGTTAGAAATGCACATTCTCAGGCCCTGTGCCAGGCCTGATCCATGTAATTGCTACATGTTGGTCCCCAGGACGTTCATACACACATAAAATTTTGAGGCCCAGTGGAATACAGCATTTGCATGGCCTTAATAAGAACCAAATGCAATTATTATTACTTTCATTGGAAAACCTGTAAAGCACAATTCTGGACATTTATATGGCCATTTAATTTGTGCTTTGAAACAACTAGCTTTTCTTGTTCAATGTGACATTGATGCCAAAATGCAAAATGCTCCTTGGATGAACAAATGAGTGTGAAAAAAATATATATGTAAAGTGCTTTCCTAAAATATGATGTCTTCAATAACTCTCCTATACGTTGGCTAAAGTAAACAATAAAGTCTATGATTTTCACATTACATTTTTATAGAAAGTAAAAATATCAGTTTAGTAGTTTTAAAACTTAATATAGAATCATCTCTTATCTTTTCAAATATTTAGTCTAAAATTCTAAATCAGATGGTTTTAAAAGCAATTTACATATATATATTTAAGACTAAAATAACTTTTGCTTTTGACTCATTAAGAATATAATTACTTAGTATGAGCTCTTTAAAGAGGAACTACTGTTACATATAGCAAGGGGAAATATACTTAATGAGCTAGGACTAGTTGAAAACTATGATATGGCTTAATTTAGAATTCCAAGTAAATACAGGAAAAATAAAATCCCATTTCTGGTCTCATATTGCAGAAGATTGTAATGAAGTGAGCTGCTTTTTCCTTAAGAACAAATCAGAAATTAACTTCCCAAAAAGGTTACTTCTAATTTGTTTTGTTTGAGAGCTCTTAGAACTATTAATTTCACTAGCAAGCTATTTGCTGTACAGGAATAGTCATGTGAAAATACCAGTTTTTAAAACTCCTCAACTGAAAAGTCATTTAGCACATTTTCCTGCTCACATTTGAAAAGTTTCAGCTTCCCAGCTTGCAAAATCATTAAGTGTGTGTATGCTTCCAATTAGTAGCAAGATTTTCCCCATACATGGTCCAAGGTTACACAGTGATCTACAGCGGATTTGCGGAGACCTCTTTGTCATCTCATTTTCTGCTGCTGTTATAAGCAAAGTTTGCAGGACTTTGGCTGCTGACCAAGATGCCAAAATTTCTGAACATTAATTCATTAGGAAGTAGCAATTCCATCTGAACAAAGAGAATACAGCATTTCAGATTTGTTTCCTTGGATATAACTTTCAGGAAGTCAGAGAGTTAAAAACCAGAAAGGCTTTGTTTAACAAATGGAAGCTATTTGTTCGTGTGCCAGTGGGAATTGTTTTATAATGTTCCTTTCAGAACAGAACAGAATTAAATAATGCACTCTGAAATATTTCACCAAGTAATACACTTAAAAGTTTTCATAATTTGTAAAGGAAGGAGAGAAAAGCCAAAGTACAGACTGAAAGTAAGTATCCCTTAAGTCAAGCTTTCATCTATAACATTAAAAAAGTCATTCCTAAGCAGATCACGAGGATAGAAAGAGGATATTCAAATATTGCACATAGGTATTAGATAAACGTAGTCATTTCACACTTTGGCCTCAGTCTGTCAAACACACTCTTGAAAAAAAAATCCTCTTATATTTTTGTGTTATGGTGTGTCAATATGTCAAGCCTCCCTACCTGAGGCTTGGTATAGAAGCTGCTCTCACATCTTTACAATGTATCAAGGAGCAGTTTGTACTGCAGAAATCCAAGGAGCTTCCTGTGAAATTAAACAGAAACATATCTAGGAAGCCTTTAGTATATTTCCAGTGTTCAATCTAGAGAAAGGACATTTTGCACAAGTAATAGTTAAAATTATAGTAATCACTATTTTTCCTGCGTGTGTATATCATGTAAGTCAAATAAAATGTCTATCTACTTACACTATACAAAACTGTATCAAGTAAAATTCACACAGAACAGTTAATGTCAGTAATTTGTGGAAATAGTGTCTTTAGGAATATGTTAACGCATGTCATATAAAAGTTTAGAATTGGTGGGATTTGTGTTTTTATCTAATCTGTTTGTGATTTTAAGGTTTCATTTACATAAAGAAATCTGGAAGTCTGAGCTAATAGCACATGTGGATTTACATGAAGACTTGCTCATTTTTTAGAGCGTGGTACTGCAAAGCACTGGCATGCATGCATGCACCCACACACACACCCACACCAACATGCAAAACAGTGATGAGTATTAGCTTTGTTGGTTGGTTGGTAACTGAATTGACTGAAAGTGGAACTCGTTGGAATACGAATGTCCACATCCTTGTTCAACCTACTTGCAGTGTGGATGTAGAAGATGCCTCTTTCATATAGTCATTACAGAATCCGTTATTAAAATGGCTTCACCAATGGGAAGAGGGTCCCCCTCTCCCCAATCTAATCCTCCAGGTCCCTTTCACCTCAGCTGCTGCCACTGTCTTCCAATTGGTCTTTCCTCCAAACCATTGTTTGCATAACAACCAGAGTGATATGTATCTTTTAAGGTCACTAGCATTTTTTATTGTGGTAAAATATACCTGCCATGGCTGGGTGCGGTGGCTCACACCTGTAATCCCAGCACTTTGGGAGGCCAAGGCAGGCAGATCACTTGAGGTCAGGAGTTTGAGACCAGCCTGGCCAACACGGTGAAACCCCGTCTCTACTAAAACTACAAAAAAATTAGCTGGGTGTGATGATGCACGCCTGTAGTCCCGACTACTCGGGAGGCTGAGGCAGGAGAATCGCTTGAACCCAGGAGGCAGAGGTTGCAGTGAGCCAAGATCGCGCCACTGCATTCTAGCCTGGCAATAGAGCAAGACTCTGTCTCAAAAACAAACAAACAAAAAAACCCAAATAAATACATATATAAAAAACATAAAATGTATCATTTTAAGTGTTTAAAGTGTGCAGGTCAGTACATGCATTATTGTGCGCCCATCACCACCGTCCATTCATCTGCAGAACTTTTTCATCTACCCAAACTGAAACTCTGTACCCATTAAATAATGAACTCCCTATTTCCTCCCTCTCCCCAGCACCTGATGGCCATAATTCTACTTTCTCTTTCTGAATTTGACTACTCTAGTTACCTCATGTAAGTGGAATCATCCTATATTTGTTTCTTTTGTGTCTGACTTATTTCACTTAGTGTGATATTTTAAAAGTTCATCCTTATTGTAGCATGCATCAGAATTTCCTTGCTTTTTAAGCCTGAACAATGTCCCATATAATACCACATTTTGTTTATCCATTCATCTATTAATGGACATTTAGATTGTTTTCATCTTTTGGCTATTATGAATAATAATGCTATGAACATAGCTGTTCAAATACCTGTTTGAATCCCTGCTTTCAATTATTTTCACTATGTACTCAGAAGTAGAATCGCTAAATCATACAGTAATTCTATTTTTAATATTTTGTGGAACGGCTATACTGTTTTTCACAGCAGCTGCACTGTTTTACATTCCCACTAACAATGCACAAAGATTCCAATTTCTTCACATCCTTGCCAACATGTGTTACTTTGTTTCAGGGTTTTTTTTTTTTCAATATAATAGCCATTCTAATGGGTGTGCAGGGTGATCTTTTAAAAACAGAAATTAAATGTCTCCTTCTGCTTAAAACTCTCCATGGCTTTTAATTACTCCTTACCATAGTCATCAGGCCTGAACATATCTAGCCCGGCTTATTTTCCTAACCGCATCTGGTGCCTTTCCCTTGCCATTCAATATATACCCCAGTTACACTGGTATCTGTTGACTTCCCAGGACACCCTAAACTTTTTCCCCTCTCAGGACTTGTACATTTGCTCCTCCCCCTGCCAGAGCTGCCCTCACTCTGCATAAAAGGCTGTTGACCATCCTGTGGGTCTCTACCCTGCCCAGGCTGCTGACCTCCTGTGGAAGGGTTCCCTTCTACTTTTTTGATTCTCTCCCAGCACCTTGCTCATTTCCTTTGTAGCATCTATCACTATCTGTAGTGAGTTTCTTTCTTCACTTGTTTTCCTGCTTGTTCTCAGTGGGGGAATGTAAGCTCCACGAGGATACAGTGGCTGTCATTACTGTTGCTGTCTCAGATCCTCCTAGGTGCATAATGAATGCATAGCAGTTTGGAACTGAGTCACAATGAATTCATAGCCAAATTGCATAAAGGTCATGAAAATTTCTCATATCTGTAACCTCTGCCTTCTACAAATATATGTTCAATTTTTCTAATGTATAAAAATAAAATCCTTTTCATAGACTAAATTTATTGTCTAAAATCTTGTACCTTTTAAAATTTAATGTATATGTATTTTAGAGTAAATAAATTACATAGTTTAGTATTTATGTTGCTAGACTCAAAATTGCTAAAGAAATTGTAACTAGATTGGCTTCTCTCTAACAACTGCAATTAAAATTACTTGTATTTTTTAAAAAACTGTTTGGTATAACAGATAAAATAAATTTAAAAGGTAACAAAATCCAAATATCATATAATTTAAGCACTTTACCTCATCAAGAAAAAAATATGTAAGCTCTAACTTTTATCTGACATCATGCCTGTTTTATTCCAGTGTTCCTGAATAAATTTAAAAAACACCAAATAATTTGCCAAACAGATTTTAAAAGTAATTTAAAGAGTAGGTGGGAGGAACATTGAGAGGTTTTAATCTCTACTTATTTCAATTCCACATTACTCATCTTGGGTAGGAGGTTAGAAGTACCAGCTTCGAGTTACAGAGTTCATAAATTTAAAGGGTAAGTGAATTGCTGGGGATTCATTGAACAAAAAGTGTTTTCTATGTGGACGATTTTAGAACTATCTCTTTGCACATTTATATGCTGGTATGTAGATGTGGGTCCACTTTTATTCATCCTGCTTGGTGTTTTGTGAAAAACTTCTCCCTTCTCACTTCCACTGTACCTGTTCTCTTCTTCTATGACTTCTTTTGACAGACGGCCTAGCATCTGTTGTTTTACTTTTTTTCTCACATTTTCTTTTTGTCTTTTTAGTTATGTATGTCTTTTGTAAAAGATGCCTTTTACTGTTTCTAACTCAGTGGTTCTCAAACTGTATTGTGCGTTTGAATCGTCTCGGAGACATGTTAAAGAAATAAAGTGCTGGGCTCTGACTCAGCAGTTCTAGAGTGGGGTCCAAGAAATTGCATTTGTGACAAATTATCTGGTGATTCTGAGGCTAATGGGATGGGGCCAACAATCTGTGAGGCACACCTCCGTATCTTTGCTACTCAAAGCATGTCTGAAGATCCGTATCGCATGTCCAATAAGCTCCCAGGTGATGTGGAAGCTACTATGCACTTTGAGTAGCAAGAATCTAAAACAGTGGTTCTCAAATTCTGAATCTTTGACGAACAGTATCAGAATCACCTGAGAATATGTTAGAAATGCATTTCTCAGGCCCCATTTGGGACGTATGAAATCAGAATTTGCATTTTAACAAGACCCCCAGGGACTGGTACACACCACAAAGCTGAGAAGCCCCGTTCTAGACCACCTAGTCTTTACTGTGCCGATTTTATTGTACAGTCCAGCCATTCTATTTTTATTTCAGATAAGATTTTAAATTTTATGTACTCTTTAAAAATGTTTGATTACTCGTTTTCATCACAGTCTAACCTGATTTTGGATGCAATATCATCTCAAAACATCCTGAGGCTATTCCTTATACGTTTGGGCTTTTTTCCATTTTCCACATTATTTCTGTTCCTTCCAGTTTTCCTTATGCTGCTTATTAATCTTCTTCCTTGTATTTGTCAGCTGTCCTGTGGTAACAGGTGATCCCAGAAACCACCATGGCTCATGAGAACAAAGGTGTATTTCTTGTTTATTGTTTATGTTGGCTGAAAGTCAATACCAGTTCAACTTCTGCTCCCTGTATCTTTTCATCCCAAGAGGCTAAACAAGGGGGCTTAAAATGAGCTATGCCTTTCTTGAGGAAGAAGGAAAAGAGCAGGAGGACTGATAGAAGCACACAAGGACTCTTAAAAGTTTTGCTGACTCATGCCTGCCTGTAACCCCAACACTTTGGGAGACTAAGGCAGGTGGATTGCTTGAGTCCAGGAATTTGGTGCCAGCCAGGGCAACATGGCAAAACCCTGTCTCTACAAAAAATACACAAATTGACTTGGGTATGGTAGTGTGTGCCTGTAGTCCCAGCTACTCAGGAGGCTGAGGAGAGAGGATCACCTGAGCCTGGGAGGTAGAGGCTGCAGTAAGCTGTGATGTGCCACTGCACTCCAGCCTGTGTAACAGAGTGAGACTCTGTCTCAAAATAAATAAATAAATAAAAGTTTTGCTTGGATATGGGGTCCATCGTATCTGCTCACACGCTATTGCCAAAGCAAGTCTTATGGTAAATCCAATATCAAGAGGATAGGAAGTATGTTTCTTCCACAGGAGGCTCTATGAGTTACAGATTGATGAATAGACAATCAATAGAGTTACATAATCCTGTCAGAAGAAGGGGAAGTAAAAAATTGCAAACAAGAATACAATTTGCTTCCTGTTCTTTTATGATGTTGGTTTTCTTCAAAAACCTGACATGTATACATATACATACACACATAGGCATACGTGTATATGTGTATATAATGTATCAGTGATAGATATTGTATTAGATTAGGTAATGAAGCATACATACGGGCTGGGCATAGTAGCTCACACCTGAAATCCCAGCACTTTTGGAGACCGAGGTGGGAGGATCGCTTAAGCCCAGAAGTTTGAGACTAGCCTGGCCAGCATAGTTAGACCTCATCTCTACAAAAAAAAAAAAAAAAAAAAAGTTTGCTGGGCATGGTGGTGTGCAGCTGTGGTCCCAGCTACTTGGGATGCTGAGGCAGGAGGATCACTCAAGCCCAGGAGCTTGAGGCTGCAGTGAACTGTGATAACACCACTGCATTCTAGCCTAGGTGACAGAAAGAGACCCTGTCTCAGATAAATAAACATCAGCCCATACTGTTCATGTATAAATGTAACCAACCTATATTGGTTTGTATAGGCAGTTGGCGTGGATTTCCTCTGAAACTGTAGGTCTGTTATCCCTGCAGACTTCTTCCTAGAATGGGAGGGTGGTAGCTATTGTCATGAAAATGGGGTGTGTATTCTGATCATTGATCATCGGGCTTCTTTCTATGCTGCCTGTGTGAGAAGCAGGCAGGTGTCACTTGCTAACAACTCCTGGAGTGGTTTATGCTCCTTGTTCCAGCAGGCACTTCTCACTGAATTAGGAGCAAGCATATGGGAGGGAGAGTAGGAGGAGAACAGAACATTCTCAGATCAAAGAATATTGGTCTAAAGGCTTCTAAAATGCGATGACACTTTGTTGTGATTGCACTCTACCACAGGGGTCTTGGCGAGGGCGTCACATGGTAGAGAGCCTTTCAGCCCAGGCTGGAGGCTTGGAGATTTTCCCAGCACAGTAGGAAGGCACCGGAGGGTTCTAGCCAGGGGAGTAATGTGATCTGATGTATAAGTCATTTTGTTTTGTAAATGATAAAATATTTGATAGAAAAGAATATTTGTTACATTCATATAGCATGATGAAGATGATTAATGAAATGAATACTCACAGGATATTCCAAACCAATTTAAGTAATATTTTTTCAACCAGGGTCCAGTCGGCTGACTGAAGCCATACTAGTTATTTGAACAAAGTGAATTTAATATGAAGAATTGCTAAGTACTTCTGCAGTTGTTAACTAGGTAGGGGGAGGGTGAAGGGAAAGCACTAGAGGTGTCGTAGAGGCCAAAACTGCAGGAGCAGCTACCGCTCTGGGAGCTAGAAGAACGAAGGGAAGATGCTGAAATTATTAAAACTTAGAAGCTTAGGGGAGGAACCCACAGAGATAAAATGTAGGCCTCTGAGGAGGGTGCACTGCTTGGCTGGTGATGTTACCAGAACCTTAAAGTTCCCTGAGAACCTCCCCCGAGTGTTATTTCCTAGCCCACAGAATTAACCACTGTCCTGACTTTATTCCCGTCCATTTCTTTAGAGTTTTATCACATAATTGTTTCCATGCATTTCTTTAGAATTTACCATATGCACATGTATGTATCTAACGTTACATTATTAAGCACTTCCTGTTTTTAACTATTAAGAATAGTATCTTCTAAATGTTTTCTTCTAAAAGTTGTATAGTTTTAGCTTTTCTTTCAGGTGCCTGATCCATTTCCAGTTAATTGCTTTCACTCTTGGGTGAGGTGAGTGTTGAGGTTCATTTTTTCCCCCATACCAAGACCCTAGCCTTGGCAGTCTCAGCACAGACACCCAGAATTGGACAACTGTCAGCAACCGCAGGAGATGGGTGCTCCTTGCCGGACAGCAGTGGGGAGGACCAGGAAGCCCACAGCAGCCCCACACAGCTCTTAATCCCGATTGGACAGTGTGTATCCTAGCGTAGGCATAAGTTTCCTTACATTTTTTTCATAGGCATTTCTGTTTGGTGGTTTATGACAGTTAATTTTATGTGTCAACCTGGCTAGGCCATGGTAGCCAGATATTTGGTCAAACACTATTTTAGATATTCCTGTGAAGGCACTTTTAAGATGAGATGAACATTTAAGTCAGTAGACTTTGAGAAGAGCAGGTCACCCTCCATAACATAGGTGGGCCTCATCCAATCAGCTGAAGGCATTGAGACAAAGAGAGACAGACCTCGCTGAGGGAGAGGGAATTCAACCAGCAGGCTGCTTTCAGACTCGAACTGCAACCACAGTTCTTCCCTGGGTCTTTAGCCTGCTCGCCCACCCTGCAGATTTTGGACTTGCTGCTTCCATAATCATGTGAGCCAAGTCCTTCCAATAACCCCTCAGTATCTGTACACATCCTGTTCTATTTCTTTGGAGAGTCTGACTAATACATGGTGTTTTTATTGGATTTTTGGAAATAGGACAACCTAATCTGCAGGGCTGTACCGAAATCTATCTGTCAGCACTTCAATGCATGGATTGAGACTTTTGTTTGGTTCCACATAGATGGTTGTGTCTAACTGGATGTGCAGAGGGGACAGTGGGACACTCTGCTGAGCACTTGGTCCAGGTTTCTGTGACCAAGAAAGAACAGTAGATGGATATTGGGGAGGCAACCAGTAGGCTGCCGTGGATGGAAAATGACCTGCCTGGCTGCCCTTTTCCTTCTCTGAACTTAATTCTTTAGCCAAAACAGCTCCAAGCAGTAAGCGCACTTCTATGTGTGGTGAGACAAAGTCTTTTCAAGTTTTAGTGTGTTTCTGTAGTGGACCAGCCTCGAGAAGGCATATGTGGAAGCTGAATGGAGTAATTTTTGCTGCTAGAGAAAACATCAGTTCTCTCCCCTAATCTTCCTGACCCCTTGCCTTTTCTCTCTATGGATGCACATTGCATTAGTATCTTGGCTTCAGAGGCGTTTGTTCCATTTCTCTGTGTGGGGTGGAGAAAAGGACAGGTCCTGGGTAGGATTCAGGGATACCCGCTGGCCAGGAGGCTGCCAGTCACGCTGAGCTCTGCTGTCCTGGGCTCCATAAGAATGCAATAAATGTCTTCTGATATTCATAACATTTCCTCCACTTGTTTACTTAGAAGCCAAACATCAGCGATTTATTATGTGAGGGTTGATACCCGGACATAAAAGAATGGCAGGATATGTTAAGTCCATGCTCTAAGGTCTGACCATCAAGGTTGTGGCCCAGAAAATGCATGACACTCATTATATGCTTTGGAGGACAAAGGCTGAGCCACTTTTGTGGTCTGTATTCCGGACAATCAGTGGTTGAAGCCGAAGAGCGGAGATGATTAAGTCATCCTGTGGCTTAGTATTATGACCACTTGACAATCATTTAAAACCCTAAGCCCTGACTTTTAAGTGCTCTCTAGAGTTAGAAAGTAAAAACAAAAACAAAACAAAATTAGGACATTTTTCATAACTGAGAAAAAAGTAATTTAAAGCATATAATCAGGTAAATAGTTACTTTTTGATGTTGCAGAACTGGAAAATGCATTCTCCAAGGATGTTGCCCAGATAAATCCTCCTCTTAGAGTTAATACCCTGAAAGGAAGAGACACTTGTCCAGAGCTGATTCAGATCCCCAAAGTTTGTCTTCTGATGTGTATAGTAAAATGACTTCCAAACTCCAAAAGAAGATGAGGAAGGCCCAATGTGTGCTTTAGATTAACTTGATAAGTATACTTCCTTTATAAATGATCACATCAAGTCACTAGAATTTTATAAAATATCCTTTTATGCTGTAACTCATTTCTTTTCCAAGGATGTTTTTAGAGAAAGTACATTTGCAATATTTTAACAATTTAACCGAGGCTAAGTTTACAAAAGAGTCACATAAAGATATAACATTTAGGCACATTATAATATTTAGCAACATAGCAAAATAAGGCTTGCCCTTAAGGGTATTCAAAAATAGACATTCCAAGGAGAAAAACCTATGTTTTCTTTTTTTTCCTATAAGTTTATAAGACATTGCAAGAAAAAGAAATGATTAATTCCATCTTCTTCTTTTTTAATGAACCAGACCCCAGCTAGGTGTGGGCCTGAGGCATTTTACCTACACTGTTTAAGATAAAAGTCTTAAAAGCCCCAGTGGGCTAGGTAGGTTTCTCATTCATTCTGGTAACATTTGGGAAGAGAGGAGGCTCCACCTGCATGAGATGTGGCCAGGGGAAGACTCCTCAGGGAGATCAAAGGAAACACATAGTTGATGAAAGGAAACAAGTAGCTGATTTCTTCTTGCAAAGATAAAAGTGGCTTCGTAGACTAAAATCATGAGTATTGGGATATTTTTGAACTGTAGAAATACCACTCAGTCCTGGAAACCTTGAATCAGGACATACCAGATAAAATAGATAATGGTATTAAGAAAAATATAGTTTTTCCTTCTATTTTCCCCTTCCTGCCGCTTTCTCTTTCCCCTCCCTCCTTTTCTTCTCTCCCTTCTCCCTCTTTCTCTCTTGCTTTACCTCTCTTCTTATGGTTTGCAGCTATAATAAAAAGTAAAATGAAACCTGTCCATTTTCAATAACAAATTTGTTTAACCCAATATACCCCAAATGTTATGTTAATTGGAATCAATGTAAACATTACTAGAGAGACATATTACAGTATTTTTGTTTTGTTGGTACTAAGTTTTTAAATTGGGGTGTGTTTGGCACTTACAGCACATTTCAATTTGGACAAGACACATTTCAGGTGCCTAGCAGTTGCATGTGGCTTGTGGCCTCTGTATTGGACAGTAAAGGTCGGAGGAAAGGAAAGAGTGGCATTAGCAAATATGTGCTTGATTCTAGTTTTGGGAGAAGTATTTACACGGCTGTGATAGGAAATATTGTTATGTGCCAGTTTATAAATGCCTTGATCTTGATTGCACATTTAGATATTTAATGATCTCAACCCTACATGGCAATGATGTATCACACAAAATTTTCCTCAGGAGCCCACAAATGAGTTTGCCAGGCAGAATATTCCCAAAGTCTGTTGACTGGCGGGCACAGGGACAATATGACCCTCTGTGGGGTTTAGCAGCCTGGAGCACACACATGGGCCCCATTCTGATCATTGTGATAAAGTGAGACAGACATCAAGGGATCCAAGGGAATATTTACTAGAAATAACTGGTTAGGAAAAACCTTAAAAGACACAAAAGAATGTAAAGATGGTAGTTAGGTAAGGTTAAGACAAAAAGTACTGACATGTTAATGTGAGGAAATAGAGAAGATTTATATGGAATATAACTGTAGATGGCAAGTGAAGTTTGGGGGAAATTTTTCTTTCTCTTTTCTTCCCCTCCCCGCCCCCCCCCCCCCCCCCGCCCCGCCAAACGCCTTTTTTCTTTTTTAATACAGAGTCTTGCTCTGTGTCAGGCTGGAATGCACTGACTCCATCATGGCCCACTGCTGTCTTGTTTTTCTTCCTGGCCTCAAGTAATCCTCCCAGCTCAGCCTCCTGAATAGTTGGGACCACAGGCATGTGCCACCAAACTTGGCTAACTCAGAAAGTTTTTGTAGAGATGAGGGTCTCTCTGTGTTACCCAGGCTGGACTTGAACTCCTGGACCCAAGCAATCCTCCCACCTTGGCCTTCCAAAGCTCTGGGATTACAGGTATGAGCCACTGTGCCTGGGCTGATTTTGCTTTTTAATGACATGTGTCCATACTGGGTGCGATGGCTCACACCTCTAATCCCAGCACTTTAGGAGGCGGAGGTGGGAGGATTGTTTGAGCCCCAGGAGTTCGAGACCAGCCTGGGCAACATGACGAGACCCCAGTCTCCACAAAAAATACAAAATTTAGTCGAGCATGGTGGCCCATGCTTGCAGTTACAGCTGCTTGGGAGGCTACGGTGGAAGAATCGCTTGAGCGCAGGCAATGAGGCTGCAGTGAGCAGAGATCACACTGCTGCACTCCAGTCTGGGCAACAGAGGGAGACCCTGTCTCAAAATAAATAAATTAAAAAAATAGTAAATGAATTAAATGTCTCCAATTTGGGGCCAAGAAAACCTGAAAATTCCCACTTTTAAATTTCCTTCATTTTTAATAACTCTATATGCTACTAGGGTTTGCTGGGTGGCAGACATAAGAATGTGGGATTTGGGGGTGACCTGACCGCCCGGTTGCATGATACCCTCCTCAGTTCCTCCCTGTAGAGCAGCCGGCATGGATTTCTGAAGACATGGATCAGATTAACTTGTTCAAAAGCAAACAAACAGAAACATTTAGAAGAAGCAGATGCTGTACTCAGGGCACTCAGGCCTGCAGAGGAGTCTACAGGAACTCATAGGATCAGGCCCTGCCAGGCTTTTCTGTCTCGTCCTGTCCAACTTCTGCTGTTCACCACTTCCAGCCTCTGGGCCCTCAAACACTGTGCACTTACTCCCACTTCAGGACCTTTAGTGTGTGCTTGCGGCAGGGTGATTAAGAGGGCTGACCTGGCAGCTGGACAAGCTGGGCTTGCTGTTATGGGGATGCGAGAAAGCCCTCTGTGCCTCCATTTCCTCATTTGTAACATGGTGATAGTGACGGCGCCCCGCCTCCTAGGATTGTAATGAAGAGTAAATGAATTAATGTGTATGAGCACTTTAAACAGTGCCTTGCATTGAAAAGTAAAAAAAAATATATATATATATATATATGTATCTGAGTAAATTATGTCAGATTTTAAAAAAAAGTGAAAAAAGTAAGTTTCTTGCAAACTCATGTAGCTGTAAAACGTGATCTGTACTGACGAGGCCATTGGTGTGTTTTATCCCACTTCATGTGATAAATACATGTTTTCTGTGGCAGTATTCATAAGATTGATCATGAGTTGCTGCCCCAGATCCTGCTGTGGGTGTTATACAATCTGGTATGTGCACTATGTTCTCTGTCTAAAACCCCAAAATTCCAATTCTGAAACTTACCTTTCCCTAGGGGTGGTGTATAAAGGATGGTGGACACGTTTACCACTGTTCAGGATTCAGCTGACCATTCCCCTGTTTAGAGAGGCCTTCCGACTGTCCTACCTGGCCAGCTTTCTCCCTGCTGTGCCTTCTCTTCCATGATCCTGTTTGCTTTTCTTCATCAGACTTCTCATTATCTGCAATTATCTTACTTGTTTCATGGTTTTAATGGCCATTTACTTCCTAACAGGTCCAAAAGTCATACTTCCAGCACCAATGTCTCCCCTGAACTCCAGACCAAATTTACAAACAACTCTGACGTCTCCACTTGGATGCCTGAAAGTTGAACTTCTGTTCCCTCTAACCTGCCCCTCCTAGGCTTTCTCTGTCAAGGTTACTAGAAGCTCCGGCTTTTCTGTTGTGTCAGCCAGAATCATTGGAGTCTTCGTTGACTGCTCCCTCTCTCTCCTACCCCACATGCATTTTCCCGGAATCCTGTTCATTTTGCCCTCATAGTCTATCTGAGGCCTGTCTGCCTCTCGGCCTTCTGCCATTTCTAGTCTGGTGCACCTCATCAGAGCCTCTTGCCCAGGTTGCTGCCATGGCTTCATAACCTTCTGCCTCCTTTTTGGTGCAGGATCAGTCTGTCCTCCAGGCTGGTCATCTGAGGGCCTGCCACCTCCCTCACAGCTCAGCCACAGGCCTGTCCCAGGGTGGCCTTCCCTGGCAGCCGCCTTCACTCCCTGACCCCTTGCCCTACCCAGCCTGTCCTCTCCAGACTCACTGACTCCATGCCGTCCTCCAGTCTTGTTGCCTCTCTCTGTCTAGAATGTGTGTCCCTCTGGGCTTCCTCCCTAGTGTTTCAATGACCATCCCCTACTCAGAGGGTCTTGCCTGACCACTCTGTTAAAGTTGCAAATCTCCATTGCCTTCATGTTTCCTAGACCCCCTGCCGCTCAGTCTCCTTATCACAGGCCACACTTTTTAACTGCTCTCGTGGACCCAGTCCATGCCCCTTCCTGGATTTGCTGGGCAGTGCTTCCCTGCTCAGTGATGCTCTGGGAAAATCACCCCGCAGCCACCACATTCTGGTGGGCACAGAGGGGAGGGCTTGCCCTTGCCTGGAAGCAGGCTCCTTGAGCTCTGTCGCCATCCTGCTGGGGTGGCAACGTGGCATCCCTGCCTTGGGCAGGTGGGCGCTCCGCGACAGCCACTTCCAATCCCCCATTCCATGCTCAGGCCCAACTGGACTGAACGCTGCTTTTAAGGAAGCTATAGCCAGCTTGACACCTCATCCCTTGTTTTTCTTTTTGTCTTTCTCTGCCTCATCTTTTGTCTTGTTCCTGCTTCTCTGAAATTTCGCTCTCAAAGAAGTGTTAGCCATAAGCTGTTGCCTCAGGTTCTATCTTCTAGGGAAACTCCCCCAAAGTATAAATCCCATACTATATACTCGGCTTCTCAACTTTATCATCTATCTCCCCTCCTAGTATATAAGCTCCATAGGGCAGGGTGTGTGTGTGTGTATTTCATTTAGGGCTGTATCCTCAGGGCCTAGAGCAGTGTCTGGTACACTGAAAATTATCAATACATGCCAGTTAAATGGATGGGTGGTTATCAGAATGTTAGCTGTCTCTCCTACTGGAACTTAACTTCTATAAGGACAGGATCGCTGCTATCTTTCTCCATATTGTTTCCCCAGTGACCACAATAGTTTAAAAATTTTTTAAAAAGTCTTATCTCATGACAGATTAACACCATAATAGTTTGTGGGACATGCTGACTCTCAATATTTAAAATGAATACATAACAGAGGTGGGAGAAAGCAATACATAAATATAATGTTGAGGGAAGCATAGACATTGGAAACCAGGGAAATAGCCATGGAAGTTTCTAGAAAGGTCCAGGGACCAGGACAACTTAACCAGGATCCAGTCAAGGTCATCCCACTTGAAAAGCAGCAGCTGCAATGGAAGTGTCATGGCATCTTCGGCATGTTATTACATAAACATTTCAAAACTGAATTTTAATAATCTTTGGAAAAGAAGAACAAGATGTAGCCCCCTGTGGCCCATGCCCCTTCCAGTGCAGTGGCCCAGTGTGGCTGCTTCAGGCATCCCACCCAAGGGGCTGGACATCTCTCCTCCATGACCTTGGAAGGCCTGTATCTTACAGGAACACATGTCCCTAAGAGCACTGCATTGATCTAGCCCCACTGCTGCAGCTAATTTGATTGCCCCTCAGTGTTTAGTTTGAGTTAGTTTTATATGAGGGTTTGCTTCTCTCCCCCTTTTCCATTCATTCCAGTCAATAACACTTTCTTCAAAATAGAGAACCTGTATGCCAGGTACCATTAAGATTTGATGACATCTATCAATCAACAGCACAAATAGAAAACAGAGGGTACCCTCAAACTGAGATTATTCCAAGAGAGTTTGCACAGCAAGGGCTGTTCGCACTGTGTGAGTGTGGGGGAGCTATGAAGACTGGTGCAGTTGCTGGAGCCAGTAGTTGGTGCTCCCCTGACAGCTGCAGGGCCCTGGGCAAGAGTACAGATGGAGGCCCATGTGCTCCGAGTCAGAATATTTCCAAGTTATAACTCAAGCAAACACACTGTTGAATAAAATATGTTCTGTTCTCTACCTCAACAAATGGGGCACTTATGTAATGACTTTGAAGGCCAGGTCTCCACACACAATGATGACATTCTCTAAGTTACAGACCATGCCACCAGAACATGGAGGTGAGGGACAGACATCCTTCCTTCAGTTCTGCACACAGCGAACAACTTCACAAGCTCATGGCCAGACACCCTAGGCCATGTGTCCAAACTCCACTCACAGTTCCACAGATAACTGCCCCACTGGCCCTTGGGTCTGGAGTCTTAGCTTCCCACCCACCCTGAGACAGAACTGAGGATTGGACTTGAACAGACCCTGGAAGCTGGCTTGGGTCTATCTGAATGGGAAGCCTGAGTTCTGAGTACACAGTGTGTTCTCCAAGTGGAGATCTCAGTAAAGACTGGTCAGGACCCATGTGCCTGAATCTGAGGACCACACTGATAGTGCCAGCAGAGCTAGCAGTACCAACTTTCCTTGCTAGGAATGGAGGGAGGAGCCAGGGCTGTCTTTGAGCAGGGGTGACCTTTCTAGAGGCAGTATCATCTGCAGACAACCTTGCAGCAAGGGAGCAAAGGGTCATAACCTCCCTGTGATATCAAAACTTCCTATTGGCTACACCCAGCCAGAATCCAGAGGGCCTGAGGGTTCTGATGATGGGCTCTCCAGGCCAGAGAGCAGGCAGAGAAGTCTGCAGAGTGAATCTGGAGGTGCAAAGCAAAGATACCAAGCACAGGATGCATGTGTGAAAAATACAGCCCTGGGTCCTGGACCTCACGCACAGTCAATGCTTTACCAATGCCAGTAAGAAAGAGTTTGGCAGTGCCCATGGCCTTGATGTTGACTGGGCCTCAGGGAAAGTTCAAGGGGAGCCTGGAATCTGCTTACCTTTTGACCTTCAGGATTTTTAAGAGTTGAGCACTACAGTGTTAATGGATGTTGTCACTTGGGTAAGTCCTTGAAATAGTCGTATACAGGACATTGTTTAAGATTACTGCATGACTTTTCATTATTTGTATGAGCATATTGCTAATTAACACAAGTAATCATCCATATAAATGGATATTTATTGTGCACCTGTTTTGTGCAAGGCACTGTGCTAAGTCTGGTGGGGACGTTCTGTGCCCCGGGAGCTTAGAGTCTAGATTTGGCTTCCAGCTCTCTAATCCTTCCCTTCTCTGAGATTATTCCCCTTTCCCTTCTCAGCCACCCCATCTTCTTACTTCCTCTGGGATCTAAGAAAAAAATGAAATAGAACAGGATGTGGAACTAAAAACTTCTCTGGGTAAGGTGGGCCAGCAGAGAGAGAATAGAAAGGAGATTTTTTTAAAGGGGGAGGGTGGCTGGGTGCAGTGGCTTATGCCCATAATCCCAGCTCTTTGTGGGGCTTAGGTGGGAGATCACTTGAGCCCAAGAGTTTGAGACCAGCCTGGCTAACATGACAAGACCCCATCTCTACAAACAAACCAAAAAAATAAAAAATAGCTGGATGTGGTGGTGGATGCCTGTAGTCCCAGCTACTCAGGGGCCTGAGGCAGGAGGTTACCTTGAGCCTCGGAGGTCAAGGGTGCAGTGAACTGTGATCACACCACTGCACCGCAGCCTGGGCAACAGAGCGAGACGGTATCTCAATCAGTCAATCAATGAATAAAAATAAATAAATAAAAAGGGAGGGAGTAAAGTGGCTCAGAATGTAGTACCCAAGGAAGTAGAGGGAGCTGTGGAAGGAGGAGGAGAGAGGTGATGAAGAAGACCATGAATTAGTGGAAAAAACACAAAAACAAAAAACAGCCGGGCGCGGTGGCTCAAGCCTGTAATCCCAGCACTTTGGGAGGCCGAGACCATCCTGGCTAACACGGTGAAACCCCGTCTCTACTAAAAAAAATACAAAAAACTAGCCGGGCGTGGTAGTGGGCACCTGTAGTCCCAGTTACTCGGGAGGCTGAGGCAGGAGAATGGCGTAAACCCGGAGGCAGAGCTTGCAGTGAGCTGACATCCGGCCACTGCACTCCAGCCTGGACGACAGAGCGAGACTCCGTCTCAAAAAAAAGAAACAAAACAAAACAAAACAAAAAAAACAAACAAAAAACACAAACAGGAGGAAAGGAAGGTCTCACCTTTTGAGCATGCATTCATTTTTTTAAGTACCTAGACACTTAATATCCTTGCCCTGGTTCACTGAAAAACATTGTTACTGAGCTCCTACTGTATATACTGGAGGTCTCCAGTGTGTACAGATGCATCTCCCACGCTGTTTATACCTAGTCTGTCTGTAAGATTATTTTGGTGGTCCCTGGAAACAGTCTTGATTTCTCAGGACTAAGGTGAAAGTAACTTAAAATTTGCATTAATCAAAATTGATGAAAGGAAATCCATGATGAACAAAATATCAACAATTTATATAAAGGCAATATCAATATCCTAGGACTGAAACAACATATCATTTATGTTTCTATCAATAGTGAAACTCATATAGATTCCTTATAATCAAAACAAAAGGAAGGGTATAGGGAAAGACACCAGCCAGGGCAGCCTTAATTATTCACAATCTGCTCAGTTGTGCAGGCTCAGTTGAAACAGCTGGTCTGAGGTCTGTGTCCGCTTTAGGGATGATTCTGCGGTGGGTTCGTGCTGCCATCTAGTGGTCAGATTGAAATATACGCCGTCTTCACTTCTGGAGGCTCTCTTGGGGGAAAACATGATTAAACCTGAAAAGATCCAGGGCAAGGAGATAGACAAATGTGAGAAACTCTCCGGATTGACAGGTTTTTGGATGTAACCAATTATTAGATATTCTGTTTTTTTGTTCTCTTAAAATACAAATTGGACTCCTCTTATATTTGAGGAACTGTGCTAGATGCTGGACATGGTCTGGTGAATATGCATGATCATGTCTTTGTCCTGGGAGAGCTCTTTGAGATAGTCCAATTCACCCACCAGCCCATTTTATTAAAAACAACCTCGCAGAGAGTTGGATACAGTAAGTCATTGGTTTAAAGTCACATAATTGTGTCAGCTTTAGAATCCAGCTGTGTACGCTTTTCATTCTCTACTGTTTCCTTTCTCACCTTAACAAAAAATTGCCTTTAAGATGTTGAGCCAAGCATTTAAAAGTTACTCCTCTTATATCCTTCCCGAAAGGAGTAGTTGTAGCATATTTCAAAGCTGCATTTCTGCTATTAACTCTCTAGCCTGAGTTACAGCAAGCAGTGCTGCTAAGAAACTTGCTCCATAAGTACCTAAGAGTCAAAGTGATACAAAATTGACAAGAGTCATCTTTGTTAAATGTAATTTACTTAACACTAGAAAAAGGGAAGTGATAACTTACCGTTTGTCCTTGTGCCAGCAAGGGTATCATTCTTTTTTTATTATTTTTAACTGAGCTCCTTCCCATTCCAAATTTCAATAAGACCCTGGCTTCAAAGGATCATCAATGATCCCTTCTCCTACTAATCTCTTGAAAGTAGCTTCATTTTTCTAGATGCAGGGCACTGTATGTTCATCAGCAACACTTCTATTGATTTTTATTTTTTTTGAGACAGGGTCTTGTCTGTCACCCAGGCTGGAGTTTAGTGGCGTGATCTTGGCTTACTGCAACTTTCACTTCCCAGGTTCAAACAATCCTCCTACCCCTGCCTTCTGAGTAGGTGGAACTACATGTGGTGCACCACTATGCTTAGCTAAAATTTTTTTTTGAGATGGAGTTTTGCTCTTGTTGCCCAGGCTGGAGTGCAATGGCTGGATCTCGGCTCACCACAACCTCCATGTCCCAGATTCAAGCGATTCTCCTTCCTCAGCCTCCCAAGTAGCTGGAATTACAGGCATGCACCACCACGCCTGGATTTTTTTTTGTATTTTTAGTAGAGATGGGGTTTCTCCATGTTGGTCTCAAACTCCCGAACTCAGGTGATCGGCCCGCCTCGGCCTCCCAAAGTGCTGGGATTATAGGCGTGAGCCACCGCGCCCAGCCTGCTCAGCTAATTTATTTATTTATTTTTGTTGAGACAGAGTCTCGCTCTGTTGCCCAGGCTGGAGTGCAGTGGTGCGATATTGGCTCACTGCAACCCCCGCCTCCTGGCTTCAAGCGATTCTCCTGCCTCAGCCTCCCGAGTAGCTGGGACTATAGGCACCGCCACCACGCCCGGCTAATTTTTTGTATTTTTAGTAGAGATGGGGTTTCACCGTGTTAGTCAGGATGGTCTCGATCTCCTGACCTCGTGATCCACCCGCCTCAGCCACACCCGACCTCAGCTAATTTTTAAAATTTTTTTAGAGACGAGGTCTGACTATATTGTCCAGCCTATGTTGATGCTACTTGTTCAAGATAAAAATAAAGTCTAACAAGGCAAAATAGGCTGATAAGTGCTAAGTGGCTTATGTATTTAATATATACTGTATTTAATTTTTCAAACATACACAAATATAAAGTTTGCAGTGAACCCCAATATATCCATCACCCAACTTGCTGGCATTAGCATCACTCATTTAGCAAGATTCTGCTGTATTGTTTTCTCTATCCTGTTTTTCTTCCTTTTTTCCTTAAACAAATCCCAGACACTTTACTCTTATATACATTATTAAAATTACCCAAAAATATGGTTCTTTGTTTATATGTAGACAGTCATATGCTGTGTAACGAGGTTTTGGTCAACAGTGGACTAAATATATGATGGCAGTCTTACACAATTATTATGGAGCTGAAAAATCCCTATCACCCGACATATTACTTCCATTGTAGCATCATAACTCAATGCATTACTCTTGTGTCTGTGGTGATGCTGATGCAAACACACCTACTGTGCTGCCAGTCATATACAAATCTAGCACATACAATCGTGTATAGTAAATAGTCCTTGATAATGAAAATAAATGACTATGTTACTGGCTTGTGTATTTACTACACTATACTTTTGATCATTATTTTGTAGTGTACTCCTTCTACTAATACAAAAAATTTAATTGTAAAGCAGTATCAGGTGGGTCCTTCAGGGAGTATTCCAGAAGACTGCATGTTATTGCCCCTGAAGACCTTCCAGTGGGTGAAGATGTGGAGGTGAAAGACAGTGATGTTGATGATCCTGACCCTGTGTAGGTCTAGGCTAATGTGTATTTGAGTTTTATTTTTTAATAAACAATTTTGAAAAGTTAAAAAAATGAAAAATAGAAATGAGCTCATAAAATAAAATAAAAATAAAGAGAGAAAATATTTTTGTATGCTTATACAATTCATTTGTGTTTCAGGCTAAGTATTATTATAACAGTCAGAAAATTTTAAAAATTAAAAAGTTCGTCAAGTAAAAATGTTACAGTAAGCTAAGGGTAATTTATTATTGAAGAAAGAAAACAATTTTAAAATAGATTTAGGGTAACCTAAGTGTACAGTGTTTATAAAGTCTACAGTAAGGTACAGTAATGTTCAAGGCCCTCACATTCACTCATTATTCAGTCATTATTCACTCACTGACTCACCCAGAGTAGCTTCCAACCTGCAAACTTTATTTATGGTAAGCAATCTATATAGGCACACCATGTTTTATCTCTTATACAGTATTTTTACTGTGCCTTTTCTATGGTTAGCTATGTTTAGATACATAAATACTTACCATTGTGTTACAATTGCCTACAGTATTCAGTACAGTAAGAGGTTGTACAGGTTTGTAATCTACCAGCAACAAGTTCTACCATATAGTCTAGGTGTGTTGTAGGCTACACCATCTAGGTGTGTGTAAGCACACTATGATGTTCACACAATGACAAAAGTGCCTAATGACACATTTCTCAGAAAGTATCCCCACTGCTCAATGATTCGTGACTGTATATATATGCACACACACACGTAATTATGTGTATATATATATATGAATTTCTAGATATATATAGAAATTGGCTTATGCATGATTATGGAGGCTGAGAAGTCCCAAGACCAGCAGTTGCAAGCTGGAGACCTGGGAGAGTCAATGTATAGTTCAGTCTAGAAGCCAGCAGACACAAGACACAAGATGAGCTGATTTTCAGTTTGAGTCTGAAGGCAGAAAAAGAACAATGTTCCAGCTCCAGAAGTCAGGTAGCTTGAGATTACTGTATTTTGGGGGAGGTTCAGCCTTTTTGTTCTATTTAGGGCTTCAACAGGTTGGATGAGGGCCACCCCCACTGGGCGGGGGGGCAGTTTTCTTTACTCAGTCTACTGATTCAATGTTAATCTCATCTGGAAACATCCTCACAGACATATCCAAAAAAAGTTTGACCAAATGTCTAGACATCCTGTGGCCTAGTCAAGTTGACATAAAATCAACGGCCACAGTGGTGTCTACCAGATTTGCCCTCTACAGGTGCTGTTCCCCTGGGGGAATGAATGAGGATTCCATGTGTGATATTCTGTGGCTGTGTCAATGTCCTGCTCCCCAACATATTATCCAATGGAGTCATAGAGCTTAAACTGCTAAAAGGTGCTAGGAAGTGCTTAGGTGAATCAAAAAGACAAATAACTTCTTTCAATGTTAAGAACTCCCTACAGAGTCCAGTTCAAAGTCAAGATCCAGATTGGAAGACTAAGAGTCAGACAGCGATGTGAATCTGACAGAGAGTGACAGTCTTCAGCCAGGCAAGGGCAGGCATGTGGCTCTCCTGGCTGGAGAATAACTCACTGAAATAACTCACTGAATGCCCACTGTATAATGTATGTATATGTATAATGTATAAATGTAAGTATAATGTATACTTATGTTATACAAGTATATACATTAGAAAGTATATAAGTATATAAAAATTATATACATTATATAAGTATAAATATATTTATAATGTATAAATGTAAATGTATAAAAATAAGTTATACTAAAATAACTCACTGAAAATTCCAGAGCAACAGCCCTGGTTTCCTGAACACCTGTCTCGTGAGATGCACCCACAGCTGTGTCTCTGAGGGGCACCTTCATATTTTGCAGACTAAAAACTTCCATCATTGTCCTTTACTTAGGTTCAACAGCACTCAGTTACTTTTCTAAGCAACAGAGTTCCATGGCCCATGCTCCTGGAAACCCAGATTTGAGGAAAAACTGTGGGAACTTCCAGGTTGCTCTTCAAACTCTCCCCGGGGCAAGGGTGCCAGGGCTCCTGAAGAGAAGGTAGCAGAGGGTGGTTACTTAGCTCAGCCGGAGTCTGAGATGGTGAATGTCCTGGCTTTAGCTTGGAGAACTCTGGGACAGTTCCGGGGGAAAGCACTGTCACTCTGCTGCATAGTGACATCATGTTTTGCAAATAAGTGCATTAAAGGGACTGATCCTGGGCTTTCCATCTCTGTCACTCTATGCATGGTGCCTGGGAGGTGGGACAGACCTGTGGGAGGAAGATAGGGGCCAGGAACCATCTCCTTGTCCTGTCCTATTTGCTCCTCAGAGCTATAATGGGCCCCAACAGAGTAACTTGCCTTTGCTGAGGAACGAACTATCTGAGCACTGGAAGCCTCTTTTTTTTTTTTTTTTTTTTAAATGAAAGAAGCTTTTCTCCAGAATCCCTCCTCTCAAATAAACTTTGTTGTTGTTACTGCTGCTGTTTTAAGACACTATATAGGATTTTTAGCTAATCAGTGTCACTCACACATCACGTTATGGCCTTCCGAATGCCAATTTCATCTTAGGAGCTTTACGTATCATCATTTTTCCCCCTTACTACCATTTTTCCCCCTTACTACCTCACATGCACCACTGTACCTTCCAGTTGCCTCCAATTCTTTGGCATTTTATACATTTAAAAAAGAAATGTCACACTCTTTTATTTTATCCTCACAATAACAAGGAGATATTGTTGCCAGTTTATTTTCTGTAAACTGAGGCAAAGGCAAGTAAAATAACTCACTGAAAATTCTAGAACAACAGCCCAGGTTTCCTGAACATCTGTCTTGTGAGATGCACCCACAGCTGTGTCTCTGAGGGGCACCTTCATATTTTGCAGACTAAAAGCTTCCATTATTGTCCTTCACTTGGGTTCAACAGGACTCAGTTACTTTTCTAAGCAATATCGTTTTCTTTTCTTTTCTTTTTCTTTTTTGTTTTTTGGAGACAGATTCTCGCTCTGTTGCCCAGGCTGGAGTTCAGTGGCACGATCTTGGCTCACTGCAACCTCCACCTCCTGGGTTCAAGCAATTCTTGTGTCTCAGCCTCCCAAGTAGCTGGGATCACAGATTTGACCTGGGAAATATTGGAAATAGAATACTTATAAATAATTATTTTAGTATACCAGTTGTTCTTAATGTAAAACGTTTGGCTCCTTTTTTGAACCAACTTGATTCTATAGGTAAAGAAGAACCAGATTATTGATTTCTCAAGTCATTCCTTTGTTAGTGTTTGCTGGAGTTACCTGGAAAAACTTGTATTCAATCCCCTATTTGCCATTTCCTTGAATGTCCACGCATGCACCACCACACCTGGCTAATTTATGTGTATTTTTAGTACAGATGGAGTTTTGCCATGTTGGCCAGGCTGGTCTTGAACTCCTGGCCTCAAGCAATCCACCTGCCTTGGCCTCCCAAAGTGCTGGGATTACAGGCGAAAGCCACCGCACCCAGCCAGCAATGTCTTTTTCATGTCGACACATTGACAAGTTTGCTCAGCTCTGCCTTCTAAAAGAAACTACAAAAGCCTTTGCTATGTCCTTCCCTATTTATTGTTTTAAAAAGTTTTGGCCTGGGATGTATTGGAAACAGAAATAGTGGGAAGATTCATCCCAGGCTACTTTGTACGTAAACTGATGTACAAGAAGTTCAAGCTAATTTATGAGAAACTTTACCTAGGAGAAGGGAAAGAAATATCTAAAAATAAGTTATACTTAAAAAATATAAGTAAAGATTACAACTTTGCATTAGTTTTAGAATGAACAAAGATAGATTCTTCTCCATGAAATGGCCTTTTGAGTGTGGAAAGGTATACAAGATCACTTGTGTAATGCTTCATTAATTATTCATCAAATGACTAGCATTTTAAAAAATAAGCAATTATACTAAATTTTAACATACTACTTACAGAATTTACTTTAAAAATAAATTTTCCCCCAACATATAAATAATACTTGTACATATAAACACTCTTAAACAAAATCACAAGTTTAAGGCTGGGTGCAGTGGCTCACACCTGTAATCCCAGCACTTTGGGAGGCCAAGGTTGGTAGATCACTTGAGGTCAGGAGTTTGAGACCAGCCTGGTGAATGTGATGAAACCCCATCTCTATTAAAAATACAAAATTAGCCAGGTGTGGTGGCGGGCACCTGTAATCATAGCTACTTGGGAGGCTGAGGCAGGAGAATCGCTTGAACCCGGGATGTGGAGGTTGCAAAGCCAAGATCACACCACTGCACTCCAGCCTGGGTGACAGAGCACAGCTCCATCTCAGGAAGAAAAAAAAATCACAAGTTTAACAGATCAGATGACCTTACAATGATGAAAAGTCTTTCAAAACAGACCAAACACAAGCTAACCAGGGTTCTAAAAGTGCTCAATACACTTACCACTAGACCAATTAAGCAGAAGGTTTTATCCTTATCTTGATTCTCACTGCAATGTTTATCTCTCATTTTCATCTATTCCTGAGGTTGCCTCCTTAGGCTTTCAGTAAGCAATACATTTACTAACCCAAAGTAAAAATAGATGTGGCCTCAGACCAGTAGAAGTTACAAGATCTAGGCTGCCCAGTTCAAAACCCTTGGGTGGGTGTGAGACCTTCTTATTTCGTTCAGGAGCTTTACACCTACACACTGATCATTAGGCTGAGTGTCCATTAATAATCAAAGCTTTCTTGTTATGTCTTCAGCCCTCATCGGGGATATAGGTTTTAATTTTTTGTAACTAGATGTCTTCCCCAGAAATAAGGTATCCTTCGAGCTTCGCGTGGTTCAGTACATAGCCATTATCCTAACATTATGATTCACTGAGCTACTTTTTTTTAAAGCATCATTAGAAGTGTGTGTTCCTTATTAGTATAAGAATTTGTCGGTTACTAAAGGTTTTGGCTCCTAGGAGATGAAGTCCGTCTGCTTTATGAGCCCTCCTCTTTGGACTTTCCTTCTGTTTTGTCATTTGCAGCACATTGTTGAGCTTTCTTTCTACTTGGTCATTTTGTGTGACCATCAGAGGTTAAATGTGGGTCCGCTGGTTATTATACAAGACCAGAATACTGATCAGCCCTTCCTGTTCCTGATAGAGTTCCTTCTATTTCTGTATTAGTTCAGCTCACTCCCAATTATTTTATCCATTCTTCTTTTCTACTTACCCTGAACATATATATTATATACACACATATTTATAAACTAATATAGCAGCAAAATTTGTGCATATAATCATATATGCATATGTATGTACATTGGTATACATATAGGCATATATACATCCCTACCTCATGAAATAATGACAAACATTAATCCTGTTTTCGTTCTTTTATATTATGTTTCTTTTACTATTTCTTTTAACTTTTCTCCTTCGACTCTGATTTTGAACTCAGTCTTTCATAGATCAAATCATTCCAATAACCTAATACTATCTTTATTTTATATCTAACACTAATTTTATTTTTAATTATAATATAACAGTAATAATTATTTATCACAACTTTTCAATGAGAATTCCCTAAAGTGGGATCCTTCGATTTTTTAACCACTGTCCCTATATTTTTCACATTATCCTCATTTTCTGGTATCTGCAGGATGTTCCCAACCCATCCTGAGTGATTTCCTTTCGCTTACCAACTCTGAGTTCCCCCTCCCTCCCCTCTGCCTCTCAGCCATCAGCCTTGCCAGCACCAGCTCTCCCTGATCACATCTGGGGCCCTAGCCAGTCCCTCTCTGCAGCTGTCTGTTTAGACACCTCCAGGGCAGGATATGGAATGGCTTTGCCTGCAATTCCGGCAGATCCACCAATGTCACTTTCACTGGCTCTGTAAAAGCCTGCATCTTTTGCAAGACTTATATCAGTTTGCAGTATTCAGCAATATACTGTTCAACATTTCCAACAGCAGACTATCTGGGGAAAAATTAATGAACAAAGCCTTGACTTTATGTGGGGATGGACCCAGCCAGGAGGACTCCTGGAGTGGGGACTAATTTTTATAAGTTGTCAGATTACTAGTAAACACTTAATGTTATGATGATTTTTGCTTTCCTAAACAATCTGGCATCTTCAGGAAGTCACACAATGAATGCTGGGTTAACAGAGATCTATTATACTAAATAAATCTAGTGTGCTAAATGTCAAGATTTTCAATCTAACCCAGCACTTAAAATATAAGATTAATAATCAAGCAGAGTGGACATTGGGAAGGCGTGAGCCACATTCCTGGGATCTTCTTTCTGAGACTGGGTATTGCCCAGGCTGTGAAAATAGGAAGGCTCATGACCTGGGGCTTTCCTGTTCACACCTCAGCTCTTCCTGCTGGTGCTCAGTCTTTACTGGAGAAGGTAACTCAACCTTTTCATCTTTTGAAAAACATGAGCACCCAGTAAGATGTCAGCAATACGCATTATCAGGTTCCTTTTGCCTTCTGGTATTGGATCAGACCTGATGTGGGCTATTATATAGAGACCTTAGTGTAAGGACGCCTCCCTTGGTAGTAAGCGCTGGGCTTTGATGATCTGAAGAAAAACTGAGCTGTGCCCCAGTTCTAGAGTTCCTAGAGAGAGCACACTCCCTCTCTGGAGATTCTATTTTTCCTGTAACTCATGGCAAAGTGGTCCCCTGTGGATTTCTTCTTTGCTAAGCTTCTCCAAACTCCACATCCCATTGGTTTTGCCCTAATTGTTACTTATTTAAGATAAAAGAAAATGTAATCCTTATGCACCATATTCCATAAATTTAACTAATAAAAATGTTGTTTTGTAAGAGCCTTTTGAAGTCCAAGTAAACTTTGGAATCATTTTTATGAGACTTTAAAAATCTTTCTTCTTAGGGGCAGGAAGTTATATTTTGCCAAGAATAAATGAACTCAAATAGCAAAGGGATTGGGCTTGACATGAGACTCCAAACCCACAGTGTTTCAGTGGCTTCTGAGCTGGGCCAAGTGCGTTTTCCCAGTCCTGAGAGTCAGGACTGGTATCTAAAGTTTCAGACTAACATGTTATTACTTATAAATAATTATTTTAGTATGCCAGTTGTTCTTAATGTAAAACGTTTGGCTCCTTTTTTGAACCAACTTGATTCTATAGGCAAAGAAGAAACAGATTATTGATTTCTCAAGTTATCCCTTTGTTGGTGTTTGCTGGAGTTACCTGGAAAAAATTTGCATTTAATTCCATCTTTGCCATTTCCTTGAATGTTCTTACCTTCTTCATTCATATTAATTTAAGATAATGTAATTTTTTCCATGCCCACATTCTAAAACATTTTTAGGAGTATTTCCAAAAAGAGAAGTGATGATAAAACAATATAATTAATGTTGGAAACCATGAAAAATTCATAGACACTTCAAAGAGAGGATCCAGTTGTGTCATATGAGGGCTTATCATTCCCAAAGAAGCTTTTATAAAAGATGAGTATGAAGCCACGCATGGTGGCTCAGACCTGTAATCCCAGCACTTTGGGAGGCAGAGGCAAGCGGATCACAAGGTCAGGAGATTGAGACCATCCTGGCTAACACGGTGAAACACTGTCTCTACTAAAAATACAAAAAGTTAGCTGGGCATGGTGGCACACACCTGTAGTCCCTGCTACTCAGGAAGCTGAGGTAGGAGAATCGCTTGAGCCAAGTTCACGCCACTGCACTCCAGCCTGGTTGAAAGAGCAAGACTCCGTCTCAAAAATAAAACAAACTAAACTAAAAACAAACAAAAAAAGATGAGTATGAAATAAAATTAATAGCAAGTTCAGTTATCATTTTAAGACAAGTTATTGATTTAAAAACAAAAATATTTCACCCGCCACTCTCTTCTCCACTTGCCGGCTGTTCACTGCCCATCAACACAAGGTTTTCCAGTTGTATCTTCTCGTTCACTGTCTCTTCCTGCTACCCCTGAACTTCTGTCACACATTCTAGTTCAGTCTTGCTTATGGCTGCTGTTATCATCACCATTATTTTGTGCTTCCACTTCCCAGGTTCCACATTACTCCAGATCTTTCTCTCAAAAACTCAGGCCTGATGGCCTCTTTTTTTCTTGAGTTCACTTCCTCTGTCAGTCCAGGATATCCTGTCTTCTTTCTGATCCCCTAATTCCAGCCCTACACACTCCCCGGGCACTGCCTTCCTGTGACCCTTGTCACAGCCAGGCAGGCACCAGATCATTAACTTTAGATTTCCTGATGACTCTTCAAGGAAAGATGGAAAATCTTTTCTTTGGCTCCAGCTAGGGATGTGAACAGACACCTTCCCCACCCTCTGCAGCCCTCTCGCTAATAGGTCCTCAGGGTGGCAGCTTGCACCGAGGCATCTGATGAATTCAATTCACTTCTCTCAAGTAACACTCAGCAAGGGCCCACTGTGTGCCAGGCACTGGGGCCATGTGCTTGGTAGGCAAAGATGAATCAACTAGGGGCTGATTATTATCACAGGGTGCAATGCAAAGCAGCCTCCTGGAAGAGGCAGTGATGAGTCCTGCTGTGAGGGGTTGGCTGGGAAGCCTTTCAGAGGCAGCGATGATGCTTGTACTGGGTTTGCGTGAGAAGGACAAGAGAAGACCAGAGGAGTCCATTCCAAGAAGAGGTAGCCACTTCTGTAAAGGTGTGGAGTAGTACACAATGGGGGCATGGTTGAGAAAATACAAGTAATTATGTTTTAAAAGAATGACAATGACAGAGGCATAGTGACAGCCACACAAAGGTTTCAGGGAGTGATGTGATTTGATTCCTCTGGCAAGAAGGTGGTAGTTACGCTGGGGAGAAGGGTGTGGAGAGGACTGGAATAAGGTTGACAAGAGAAGACACTGTCATAGGCAAAGGGGGTCACAGGCTAGAGAGTGACAGTAGGGGGGGAGGAGGGGCAGGTTCAGTGTAATGAGGGGTTCATGACCCACAGTGACCTGGTACCTTGCAGTGAGGATAGGGTGAGGCAAGCTTTTGCGGAATTAGAAAATCTCAGGCCATAGTTTCATTCAGGCCTGGAGAAGGTTGTAACATCTTAATCCTCATCTAATTCCTGCTTTGCCAGCATGCTATAACCTATTTATAAAAGTACGCTTGTCAAGGATGCTTTTGACCTGGTTCTATGAGAAATACACACATACATCCATATATATGCATACAGAGTATGTGTAAGATATATATCTGTAAATATAAATATATATTTATGAAACATATGGAGTATGTATGCCAGGGTTCTCCAGAGAAACAAAACCAAAAGGATATGTGTGTGGTGTGTGTGTGTGGAGAGAAAGAGAGTGTGCATAATAAATATTTATTATAAGGAATTGGCTCATGCCATTATGAATATTGACATTTTCAAAATCTGCTGTAGAATTCAGGCCTTCAACTGATTAAATAAGCCTCACCCACATTATGGAGGTGAATCTGCTTTATTCAAAGTTTATTTTAAAAAATACCTTTGCAGCTACATTTAGACTGATGTTTGACGAAACAAATGGGCACTGTGGACTAACCAGGTTGACACAAAATCGCAGACAATTTGCTTTCCCTTCTTCCTATGTTCCCCCACAAAAAGGTGAATTCTGAGTTTGTGTTTGTAATTTTGCACTTATCTGTAATTTTAGACTAACTCTCAGAGTCTGAAAGAATAAAAGCATTATTTATATATTTACCTCTAACTCTATATTAAATATCTAAACTGCATTGATTCATTAAATGCATCTTTTTACTCATACCCTTTTCTTTAAGTATTTCTTATGTGCTATCCCGTTAACAAAGGATACGGTAAGAATTATCCCTGTTTTGCTGTTGATGATCTGACCAAGATCCCTGGCTGGTGCACGCCTTGCTGTCAAACGTTCTTGTTCTATCTCACAGTAGCTTTTGCTGGTTCCAGCTTCAGGTTGCTTCTCTTTGTTCTTAACAGTTGTCCATCTTGCTTATGACTTATGAGGTATTTATTTTGTCTTTGCATCTTTTGGAAGCTTCTGAAATAGTCCTTATTTGTCAGTTTGCCAGTCCCTCGCCTAGGGAGTAAAGTTTAATGAATTTACTTGGGGAATTTAATGATGCTTTTATTTTTACATTTTAAAATTTTTCTTGAGACATAGGGTCTCACTCTGTTTCCCAGGTTGGAGTGCAGTGACACAATCATGGCTCACTGCAACCTTGACCTGGGCTCCAGCAGTCCTGCCACCTTAGCCACCCAAAGTGCTGGTATTGCAGGCATGAGCCACCACGCCTGGCCCTAATTATGCCTGCAGGAGAAATAAAGCCCATGCCCCAGATGAACATGGTTATTTATCTGAGTACAGTGAAATGTAAATTGGGTGGTTAGATTTTGATGAATGGTATTTGAACTAAATGTTGGTAATGAGAAATAGGGATAGGCCCCGATGATTTGTGATATAGATGCCAATTCACATTTTATGATGTCTACACCAAACAAGGAAATAACCAAGGTGGATGCCTTATTAGATCAGAATTGGGGAAATTAACTTTAACATGCAATGTGACCTTTGTACCGTAATCACCAATGTACTAAGCTAACCTACATGAGGTCATGTTTTGGCAATTTGCTTATATTTATTCATCTTTTTGGTGGAAATAGCAATGATGGTATTAACAGTTGGTATCTCAAACAAAACTGTACAGATATAGTCATGGCAGAGATGCTTTATGGTTTGATTTGTAAAAGTGTTTTTATTTTTCAGTGGAAATCTGAGTTAAAAATTAATTTTTAAAGGATACCCGAGGGAGCTTCATTTTAGAACTAAAATACTGAAGTATCAACAAATAAATATGGATACCTATTAACTATAAAATCAAGAGAAAAAACTTTTCTCTATGATGATCTACAGAAAAAAGCTCAAATATTCAGGAAGTCAAATGGGTATAGAAATGTTTACTTAAAATTTGCAATCTTATAATATATATTTTAACCAAATAGCATTTTTACAATTGGTATAATTTATGTAGACAAGGAAGAGAGTGATTTCTATCGTGTGCTCACTTGCAGTTTTGAGGGATTGAATTAGAGATGCCGTGGGGTGAATGGCTCACAAATTCCACGAAAAAACCCTATCCCAAAATGGACACAAGAGGGCGCCAAGCATGCAGTAGCTGATGGAGATTTAATGGACGAAATACTCTGGCACTTAAAAATGAAGCCATGTTTATTTTATTCTGGGTAATATATTACGCACCTGCTTGTTTTATTTTTTAGACTGATTCGTGTCAAATGACTTTCCAGAAATATGACATGTGTACTGGATCCAAGCAGAACTAATCTTTCAATGTAGAAGTAGTACTATTTTGTACAAACTATATTCCATGATATAATGAAGTTTTACTTTATTGTACTCACTCTAAAGGGAATTAAGAGAATGTAACAAGATGGCACATACTTTTTTGAGCATTTTGTCTCTGTAACTCACTAAGAAACAGTTTTTGATTATGGGATATTTAACACACACACACACACACACACACACACACAAAACACACACACAAATTCCTTTGTTACAGGAAGAGAGTAGTGAGTTTTTGTCTAGAGGATTCAGGGACTAATTTAGGGCTGAGACTTCCAGAAAAAAGAGGACACAAAATGGTACCTGAAGGACCTAGATTTTCCGTGCATGAGGAAGAACTAAGGCATTTTGGTCCTATAAATATTTGGCTTATATGTTATTTTGCTAGGGCTTCTATAACAAAATGTTTTTGTCATCATAAAATAAGCCAAAATGGGTGACTTAAGCAATAGAATTTATTTTCCCACAGTTCTGGCGGCCAGAAGTGCAAGATCAAGGTGTTGGCAAAATTGGTTTCTCCTGAGGCCGCGCGCTGTGACTTGTAGATGCCCATCTTCTTACTATGCCCTCACGTGGTCTTTTCTCAGTGTGCATGGAATCCTGACATGTCCTCACTGTCCAAATTTCCTCCTCTTATGATGACACCAGGCAGATTGGATAAGGGCTTACCCCAAAGGCCTTATTTTAACTTAAACACTTCTTTAAAGGCTCTAACTCAGCCGTCCCCAACCTTTTTGGCACCAGGTACTACTTCTGTGGCAGAAAATTTTTCCACAAACGGGCGGGGTGGGAGGGGATGGTTTGGGGATGATTCAAGCTTATTGCATTTATTGTGCTCTTTATTTCTATTATTACATTGTAATATATAATGAAATAATGATACAACTCACCATAATGTAGAATCAGTGGGAGCCCTAAGCTTGTTTTCCTGCAAGTAGACAGTCCCATCTGGGGGTGATGGGAGACAGTGACAGATCATCAGTCATTAGATTCTCAAAAGGAGCTCGCAATCTGGATCCCTCACATGCGCAGTTCACAATAGGGTTGGCACTCCTATGAGAATCTAATGCCGCTGCTGATCTGACAGGAGGAGGAGCTCAGGCGGTCATGCAAACAACGGGGAGCCGCTGTAAATACAGATGACGCTTTGCCAGCTGCTCACCTCCTGTTGTGAAACTCGGTTCCTAACAGACTGCAGACTGGTACTGGTCTGTGGCAGAGAGGGGTGGGGGGTGGTTTAGGGACCTGTGCTTTATCTCCAAATACAGTCACATTCTTTGATAATGAAGGTTAGCACTTCAACAGATACTTTCTGGGGAGACACAAGTCAATCCATAACATCTTGTTTCCTTGCTTGTGTAAGGTTAGAATGGTGGAGGGCAATGGGCTCTCTGTCTGAGTTTACTGACGAGCTTCCAGTGAGACAGCCTCGGTGCCCTGCACACGTCAGGTACTCGATATGCATTTGTTGAGTAAGTGAATTTCTGCCTGGAAAAGTGAGACACATTTTACTCTGCTCAGGCTTGCCTGATATCTTCAACTGCCTGACAGGTAGTAATTAACTGTTGAAAGAAAGGCATAAATACTTCCTTTTAAACATTGACATTATGTCCATCTGGTGAAAGAAAAGGATAGAGGCAAATAAGGAGAGTTCAGGAAATGCTAAAATTTCTTTGAAATAATTTCATTGAAAATTAACAAGTTGCTTATTGTGAAAACAGATTCCAATTTACACATAATGGCCAATCATCTGGCTTTCCTGGCCTTTGATGAAACCCTTCCTACCCAGAGTGGTCTGCTTTTTACCCCATCATAATGGTTCTGGAGGGCTTCTTAGGTTAATTTGCCTTTCAGACTTCAACCGCTTAAAGATAATACATTTAACTCAATTATAAGCTGTCGTCTTGTTCACAGTGCAATTTCTTCTGCCCTGGCAGCCCTGCCCCAACACTGCTGCTGCTGTGCCCACCCCTCATTTGGGGTGCAATAACTGAGTTCTTTGCAATTGGACAACTTGTACAGGGTCCCCAAAACTGTAGCAGAGAGGCCAACAGGGGCAGTTAAAAAATCAGAGTCTCCTGTTTTCAGGAGTTGCTCTATTTCAGGAGGAATTTCTGGCCACATGAAGACAAAGTGAAGTCTCCTGGGTTGACCAGCTGCAAGTGGGGCAGCTTGCATCTACACTGCCTTACAGGGGCCACTGGACACCAGGCACATGCTCACTTGTCTAGGCTCCAAGGGCCCGGCTTAAGGGACAGGAGGAAGTGAGGGACCCTAAACTTGGTCTTCACTTGCTATAATGTTCCCTCCCTTGAAGCATGTTTCTGTTTTTCCAAACAACTGATTAATTGTTGATTGATTTTCTAAATCTCACCTTCTTTAATTGGGAACCGTGGGCTAAAATATAAGGCATTGAGTTGGATTTAATATAAATATCCCATCCTTCATGCATCTTCAACTTTCTGCTAACCCTTCAGAAAAGATTGTTTCTTCCCCTTGTCTCTTGGACTTCCCTTTTTCAGGCTGCTGTGATAAAGTTCTTGATACTTTCTTTCTCAAAAGACTTTTAAAAAATCCTTTATGTTGGCAGGGAATTAACTCATGAATAAATGGATAATAATACCGGCTGACATTTTTGGAGCGTTGACTATTTGGCAGGCACTAAGCCGAGGGATTTGCTCGCATTATCTCACTTGATCCTCTCAACAGCTTTGTGATAAAGCCCACTTCACAAACGAAGAAACTAAAGCTGAGAGAGTTAAGTAGCTTGTCCTAGGTCATAGGATTAGGAAGCAGAAATATTCAACTCTCAAGTTCAGGAGAAAGGAAGGAAAGTCCATGACTCTGAAACACACACAAAGGTGGAAGGTGGAAGCTAATGTTTACTACTTTCCCTTAACAAGGGTGTGTAATGCAGCCACTGTGCCTAATACCCTGAAGGTAACAAAAGGGGCCGAGCTATAGACCTTGCCCTTGGGAATATTTTTAGTCTGCTTTGGTGGTTCCCAAACTGTGCTACACATTGGACTGATCTGAGGATCTGTGAATGTGTATACTAACGCCTGCTAGGCCCCCAGAAAGTCATATTTAAATAGTTTGTATGAGAGTGTGATGTGGGCATCAGGACTTTCCAAAGCTTTCCAGGTGATGCTAAGGTGCAAAGTCTGGGAACTGCTGGGCTTGCAGGAGAGCGACGCTGTCATACATTGATTGTGAAGAGGAGGTACGTCCATGTGGCATTGTGTGGCTGGGTTATAATTTCCGCAAGAATTTTCATAATTCACTTGCCATTGAAGTCAGGTCAGCAGACCCTCAAATCTGCTCTTTTGTGTTTTCCTCACTTTGCTCTAGATAGCACATTACTTTGATTCACAAAGCCCCGGACAACAACCAGTGTTTCGGTTTCTTTTCTTCCTGCACAAGGTTCAACAAAGAGCTTTGGTCCACCTGGGTTTCTTTGGTCTCGCCCTGGCTGTTCCCCTTTTCTCCTCCGTTTCTCCTCACCATCTAGCTCACTTCCCTGTTTCAGCTTTTGTTCCCCATTTTCACTCAGCTTTTTGTTCACTGAACATTTCTCGTCATTTACTATTCCTCATCTGTCACTCATCTATCTCCCTGATTAAAATTTGACAGGCTTAGTGCTTAAAAAAAATGCAACTTTTTTTTTGAAGGGAAAAAAGCTCCAATGTCGTTTGTGCACTCATTTGATTAGGAAATTTACACACATTCTGCCCTCCTTTATACAAACTCGTATTCCATTCACCTGTGTCATTTCCTGTGTCCCTGTTTGGAGCTGATCACCTAATTATTTTTCATTCAGCATCTGTTGATCACCCATCATGTCCAAAGCACTGCTATTCCTCTTTCAATAGTAGTTTGAAACTTGTTACGGAGATGCAGAATTCCCTTTGCGTGTTACCATTACTCCATTTGGTGTTTAACTGTACTGAACATATTGAAAGGTTGAAAGAGACATTACTATTTTGGTTATTTATCTGTTGCCGAATGTACATGAAAAGATGTAGCTTTTCTTCCAACGTTCATCAACAGCAGATAGTATTTTATGGCTATGAGATTTTTAAAGCAATTACAGCTATTCATTTACATTTTACTAATTGTTAAATTTTACCAATTTGGACAACATTAGAAAAATACAGAGGAGGTTTAAAAGAAAGCCATGAGGAGATAGGAAAAAGAAATACTAGAGAGTACAGAATTAAGGTATGAAATTAATTCCAAATATCACCAATACAGCTGCGGAGATCAAAGAGAACAAAAGGAGTAGAGACACATACTTAGAACTACATAGAGAGAAATAAATTCTTAGAACAAAACAAGTAGGTAGGCATGGGCTAAGGTTAAGTAAAACACCAGAAATTGAAGATAAGAATGGATGAGTGAGAAAGAGAATTAACAGTTAGAAATAAAAGAGTTTACTACTTACAAAGGTATATACATCAAAGGAAAAGAAACACAGGAGTTAAGTTGTCCTGGTCCTAGTTATAAAGGCACAATCTCACACTTGTTAATAAAGACCATTGTATTTGAAAACCTGGCTGAGGATTGTTCATTCTCGGAAGAAAGAACTTTCTGCAGTTTGGCGAAGTGGAAAGCAGGAGTTGCTTTTATAGAGCCAGAAGATGGCACTGTTGTCAATGTTTGCAGGCAGAGAATAACAAAGTCCTGTTTTTCAAGCTGGTTTCTGTATGGTTCAGCCCAATTGAATGCCCTTAGAGGAGGATTATGTGTAGATTTTTGTTCTATAGGTTTTCTATAAAATACAGAAAAAAAAAATCCCAGACTAATTTGAAACTCAAGAAAAATGATACATGATCAATGTTTTAGATCCATAGACCTGTTACTTTCCTTATGGTCAATATAGCTGCATCTTCATATGGGCATTCTATTTTGGTTAGGTTTTTAGTTTATTTTCCCCATAATGAGTAGAATCTATTTCTAGCTAATTAAGGGTAAGTGATGGATTAATTGTATTACATTTCTAAGTTAGTATTATTGGAAATCCATAGACATAATTGTATTGCTATTGTTTTAAGATGTTAAAACTTCTGCTCTGGTTGTATATTACCAACCATGTTTTCCAGCTGTGGTGGCTTATCTTACTATGATAGGATGTATGTATTTATTATTATGCTCCAGACAAAAAGATGTACAAGGAAAAACATTTCGATTTCATTTAGAACAAATCTGAAACAAGGCAGGTCACACTGTTGAAATTTCTTTATAGTAACACATTTCTTGGTTTGTTCTCTGCAAAATTTTGAAAAATTAAATAAGTATCAAAAAAGTTAGTCTTGAGGAATAATTCCTGGACCTGAAAAGGAGGCAACACTGCAACTCTCACCCTAAATCCTTTCCTTTAACTCTCTCTCTTCCTCTGTGTGTGTGTTTGTGTGTGTGCTAGAGCTGTTGGTGAGGAGAAACACTGGGGTGAGGTCAAGGTCGAGAGACAGAGTAGAAAGACAATTTTAGCTTTGTTTATTTTAATTTCATACTCAGTACTGAATTTAATCACATTTTTTATCAAATGGAATTCTAAAGCTATATTCTGAAGAATCACATTATGCTTAAAAAGAATATATTTGAATGTAATTTTGAAAAATTAACCAGTAATTAAAAAAATAAGAACATATTCTGCAATGCCTATTTAAAAACTTTTTAAGAACTGCATTTGGTATTCTGTTAAATTATTAATCCAGGTAAACTTCCTGCATTTATTCACACAGGTGGGTACATTTCATCACAACCACATATGACTCAGACTTCTAAAAAGTAAAAACATGACATTTTTGGTTAATAATTATTTCAGCAACATTTCCCAAGCATCTTTTATATCATAAACAACGTGGATCCTGATTCAGCTCTTCTGGATTCCATAATAACAGATGGATTGCGAGACTGTTTACTGCTGCTTCCCACAAACTTCCTCTTTGTAAACTACTATATTATTTATGAATCAGAAAAGTTTCAAAGAAGCCTCCTATCTGATTACTGCTTACTGATGAACTTGCATCAGAGAAACTTTTAGTCCAATTATCCCAGTTTGTTACAAAGAACTGTTATTATTTCAAAGTCTGAATTTGTTAACTGGTTACTATGCCTGCTTCTTTGTGCCATTTTACTCACAAAGGCCTTGTCAGACAGATTGCAGTAACTCTATCCTCAGGAAACAGGTCATAGTGAATATGTCGGCATTGAAAAATGAAGGTAGACTAATACCAAGTATTTTATAAATAGTATTACTACATCAGACACTTTGAGATATATTTAAAATGTGCTTTGGAAAATATTACAAATGATTTGGCTTTTAACTGATTTATATTTATCTGTGGAAAATCATATCTACATTTGTGCAACAATGCAGTCATGGAGTTTATAGACATTTTTGGTCACTGAACTTGACACTTGTAATTGTTGGTTTGAGTGTCATGCAGGAATAAATGCTGAAACATAATGAAACTGCAGTATACCTCTTTACAGTTTATTTGAGCCACCATGACAGGCCTGATCCATTCTGATTTTACAATTGACTTTAGCAATAGAGGAAATGTTTCTTTTCTGTGAGTGAAGTGGGCACAAAGATACCCACACTGATAGGTTTTTAATTAGACTCAAGAGAAAATGAGACAAAACCAAAGACAAACACAACAAAAATCTCCCCTAAAATAAAGGTCTGTTAATAAGCCTAACCTTGCCTTCCGATTTCCACCCTCTGTGCTACATCATGCTATGCAACCTGATTATGATTAATTTATCACGACCTTGATAAGAAACATATTTACAGAAAAATGTGGTCAATTATAATTGTTCTTGGGCTGAATCTGAGCTAGTTGTGTGTGTGTCTGTGTGTGTGTGTGGGAGAGAGACAGAGACAGAGAGATAGATACAGGACCAGTGATGTCATCATCCTATCAAAAATATAATTGTAAATACGCTGATTATGAACTGAGCAAGTTCTCACCCTGCCCCTAGATGCTGTCCTCGGCGGTGACTCTCGCTGCCCGCATGGGGACCTAATGCTGCGGCAGAGCAGCTGCAGAATCCCTGCGTGCCGAACTCAACCAGGAGGAAGCCTGTGACAGATGCCTCTGCATTTTATGCAAATATCAACTTCATGGATCAGTTTTCCTTCCCTCTGTGGAATATAAGCATCTGGAAAATAGAATTCCAAGAGCCTTTGCACATTAACAAATGAACAGAAATGACCAAACCACACAGGTATAACAGGACTGACATAGAATGTCAAAGACGAGTGTGTTCATTAAAGCCCTAGTTTTATTGTAATTCTTTCCTACTCAAACTGGGTGCTTTTCTCACTTCCTAGTACTTTCTTTCTATAAATCTGTAGTAATTGAAAAATACATTGTTGTATATCCCTGTCTCCCAGCCACTATCCCATCATTTTGGAGTACATGTAGTCAGAATAAAAAAATAAACACATTGGTTGAAGATGTGTTTAAAACGATTCTAAACAAAAGCAAAAACAGAACAAGAACATTCTTTCTCAGAAAAAAGTTATTTTTTCAAAAGTAGAACTAAGTTTCAAAGCTTAAGATTTTAGATATTTGCAGTTAAATAATTACTATTTTTTATATTGCTGTGCCACTTAACATATACTTATGAAAAATCATAAGCTTTATAATTAAAGATGCCGCAAACATTTATGTATATTCTGACATTCAGCTTCAGCTTCTAAATGGAGATTACTACTATTTCAATACATAAATAATTTTATAGTACTCACATTTGCTTTAAGAAGGCTTTCACATTATACCTAATTTTATGTAAATGTTATTCAGATTTCAATCCAAGAGTTTTGTAGGGGAGGTTAAAGGGTGTTTATCTTGATTTGTTAAAATGCACCATTAAAATTAAGCAGTGACAAATATTATGACTTTTTAAATTGTTCTAAATGGTTTTATTTGTTTATTAGTTTTGTGTTTGTACAAAATATTTTAACCCTTTAAACGTAATCTAATTTGATGAATTGTTCAAATAGGAGCTATACTCAGCAAATAGATCTGGTAATCTCATAAATTCAAAAATTAGCTTGTATTCTTAGTAAATCTCCTTTATGAGTATTGTTTAATGAAATGAAATGGTATATGGTACATTTAGAAAAATTAATGAAGATGAAAATCAATACAAAAAGAAAGCTTTGATTATTTTATATTCTAAAATGCTACCCTTTATGAAATCATCATAAACATTTGTGCTTAAAATGTGTTTATTGAACATACAGTTTTAATGTTTGGGGAGAACATGTATTTATCTAGAATAATCACAAAAGAAAAGCAAACTGACAAAGAATATTTCATTAGTTTGTTTTAAAATACTTCTGAAATTGATATTTTAAGGAGAAAAGAAAACAGATCAGAAATGTTTCTTCATAAAAGTAGGATTATTATATTCCTACCTATTACTTATGAAAAGTAATCAGCAAAGATAGGGTATAGATAAGGCATGGCTCTAAATGAAACCTTAACCCAAAATTCAAAAACCCATTTCAGAATCAAGTATTAATAAACTTAATTTTAGTTTCTCATAAGTGCAGCTGCATTTTCTATTTAATTACGGGTTTTCAACAGTAGTCATTTTTCCTTGACCTACGTACTCAATCTCAAAAGTCAGAAAATTGCCTCTTTTTAAAAACTGACAATGGCACGGTATGTTTCCAAAGAAAAAAGACAAATTACAGAAAACCATTAGTTTAAGCATATTTAAATAGCCAGGAAGAAGTTCTAATAGAAAACTTGGTGAAATATGAGAAAAAGTTATGAGTTGTTTTTATTGCATGGCATAACATAAATGTTGAGATATTATTATTTTCTTTTTTTCTAAAAGTAAAATAAAAAATGTGTTGTATAATTGTAAAAAGCCCAATGCATTAAAGATGACTGGTTTTTTGCTCTTGTAAAAGGGATTCTTTACAATTGTAAATTTATGGAGATTTTATCTGCAGCCTGTGTAGTAGATGAACAGGAAAAGTCATTTTAAAAGTGAAAAATTTAGCTTATTAAGAGATGTAGAATAAAATAGTAAGATAAGTTGAGAGCAGAACATTAGCCTTTGAAAATGTAATAAGACAAAGCTCATTATTTACTGACAAATAGAAGCAGAAAACATATTTTTAATTTAAATTGCTAAATCACAATGAAGAGTGTAAACATTCAGGTTTACTTTGAATGAAAAACAAAATAATCTGCCTTATTTAATAATGTAGATTCTCAACCATAGAAGTGAGGAGATGGGATTTTTGTTTATTTGATACAGAGATTTTGTTTTTGCCAAATTGTTAAGCCTTCTTTTGTGGCCTGTGAATTATTTGTGGGTTAGGGCACAAGTCCTTGACTGATGACAGAAAGAAAGATTTAATGAACAATTATTCACTATTCAATTTTCTTACTTTTATCACATTAAAAAACCTTTTTGTATGTATTTATTGAGAGTTCCCCTGATTTTTTAGACGGAATTAAGAAAATTGCACAAAATAAGTTAAAACTGGCAAAAGAACATTCTTTCTAAATCTTAGTTGTTAATAATTTCCTTTCCATCGTTTGTGATACTAACACAAATTATGTCTTCACAGTCAAAAGGTGGCTCCAATACCCAGGTTAATTAAAAGGGCCAGGTTATAGAATCTGAATCACTGGTACCACCGAGATCTGTTGAGAATAATACATCCAGTCAGGAAGCCAAGGGAAACTTTTAACAAAAATCAGAGATGCCAAGACATTCAGAGCTTTGATCTCTGCTCATTTTGATAGATTTGATATCAATGGAATGACCAAAAACCCCTTCCAAATGCAAAAACCCAGGTTGTCCTGGAAGTCAGGACTCACATTACAGTAAACTTTATGTGAGAATCCCATTGACATTTAGTTTAATTTCCCCCCTAGAATTTCAAATGATTGTTGTATTTTGTAATTTACTTAGTAAAATACCTCTTACAATCTATCATTTCTTGTGAGCAGGGCCCCAGTAAGGATGGCATTCAAATGCCCAATAGCTTCCTCAGAGGCTGTGAATTAAAAATACAAACTTGCAGCTTTAAAAAAGAGGCTACCAAACACTGAGAAAGAATTGGGATTTCATCAGCTGGGCAGCAGTGAGTCTGCCCGTGAAATTTAATGACAGCATTTCTCCCTGGGACAAAGACTCATGTAAAAATGATTCTTTGGAGTAAAAGAGACCATGAAAATCTAAATAAAAAATAAATACACATTTGCACCCAATTTCTTGTAAATTATCAACTCATAAGAGGCTTACCTTATGTGTTACAGTCAGTGACTACAAATTTTCTTGCCAGCGAAAAATATTTTATATTGTCCTTATGAACAGTTAAGCCATAAAATAAATGCATAACAATTTTAGATACTTTTTTAATGGTGTGAGAAATTTTGTGAAGGAAGTCCCCACAAAGTGAAGTAACTACAGAATTGATGTTTACTTCTTAATTTGTTGGAATATAATAAAATGAAAATTAAAGGTAAAAATAAGCTGTAGGTCTACTAGACAGGGTATTGGAATATATTGTAAGAGTACAGGGAAGCAGTTCTAGGTCTGACAGAGCTCTCTGTGTCTTGGTTTCCTCATGTGTAAAATGAGAATTTTAGTTTAGATGACCTCTTGGGTCACAAAAAGTTCTAAAATCCTACAACTCTGAAAGTTAAGAATAAAATGCCTCTTGATTTCCCTTTTTATTTAAAAAGTATTGCTCACATTCTTACTATGTTACCTTTCTGTGTAACCTTCCCAAATTTTGGTTAAAAAAAATTTAGAAATGCATTTTGGCATGCACAAAGGAAGCAGTTAAAGTTCACCTAGAAAATGAAGAGTAAAATGGCTATTGAAAGCAATGGAATTGCTGGAATGAAATTTATAGGTATTACCGCAACAACAGGTAAATGTTGAAAAGCCATCATTTACTGAACAAGGATTTCAGAGTAAGCGAAACACTCCCTCTTTCTCCCATTACAAAAAAAACAAAAAAAACACAAAAAAACAACACAAAAAAACCCCAAAGAGACAAGAAAAGAGAAGAGAGAAAGTGAGAGAGTGAGCAATATGGGCTAGCTATCTTTGCATTTACCGCAGGTGTCCCATTTAGGATCAAGGGGATTTTCATCTCTTGCATGCTATATTTTGTAACCACCAAAAATATATAATCACTTTATTAAAATGGCAAGGCAATGAGGTAAGAGTTTGAGCGAGTAAGTACATAGGCACAAGTAGTTAGGTCAGGGAAATCTACAGGTCACAGAGACTGAGTGGCTGAGCCAGAGGTAAAGAGGAAGTTGGGTGGTGATAAAAGATAACCCTTAGTAGGGCAAGGGCCATATAATAGAAATTACTTGAGGGATAATTCACCACTTTCTCCCTTCTTATCTTTAGTCCTCTTTAAAAATAAGAAAAGCAACAATTACTGTAGCCTCATCATTTCACAGCCATAGTCTTCTGTGAAAGCCACAGTTGTTTAGGAAAATCCCTATTGACTTCTGTACCTGATACTCTAAATTCTTAAGACCTGTGGTGTTACATCATTAGCTGTGAGTGTCTGGCAGGCAGCTGAGCATCAGTACATCCTCACCATCAGCTTTCATTATCTTCTTCATTTGCTGGGAAACACTGGCTGTCAACTGAGCATTTTGGTGGGCTATTAGCTAAAGTCTAGCTAGGATGAATTGACTTAATCCCTTTCCATGTGAGAAGATGTCTTGCAACAAGGCTGTAAGCATGGACTAAGACTCATGGTAGTTGGTGTGTCCTTTGCTGACTCATCCCATGACATGTACTCTAATAAAGGGCTCAATTCTGCTGTCTGATAAAGGCACTCTACAGGGTTAAGACTCCAAAAATTTAACAATCCAGAAGGCAGGCACCATCATCAATAAGGAAGATAGCCTTGAACAGGTCTGGGTTCTCTAGGCTGAGTACTGACTTCAGCAGTATGGGCTAGTAGCCAGCATCAAAATATATTCCTAAAGAGTGTAAGCTCCAAAATTCAATATAAGATGTAAAAAGAATCCTTTAATTTTAGGTACAGCTCTTGTGGTTATTATTATAATACTATGATTTGGGTTAGTATCTATCTTGATATATTGGGCTCACAGATGGTTCTTACAAGAAAAGATCAGAATTTGGGGTTAATTTCTGAGATGTGTAGGAATATCTCAATTTATAATTATTCTGTTATTTATTTATTTTAGTTGTTTAAACTTTACACGTTGAGAAAAATTAGGAGCAACTGCCGTTGTCTCTTCTCCCTCTTTCTCTGCATCTCCTCCTGTCCTCCTCTCAGTTCTAAAGTCACTTGCTCAGTACTGGCCCCTATGGTGGGTTTGCCAATTGGCCATATGCGCCTAGAAATGGTGTTTCACTCTCCTCATCCATCCAAGTTACTCTCTTTAGTTGCCTCAACTTTCAACAGTTTCAGGTTCAGAATATGTTTTATTCTAATGAGTCTTTTAAAAGCAGGCACAGAGATTTGGATTAATTTTATAGAAAGAAGGAAAGGATATTATTTGATGGTGGTAAAATTTTTGTGTGCAAGGTCTCGTTTTCCCATTTACTTGAATTACAATTTCAAAAATTCTTTAGGTTTATTTCAAATATTTTTTTCAGATGGAAAATTTCTGAATATTAAGCTTTTACATTTTTCTCTCTAATCCATCTTCCCCACTCCTCTATCACTGACCTATGAATGAAACCAACACTTAAATGCAAAAGCAGAGCAAGTTTGTCTCATTCAGTTTTCACCTTGGATCCAAGCAACTTGGTTTTATTAAAATTTTATAAAGTTTAGCACTTTATCATGACATAGTAGATTTATTCAATTTTTTATACATTTTATGATAGTTTAAATATTTACTAAGAAATAATTATGAATATTTGTACTTTCATGTTATCCAAATATTTATAAAATCATAATTAGGATATGAAAAAATGCTTTTTTTCTTCGAAATTTTTCAATGAGTCATGGTGAGTTCAAAAACTAACCTATTCTTCTATGTCACACTAAACATAGAAATGTGGCTTTTGGGATTGGACACAATGAATCCTTCTTAGACGGTAAAATTTTCGTTAGGAGAATAATAAAATGCTTTTAGCAGCACGAACTATTTCTGGTTTTCTCTACTTGGTAAAGCATCCGCTTTAAATTGCAGGTTGTTTGGCTTATGATTGAGATCATCTTTAATGTCACTGGGATGAACTTTTAACAAATCTGTAACAACTTGTTAAAAATAGCAACAAAATTTGGTGAAATTTAGTGGGCATCCTGTGGTATTCATGTACACATCATCTGTTTTTATAAATATAAAAGTAAGATAATACCTCTGGACCTTACTGATCATTACAATATAGCCTCCCTTCATGAACAGAAAAAACATTTGCAAAATTTAGTACAGAAATTCAGGGAGGAGGCATAGATCTATGGAAGTGGGATCTCAGAAATAGGATTATATTACATTATTATTCTGATTTTGGTCGTGGGTTTAATGTTGTATTTAATTTGAAATAAGCCATTATTTTCTGGGGCATTAATAACTGGTAGTTAAGGGAAAACTGGTTATATAAATAGACTTATAAGTGCAGTTGCCTCACACCTAAGTGATAGAGCTAATCTTGAAAGAGAAAAGTGGCCCAGAGACCTCTTTGTGTGAAGTATCTCAACATATTGCTGCCTGTTATATTGTACCGAACACATGCACTTCTGTTTAGTAATATTTTGGGGAGCTGAGATTTAGGGAAGAAAAGACTGTAGCATCTTTGCAACTAATTCTAAAGTTTTATAGGGTTATTTATTTATTGGTACTGTGATGAACATGCATTATTTGTAATAACATTTTCAGTTTAACATTCCTTTTTTTATTTAACTCTGATTTTTAGACCTTCGAGTTTTTCTTTGCTTTAGCTTGGGAAAACCAAATAAGTGCAAGTTTCCTCCAAGACACCTCATGAAAACATTTTTTTTTTAAATAAAATCAAGAGTGAAACGAGTCTATATTTATTTGGAAGATCATCTGACTACTGCTAAATGGAGTATCTCAATCTGAAAGTGAAATCTGTTTCACTGCTAAAAATTGCCAAGAGTTTTTTGACTGAGATTTGGGAATCTGCAGAAAATGTAAAAGTTTTTTTTTTCTACAATAATCTGTTCAGTGAACAAGCTGTGAAAAATAGTTCTGTATTTTGTCCATGTGATGCAGCAGACGGTAAATTTCCATTTTAAAGAACGATATGAGTAGCTTCTGGCACCCATATCTATTGCCTTACTCGAATCTACTTACACTGAGTTACAACAATGCAGTTTATTATTTCTTTAAAGCAAAAAATAACAAGAGATCTTATATTCTTTTTTTTTCCACCATAGCTCAGCTCTATTCCTCTATCTGGGATCAGAAATATGAGGGTACTTTGAGGCCTTATCAAACATGCCTTAAAATACCACATAATAGTAAGAAGATACTATTTCCCTGCATTTAATACTTTACATTTGAAGAGCTTTAAACAATTTACTATTTCTTTCTAAACATATTTTTTGAAGTAGGTTGTCCCATAATGAACAGTTACTATAAACTGTTAAAGGATAATTTTTTTAAAAGCATAATTATGATTCTTATACAAACATAAGATGAACATGTGTTAAAGATTTTATTACATTAATTAATGAGGAAAGCAGTAAGACGTTACAACCTACTCAAAAAAGGATTCAAATTCACATATACACACATACAGGCAGATAAACAATGCTGAAATGAATTTACAAATAGAAGCAAAATGGATCAATACATGAGGCAACAATGAATTGCATTCCACAGGTCATACCTTATTTGTATTTCTATGAACTAGAATGATTTGCATTATTATTAATTTTCTGTAAGTCACAGAGAGAGAAAATAACTCAAAGACAATAAAAGATAGGGATGGCCCAGAAGGGTGTACAAGATAGGACACCTAATAATCTTTTTGGGTTTATCTCAGTTTTACCCAATTATTACCTAAAGATCCAATCAAAAAGTACTTGTCACTTTTCCCACTGAAATTAATAAATGTTGTTTTCTGGTTCACATTTTCCTTTCAAATCAAGTGCCTGGAACAATGTCTGACACATAGTGGTTCATATATATTTGCTGAATAGATGAAATTTTTGTCGTGTCTCCTACTGAACATTTTCCTAATAACCCAGTGGTAGAAATGAGTATGCTATTTTGTCCGCAGATCTCAAGGATGTCAGAAAGATTCTGTGAGAAACTGGAGGCAGCTTTTAAGGTTTTGGTACATATCTTTCTTTTGCCTTTGATCTTTTTAGAGTCAATGATGCTTCAACTAAGGGAGTATGAGAAAAATAAAAGAAAACCATGAGTCAAATGTCCACTGTATTTCTAGTCCTCCATGGCAGAGATATAAACTAAGGTGGGTGAAACACATCGGACTGGCTGTGGGCTGAGTCATCTCTGAGGGCAAGAAATCTTACCTCCCTGAGAACAATAGTGTACCACGCTGGCTTATTGCAAATCATACGCTTGTTGCGACTTGGATTTTGATAATGTTAGATTGTCCTGGAGTTTATTTTTGTTCAGCCTCAATTTATTTTAACTAAATGATGACCTAGGGAGTATGGTTTCAGGCTTAGCAGAAGGGTTCTGATGCCTGTGTAATCCTTTTCTTCCTAATTTGTCTGATGCCTAAAATTCTGCCATTATTACCCCATCTCTTTATCACACTGTGACTTATCAACTGCAATGATTCCAATTAGGTATGTACACATTTTCTTGGGAGAGGCAAAATTTTGTAATGTTTTCAGTTTCCACACTTCATTGGGAAGAAAAATTAGGTTGTGAAAGAAAGATCAGGTTGTGACTCGCTGTCCTATTAAGATTTTGAAATGAGTATGTAAGACAAAGGGGTGCCAAAGATATATGATAGGTGAGAGAAAGGCAAAGTCAGGAATGAGAAAGTACTACAGGACAGAGGTCACTTTCTTCAACAGATCGATGGCATTAACCCTCTTCTTGCTGATATCTCTAAAATATTTTATGCAAAAATACTCTAGTGTCAGCAGCAGCATCACAAAAGTGGAGGGTGTTCTTTTTACCATGGAAAAGTTTTAGCAAAACTGAAAGTTTTTCATAACTAGCTATTTTGAGTCTTCAGTCATTGAGATTCTTTGTTTTTTGTTAAAAAGTTGGTGACCTTCTGATAGCTTATCACACCGATCACTGGTTTATGGTGCACCTAAGATTCTCTTATAGTTTACAAAGTATTTTCATATACATTATCTCATTTAATCTTTATAATAATCCAGTAGTCCCTGGCTGTGAAAAGTGAACTTTGACTCCAAAAGTGTTTTTTGCTCACTCAAGGCAAGCTGTCCTGGGTGAAATAAATGACTGTAACATAATCATTTTGTTCTCATCAACTATATGAATGGTAGAAGTTGATTACCACAAATTATTTTTGTTGTGGTAGCCCATATCCTGCATGAAGATAATAAAAAAAGAAAAAAACTCTGCAGTCACAGCCTGATTCATCTGCCATTTATAGGTGTGGTTTAGTCTTTCCTTCCTCTCAAGCTTTTCTGTTACCACTGAAAAAATTAGTTCTATAAACACTTCAAGTCTTGACTCACTGTCACTTTGCACTTTGTCATCCAATATTTTCAGATACAATAAAATTTGTATGAGACAATCCTGGAACATAGGTTATTCATTATTCTCATCTATAACACTCTATTAAAGCAGTAGGAGTTTTGGAATGATAGTTGGACTTTGTAAATAATATAACTTGTAAAGGTGAGCATAAATGATCTTCTGATAATCCTTACTCTAAATAGCCAGTGTAACTTTAAACAAGTGACTTACTTTTCTAAAGTGAAAAGAATAATACTCTCAGTTTAGAGCATGAAAGTATTGTGAGGAGTAAGGGCAGTGAAGTATTCTTAGTTAAAATATGTCATTTACATGTAAAGCATTATTACTATGAAAAGGAACAAGTGACATGAGTTATGTTATGCTCAAATTTGCTTTTAAACTCTTGAACCTGAAAGGCCAAAGACATCTGTATTTCTGTATCATTGTGTGTACAATAGCTATCTATCTCAAAAGTGACTTTGAATGGATTTTTATTAAATGAATGAATAAATTGTATTAATTTAATTCTCAACTGGCTTTATTTAATAGACAGTTTTTACAAGATTGAATGGCTCAAGCATAGGGTGAAATAATTTAGGTGTATCCTTAAACAACAGCAGTTAATTCAATTTTTTATGTACTAATTACAATTCTAGTTTGGAAAATCATTAACTTTAATTTATCTCAAAATACCTTTCTCTGCCCTCTTTTCTTACAATCCATTTTTATTTTAGACTTTGTCTTATCTACAATGATTCTAACATTTGTCAATTTTTGGTTGTCCAGAGTCTCCGTTATTTCTTCAAGCACTTTCCCCACCTTTTAGGAAATTGCATCTCTACTAGTATACTTCCCTAGTACTGTCATGGGGCAACTGAGTGTTGATTTTGGCCAATTAGACACCTTCTTTGGGTACATCAAATTTGAAGAAGTGACAAGGCCTGAAGCATGACTAGAAGCAGCAATGGCAGCCATGGTGGCCTATAATGCTGGTGGCATCCTGGCCAGGAATTCCAGCCATAAGCTAGCTGGGTGCTATGCTTCTGCTTCCTGTTTCTTTGTCCTTCGAAGGGGCCTTGAATCCTGCCTATACCTAAGCCCAGACTTCCAACTTCCTGTTCATTTTGTGAAGGGCACAAAAGTCTTCCAATGAACTGATCTTTTGCCTAAAGTAGTCAGTCAGTTTCTGTTGGTTGCATCCAAGAATTCAGACTGAAACAATGCATTTGTGTTTCTGAGGAATAGCAAGTGAAAACAAGAAAAGTTCCAAGAGTATCACTCGGTTCCACGGAACCATTGAAATGTTGGCCACTATTATTATTGCATACTCTTCTTTTAGCACTATCATATACTATTGTAATTGTCTGTTTAGTTTGTCCCACAGACTTGAATGGAAACACTTTGCAAGAATTTTGTCTTAGTGATTTTTGCATCCAGTTCAGTATAGGGAATACAGTTGACATTCAATAAATACTTGTTGGTTGGACCAAAAATAAGTTAAAATTGGCATTATTAGGCATACTTTAGGCAATCAATTAAGTTTAATTAAATTTGCTATTAAGTTTATTTGATTTGTTGAGCCCTACTATGTCCAAGTTACTCTGAGAATTATAAATACGAATAAGTCACGCTGTTTGCCCCTCTACCTTTAATACATTTGTAATTTCATAATGAAGAAAGGATAAAATAAGAAACTCATATTCACTCATATTCAGGTACATTCCTCGACATGAAAATATCTTTTTTGTGAATTGGATACTATAGTATTATATGATAAATTTGAATCCTGCCCTTAAAAGTGGCTTTTTCCAAACAGAGGTGTGATTTAATATTAAATATATTAAAATTGATTAAAAAGTTAAAAATGTATGTATTCTATGATTTCTTCTGGTGGTTTGGATTAAAGCTGACTCATTATTTTCATAATCAGGGATAATTGAGATTTCATTATTTTTAATTGATATTCTGATTTTAATAGATTTCATTAGAAGTAGAAAGAGTATTTTATATTTTGTACCAGAAACTTATTTTTTTCAGTAAATGACCATTCACAGTATGAATATGCACAAATATTGATAACATTAAATGAATCTAGCAGTTGTACTGAGTACTAGACATGTTTATTTAAGCCTACATGTACATAGCCCTTGTCAGAACACACAGAAAGACTCACAAGTATATTTCTACATTGTAATATATTATAGGAAGCAGGAAGTAGGACAAGGGTGGACACCATTCTCAAGGGTCTGACTTCATAGTGACTTGTAAAAGAGAAGTGTATTTTATAGGAAAGGGTAAGCCCACATCTCAGTATTCTTAGAGCTGGGTTTTCCAAGTATGGACGTCTACCAGTGGTTCCTCAGAGTATGGAATGTGCATGAGTTCTGTCCTATCAACTGTTTTTTTTGTCTGTTCAAAACAAAATATTGTTCCAGAATATAAGTCATCTTCATCACCAAATACACCAAGTGTAGCTAACGATTTTTTTTCTAGCCAGACTTTGTTAATGGAGGAATCTATGTATTTTTTACAGTCTGACGTGAGTTCCTTATTTCATTGTAGACTGAAAACAAACACTTTGTAGCCTAGACACTTTGAGCAGCACTGCCTGATACATCACCTGAATCACTTGGTAAAACGCAGTTTTAAGGCTACATAGAACACCTATTAAATAAGGCATTCAGGGAGGAGAGCTACTAGAAATATTTGTTTTTAATAAACTCTGAAAATCATCTTTCTATACATTTGATGTTTAAGAACCATTGTTTTAAATATAATAAACAGAAAAAATATCCTCCTAGCGTTCTCCAGACGTGGAGCAAAACTTATTTTTTCATTTTTCAAAAACATGAAATCTTACAGTTTTGCAGATTTCCATTAAAATAAGAGATCTAGTCAGTCTCTCCAAGTTGAACACCAATATCCCTGTGGTTTAAGCTGCATTTATCAGATTTGTGATATTATACATACAGAATGCTAATAGCAAAACTATGCGGATATGTACATTAACTTATTAGAAAACATTTCCTGCTCTTTCTCACACCTTCATTAACTCAAAATAAGACCTTTACTCACTAATTAATTTAAGAAAAGAAGTAAGAGCCTAAATGAGATTCTTATAAAAGCCTTATTTGAGCAGGATGAGGAACTTTCTATAACTTTGAAATAACATTCAGGGGTAAGTTTTTAATAATTAAAAAATCCAAACAAATTTCAATTGGTCTTCTTTGATAGTTGAACTGTCTTGGCTGAGAGTAGATACATATTTGATTGATACCAGTTGATATTAGTTATGAAAGTCCTTTAGTTAGGGGAGTGTGAGGACAGACCCTGGGTCTGAGAGTCCCTGGAAGGCAGGTAGGCTATCTAAATTGTTACCCCGTTGTTGGCCATATACAGACTAAGAAAGGAGGTAGAGCCTTTCCTACATGAAAACTGGTAACTTTTCCTTTGTCATGAAGAATTTGAAGTGCAGATAGGAGGGCAGGATGTTGAACAGACTGGGCTGAAATAGGGTTTCTTTACATAATTGATACAGGAAGTTGGGGGCTATTTTTTTTAATAACTATTTCTTCTGGAGATAGTGAGATTTAATGATTTTGATTGATTTTTCTTGTGCTCATCAATATCTGATTCTTCTCTTTTTAGCACATAGAAGATTGCATGTCTTAGGCTTCTTGCAATCGGCGAGTGATATATAACTAGTACTGGCCAATGGTTTTGTAAGTATAACTGATGTTACCTTAAGGCTGAAGTGTAGAAGAGTATGTGTAATATGGACAGGTGCTTTTTTCTTGTACATCACCAACTTACAAGCACTTCCTATGGAGGCAGCATGGCCTCAAAATCTAAGGAACCTACATTTTCCAAGTTACTGTATGGCAGACAATTGCCCTGGAGTGCTGCCGAACTCAGAATAGAATTTGCATAAATGAGAAATAAACGTTGGTCATGCCGACACACTGAGGTTGTGGGACTATTTGTTACCACAGCCTAGTTTTATTCACTAGTAAAATAATCTAATAATACTGTCTTGGTTGGCTTGGTTTCGTATTTGAAATAAATCAGATCATGAAAAGATTGGTTAAATTAGTAGAGATAAACTATTTATTTGTATCAATTCATTAATTTGTTCAATAACTCAGCAAAATATGAAATATAGATTATGCACCAATCCCTGTACTGTGCTGAGGGAAGCATAGTATTATGGTTACAAACATGTGCTATGCAGCCACTTCCTGAGTTTGAATCTTGGTTCCTCCATGGGTGGGCTGTGTGATTATCGCCAAGTTTTTAACCTTCCTGTGCTTTAGTTTATTTCTTTACTTGTAAAACAGTGATTATATTAGTCCCTACCTTACAGAGTTTTGTGAAGTAAAAAGGAGATAATATACGTAAAACGCTTGGCACTGTGCTCCACTAAGTAAATTTTCAAGTGTGTTGATTGTTATTAGTGAGACTATCAAAATCTAGAAGTAAAATACCATTTTTACTAGTAATTCATGTATTGAATTTTTATTACTGCTGTAACAAATTACTGCACACTTAACACACATTTGTTATTGCACAGTTCTACTGACCAGGATTCTGTGTTGGCATGGCTTGTTTCTTGTTTCTTTCTTTCTTTTTTTTTCTCGAGGCAGAGTCTTGCTCTGTTGCCCAGGCTGGAGTGCAATGGCGCCATCTCACTGCAACCTCTGTCTCCCAGGGTCAAGCAATTCTCCTGCCTCAGCCTCCAAAGTAGCTGGGACTACAGGTGTGCACCACCATGCCTGGCTAATTTTTATATTTTTAGTAGAGATGGGGTTTCAGCATGTTGGCCAGGCTGGTCTCGAACTCCTGATCTCAAGTGATCTGCCCGCTTTGGGCTCCCAAAGTACTGGGATTATAGGCATGAGCCACCATGCCTGGTCAATGGCTGGTTTCTCTGTGGCAAGTTTTACAAGGCTAAAATCAAGGTGTTGACGAGTTATCTGGGGGCTCCTGGAAGAATCTGCTTCCAAGATAATCGGGTTGTTGGCAGAATCTAGTTCCTTGCAGTTGTAGGACTGAAATTCTTCTTTCTTTGCTGGCCATCAGCTGGGTCCACCCTTTGCTCCTAGAGGCCTCACTGAGCCTGTGATTGCCTCCGTCTCAGAGCCAGGGACAGTGCAGCAAATTTTTCTCATACTTAGAACCTCTTTGACTTCTCCCACCTTATCACTCTCCTCCAGCTGGAGAAAGTAATCAGCTTTTGAGGGCTCATGTGATTCGACTGGGTCCACCCAGATAATCCAAGACACTTTCCCTATGTTAAGGTTTTTAACCTTAATTATATCTGCAAAGTCCCTTTTGCTATGTAATGTAACATCTTCACATGTTCTAGGGATGAGGGCATGGACATCTTTGGGGGACTATAATGTGGCCCGCACAGTTTCCCTGGCTCCACAATCTACCTTTTCCTGATTTTAGTAAATATACTACACATTATTGAGTGCTTTCCGTGTGCTATGTAATAAATGACATGTCTCTAGCTCTCTAACTTTGTATTTAATTTCCCCTAGTACTGCAAACAAGTACTTAATTCTTTCCATTTTAAAGAAAAGGAACTGATGCTTGGAAAGATGATTGAATTTGACCAGGTTAAAGGTTTGCATAACTGATAAATGGAAGAGGAGGGATTCCAAACAAGGTCTGTTTGACTGCACCCCTTAGAACTTTGACTACACTACATGTTCATAATGGCCACTGGGGCCCCTCTTAACATCTTGGCTTAGTCCATTGTGCAAGACCGATGGGTTCCCAAACAGGCAGTGTTTAGTAAATAAAGCTATGTTCTATTTTCTAGAGCCATCTAAAGACTCATGTGTCCAGAGACACAAACTTATTTTGGCAGTCTCTGGTGCTTTGGGTCAACATAAGAATGGGAGGTGGGATGGTGCCAGCACCGAGGAGATAGACATTGTTCACATTACAATAATGATAAAAATAGCTGATATTTATAGAGAATCAATTATGTGCTGGGCACTACGCTAAGCACTTTACATGGAGCCTCAGAACTCATTTAATTCTCAAAACAAGTTTATGAGATAGGTGCTGTCTTCACATCCATTTTACAGAGCGTGAAATTGAAGTACAGATGGCTTATGTAACTTACTTAAGATCTCACAGCTACAAACTGGCAACACTAGGGCTTCAACCCAAGCCCTAGAGCTCCCTTATATTTTAGTATTAGCAAGAAATAGTAGTCTCCAGATTCTTATGCTTTGGGTTGTACTATAACCATTTGTCATTCTCCTCTTCTCTGTCTTCCAGTAAAGTTGCTAACAAGAGGGTCTGTAGTCAGGACTGGGACTAAGGCTAGTGGCAGGGGGCAGTAAAAGGATAAAGCAGAATGTATGTGGTGACCTTGTCTCTGGATTAGAGAGTGACATTTAGCCTGCTAGCTCCTCTCTCCTACATGGGACTAAGTGAGGCCCCAAGGATGGGAGAGCTTGGGCCACTATAATAAACCACAGAATGAAGAGAGGTCCTTCTCTGATAATACCCTGACACCACATTCAGCAACCATTTCAGATGGTTGCCCTTCCTCAACCCAGAACACTTCATTGGTGAGCATGGGTTTTGTGTCATTATAAATGACACTTCTCTTCCTTTCCAGATTGATGTGCTGTGCACCTGCTTTTCCTGACCTTTATTCTTTTCTCCTTCAAAAGTAGTGACATGATAAAGCATATTCCTAAGAGTCTGTGTGCACTTTTACTTCTTTATTTATTTGTGTTCTGATTTGGGCTCCTTCCACAAATATCTTGAAAACATAGCCTTACCTATGTGACTGTTTTAACATACTTTTAAATAAAGTTGTAAAAATGATAAAGAGTTCCGTGTGTGGGTATGTGTGTGGTTGAAAAGCTCCTGGTCATAAATTAATAGAACAGAAAATAAAATACAGTTTTGAAATTATTTTACGTTGGTGAAAAATTATGTGTAGACATTTTAGAAAGAATGTCATATCCCCTATAACCTTTTCAAATTTTATTGAATTTGACATTCCACAGTTTAGAAGAACTTAATTTATGAAGACACTGACAAGTTTGGTCATAATGACAGAATTGAATTGATTTTTTTTATACCATATATCAAACCTGTAATTGTGATATTGGGGCTGAATTGAGACTTGTGAATTTGCATATTAATAGCCAAATAACTCAGAAGAAACACAGATGATTCATATCGTTCTGTGGACTAACATTCCCTTGAAAAGCTGTTTTAACTTAACAGTGATAAACAATGACAATTAAAATGTGCTCTTAATTATTGGACTGGAAACATAATTGTCTTTACTTGCTTTCTTCTTTAAGAGCTACAGATATCTTAAAAGATATAACTTATTAGACCACAGTTTACTGCCTTTAATCTAAACTACAAATACTTTTATTCTGAGTTTCCCATGACTACATGGGATATTATTTAATTTAACATCACACAGCAAAATATGAACTTCAAATGATAATCTTGCAAGATTTTATTTGCTTTCATTAATTTAAAAGGAAACTCTTTGTGATATAAAAGTGTTTCTTAAACTCCTGCCAATTAAAAAAGCACACTAGAAAACTCATCTCAAATATAATCGAAATGTAACTCTCAACAGCTGAAAGCTGCCATTTGGAGATCTTTGATGAGGCTGTAGAGGTGGAGTCAATTTCACCTTTTGACAGCAATAGAAATGTGGCTCAGAAGTTTTCAAGTTGTAAGGTATGTTCTGGCTTTATTTTAAAATGGAAAACTGTCAGCTTATTTTACAAATGGACTTATATTCAATTTTAAGTTATCCTTTGTCTAGTGTTGATGCAGATGCTACTTTTTCTTTTCCAACATTTATGACGGATTATTAGACCAACAAGGGCTGGCCTAGTAATTGAACAAAACCTTAAACCACTACTTGAAAAAAGCATATTTGGGATTTTTAATAGACTTTGGAGTTTAATGAGCAGTTGTTCAGTCTTGCTGTAGTCTTCATGAAACAAGAAGTTTGGATTTGTTGTTTATAAAACAATTGCAGGCTGAGAATCCTGTTGCAGTTTTCAGCAAAGTTTAATACCATTCTAGTACCTATGAACATTACCACAGGGAAGTCCCTAAAGAGGCTCTGAAACTATTTAGTAAGCTATTTGGAGATAAAATCTTCCCATATCATTTTCTTCATATTCTTGGCTCCATATTTAATACAGCACTAGACACTTAACACCTATTGACTTAATAATTTATTAAAGACCAGCGGTTGATAGAAATACCATAAACAGAAAATGAAATCATTCATTCATCCATCCAACAAATAATAATTGTGCTAAACCCTGGCTGAGAGCTGGAGATGCAGCAATAAGCAAACGAGATAGGGTCTTTGCTCTCATAAAACTTACAGGCAAAGAAACCAAATTTCCTCTCTTTATGGGAAAAATTTTCTATTGTACCTAATGGCAGTAATTTTGAAATAAAATCTCCAGTTATTAGATAAACTCTTGTTGCTGATTTCAAGTTGAGTTATATTTTTGTAATGTCAAATACTGACTAGTAATAGCCATGCACTGCTGTTTATTTCGCTTACTCTACTGGAGTTCTTCGAAAATTAACAGATGATTATCAAATACTACGCATGTGCTTACGAGTATATCATGTTTGGGATTAGCTCTTCTTCACCACAATCTTTTTAGCCTTATCTGTTTAACAAACTAAACAAGCTTACCTGTTTAACAAGCAAAATCCAAACCACAGGTCTTGGTTTCTTCTTATGCTCAGGGGGAAGTGTTACGAAATATTCTTAAATTCTTCCTTTCTGGCCTCTGCCAGGATTTTTTACTTGGTTACATAAGCTCTGTGTGATAAGGACTTCTGCCCTAATCAATGTGAGCAGCCTGGCAGTGATTAGCATAATCATTAGCACACTGATAAAATTACAAAATTGCATTTGTATATATTATGTGCTTTGCATTGTGCTAAGCATTTTACATGCATTATTAAATTTAACTTTTAAGATAACTCTATGAAGTGGCTATTGCCACTCACATTTTACAGATGAGAAAACCGAGCACAGAGAGGTAACTTGACCAAGATCACAAAGCTAGAAAAAGTTGGAGAAATACATGAACTTCAGAGATGATGCTCATAATCACCTCTTGCTTGTTGAGGGAACAAGACTTAGGGAATATTCCTCTCGCTTACCTGTTGATCCTACTAATTCCAGCATTCTCCAGGAAGTCATTTTAGGTGTTTTTTCTCTGTCCTCTTTCACAGCTCCAAGAGATCAAGTGAGGTTGAAATTCAACTCACTAAGTTCTGAAATCAGCAATTTTTAAATCAGAAACTAATACAGCCATAGTAGTAAATTTAAAGAATAAAAGCCTCTCAAAATAACTATAGGGGTAACAATATAAAATTATAAAACAAGGCTAACTAACATAACTGTCTGAAATATTCAAGAGACATAAATAATGATAAAAGAACTTCCAACAGTTTTATTGACTTCTCTGTCCCTTTCCAAGCTTTTAAGTGACTTCTGATGTGTGTGTGTGTGTGTCTGTGTGTGTGTGCAGTTCTGTGCACAAAACACGAGCATTTAGGTCCTCATGCTGTGAAAGTGGAAAAGTTAGCTAGGATTTTCTTCATAAGAATTTTACAATAGGATGAGAGTGTAACAAACCTTGAATAGAACGTCTCTTCTTGATTTCAATAAGCTGTATTTGTGAGAAGCATAATAATGTCTTCATTTGCTGGAAAGATATATTCAAATATAATGGCATAACGACTCTTGAATTTGACTATGAAGATAGAAAAATCTATTATAGTGGTGTCATGCCCTGATAATATGGCTCTGTCTCTAGACGCATTCATTACCTGCATCTGTGACCAAACTATTGGACAAAAGGAGATTTTTAGAAGTTTTAACTTGATGTACGGGATAGTGAGTGTTCTTTTACAGATTTTTTTTTTTTTTTTTTTTTTTTTTTTTTTTTTTTTTTGGTGAGGAGGGGAAGGCAGTCAATGATTTCCAGTTAAAGCAACTTCAGGTTCTTAGAGATGGGCACTTTACAACCGTGTTGTCCTAGATGGGTCCTTTGAGAAGGAGCAGAGCGAGGAGGATGCTGGTCTGCTCTAAAGATAGGTTTGCAAATAGAGATAACCTATTAACTCACCTTGGAGGTGCCAAACACTATGATTTTAATGGCTCTTGGCATGGAAATTTAAGAAGCTCTGTGGCCAAAGAGCTTTACAAATGCCAGTATGGGTGCTGATCAATACTAGTGCTTTTAAAATGACAGTTTGTGCTTTTTCTTCTGGAGAGAAGACTTGCATTTGATTCAGTGTCATCTGGGGGTAGGGTGAAGGAGGCAGCTTTTTGCCTAGAAGAACTTTTCAGATAGACATAGAGAGAATTTGGATGAAGCAATTATTAGTATTGCCTAAGATACAGGGTGACAGACTATTTCTGAACGTAAGTCCCAGAGGGCTCCTGGCCCCCACACTGACGGTCTTGGTCTGATGATGCCATTTAACCTTTTGTGGTGAAGCTTGAGCTTTAAGAGCAAAACATAACTGTACCTTCTTGTCTTGCTTTAGACCAAACTTCGGGACATATTAATATCGGAGACTGTTTAAACAGAGCAATAAAACAACACACTACTTTAACTAAACCCAGCTTGCAGGGTAATTTTAAGGCAGCCGGATTGGAGGAAGCCTGTGCATTAATTTACTCTAATAGCAATGGGGGAGAGGAGGGGAAAGAGGTTGAAAGGCATTGTTAGAAAAAAAAAAAGAAAAAAGAAAACCAAGAACTCGTGCTCAATTTCTTTCTGTCCTTTTTTTAAGGTGTTTAACACTTGTACAATTTGGTCAAATTATGGGCAGGACAGCAAGAGAAGCTAGTCAGTTTTAAAAGACAGAGAGCCTGTGAGACAGGACATGATTACTTTGCTGAATCTCCACTTTTTTTTTCTTCCAAAAGAGACAAAGGGAAATAGTTAAGAACCAATAGTGATGGCAAGGAAGCAATCATTGAGTTGCAGGATACCTTTGTCTCTAGGGGCACGCAGCAATTTTTCCATGTCTGCCACTGAGTGTCAAACCTTTCCTTTTCTTTTTCTTTCTATTCTGGATGGCCAAACTGATTATCTAAAATAGAAAATTAGCACACAATGGGTTTACTCTGCGATACCCCTTATGCAACTAATGGCAAAGCTTGTTAATTGGTTGTAAATGCCAGCAGGTTGCCAGGATAATACTTCAGAAATAAGCGGGTATTCTGATAATTACAGCAATCTTCATCTATAAAAGCTTAAGTAGATGAAGTAGTGGCTGGCTTAAAACCAAGATTTATCCCGCTGCACTCACATTAAAAGAAAAAATAAGATGAAAACAATAATGTAACAAAACAATTATATAGCAGGAAGCTTTGTAGGTTTTAGAGATTGTGAAAACTCAGAAAGTAAAACAGTGCTGTAATAACCAGTTATGGAAAAATAGGCCATTTACATTTGTGTATAATTAAATAGTAGGCTATGCAATTTCACTTTTTAAAGTAAACTGCCTTTTCCTTTTTTATAGGGCAACGTAGCCATAATTGCTGCATTAAAGCTTTAATGAAAGAAAAAAGCAGCAGATCAAGATGACATGTAACGTCTACATTTGTATCGTGGCGCTTTGCTTGTTTAGTAATGGGAAGCTACTGAGATTAAAATTGCAGAATTCTTCATAGTTTGTTCTAAAATTGCTATAGGAAGATCATTCAGGGTCTAAAATATACACAATTTATTTTTCCACCTTCAATCTGCAAGAATTTAATGGCTTTCATAACTAGTAGGTGGTTGGAGATATGTTTTATATTAGAGAGAGAACTACTTCAGATCATAAAATTTATCAAAAGTGAATAGATCATCAGAATTTAAACCTTAAGGGACTTCCTTAGTACATTAGAATATTGTGCCATATATTATATTATAGTTAGTGTTTAACTTGGTGCAGTATAAGTTTTCTTATTCAAAATATCAACAGGTTGATTTGTAACATATATCTTTTATGTTTTGCAGTTTCTTTATCACCTTCATTAACATTAGGATCTGGTGCAAAAGCCAGTTAATTCACATAGAAGAAGGTAATGTTCTGGAAAGCTGTTAATTGGCATGTGAGCTGATTTATTTTGTTTTACATATTTTAAAGCAATAGCCTCTCCTGTGGGCATCTTTCTCATAAGTTTGACCTATTCTTCAGGTGTTACGCTCCATATAGGTTGATTATGTTTTCTGTAAACCATCCTTGGCAAATAATGTAAGCAGAGATTGGAAACCTTCATTATGTGTTACAGTACTGAGCAGAGCACAGACTATGAAAACATGCTAAAAACACACCAAGCAAAAGAGACAGCAGAATACCAAGGATATTAGTGCCAGAGGTGGGAGACAGAAGCTTTTTTTTTTCTTTTTTACATTTATATAAAACCTACATGATCTTATTCTTCCTTTTGTAAAGAGAAGAATGCAAACACCACTGCTCGTGAAAGAGAACCTAAGAATGGACACTGTAATATAAAGGCCTAGAATTCTGCCTTTTTGGGTTTTCACTTTAAGAAAGTGACTCAGTTGCTGCAAGGTTGTGTTTTGGTGTTGGTTTCTCACAGGGCTGATGAAAGGCATCTTTATCTGTGTGCAGTTCTTCTGGTATGAAAAACTTTAAATACATAGCCTCCTGGAGTGACTGGCTTCCTCACAGTAATCAGAATATGGCACTGGCATCCTGGCTGGAAGCGCGGGTAAGCAGAGCTCCCGAAGGGCCGTGGCACCCAGGAAACAGAGCAAGTGCCAGGCAGAGCAGCCTGGGTTGGGATGGGAATGTCACCATCTCACAAAGAGCATCTGCAGCCACTTTTTGTGAAAATACTACCTGAAAAGGGGGCAAGGGGAGGGGAAAGGAAAAAGAAGCGTTTTTAGAATACATGTGGAAGAAGGGATCCCCTTGTCCCCCTAAGTCCTGCGGGTGAAAGAAGAGAGCCTGTTACCTGTGCTTGGCTGCCTCCTTCATCCTGTGCAGACTCGATGTGACAGGACTGGCCCTGTACCCTCCCCAGCCAGTAATTCATGTCTCTTCACGGCTGGCAGTTGTTGCAGCACTTAAGATGGGCACATAAGGCATTTTGTTTTAGGCGAACTGAATTAAGATGTTTTCTTTAATCTACATCTTTACATGTGATTTGAACAAGCAGAGAAAATAGCAGAGAGAGCACTTCTTTCCAACTAGCTTGAAACTGGCAGATTTTTTTTTTTTTTTTTTTTTTTTTTGGGAACTGGGTAGGTGGGGGGCAGGAGGTAAGCTTGCAAAGGGAGAAAAACTAAAACAAACTATTCAGAATTAGATATAGTGGGGGCAGGGGAGGGGAGTGGGAGGCATAATAATCCAGGACTGTCTTTTCTTTGACTACCTGAGACCTTGGACCCAACTACCTGTATATGTTGAAATTTTATTGACAGGCCTGGTAAGGAAGGGATCATAACATGGATCATCTCTACATTCATGGAGAGAAAACTTTTTGAGAAGATAGAAAAATCTTTAAAAAATCAAATGAAAGCAAGGGCACATAAGATAATTTTTTGCCAATTGTAAGAACTTGTGGAAATTATGCATCTAATATATTTTTACATTTTTTAAAGGAAGAAAAATCATTTCTCTGAAGTCTGTTTTGTGGCTGGCCTAAATTCTGTATTCTTTTTAATGGCAGGGCATAGTTTTCCTTAGGGTAGTGAAATGCCCTTGTGACTTTCCTGAAGGACAAATAAAAATAAACTAGGTAGAGAATTTGGTACTGTACAGTTTTGTCTTTCATATACATGGTGAATATTATCTTTTTCTTGGATGCTTTAATACTATCTTGGTTTAAGTTACTCGTTCTTGAAGGGCCATTCAAAATCTCTGACATTTTTGACATCTTTGAGAATTGTTCAATATATGAGCCATGTACATAACTCGATCAACTTCTATTTGAACTTTTTTATGCTACTAGCATATATTTTTTTCTGTCACTTATGCTTTGGTGAAGTACACACTGCACAGAGTAGATATTTGAGAAATATTTCTGAATGAATTATTTTTAACTCAAGAGTGGAATGTTTGTGCTGCTTTTCAGGGTTTTAATGATGAACATATTAAATTGATAAGCATTTTTAAGACATATTTCCAAGTCAGTTTGAGGGTTTAGTACTTAAAAGGCAAAGTTCTTTGGCTAGAATTATCTCCTAGGAGAGGGGCATACTCTACGTGCATACAGAAAGTATAGTATGCCATCCTGATAGCATTTCTTGTGAATCGTGTGTTCATCCTAACAGTGAACATTTTCTCTGTTTCTGTGTCAGTTGTCACTAATCAGTTATACATCTGATGTGCAGATCCTTCAGGGAATAGAATTTAAGTCATTTTGGCTTTAGCACATATGATATGCTTGTACAGGAGTTTACCAAAGCCCCTTTTGATACATTTTCAGAAGGGGGACGTGCATATGTTATGGTACCTCTACAGCAGCACTGACTGAACTAGCTGACAAGTGACAGGAGGGTTTTTTCCCTCTTTGGTATTTCATGAAAGTGTGCACAAATCATAACAAGTTGCCTCTCTTTCAGTAAGACAGGGAACATTTCCCTTAAAGCACACATGGCTATATGGTGTGTTTGTGTACATGAAAATTCATGCTGCTATCAATTTTAATTTTGCCATTTTTGTTGTTTTTAAATTTCAGGTTTGAAGTTTTTGAAGAGGCTTAAATAATTGCTTTCAATTTTGTCTTGACTGATTTTTGAAGAACTCTATCAAAGTCTTAATGGAAGACTAAAGTTCTTCACCACTGAGAAGAAAAGCTTGGTAAATAGTAGACACCTACCGTATGTCAGAGAGTCCTATGTTAGATGATCCATAGCAGGCCATGGTTCACAATAATCTGTCTGAACTTTGACCCAGGCTTTAAAGCAGTATTAACAGTAGCAACAATAAAAATAAAAACCCTTGCTTTGCTGTTTCTTCATTGAGTGCAGGGTACTAAGCTCTCTGTTATAGGAAATTTTGTGATAACTATCACAGGAGCATCTCCAGTTTAATGCAAGTAAAACAGACTGGTGGAATGGAGAGGACGTGGGTTTTGAAGTCAGCCAGATCTGGGTTCAAGTCCAGCCTTTAGCACTTATGAGCTGTATTTTTGCCCTGGGTCTCAAATGGAGAGGAAGTGGGTTTTGAAGTCAGCCAGATCTGGGTTCAAGTCCAGCCTTTAGCACTTATGAGCTATATTTTTGCCCTGGGTCTCAAATGGAAAGGAAGTGGGTTTTGAAGTCAGCAAGATCTGGGTTCAAATCCAGCCTTTAGCACTTATGAGCTGTATTTTTGCCCTGGGTCTCAGGATCCTCTAAAATAAGGATCCTGTTGTGAGGGACCAATGCTTAAATCACCTATTGCATTATTTGGCACACAGAGATGCTTAAAAAACTTTATTCTTTTTCACTCGCTGCTCCTTCCTGACCTCAGAATAGCAAGGGATTCCATATAATTCTTTCTAAGTAAGTGCCAATCTGTTTTTTAAGGTAAAGTAAGATCTATAGCAGATAGGTTTCTGGACTCATAGAAGCTGACACCTGAGATAAGTGCCAGTTAAATGATCTGCTCCAAATAACTAATTAACTACCATATTTGTTATGCAGTCATACACTACATAATGATGTATCGGTCAATGTTGGATTGTATTTAAGAAGGTGGTCACATAAGGTTATAATAGAACTGAAAAACCCCCACTGCTTGGTGATATCATATCTGTCATAACATTATAGTGCTGTGTTACCTTTTCTGTCTTTAGATATGTTTAGATACACAATACTTGCCATTGTATTACAATTGCCTGCAGTGTTCAGTATAGGAGTGTGCTATACTCCTGTACTAAACTATACTGAGAAGTGGGTTTGTAGCCCATAAGCAATAGGCTAGACCATACGGTCTAGGTGTGTAGTAGGCTGTATTGTCTAGGTTTGTGTAAGTACACTCTATGATCTTCGCACAATGACAAAATCACCTAATGACACATTTCTCAGAACCTATCCTCATCATTATGTCATGCATAATTATTGTGTGTATATATTCATATATGCAGACACATTATATACACATACACACACACATATATATGTGTTCCTTTTTTTCTGGTCAGCAAATATATATGTATATTTGTATACATATATATGTGTGTGTATATATATATTTTGAGATAGAGTTTCACTGTTTCACCCAAACGGGAGTTCAGTGGCATGATCTCGATTCACTGCAACCTCCACCTTCTGGTTTCAAGCGATTCTCCTGCCTCAGCCTCCTGAGTAGCTGGGATTACAGGAACCCACCACCATGCCTGGCTATTTTTTTTACTTTTAGTAGAGACGGGATTTCACCGTGTTAGCCAGGCTGGTCTTGAACTCCTGACCTCGTGATCTGCCTACCTCGGCCCCAAAAGTGCTAGGATTACAGGCGTGAGCCACCATGCCCAACCCCGCAAATGTATTCTTTAGAGTTACTCAACCTTTCTATAATTATCTGAGATAGTTAGAAGTACACAAACACCAAATGATACCTTTCAATTACCTGTGGAGTTTTCCTTAAATGAAGGGACAGTCTTTTAAAATAATGGAATTCAGGGTACTAAAGGAGGAAACAAAGAGATAATTAACATGAGTTCATTCTCATGTAATGAATCCGTTACTAATCTCACGGTTGTGACTTCGAATGGAGTGCAGAAATGGCTCTTGTGTCTGTGACATGGTCCTGCAGACACCACTGCATGACAAGAGGGACATTAGAGGTTGGGCTATTATTTCTGAAGAAAAGCCCATTTGTGTCTGCATCAGGACCACATAGCACGTGATGAAGATTTCCTGTCCCAACTAAAATCAGAGCAGCGTTACTGGGCCTACCAAACGCACTTGTGTAGACTTTACAGGAAGGTCCCTACTGTGAAATCATCTGCGGTGTCTCTTCCCCCATTAGTATTTTCTTTCTCCCTTCATACCTTCTTTACTGGTCACCTCTGAGCACGATTAGTGTGAATCTGAGTTTTTGGGATCCTGAGGAAGAGTGTTCTTCTTTTTTCTTTAGATATGAAGTGGCTTCTTTTTCTGTTTATGTCTTCATGTGAACATTCTGGATGGTAAGAATGACAGATTATTGGCTCAGTCACAATTTGCCTTACACATAACCTCACTGCCAATTTTATTAAAAAAAAAGATGTCTTCCTTCATGGAAGAAATAAGCATAACTTTGTTGTGGTTTTTTAAAAAACACCCCAAAAAACTGTTTCGTGAACCAAAATCTTTCATAAAAGCAGATACACCTGATTTCTACTTGAGGTCCAGATACTGGACACAGGAGCCTTATTTAACCTACTTCTTACTGTACCCTCTCATGCTGTAACCATCATTTCAGATTATTTCAGGTTGATCTCTAATCTAATGAGAGGTTAGAGCTCTGTTGAGACTAATAGTAGAGAGAGCTCTTTAGGGGCAAAGTAATATTAATAACCATCATCATCTTACTTGGTGCTTTTTTCTTTCATCTTCCAGGCTGAGTTATGTTAGAGGATGTTACTCGAGGAGATAATGCTGCACACTTAATGTATTCATACATTATTTCAACCTCAACAGGTCTAATTAACACAAACTTGTTCCACCTTCTTTTTCCTCAATGATTCTGAATGAGGATAATTAATAATTTGCTAAGACCTTGGAGAACACAGTAAAAAAATAAGAAACTTTAGCGGATTTGATCTCATTCTTGTGCCTGTTTAATGTAAATCTATTGAGAATTCTTTTTTTAAATCACAAAGTACAGTTGAATAAAGAAGAAATGTCAGTTAAATTTTTGTATTATTTTTAAAGTTTTAGAGAGAAAACCAGATAACTAGCTTATCAATGATTAATTGGGGATAGGCAGAAGAAAAAATAGTTATTTTGTGGTATATGTGTCTTCTTCAGAGGTTATTTTGATTTAGACAGAAAGATGATGTTAGCATTCTTTAATAGATTTTAGATTCCCTAGGGTAAATTTTACTTTATTGTGTACTTAATAAGACTTTTTTCAAAGGTGACAGTGTGTTATCCAAAATACTGCAGTATTTTAAGTGTAAGTGACTGCTTCACAGTATGATTTAGGGTTTTATTCTAGTTCTCTTACATCCATGCAGAAGCTTGAACTAAAAATTTCATTTTCAAAGATTTGAAGACATTTTTTTCTTTTCTAAAGAGACAACCATCTTGAAGATAATAATCAAGAAAAGAAAAGGTATTAAAAAGTATTATTCTGGTTTATATTGCATTAGTGAAAGCACATTTGATATTACAGACTTTACAGAGTTTGTGTTTTTGTATAGTTTTAGGCCTTGCTTTGTTAGGACACTTTAGGAATAGTGTAAGAGGGTATTTAGGATGAAAGAGGTATTTAGCTTTAGAAGCCATTGTATATACCTTGCAAATTACCACACTTTTCATCTTGGGTATGCATTGAGAAGTTAATATGCTTCTGTCACTCATACAAATAATATTAAAACCATTGTGTCTCTGGAGATTTTTATGGCTTACTTATAAAATGCAATGGATTATTTCGGAGGACACACCATGCAGTATGGGCCAACATGCATTAGAAGGATACACACAAGATCTAAGAAAACATAGTATTCTGCTCAAGGATACACAGAGTGTCAAATACACGGTACTTAATTAACTCTGGTGGGTGGTGTGTCTCTTTAAGACACTAAAACCTTTAAGAGGTTGGAGAGTTATGATGTCATTAATTAATAACTAACTACATGTTAGTCAATACAATAGGTACACACTGTAATGGCTTATAAGCATGGTAGCTTTTTAATGGCTCATGTATAAATGTTAATTGATTTAAAACAAAGGGAAATTTCTGTCTATTGGATCAATAGTTTATGGATTATGACTACCTTTTAGTTTGAGATTGCTACAGCATGCTCCTTCCTCACTCCTTCCATTCTCTGGATTGTCTTTCTATGTTTTTTAATCAGCAATGCCTGTAAAGAAGATACATTAGACCAATTATTGGTACTGGAATCCAATAACACTTGTAAAGCCCCAAAGGCTTCTACAAGATGCCACACTAGGGCTTCATGGTAGATTTGTACAATATGGAATATATAGGAGTCTGTGGAAAGTTCTGTATCTACTCCTTTCATACTATTGCATTTTTATGTAAAAGACGTGTTATATAAACATGAATCCCTTGATTTATTATCAACAACTTTCTGTTTGTATTTTTTATGCTTAGTGCATATAAAAAGATAAATAATGAATGTGTTATCTGCCAACATAAATGACCTAAAAGATAAGACCATGGTATTTAGTCTAACATCTAAATTAAGAATCAAATACATTTAGAACAGATTTAATACCCCAAAAAATAAAAAAAGAATTGGCAGATAAAATTTTACCTAGGAAACTCCTATTGGCAAACAGAGGAGTTGCTTATAACAGATATTATGAAGACTTAGGAGCTGATTATTGTAATATAGTTTTGTGCTTAATAGAAAAGGAGTATGCAGTTAATTCTTTATCACTCCATACAGCAGTTCTCGCTTCATCTCCTCCTTCAACTGCCATGCTAGCATTTTTTTTTTTCTGTTTTATTGCTCCATTCTTGGAGGTCTGCTTTGGAATGGGGCCAGTTATCTTTTTTCATTTAGGCAAATTTTACATGAAAATACTAATTTTATATTTGAAGAAACTGGTGGCTTTGGAATAGTATCCTTGTCAGCTTTTATATGAATGTGTATGAAGTTTAAAAAGCCAAATGGTATTACAGGAGGTCTTGTGAAAAGCAGCAGTCCCTTGCCTAGCAGACCTTGGACTCTTCCACAATTCCCCCTCCTCAGGGAAATGCTTTCAATGTTTCTAATTGACTTTTTGTTTTCCTGATGTTTACTCCTGCATTTGAAATAACTTGCTTATACTATAGACTGCTCATTTTTCAGTTTTATATATTGTCTACTGATTTCTTTATATAGAAGATAGGAATTTGACACCTTTATACCTTCATCTTCTTAATAACCTTCTTAGAAAATTTCTTTAACTACAACCTTCTTAGAGAGTTAAGTGTTTATATTTGTCTCTTTATTGTTAATCCTTACTCAGACTTTGTATAAATCTCCTCTTGGTATGTTCAAGCACTTCAGATAATCTGCCCAAGAATAGTAGGGAAAATAAAACAAGTCTCTTTTTCTGTGTGTGTGTGTGTGTGTTTGTGCATGCGTGTGTGTGTGTGTTTGGAGTGGGGTCAGGGGTATAATTTTAAGAGACAAATAGAAAAGAACTAGTGAAGGAGACTTAAAAGGAACAGTCAAAGGTATTGGAGGAAGACCAGTAGTAAATGGAAGTCGAAGGAGAGAGTGTCAAGAAAGAGAGGGTGAGTAAGTATCAAAAGGCGAAGAGAAATGAACAAAGATGATGACTAAAAACATCCATTAACCAAGGCTGCCAGGGAATTGGGATCAGAAGCCTCAATGTCATAAGAAACAATAGAAAATTTTACGTTATTCATTTGGGAAACGTGGTTCTTAGGTAAAGGAGACACAAGGCAGTTTAAAAATAGCTAGATGTCAATGAAAGACTGCATTCAAAATAATTTTTTGAGATGAAACAAACTTTAGAACACTTCTAGATGAAGGTGTAAATTAGAAAATCTGAAGGTGACCAGCAGCCTCTTCCAACCATGCTTCTTCGAATAACTATATTATAGTTTAATGACATTTTCTCTATTTATATTGTACCATATAATGTTTAAGTGGCTGTAAAAGAGTTCTCTTACCTTGTCTTCTCTCTCTCTCTCTGTCTCTCTCTCTCTCTCTCTCACACACACACACACACACACACACACAAACACACACACACACAGAGAAAGCTAGCAATTTAGAGGTTTCAAGGGGGATATATCCGCTTTACAGGCCAAAGCCGGGACTCAAACAAGGCCCCTACTCCTAGTTCAGAGCTCTCAGTACCATCCTGCAGCTGGCCTCTGAATCACTTTTAATCTATCTTCTTTTGCCTCTTGGTTGATCTTTGCTGTTAAGAATTTCCTTTATTCTTACTTTTTTGGCAAGGCTTATCTGTCCGTCTGCCTGCTGCTTTTATTTCCTTCAAATCCACAGCTATATCATGTGTTGACTAACTTCATCACACCATAAAGCTGCTGTTACTATTAAATCATACACAGATCCAGACATTTTGCAATGGAAAGAGATTCCCTACAGTTTCATAACCTATTTTGAGGACATATTTTTGTTTGACTGTCACTAGAAACACCATTATCTTAAACAACATGTGGACTTAGAGCCCTGCATCAGGTTAGATGACAAAACCATTTTATGTAATTGGTGTTTAACATGGGTACTGATGGTCTTTTGGTGCTAAGCTCAACCTGAAAATCTCACTAGGAATATATTTACCTCTCATTTCACTTTTTAAAAATGACTTCGGTCAACCAGAGCATGAATGGTTAGTTTATAAATTAAGTAGTGGAAATCAGTGATGGTTTTCAGTCATATAATTATTAATGAAAATATTTGATGATGTGTAGGTTTCTGGAGTGCAGGGTGATACATTCTTCACTCACTCACTCATTCATTCAGTCAGCCCACGAAAATTTCCTGAGAGTTTACTATGTGCCAAGAACTATGCCAAATGTATTTCTGCCTCCAAGAAGGTCTTAGTCTTATAAGAGAAACAAAGGAAGCAGGAAGTTGGATTTTAGAAAAGTTTGGGAAGTCACAAAAGGGCTTTGAGCAAGAGAACCACATAATTCAATCAGTCTTTTAGAAACCCTAATCAGGAGGATGGATTGGTCACAAGACTGGAAAGCCAGGTGAGAAACTGCTCGAGCTGGAGCTAACATTGTGTGGATGGGTGAATAGGAGGAAAGATAAGACAGACAATGAGAGAGAATCACCTGAGCTTGATGACAAATGTGGAAGAGAGAAAGAAGCCTTGTGAATTATGATGGCTTCTCAGTAATACCTCTTGTGAATTCCCAGAACGAATGTGCTGGGAGGTACTCTATGGTAATTTGAACAGCTGTTTTGTATACATAGAAGTATACACACACACACACACACATATGATTAATGAATTTCTGAATGACAATAACAGTGTCCAGTTAGCTAAAATATGTTAAATCCAATATTTTAAATCCAAAAATTCGCAAATTACTGTTGTGTTATCTAATGATACATATATATATATTTGAGATGGAGCTTTGCTCTTGTTGCCCAGGCCGGAGCGCAGTGGTGCAATCTTGGCTCACTGCAACATCCACCTCCCGGGTTCAAGAGAGTCTCTTGCTTCAGCCTCCTGAGTAGCTGGGATTACAGGCGCACGCCACCATGCCCAGCTAATTTTTTGTATTTTTACTAGAGACAGGGTTTCATCATGTTGGCCAGGGTGGTCTCGAACTCCTGACCTCAGGTGATCCACCCTCCTTGGCCTCCAAAGTGCAGGGATTACCAGGTGTGAGCCACCATGCCTGGCCTATCTAATGATGTCTTTAGCACTGCTGGATACCTAGATTAAAAAATCCTAATCTCCATCTGTATTTATGGCTGATGATTAATCATATGCAAATGCTGATGTAAATCTGAAGTGAACTTTCTTGCTATTCTGTGAAGCAGCAATGCTTTGAATGATCAGGGATGCTCTGCCCCATGTTTTGGAAATGTATGTAAAGATATATTGATATATATATTGGGCACTTTCTTTCTTTATCCACGTATAATATTTGATCCTAGAAATTGAAGTTTTTCATAAGTTATAACAATGTGAATATTTCAAACTCATCAAAAATTAAAAAAAAACCCCTCACTTTCTAAACTCTAAGCAATTGACCTTGGCATCCTGAAAACTGAACCAGACAATTATATTTGGTTTCTGCATCTTTGAGAATAGAATGACTTTTTAAAATTTCGTAGAGATAAAAGTATTCATATTTTTTGTTTGCAAACTTAATAAATGCTCATTACAAGCAACAGAGAATTAAATTAGAAATATATAAAATGGAAAATGAAAAGTGCCTTACAATCTGCCATAATTTCATCACTAATTAAAGTTTAGGGTGTATCTTCCAGATATACAAACATACATATTTTTAATATTACCAAATTATACATAGTTTTTCATAACCTGCCTTCCTTAATAGTGTGTCATGGTTTGTCATGGGCATCTTTCTAATCAAATATATAGAAAGCTGTTTTTCTATTGTGTTTTTAGTTGTATGTATGTATAATTTATTTAGCCAGTCCCTTATTATTTTTCCCCAACATTATTTTCAGCTGACAAATAATGTTGCTATGAATATTCTTTTACATATATCTTTGTATATTTTTCAATTTTTTCCCTTTGATACATTTCTGAAACAGAATCATTTAGTTAAGGTTGCACATATTTTAAATTTTAGTAGATATTTTCAAATTAATACCTAGAAGTTGTACTATCAGCTAAATTCCGGAGCAAACCTTTTCACATACTGTTACCTACCTTGGTATAATAAACTTTTGACTTTTTTTCTCTATCAGAAAGGAAAATAAATTCTTGTCACTATGTTAATCTGAAATTCTTTTATTTTTAATATAATGCTGTGTATCTCTTATGTTTATTATCCTTTACAATTTTCTCTCTTATAAATTATTTGTTAAAGTTCTTTGCTAATTTTTAAATTATGTTATTTATTATGTATTTATTGATTATTAAAAGCTCTTTGTATAGTGAAGTCAAACTTTTTCTTGCCATTTATGATTTGGAGTTTGCTAAGACCTCCTCTGCCAAGATTATAAGCAGAGTAATTTTTAATTAAAAACAAAAAACTAGGGATAAAAGGTCAAGTGAAAAATGAAAAGTAATTAGGGATTTATTGACAAAAACATATGCAATTGGAACAGATGTAGCATGGTCTCTAGAGAAGGAGAAACTTGCTCAATTTCCGAACAAAATAGAAATGAGAGCTGGAATATAAATTGGATGAGGCAAGTAACCTCTGTCTTGTTCACTGCTGTGTCCCCCCATGGCAGCACTCAGAACACAGAAGTTGCTCAATAATATTTTTGGAAATAATGAATGTATACATCTAAGCTTATATATAAAAGAATACATGAAAATTTGAATTAATAAAGCTCTAAAAATCAGTATGACTTCTACAGTTACTGAGAAGATAGGCAACACCACCATTACAAAGGCAACTTTACTCATCACTGTGGAACTGGTAGTGGAAGGTTTCAAATTCCTTTGTTTATTGAGGCATTGGTCGAAGATTCCCAATCTTCCTGTTTGTGAGGACACTAAATGTGTTCCTTTTATACACTTAATCTTAGAATAATATAACTCCTAAGGAGCTTTGGAGAATTGGAAAAGAATCAACACTATGCTATGGAGTCATGGAAAAACTGGGCTGGTCATTAGAATATTTATGATTTTGTGATTTATTCCCAAATGATGACAAAATTGTCTTCATTTAGGATTCTTGAACACGTTTCAATATTTGACAAAAATGTGCACTGTAAAAAGTATAGAAGTTTATCTAAAGAATTAACTTACTTTTAGAAAAGGCAGGTGAAAGAATAACTTCGTTTTTATCTTAACCCACTGTTTTGTTATCTTATTATTATACATATTTGTGCCTAAATTCTGAGTTCCAACTTATGAAAAAACAGAGTAACATTCCTTTTTTTTGTTTTTATGTTTTTCTGACTTTTCTTGAATGATAGAAAATAGCTTTTTATAGGCTGTGTGCTCTAGCATGTTTTCCCTGAAAGAATAATCTATTTTTATTAGTATAATAGCTAATTTTAATTCTATGTGAGAGAAACCCCTTTTACTTTATATGGTATTTTATATAGTAATGTTTATTTTCTATACAAACTCGCTGGGATGTTTTATCTGTTTTAGATCCCATTGAATTCTCCCTGAAACTGCACTAGTTTACAATAATTTTATTACTTTATTAATTAAACGTTTTCCAACAAGCTAGCTATGGCATTTCTTATCATCAAGGGTTCCATTAGTTTTTAATGGTGTGAGACAAAATTACCATTTACCCACATGCAATTTAAGAAGCATCATTAACACAGGAAAAGCACCAGGTGGGATTTCTAATAGTTACTGTTTCTCATTTTTGTTTTTATTTAAAAGGAATCACTGGTTTTGAGGTTTTGTTGCTATATTGCCAAATCTTCACTTGGATTTTATGATCGAGATAATTTAAAATAATGTTCTTCTATTTCCTTAGGCACTATTCAACAATATTTTACTTATGTGCACACAGCTTCAGTCTAGCACTTTTTTTCTACACAGTCGAGTGAGCGTTGTCTGCACAGACAACAGAACAAAGAGGGATCTTCACGAACTCCATCAGATAGTTCGACCAAGGGTTTGGCAGTGCCAGTGGTTTGGCCATAAACTGTCTCTGTTTTCAGAGAAGTACGAACACCAGGACTAAAATGATCCAGGGGTCCTGGAAACCAAAATAAACTCTAGGACTCTTGCAAAGTAGACACTCGTTAATTTTTTTCCTGCAGATCATATGAACTCTTTCCAAGAGTTCACATGTCATACGGTAGATAATGCTTATCCTCTTGCGGCCTGGAAAGTACTCATTCCTGTAAAATGAATGTAAAAGAACCAAGCAGGAATATTCAGGCTGCGAAGTTTGTAATAACACAGATACTCTCAGAAGATTGGGAAAATACTGATATCTTGTAATTCAGTGTATTGTAAAACATATAGAACATAATACAAACCCCAATTGCCTATAAACCCTCACTAAAAGAGGCCTATTCATTTAAGTCTTCAGAAAAATTCGTATCAGCCATTAACAAAAAACAAAACAAAACCCAGATTTGCAGAAAGGGGTGTTACAAATCTATTTTGGGCAATTACTTCAGCTTTTGCTTTTATTGGACAGTTACTGTTCTGGCATATAAAGGAACTGGGATAGAGAAGGAAAATCAGTTTCACAAAGTGGTTTTGGATAATACTTAAACTCTTGGACACAAAATAGAAACATTTAGTAAAACTGATTAGTATTTCAAGATTTTTTTTCATGCAAGGGTAGGATATATTAAACAATAATTTACTCACTTGTCTCAGGAAAGGCAGAGTAAAACATCTTTAATCATCTCCTAGAATATGTTCTATGAATTGTGTTATACCTGAATAATCTGCTGCAAAAAATTAAGGGAAACTGTTGACCTGATAATGTCACCTTCATGTCTTTCCTTTCTTTCAAGTGGTTTCTAAATGAATAGATTGATATTTTGAATTTAGTACATTGCAGGGGAATGCTGTTTAATCTACTTTCAAATAGAGTGGTTTATTTTGAAAGATTTTTATGTGACTGTATTAAATATTAACTCAATTTAATATTGATAATTTATTATAGGTTTGTTGTACAATAAGTATTATATATTGCTTAGTACACCACATTACATAAAAAATTTGTTTCATTACAAAGAGAATTGCTCTAATAAGGGAGTTTTAAGCAAAAAGTGAAGAGAAAAAATATGAATATAATAAAATATTCTAAAAGTGGACATTTTGATACATAAGAAATAGTTTACTTTTAAGAGTAAGATATTTTATATTAAGCCAAATCTATACTTCCTTCTTATACCAATCTACATTTTTAGTTAATTTCTCTATAAATAAGTGTCTGTAAACAGAAAATACTCAAGCTTATTTACAACAGTATTGTATTTGTGGCTTTTCTTTTGTCTGCACAATGATCATATGGTAGATGGTTCTGTTAATAACATATATCAATTCTATATTTGTGTTTCTACAAAAGGAAAAAAATCAAAGTAATCAATGAGCTTCTGGGTTGCATTTTCTCTGTAGTATTCATCTATTTTGAATTCCACCTGCATCGGTTATTAAAATTTAAATGTCACTTTGTCCATCACTTTGAATGAGAAATGTTATTTGGATACATTTCTTTCAGCATTGGTGTATAGGAAGAATTATTCTATTAATTCTTCTCTGGAACAATTATCACATAGTTTGTTGAAGAAGTTGCATTTTATTTGGCTGGCACTTATGAACACTAGATTTGCAGGGATCCAGTAAAACATTTTTGGTGCTGCTGGATTCCTGGTGTTTGTTCTATCTCCATTCAGTATGCTTTTATCGTGCTCGAAGCTGACAGAAAATTGCTATAGCCAATCACCAAAAAGTGCTTATTTTTTTATGATGTTTTATTTTCATTGCTCAACATTAACATAATGAAACTTTAGATTTTTCTATTAAAACAATGCAGTACATGTGAAGTGTCATGATGAATGACAATTTCTTCTGATATACATTTTGGTGCCTGTAAAATAAAGATTGACATTAGAGCTTCCTGGATTGTATACTCTCCAATTTTATTTAGAGGCTTTATGAAAAGCAAACACATACTACACATGCACACACATACACAAACACACACACACACGTGTATGTTTAAATAGTATTCCTCACCAAAGGAAAAATAATAATTACTTTTTAGTGCATTGTTTTTTCTATCATTCAACATCTATTAAACTTCCATTGCCAGAAAAAAAACTAGGCCTTACTCTTTTGAATTGATATCTTCCACAGAATGGGATGCCTGCAATGTGTGATTTTATGTCTTCGTAGATTCTCACAGGCAGCACACTTGGTATGGGATTTTTTGGAAGCAATAAACCATTAATAAAATGCTTTAATTTTATTTTGTATGGATAGCATCAGGTTTGTGAACTATAAACAGTTTTTTGAGTTTGCCTATGATGAGGTTTAACTGCTTTTGTTTTGAACCATTTTAGTAATTTAAGACATAAATATTATATCTTAATAAAGTAAGATATAATAATGGTTATGTGATTAGGCAGGAAGAGGTGTGTCATGAAAGTCTAAAATTAAAATCCAGACTTTGTGGAATGAAACTTTGAGACAAATAAGTGGTAGACGTCAAAGAAAAGAGGCATAAGCATTAGAGGGATGAGGACCTTAAACTTTTGCTGTTGCATAGCACATCCCTTGTTTTCTGTATGCATAGTTTGGGAACGTGATTACACACTTTCCAGAGCAGGGCATATTCAAGAGGAGGAAAAATCAAAGTGGTTTAGATAGAAAGGGCTTTGAAATGAGGCACCTCTTGTTTCCTGTCTTGTCTCCAATATCTGTAAGTGAACTTTGGCAAGTCATTTCACCTCTCAGACCTGGTTAACTTTTCTCATCTGCAAACAGAAAAACAGGTTCTATTGTTGTAAGGTTCAAACAGGACAAAACAACAATAATTCTTGCCACAGGGCTGGGCACACAGTGCTAGTCAATGAATGGCTACTATTTCATAAGACATGTTTGTAGCTCCAACTCTCAGGAAAAACATAGTGATCAATTAGGTGACTTGATTTGTGACATTTATTTGTGTATTGAATTCAATTATAGAACCAAAATTTTGATAATTACATCTATTATTCTTGGAAATAACGACTGACATTTATTGAGTATTTACTATGTGCCTGGCATGGTGCTAAGCATGTGTGCCTTGATGCACCTGGTATACACACACACACACACATACACTCTCTCTCTCTCTCTTAAAATCTATAATCTCATTTTATTGTCTCCCAACATCTATTATGTAGCTACAACTTTATCACCATGTTAAAGATGAGGAAATGCAGGCCAGAGAGATTAAGTCTCTTGTCCAACATCTGATAAAAGTAGGATTCAAATCCAGGTAGTCCCAGAGTCCACATATTTAACATGAGGAAAAAAGTGCAGACTGAATGTTAAATAAACACAAATAATTCATTTCAGCGATGAGTCAACAAGAAGTTTACAGCACTGAGAAAGACGAGTCAACAACAGAAGGAAAAAAAAATCCAGAGAAAATGGTACTTGGTACATTGGAATGAAAGATAATCTGCAGAAGGTAAATGGACAGGAGAGATGTTCATCATTTTAATTTGCAATGGTCATGATTCATATTAAAGTTTCTCTTCTCTGAGGCTCAGTTTTGTCAGCTGAAAATGAACTTGTTGGACAATTGAACTCTAAGGTGCCTTCTCTGGCACCTTAGAATAAATTCTACATTTCTTCATGAGTTCTTATTAGCTACAAAGAACACTTTCCACTTTTCCATGTGTGGTTCAGAGAAGATCCCAAATAATGTTTGATCATCTCTAGTCATATCTCAGAGCTGTCAGTTGATAACTGACTCCACTACCTCAGTACCCATTTTCCAAGATGTTAAGAGGAGTTTGGTGGTGCTGGAGAGAGGAAGAGACTAAGAAACTTGGAGACCAAGGGGACCTCTCATTAGCAGTGGAAGCGAATATCGACATATGTCAGCAGAATTCTTTCTCACGTGAAAACTCTTCTGTGAATATCCAACAAATAAGTCCGTGTTAATGGAATCTTCTCGTATTTAATATTTTAAGCTAGTAACCTAACATTTCCTACTGAGAACTGATGGATTGGCTAAAACAGAATATTTTAGCCCCATTTGAATGGTTGGCTTACGTCTCTGCCCAGAAAAAGTGTGGTAATCAAAATCTTACCCATTGAAGCAGCCTGTTTTTTGAGATTTAACAGCAGCCTCAGAAATCGGACATTTTATTTTGTCTGCACAAGCTGTGTCACAAAAGATGGCGACACAGTGAGAGACCTTGTGAACGTGGAGCCTGGAGCTTGGAGGAAGGGGCACTCAGTGTGTTCCCCACAATCAGGTAAGAGATGTGGTGAAATGGACCCAGAATCACACAACTTGGGCTCAAGGTCTGGGCCCAATCTTCAATAGTATTTCTAAGCCAAAGTTTCCCAACACGGTGATAATTCGTGGCATGTGCTATGAGGTAACACGTGGTATCACATACTGTCCCAAAGAGTGAGACGATGTCATGGAAGTGCCTTGTAAACTGTAAATCACAGACGTTAAGTGGTTCTGTGGCTGGCTTCATTGTGAGAGGGCTTAGGTGAAGGCATTTTTACACAACAATAGCAGCATTGCCAAAATAAAATCTGCATAAAAGCAAAATAAGTATTCATAGAGATCTATGGGCATAAATAACAAAACAACTTGCATCAGAGTGTAGTGGAATTTAAGTGCTGGAGAGGTTATATGGGATCAAAGAGGAAAGATAGCAATAAAGTCAGCCAAGGTACATTTCTGTATCTACTAAGTTATCTTAACATTTTAAAGGATTGGAACTGTGAGGAATGAACTAATTGATGGAAGTTTGGAAAATAGAAATGTAGAAAACACAATTACACTGGAAAGTGTTGAACATTTTAAATACCTGAAATTCTAAATGCTTAACTACATACTTATAATACAAATTGCCATGAAAGTTACTTATGATTATGGTAGAAATTACCTTAGAACATGTAACTGTCTTCCTTGTACCTTGAGTAACTATCTTAAGCACTCAAATAGAAGTCAGGTAATATATTAGCTCATCTCATTGGTGGACTTTACTGGTCAAGTATCTTAGATAATATTAAGCAAAGAACCAAAGTGACTTATAGCAGAGTTTCTTGGCGCTATTGATGTTTTGGACCATGTAACTTTTTGTGGTGGGGGTATCCTGTGCATTGTAGGATGTTTAGCAGCATCCCTGGTCTCTACTCACTAGATGCCACTTATACCTCTCAGTTGTGACAACCAAAAATATTCCTAGATATTGACAAATGTCCTCTGGAGGGAAAAAATCACCCTTGTTTGAGAGTTACTGCTCCACAGTGACAACCTTCAGCTTTCATGACTCAGAATTCCAAAATTTCTAGGTTATTAAAATTAGAGATATTATATTATAAAGAATAAATGTGTATACATTTAAATGCTTTGCATTGCCAACATTTTGCATTTAACGCTTATTGTTTTTTTCTTTGTTTTTTTTTTATGAAGGTGCACTATTCTCTCTATGGTTAGACAAGGTACATCTGAGGGACTAGGTTGTATGTCTTTTTATCTTCTAGCTCTGCAGTCTTTTACATTTCATCTACCTTCTGTGTTTTAATATACGTTCTCAGGTGACTCCCAAAGTAGATAGAAATTGTGAGTGCTAGTGAGATAGCCATGCTTGGCTGTCTCACTAGCACTTTGAAATGATTTTGTCCCATCCAAATTCATCCACATCTGCATCTGCATCTACCTCTGACCTCCTCTGTTTTGTCTCCCTCGATTGACTGATTGATTGATTGTTGTTGCTAGCTCACTGTCTTCCATATACCCAGGTACCTCTTAGGGTCAAATTTATTTCCTTATAAGTCCACAACCTCTCCCTAATTATTCATTTGAACCAACACTCTCTCTAAGAAATGCCCCTCCCCACTTCAGACTTTTCTGGGGCAGCTATTATTACCATCCACGTGCCCTTCCTGCCTCTGGTCTTTCTATATAAGGTACATTTTATTCTGTTACATTAATATCCCTGAAGCATTCCCATCCCAACAAATTTTTTACCCTTCTAGGGACTAACTCTTATTTCTTCAATCCTATATCTTACCACCAGAACTAAAAATAATTTCTCTGTATCCTGCACTTCTTTAGGACTTCATCTCTTAATTTCTTCAAATACTGTCATTTGATCTAAACCTTTTTTTGGTGTGTGTTTTTGATAATTTAGACTAACATCTGAAAAAGAAACACATATCCCCTTTAATGTTCAGCGTATATACGGGAACCTGAGAATCTAGAACTTAAGTACTCTAAAGTTACTTTAAAGATTATTTTAAAGAACTACAATATGCAGATGATTATAAAATACTTTACATGGAATTCATGCATCCCTGATGTTGATACTGTTTATTTTGTTTCTTGGAATTTAACATACAGCAGCCTTCTTTACCTCCTCATCTTATGGTGGGACATGAATATGTAAATGTAGTTTCCATATTTAAAAAAATTGTGCGTAAGTTTTAATCTGCATTCCACTTCAGTGGGTCTTGCAAATACTTGCTTAAGAGAGGCTGACTCTACAAAGGTCAGATAGGGTGGTAACATAGAGAATGAGAGAGAAACATGATTATTTAGTGGCACTTATTGCCACAGGCACTGGTCCATTTATTGGAATAGAGGGAGCATATATTGAACGTGTTGTTTGCCATCAAGAATGCTGAGCAGTTCCATGGGAGAAGGTCTTGGCTAGAGCCCAGGTTGATAGTAAATGTAGGCCATTACTAGTTGATGTCTGTTTGATGGTCTGTATGAAATGAGTTGGTGGTCTCAGTCCAGTTATTAGAAGACAGGTGTCTACATCTCAGAACATCATGACATTTGGCACTAATTGGCATCTTTGTTGGGAATCTCAGCAGAGAAACAGAGGAATAAATGGGGGAAAAGGAGAAGTGTTGTTACCTAAGATGAAGTCTTTAGGGATATAAGCAGAAAATAATTATGTACTGCTCAAAGAATAGTATTTTCAGAAGATCTAGACATTTCCAACATTGAAAGGACTTTTTTCAGTTATTTGTCCATCATCTGTCTCTTATCTTCCTTTCCACTCCCACATCCTCTTGCATTTTGGAACTGGACATTTGGTCCCACTTTCTCCTTTCTTATCTCAGGGGAACATGTTATGGGATGAAAACCTCTGCTTGGGTATCTACCATATTCTTTCATCAATTCAACCTCAGACTTCATGTTCCTGGTTTCTCCCAGGACTTATGATACCTCAGTTTTCATGCACATAGAAGAGCTGAGCGTGTTGGTTCAATTGTTACCTGTTAATGATTTTTCTTCTGTGCTGTACTTTACTCGGTGATACTGGGATACACGTCTCTCACACTCTGCTGTCTCCCCCACTGTTCTGAGCTTTCTGAGGTAGGACCCTTGCTTGATTCATTTTAACATTCCTGCAGTGCACATATCAGGTACTCAGTAAATGAATGAAAGAAACAATGAATAAATGAATGAATGCATTCTTAGCCCTTGGAGACACATACCCATATCTAGGAGTGAAGTGAAAAGTAAATATGAAAGAGACCAATTCATCATTCTATTCTACTTGGTGCCTTTGACATTCTCCCACTCTCATTTTGAATGGTTGCTTAGTGTTCTAATCTATGCAAGCCATCTTATACAATTGCTTTGTAATCGGCATAATTCAGCTTTCTAGCTGAGGAGCCTGCTCCGATGTGTGTCTATAAGGAGGATTCCGTGTTCTCTGTTAGAGTTTATAATTTCACCACTGCTATATCCAGTGTTTTTCATTGCATGTGAAATAATAATGTAATGAATGTGATTTTGATTATTTTAACCAATTAAATTATTTAACACAAAGGGGAGAATTTCTTAAACACAAGAAACCACGACTACATTTTGGCACTGCAAATAAATATATTAGAACTGTTTTGCTCATGTCTATTAGAACTGGGTAAATGTTTCTGAGTGTTTTGTTATTCTTAAAATATAATTTATTATTAAAATGTGAAACAGTACTATTTTTAAAACCATAAACCAAAAATAGCTGTCAAAATGTGTCAAAACGAGAACTTTGATTCTCATTTTGATTATTTAATTGAATAGATCTACCAACATTTAATATAGGACTATTAAATATAGCAAATGGTGAATATAAATTAGTATATATTGATAAAATATGTGATAAAGCACATAGACAATACAATTTTTAAATTATAAAATTATTTGTTATGACTAGTAAAATGGTTTCCCTTTTTCTATATCTGTGAACTTTAACTAGAATATTTCCCTATTTTTTTCATAAAAAGTGTGTCACATGAACATTGATTAGAAACAACTTTACAAATGTGACAATTTTTATGTCAAGATATGATTCCTAAGTTCAACATTACTTGTTTTTTTTGAACATTAGACTGCCAAATAAACAGCAAATTTTTACAAATCCTTTCAGTATTAGAACCAAATAACCCTTGTATTAGTTGTCAAGAGTGTGCCATGTATTACTGGGAATCACCATTGCAGAGTATTTATAAAAGGAAGAACAAAACCAGATACTCAGGTTTGTGACATAGGATTATGCACATTGGAAATCAAGAGAAATCAGTTCAGATATTGCAATCTTTAATAGCAGAACAAGAAACACAGAGCTACCATTGCACTTATTCATTCTTTAATTTCTTAGGTAATTTAAAATATCTTGAATTTTTCAAGTATCAACTAAATGGTACATGTTAGGTAGGATTTTTACCAAGATTACAGCTTAGGGCAGCATTCACGTGCAGATCAGTGCTCTTAGATAATTCAGACCAGTTTCAAGCAGTCAGTTTCTGCTCAGCACTTACCAAAAATTATTTTCGGTAAAGCAAATGACATTTCAAACCCAACATAGAATTTCTGTTAACAATAAGCAATTTGTGAGCTGATCAATGTGGATTCACTATCTAAGGCATGTCAGTGTGTTATGCTTTCATGCCTCTTGATACCATCACTGGAAAACTCTTTGGATTTATTTCCTTGATGCTCATTGCAACAGTCTCTAGAAAGCATAGCTTATGGAATGGTTTTAAATTTCATCTTTTAATTCGGTTTATGGGCCCTCACCTTCAAAGTTTTTACATTCCCTTAAGACATATTTGTGCTCACCTTTCTTTTTTGATAGAGTTGCAATTAGTCCTGGGGAGCAGTTGTTTCCAATTAACCAGGAGGAGAAAATCACAACTGAAGTTTTATAACAAATCATTAGGCATTCTGATATCAGACCAGTGTATTATGAATTTTTGTAATAAAAATCTGTTACATATTGTTAAAAACAATTCTGCCCATTCTTATTTATTTCTGATCATTACATTTTAGTACTTACTGGCATTTCCTGAGAAGGTAAATATTTTGGTGTTTTTGAGCTTCCCAGAGCGATAGAATTTCTACCATGCACATACACACCATTTTCCTGGAGCTCATTTTATGTCACACAAACAATAAAATGCAAAATACTCATTCTAACACTGTGGCTTGCACTGAATGGTCACAACATTAATTTATTTTAAGCTAACACATTTTTCATAAAGGAAATCAAAGTTTTTTTTTTTTATGCAAAAGATAAGATAACTATTTTAATGAAACAAGTATCTTATTCATCTCACAATCATGGTATAGTTTTGAATAGTGGTGGTCTCTGTCTCTGTTACTTGTTTTTTAAACAGATGTATTATGAAACAAAAGTTTTGGTTCCTAACATCTAAAACTCGAATATTTAATTTTTTGTCTGATTCCCCTTCTATATGACAAATAGTTCATTGTAGATACCGGTAAATATATCTAAATAGTAAGAATGTGCTAACACTTACCTTTGGTAATGATAGACTCTTTAAAGAGGAGAAAAATGAAAACTGCTATTTAGTAGCTTTTGATAAGATGCTGCAGTATATAGAGAGATAGCCTGTAGGTTCTTTTTGTATAGTTTAAAACATACCCCCCACCCCTCCACACACAGATGTAGACAATATACATTTGTTTTATAGCCCACGTTGATATGAATGGAACTTATGTAAGCATATCCAGGTCTAAAAGGTGGGCCCTAAGGGCTTTAAAAGATTCTGCTAAAGCTAAGAAGGGAAGATAATGTTTCCTTGATTTTAGAAGTCAGGTCGACTCTTACAGTGCAAAAAGCCAGCATCATGTAATGAAAATATATCAGTAAATTTCATCCATAGGTATATATTTTTCATGTTCGGACTTCAGGTAAACACTGAACAACCTTTCGTTGAAGAAGATGGGCGAATACTGTAATTTTTGGAGAATGTCATTAAGTAGGTTAAATAATTCCTTTGCTATTTGGGAACCAGATAAACAAGTTTCTGTAGAGCCCTTTATTAAGTGTGTATGTATCTCCCTTCGTCTGTGTGTTAGTGTGTTCTGGGGAAGGGGGTGAAAAACAGAGTAGCAGGAGTTGTAAATCAGCAGTTTGTGCAATATGCCTATATGATGAAAAAATTTATGTAGAATATTACACTGTTGTTTTTCAGATATATTTCCCTCCAGATGCAGCAAAAAAGTTTTCTTGATGTCTAATCAAGCAATGCTGTTTCTTCAGATTTGAAGAACTCAAAGTTTTTTTATTCTTCTTCATTTAAGTATTATTTTTTAATTGCAGCGTATTAAACATAAAATCTGGTACAATCTTTAAAAATAAATAGGACCTAACTATAAATGGGCCCTGTTGTGTTTTTATCTTTGACAAGCAAGTAATTGCTTCTCAAATTTATCAGTTTGTTTATGCAAAAACCATTTACCAAGCCTAGCTCAAAAGCATCAATTTCATCATTATCATCTTATTAATTTAGCCAAGCTATAACACAGCTGATTATTCCTGAGTAATATCCTCTGCAGCACATCATGTGTGGCAAAACCATCTGTACAGTACCTATTTAATAAATAAACCCTCGGCTAAATGTCTCTGTTTATTGAGAACTAATGTTTATAGAAAATATAATGGAACTCAATAAATAACTCAGCTTCATCAACCTGCATATGAATCAGTGTGAAGAACGCTGACATCATCACCTTTCAAGTACCAGAGAAAGCAAAATTACCCAAAAGAGCTATAGAGTCAATATTAAGGCATTAAAACTGCAATGAAGGCATATTAATGCTTAAAACTTCATTGTTGGCAGTGGAATTGGCACAATGGACATATTTTATAACTCTAGGAATACTTAGGCTTTATGGCTGCTTCTTTGTTGACTGCCTTGCACTTAATGTAGTTTTCCACTTTAAATAAAAAAAACCCTCAAGATCTTTAAAAAAAAAAAAAACCAAGAAAATTGCTGATTCTAAGCATTCATTTTTAAAATAATGCAAACTGCTGATTCCAATTGTTCAGATTTAAGAAAAAAAAAAGCCAACTTCTTTAACTCCATGCTTCCTGAATTCATATTAGTAGCAACTAGACATTTTGTGGCAAAGGCTTTTTAAAAGTCACAAGTATTTTTTAAAAGAGATTATTCTGAGTAACATCATTAGTACTGAGAATGTGAGAATGATTTAGTCATTTTGCAAAGAAAAGTCAGCTTAGATTTTGAACCATTAGTAATATTCATGCCCAGTATATTAAAGTGCACAATTATTTAACATATTCACACTGATTCTCATCACCACACTATTTTAAAAATTTGCATTAACAACTTGAATTTTTAAGCTAGTAAGAATCCAGTGAAGCAAAGTGGATTATTTTGAAATAGATAATGAAAATGGATCCATTGGTTACAACCTTTCTCAAAAGTCTATCTGTCCTCATTTTACTTTCCAGAAACAAAAGTTCACTGAAAGAGAAAAAACATTGTCCTTATTCAAATCCAAGGAATGGACCTTATTGATTTTCGAAAGCAACTCTATTTTTGTGCATCAGCGTGGCCCATTTCCACCTGCAAACTTACTTGGCATGTAGCTTAAACTCTTCCCTTCTTCCAGTGCCCACAGGACTTTAGATTTTTACTGAGGTCCTACCTGTTATAATTCAAAATCTAGGGACTTAGCAGATGCTGACCTGTTGCTAAGGACATGTGGGCTTATTCTCCAGGCCTGGTTGCTACTTCTACTCATGCAGTTCTGAAACCCACCTGGCTCACTCTTCTAGGTGAAGATGGATATGTTCACATTTTGAAGACATTTTTTTTTAAGGCCACAAGATCTTTGTAAAGTTACAATCAGGGAAAAGAGTTGTGAATATACCTTTCCAATGTCAATCTAAAGGCAGGGTATTGTTTTGTTTTTGTTTTTGCTGCTTTTCAAAACATTTATTACAATGTCTCATGAGAGAAGGGGGCAAAGTGTGACAACCCAAGAGGGTAACCCCTTGTTACCCTGTAATCTGTAAACATCAGCCTAGATGCTGGATTCATTATGCTAGATGTACACTTGTGTGTGTGTGTTTTTTTTTAGTGTTTCAATTTATGCAGTGGGCTCTGTGGTTTGTACAGAGACTACCCATTCTCCAACCCCAGGAAGGGTTGAGTGGTAATCCTAACAGAATCTTCATACCTCCTAAATTAGGCAAATGCCTCAAACAAAATGAATGCCACATCAAAAGAGCAGAAAGATAGTGAAATGCTGCCAGTAGTTGCCTTTTGGGGCAACTCAGCTTAAACAACTTAAAGCTTGCAAACGCTGAACCCACACTACCCAGAAGAATACTTTTGTCCGAGGGTTTAAATTGCAAGCTAGGAAGCCAACAACTCTGAAATCCCTGCTTGGGAGCCAGAGCACGCAGTGTGCCTTTGACATATGTCTATAAGGAAACCTGTGTCTGGCACGTCAGCAGTTTTGAATAGCTAGGGTTTGGTGACCAAAGTCAACACCCCACATATTTTGTCACAATCAGTCCCAGATCAGCAAAAAGTCTGTTGGATTGACTAACTGGGTACATCTACTTAAGATGACCTGTGGTCTAAAAGAGGAGAAAGAAAAGAATGCTAGCCAATGCTTTGCATGCTGTCAAGTGGCCTATGCCCAGAGGACTCCTGAGACTAAGCAAAGTAAATTTTTATCTATTTGTTCTGAGTCTAATTCAGTGTCTAGCCTCTCATTGTGTAATCCATAAAGTCATTTTCATCCCATTTTAAGAAATCAATTTTAGATATTTCTGATGAGGGGTGATGTCAGACCTTACCATTTTGAGGCAAGAAATCAAAATACCAATTCCAGTCATCCACCCTGAGATGGGTAACAGGGGGCAAGTGCATCTCTGCTGTATGTAGAAGACAGAGAGTATGTCTCCCATAAAATGTGAGTGATTTGGATATATTTGAATGCACTGGCCTAACATAGCTCTTAAATCCACCTTGGTCTAGTCCTTAGGACTCGTTAATGGAGTGGTAATTTAGTTGATATCTGTCAAGGACCAATGCTAGGGGCCACTGAATGTGACAGACCACGGTTCAAAGTTATAATGCCAAAGCCAAAGATACAAAGATCGGCCTTTCCTATAGACTGGCCATAGTCTTGGAGAAATCTGGGAATTGGTAAATCTGATGTATATCTGTGGAAAATTCCTAGTTTGAGAAAGGAAAAAAATTATGAAGTAGGTGGCACATTTTTTACTTTCTTGCATTCTATGGTGGTACCAACTTTATAAATAATAGAAAAATTTATAGTTTCAAAGGCAACATTGCAATAAATACCAATAAGAAGATGGTAATATAATTGGATGATCCAAGGCACAGTAAATATATATTCATCTGTTCATTCATCTAATCATGCAACAATATTTATCAGGTGCCTACATTGTGCTAGGCATTGGGATACTATAGTGAACATAAAGAGATACTGTCCTAGTTTCACAGATGGCACGATCTGGTGAGGAATTGAAAGGTTATAGAAATAAATGCAAAATTCAACTGTGAGAAAGAATATGAGGAACAGATGCAAGATGGAGGTGTTGAGAACATTTCCAGCAAAGAAAATAGCCCCTTAAAACAACCACAGTGGTAAAGGAGTCCATGGTGCACTCAGAGAACTGAAAGAATAGTGTGAATGAACAACAAGAGAAATCTGGCGCAAGGTGAACCTGGAAAAGGTGGCAGGGTTTGATGTTAAGAATTTAACATCTTTACAGCAATGTTAAAGTTAATCCATATTATCCACAGCTTTACTGTTCACTGGAGAATTTATTACTGAGTCCCATGACAGAAAATATTTGCCATCAGCTGATACTAAAATATTATTCACTTCTTCAACTGATATTTTATTGAACACCTATGCCATGCAAGGAACGGACATTGTTAATATCGTGTTGATGCACATATGCATGGTCCATGCTGTCATGAAATTTTCATTCTAAGATAATTTTTTGTTTTTCAGTGATAGGGTCTCACTCTGTTGCCCAGGCTGGAGTGCAGTGATGGGATCATAGCTCACTGTACCCTCAAACCCCTGTGTTCAAGTGACCCTCCTGCTGGAGCCTCCTGCATAGCTAGGACTGTAGGCATGTGCCACCACACCCCACTAATTTTTAAAATTTTTTTGTTAGAGATGGTGTCTCACTACTTTGCCCAGCCTGGGTTCGAACTCCTGGCCTTAAGTGACCCTCTCACCTCAGCCTCCCAAAGTGCTGGGATTACAGGCATGAGCTACTGTGCCCTCCCAGAAAAGATAAACTTTGAATACAGGTGTAACAAGTGTTATAAAAGAGAGAGTGCAGGGTTTATGACAGGGGAGTCATTTCGATGGTGTGAGTTGGGGATGCCACCCTACAGAAGTGATTTAAGCTGATGTGTGAAAGATATATTCTGGTTAGAATGTCCACTATCAACAGTGAGAAAGTGGTAGGAGGTAAAGAGAAAGAATGAAGGGCTTAAAGCCTTAGTGACTGTTTATAGCTAAATAGTGAAAACCAATATGATTTTGTTAAATGCTGGATATGGCAGTTGCCTTTTTGACATTTTTCCTGTGAACCTGCAGGACTACATGAGTTTTGAGGAGTGAGGACGTCTTTGTGAAACTGCTCATCACAGCACACACCGTTTAACCTGGATTAGGTCCCTCAAACACACTGCCAGCCAGCAGTCACTCTGCCCCTTCAGCAGGGCTCTGTGGTAGGTATGAATGCTAAGACCTGAGAGCATGATCTTTTTTGATGAGCCTTTTTTTTTTTTTTGTCCTGGGATCCCAATTAAATCCATGTGCGTTCTGTCTCTGGGGTCAGGAGGATTACAGTTGGGGATGGAATGAGGCAGATAATTATGACTACTTCTCATTTACTCCTTGTTTCTCTTTTGGGGATACTCACATGGAAATACATAAGCTATTTTTCTTCCATTATCCTCCTGAGGAAAGAAGGAAAAGGAATGGGTTGAAAATCTTGGGATGAAGCAGAGAGAATTGTGGGCTGTACTGAGATGGTAGTCTCTGGTTTATAGATTTCCAAAGTTTTCTAGTTCTCCTCACTGTTCTGACAAGGAGTAAGTAGCTCTGAAGCTCTCCATAATATCTGTTCCTCCTGAGTTGCGGCTCTTTTGTATCAGAGCTTGGACTAAAAACAATAGCTGTAGAAGGAGGTATTGGAATAAATGAAAATCAATCAAATACTGCAGAATCCTGAGCACTCTGCATCTGCAAGGCTCAGACACTACTGCATACCATGTAGGAGTTTGTCTTGTGTTCCACATCATCCTTTGAAAGGGAATAACTCTGCACTTCACATATGTACATGTTTATGGCCTAACATGTCTTAGGCCTTTGTCTTAACACATTACATCCATTGTTTCTGCTTTCTACTGGTTGAATGAAGAGATGGTTACATCAATGCATAGAGTAAATTGATTGTGGCCCAGGTGATCAAAAATCTTGAAAAAATAATTTTAAGAAAATGACACATTTTATACGACCCCCCCCCCTTTTTTTTGACATTCAAGAACTCTTAGTTTAGTAAAAGCTACTCAGTACTTTTAAGAGTTTTCCATTTCATTCAACTGCTCACACTGCTGAACTGAGTAACACGGGTACCACTTTTCTTGTAGAAAGGAAAATATAAGATTTACAAATATTTTCTGTCATTTTTGATAACATGTACAACATAGTTTAGTTCAAGAAGGCATTTCTTACTTAATGCATTTTCAATTATTTGTGTTTACTTTTACTTCTTTCCTATAAATCTGTAGTCATTCTGGCAAGCTAAGTAATAGGCATCCTGGTGGTTACTTCTCATTAAAAGGGAAACACAAGTTTGACTCTAGGGAGAGGGCTTAGCTGAGAAGAGCCATTCCTTGTACAGTGACGGTCTTCACACAGTATGGTGATAAAAGCTCAGTGGAACTACTCTGGGTCATTCCTTTGTCATCATTTGGTGTCATTTTTGCTTCTTCATTTGCTGATAAAGCATATTTTCTAATGCCAAAGACTGATTACTCCTACTATACCTGAATTACAAATACAAGGGCTGTATCAGTTGCTGTTGTTTCAGCATCAGCATAAGCCAGAGTAAGATACGTATTTAAAGATATTGCAGTAATTATCATTTATATAAAGAAAGTAGAACTTTGTTAGTGTCTCTGTGATCTAGAATTCAATGAAGAAAAGAGTTCCCAAGCTATAGAATTATTATTGCTTTTTAATAGCATCTGAGTAATTTTCACTTCTTTTCTTTGTCCTTTAACTGTAAGAAAATATCAAGTATATGTGTTCCTTGTGGGATAAATCTCACCTACATTTTTTTTTGTAATTTTTGCTTGCTTCTTTGGAATGTAAAAAGTCATTTAGAGAATGGTCACCACCTAGTCAGTCAGAATGTTCTTAGGGTGATATAGGAAGTGCTGGCCATAGTTAACTTAATTACTGACAAACCATGAAACCTCTTGGTCACCTAGTCGAGGAGACATGGTGTTAAACTACAGACTACTAATGCATATATCTGAGAACTATGTGAAAGCTTTTATTGACTAAAGGAAAGTTTACAGCACAGTCAAGAGGTCACCAGTGAAATTATATTACTTAATCCATTAAGTTACGTGTTTTTATAAATACTTTGTAAATATCTCTCTGGTTAGTGCTAAGGAAATCTCCAAGTTAATATTAAAAAAGTCACCAAGTGAATGGTTGTCAACCATATTATACCCAATTATCCATTACAAAAATATATTTTATGATGCCCTATATAGTAATCTTAAATGAAATTAACAGATAATACTTACCTACTTGTGCACATCATTGAAAGAGGATCTATGAGGTTGTAACTGTAATATACAGGAAGTACAAAAGGGAAGTATATAAGGAGATACTATGTATGTAAGCTGTAAATGCTCTGACACTACTATTGTAGTAGATGGAAATACACACTATAATTCTAAATTGCCACTTAGGTATGGGATTATCCCTCCTGAGAACCATTCCAGGACTCAAGGGGTTTCCAGTGGTCTAGAAATATGTCTCTTTTATTCTTGCTCCATATCAGTTCTAAACATGGCATTTGGCATGGAGTACATGCTCAATAAACACTTATACAATGAATGTTTAATGAGCAACAGAAACAAAACAAAACTTTCTCCTGCAAGAATTTATCTTCTGGTTAGAATGTCAGGTCAGTTCAGTAACACACAAAGCGAGGGTTCCTCGGTGCCCATGCATGCCCATGCGTCCCATCCCACTGGGTGCGTGGTGCATGCTGTGGGGAACTTGAGCATGTGGGCAGCCACCCTGACCAGCTGTGAGCTGAGAAGGACTGCTACGGTCTCAGGTAATCCAGGCAGGAGGCCAGTTATGCATCTCAACTACATTCTGCTCAGTGCATTTCTGTGCCAGGTCTAGGTCCAGGTGCAGGGGGCAGATAGGTTAATAAGGCCCTGTGCTCCGAAGCTGCCATTTGAAGGCATTTCCAACATCAGAACGTGTCAGAAGCTCTTCAGGGATGGTTAATGAATATTTCCAGGCCCCACCTCAGAGATTCCAATCTGCATTTTAACAAGTTTCAGAAATAAATTGTGATGTAAGTGGTTCGTAGACCTCACTTTAAGAAGCATCAAATGAGGTGGACAATAAACCTAAAATGTGTTCTTTATGAGAATTTTCAGTATTTGGGAAATGAATGGCAACCATGGGTGAATGTTGAGAATTCTTTTGAAAGGAAATTTCTTACATTCATTTTATAAATTAAGTGAATGCAAAAGATGAGAGTGTGTTTTTAAGACTTCATTTATAAGACTGATGCTGTTTGCAAGACATTATTGCTTAAATATTCATGTGATAGTAACAATGGTCTTGATTATAGGTGGCACACTTATATTTGTTATCTTTTGTTAATATTGCAGATGGAAAGGTAAATGGAAATATATTGAGAAGTATAAGATGGTGTTATAAGACAGCTTTTAAGTTTTCTAATATCTTATAACACCATCTTATACTAAGATTATTTCTAGGATTTTAAAAGAATCACCTTAAAATTCCTTTTTTAAGAAACACCTTAGGATTAGCCAAAAGTGTTTATGGTTTATCTCCTTAGTTTAAGATTTTATTTTTATGTACCTTGTACCTTTTATGTACCTTGTCTGAAGTTTTTAACTGTAATCAAACTGTATGTATTAAAAACATACTTATCTTTGGTGTTCACCTGATTTATAAAATGAATGTAAGAAATTTCCTTTCAAAAGAATTCTCAACATTCACCCATGGTGGCCATTCATTCCCCAAATATTGAAAATTCTCATAAAGAACATATTTTAGGTTTTTAACTGTAATCAAGTTTTAAACTGTAATCAAAATAAGAGTATATCTCATGATACTTGCCCTTTTAGTGGTATATATCTGACAATATTTTAAATATGGGTAGCTATCTTAGTTACAAACAGAGAAGCTTACATACCAAAGACTAATACTGGTTTTTTGACTGTATATATTTGAATCCATTTTTAAAAAGGTAATTGGGTGAAAGCAGAATAAAAGACTTTCCAAGTTTTCTTATGTATATTTAATAGCTCAACATAAGGGGGTAAATGGACAGTTGCTCTGGTATAAAAAGACCTATAGCTGTGGATAATTCCATTACATCTCCCTCCCTGTAGGCAAGGGGACCCACCCCCACTGATGCCTCCACACATTCCCAGGCTTCATCCTCATGAAAACAAATCAACCAACCAACCAAAATAACCCTAATTTTGAATCACAGATCATTAACATTACTTACAACCATATTCAAATTAATCACAAATTCACAAAAATGCAATAAATTCATAGGTCAATTAATAGATTTGTCTACATGATGTCAAACAAGGGTTTTATTATTATTTCTGAACTGAATGTTTTCTTCTTAAAAAAACTAGTTTCAATGCTATGAATACTTAGCTTTTTAAAAGTCAAATAATTTACAGGGCCACAAATATTATAGTTTTCTTCTTTTAAAATTAGTAATTATCTTAGCACATACAAAGTAAACAAAATGAGAAAACAATTGTTCAGTTTATTATCTTAAGCTTGCAAATGATAAGAGGGCTGCCTTTTTATTCTTTGGAGTACTTCTATAGCTTATTAAGATAATAGAGGACTAGATGAATCTTTAGTGGGATACATATTTACAGAAAGTTTTCTAAAAAATGCTTTCTATGGAGGAAATCTTTTTGCTCAGATGTGCTATTTTGTGGGTATAAATTCAACTGGGTAGAGAGTATTCTGAACAAATTCTGATTTGTTCATTTGTTAAATTTGATTTCCTCATTTTTTAATTTTATGTATGACCACTGAAAAACCACAAAACAAAAATTTGGTTTAATTTCCATTTAGACCTTTTCCAAGGAGACTCAGTAATACAAGTAGCAAAGGTCACACTTTTGAAAGGAACTTCCTCTTTCTTACGTATTCTCAGAGTGTTGCCAACATTTATAAAGATGACCCGGCACACGTTATATTTAAATAGAAAAATGATTATAAACATCAACATATGTAGATTTACATAGACTTCCTGATGTTCACAGGATGTGAAATACTGAAGAAATGAGGTACTGTTACACACACACAGGCACACACAAAGGACTCAAGCAGAACAGAGTCACGAGCAGTGGACAGTTGTGTATGGGACTGACTCAAACGAAACTGATAAAGTGAAAGTGTGTGAAGGCTATGCCTGGTGAGATCGGCCCATAGTTACACCACTTACAATAATAGGACACAGGCGAAGGTCCCTTCTGCCTCGTGTTGCACTGAGAGTCCAAGAAAGTTTGGCAAGTAGATCCTGAAGTCCTGTCCAGATAATCCAAAATCATCACCCATGGAGCTTAATTCTGAATTTCCGCCCCAGACGAAACTCCGATTAAATTCAATGAGTGTTTCTCATTTTAGAAAGTTGTGCATGTGCATGCCATATTCTTTTCTTAGATAAAAACATACCCACAGCTCCTTCCATACAAAACGAAACCAAACACATTTAGAACACATGTAAGCCATTTCTCTATGGGAAAGGCCATTTGTGGTTAACACAGAAAGTATTTATGGTTTCACTGTTAATTGTGGTTTCTTTGTATTAGCCAAAAAAGGTAGCATTTTTCATGTTAGAAACAGTATGAAAGCAATAGCCTTTCTAAAAAATACCCGCATTTTCTGGGGCACGAGGAAGTAACTGAATTTATGATATCTTCTAAACGCCAAAGGAGTATATGCAACATAAAACTGTGTTTTCAATTTGAATAAAAGTTTATTCAAAATTATCTTAATTGTACTTTTGTACATTTCCACAAGATAAGACTGTATAATTGACATTGTATAATATTTAAGGCATTTGATTTTTTATTCATATTTGTTATCTAGGAATAATAACATTTATTTTGGAATCAAAATGATTCTTATAAATTAATTCCTTCTGAAAATTGTTAATTTTACAATGTGCACGTTTATAAATGTTGATTCATTTACCTAAATCAGTTGGTTGACTTGCCTAATTCCTTCCCTCTGTCTTCCTCTTTCTCTCTTCCTTCTTTCTGCTCCTCTCCCATCCCCTCCCCTTCCCTTCCTCTTCCTTCCTTCCAAAATGCAATACTGCATTTTGGCAAGGATTCTATAATGAGAGTGAGTGCATTCAAGAGGTTAATTACATGTAAAAACAGTTTCATTAATTCGAAAGAACTGCACATTTTGGGGGCCTATATATTAATATTTTTTAACTAACATTTCCACAAGTACTGCATTTTAACATCTGAATGCATCAT